>NC_089885.1:21335000-22000000 GCF_040182565.1 Anser cygnoides | reverse complement strand
TGGGTTCTCCCCTAATATTAAAAGTTCTTCCGCCCAATTTTGGGGGACCCCACAATTTTGACGTTCCTTCCCCTAACTTGGGGCTTCAACCCTTCAATTTTGGGGGGAGCTCCCCCCCTCTTATTTTGGCCTTCCTCCCTAATATTAGGCCTAACCCCTAAGAACCTTGACCCCTAACCCTACGGCAACCACGGATCTAACCCTAACCCCTACCCCAACAAACCCTAGAAACCCTAACCCTAAAAACCCTTACAGCCCTAACCCGATAAAATTTACCACACTAAACCCCTGAAGACTGCTCTAGGGGGTCCACATTCAATTCCGGAATTTCACACTTCCATTTAAGTCTTCTTCCCCCCAATTTGGGGGTTCGCCCACCCAATTTTGGGGGTTCCTCCCCTAATTGGGGGGGACACAACCAATTTGGGGGGGACACAACCAATTTTAGAGTCCCCCACCCTCCTCTTTTGGGTTCTCCCCTAATATTAAAAGTTCTTCCGCCCAATTTTGAGGGACCCCACAATTTTGACGTTCCTTCCCCTAACTTGGGGCTTCAACCCTTCAATTTTGGGGGGAGCTCCCCCCCTCTTATTTTGGCCTTCCTCCCTAATATTAGGCCTAACCCCTAAGAACCTTGACCCCTAACCCTACGGCAACCACGGATCTAACCTTAACCCCTACCCCAACAAACCCTAGAAACCCTAACCCTAAAAACCCTTACAGCCCTAACCCGATAAAATTTACCACACTAGACCTACGCCTAAAAGCCCTAACCCTAAAAATTAAGACCCTCTAAACCCTAACCCAAAAAGTAAAGATTCTCAAAGCCCTAACCCTGGAGACCCTAACCTTAAAAGAAAAAAATTAAGACCTTAAAACCCTAACCCTAAATACCTGACCATAACTAAAACCCTAAGACCCTAACCCTAAAAACCCTATCAACACTAAAACCACAAAGTACTTTAAAACCTTAACACACTAACCCCCAAACCCTAACCCTTATAACTCCAGCCCTAACAACCTTAAAATCCTAACCCTAAACCCTGGAAACCCTAACCCTGAAACCCAACCCTAGTGCCTTAGCCCTGAAACCTTAAAACCCTAACATCTTGTTAGAAACACTCTGTAACCAATAACATAGGCTCAGGCAAGGATCTCAGTGAAGTAGCATTTTTATTCACAATTGCAATGGCAGGCGTCCCACAAGCCACCTACTAGTTCCATAACACAGTTTATATAATTTTTTTTTTCCTCTCGGTGACCAGGACCCTCCCCAGTTTCCCCATTGACTGGGTAATCCATGTTCACAATCTATCCGGTGCTTCACAGAAAATACACAGCTGCTGGCCTGTTACAAGTCAATTTTCTTTCTTCCTTGACTGTTTTCCTCTTTGAGGTGGTAATGTTTCTTACACCGTGATTTCCACCCAATTGCTCTAAGGATTCTGGTTGTCTGCATTTCACAAGGTTGTCTGTTAAGCTTTCTTATCACTGCAAGCATATCTCAATACCACCTTCCTTCCCTCTAAACGATGTAACTCTGTGCAAAAACATTTTTATTCCCACAACCTTGATCCCCTTACCCTAGAAATCCTTATTCCCTTTAACCCTAACAACTCTAACCACAACCCTAACCCTTCATATCAACCCCCCGACGCTAATGACACTGACTAATGATCCAAACCCCAAACTGCCCCTAACCCCAGGCAACCGACAAAGAAACTGACACAAAGCTGAAAACTACAAAAAAGGCAAAACCCTAGATACAGACCCCAAATCACAAACACGCGACCAAAATGCTACAGAAAAGCCCCCAAACACCAGACGCAGGCTGCAGAAGCCTACAAGCGGGCCACAACCCACCCCCAGACGCAGGCCCCAACCACACCCAGATGCAGACCCCAACTGTCCACAAGCAGCTCCCAACCCGCCCCCCCCATGAACTGGACCCCACCTCACCCAGATGCAGGCCCCAGGCCCCAGCCCCAGCCCCCACGCCCCAGACTCAGGCCCCAAAGGTGTACAACAAGCTCCCAACTGCCCCCCTCAAAGGGAGGCTCCAAAGCCCGCCAGAGGACCCTAGAGTGTACAAGCAGCTCCCAACCCCCCCCCGGCAGAGGCCCCAACCCCCCCCAGAGACAGGCCCCAAAGGTGTACAAGCAACTCCCCGCCCTCCCCAGAGGCACGCCCCAAAGGTATACAAACAGCCCCAACCCCCCAAGACCCGGACCCCTACAGCGTAGAAGCAACTCCCAACCCCATCCCCCAAGGCACATGCCCCAACCCCCCCCCCCAAGGCAGGCCCTAACAGTGTACAAGCAGCTCCCACCCCCCAACCAGGCGCAGGCCCCAAAGGTGTACAAGCAGCTCACAACCACCCCCCCCCCCAGAGGCAGGCCCCAACCCCCTCCAGATGCAATCCCGAAAGGTGTACAACCAGCTCCAAACTCCCCCCCCCAAGACGCAGGCGCCAAACCCCCCCCAGACACAGGCCCCAAAGGTGTACAAGCAACTCCCTCCCCACCCTCCCTCCCCAGAGGCAGGCCCCAAAAGGTATACAACCAGCACCTGACCACCCCCAGATGCAAGCCCCAAAGGTGCACAAGGCAGCTCCAAACCTCCCCCCCCCCAACCCAGGCGTCCAGTGTACGAGCAGCTCCCAACCCCCCCCCAACGCAGGCTCCTATACTGTACAACCAGCTCTGAACCCCCCCGCTCCCCAGACGCAGGCACCAAGCCCCCACAGAGGCAGGCCCCAAGGGTATGCAAGCAGCTCACAACCACCCCCCCCCCCGAGGCAAGCCCCAAAGCCCCATACAGGGAAGCCCCTAGCATGTACAAGCATCTCACAACCCCTGCCAGCTGCAGGCCCCAGAAGTGTACAAGCAGCTCCCAACTCCCCAAACGTGGGCACCTACAGTGGACAAGCACCTCTCAACCACCCCCCAGCTGCAGACCCCAAAGCTGTACAAGCAGCTACAAACCATGCCCAAGGCAGGACCCTGCAGTGTACAAGCAGCTCCCAACCCCCCCCCAGATACAAGTCCCAAAGGCATACAAGCAGCTCCCAACCCACTCCAGATGCAAGTCCAAAAGGTGTACAAGCAGCTCCCAACCACCTCCCAGATGCAAGTCCCAAAGGTGGACAAGCAGCTCCCAACCCCCTCCAGATGTAGATCCCTGCAGTGTACAAGCAGCTCCCAACCCCCCCAGATACAGATCCCTACACTGTAGGAGCAGCTTCCAACCCCCCCAGATGCAGGCCCTGACCCCCCCCCCAAAACACAGTCCCCAACGGTGTACAAGCAGCTCCACAAACCCCCAAGACACAGGCCCCAAAAGCCTAAATATATGCCAAGAAAGTACTAAGGCAGGTGCCAAACGCTACAGACAGGCCCAAAAGCACAGGCAGACGCCCCAGATGCTCGAGGCCGAGACGTAACTTGGCTTTCTGAATTACTGGAAAGCGGCTTTCATTCTCAGCGAGGTGTGCGCAGGCTAGACAGGATGGGGCTTCAGGCACCTCTTCACCTGTGGAAACACACTGCCATCAGGCACTGCCATGCCAGACAAGCTTTTTCTGTTAAAACACCCTTCTCAGATGCCCCGCGGCATTCAAGTGACCTGCTTTGCTCCGATTCTAAAGACTAGTGTCACAGCCCACCTTGCCTGTGGCACCTGATCAACAGAAGAGAAAGCAACCATACCGTTTGGAAACCGTCACTGCACGTGCCGCTCCTTGATGCTCTGTAACCTCTTCTCAAATCCTCAGCCACTTCTGTGTAGAGCCTGCCATGACACCTGCAAAGCAAGATGGATACCCTTCACAGTCACCTTGCGCAACTTGGCCATTCTGCTCCAACCCCACTCACGACCAGCCTGCCCTTCTCGTGCTGCTCTTCAGAGTGCATCATGGCCCCTCTGAGTCTGTGCGAGGCACCTACGAAAGAAAAAGAAAAGCATAGGCCGCGGCAGCATCCAAAGCCGCAGCACAGCTAGGACAGGTACTCTCACCTGCTCCCTTACTCTGCCCCCTCACCTGCCCTCGAGGCAGATGCTTCCATCTGCTCTCTTAAGCCAGCTACAACACCTCTGGAATATAAACAGGACTTTAACTGTATTTTGTGTAGTTAGGTAACTGCAGTGACAACCGCACCCCTAAAATAACTGCTGCATCTGTTCATCGCTCACCTTGCCAAAACCAGCTCTGGTCGTGAAGTCCCAGGCTGTACGCTGTGTTTCAGCTTTAACAAATGAAAACAGTCAGAAGATAATCATTCAGATGCCAGCATTAGCACCCATCCCTCAACAACACAAGGGACCCCATGGCTAATTTTATCATGTCAAAACAGCAGCCCCCTTGCCTCAGCACCTGAAAGTAGATCAAGCCAGTCACCGGGTTGCCTACCGAGTCCTTGACAGTTCCAAAAGGAGCTCTTTCCTGTGACCAGTTCCTCCTGAGGTTTACCCCTCCTACTGGGGAAGGGAACGAAATACATACAAAAAATCAAAACCCCACATCTGCGAGCTTTCAAGATTCAATGACAGACCTCTCCTCTAGCACTATTCAAGCACTATGCAAACAGCTGCTCGCAAGCAGCTCAGGTCTCCCCCTCCACATTTGCCAAACACCACGGAGATGACTCTGTGCCACCTGCCCTTCAGTACGTGCCCAGAGGCAGACCAGATGTCTTTGCCAAAACAGTCCGGACAATGTATTAGTACACCGCCACGTTAGCTACCATCACTAACTGCCAGGCAGGACAGCTCCAGGCCAAACACACACACAGGCACGCTACAAACATTACGAACAAAACACAGAACACAAGGCGCAAAAAAAAAAGGACTCCCAGAGGGAAGCCCTACAGCAACAGCAAGTCAGAACAGGTGCTCTGCAGCAGACCCAAGGAGAGACTCAAATGTCACTACACGCGACTGGAAGCAACTGCCAGAACTGGGATGATGGAGGCATAAAAAGCCTGCCTTCAAGACAAGAGACCAGAAGGATGGGGAGTGCAAACCCCAGAAGAAAAATGCTTCGGAAATGAACTCCCAAGACAGAGCTCCTGATGAAGCCCACATGACTTCCGCAACAGCGAGGATGGAAACAGATGCCATCTGAAACCGAATATGATGCACAAGACCTGAAACACATCTGCGCTTTAAGCTGCGACTGCAAGTCAAGAAGTGTTCAGATCAGCCCTATGATGATGAAACAAGCATTTAGGACCTTTGGTGTGGCTAACAAGTTGCCCATCTAATCCGTCCAGTGGAAAAAGGCAATGAGGATATCAAGACCTGAGGAGCGCGTAACATATGATGATCGCATCAAGAAACATTTGATACAAAAAAATTACACGCACAGAAGAAATGATCTCTTTAGGCTCCCACTGCAAGACAAGAAATGCTCAGCTGCCAATTGAGCATCAGCATTATTCCAGTGAGGTTAAGTGTTCCACACCCTCAGGAAGGCTTCCCCAGGGCCTGCCAAGCACCAGGAGCACAGACAACACAGAACACAGACACCAAGCTAGAACTGCCCTGCCTGGCACGTGCTCAAGCTGTACCTGATAGAATCTCATGCCCCCACACACTCTGTCTGACCGTGATCAATCCTAGAAGGCCCCATCCACAGCAATGACTTAAAAGCACAGACCCTCGCCCTATGTGTGCATTCAAAACCCAAAAGCAAACGTAGCACTTGCTCCACAACTTAGCTTGGGAATGACGGGAGGCAGGTTCCATCCTCATCAAGGAACACGAAGGCTAGCCAGGACACTGCTTCCGGCACGAGGCTCCTCTTCACCTGCAGAAATAAAGCGCCATCAGGCACTGGCACACCAGCCAAACTTCTTCCAGTGAAACACCCACCTCAAAAACAAAACAGTAGTCCACTGACCTGCTCTGCTACTGAAGTCAGATAGACCAACTCCAGACAACTGCCCGCCTTCCCCTGCCAACCACCCCCAAACACACAGTATTTGCCCCTGGACTTAATTCTCAGGGGTCACAATCCATCCTCAAGGTGGACCACAGAGGCCAACTAGGATGTTCCCGCTATCTTCTTCGTCCCCGGAAAAGAGGACTCACCCAGAGGTGGGACCAATAGACTACCAAACCAAAACCAATGCCCTTTTCCCAACTTTTCTCCACTCACCTTCCCGATCCAGGCTTAGCGCTTCCATTTACTGTGCTGAGCCAAGGTCACGTGGCTTAGACCAAGGAGAAAGAACAAACAAACGTGAAAATCCACAAAAGAGTCTATACCCACTCCTCTTCTTTCCTCCCCTACCCCAACAGCCAAGAAGCCCCAGACCCACGTTCCCCAACCCAGTACCACCGCTTCGCTCACCTAACATCCCAAGGAGATGCATCACCCTCGTGCCTCATTCAAGTCTCTGTGCCCATGCCCTGGGCTACAAGAAACAAAGAGAGGAGGTCATATCCGTGATGGACACGCAAACAGTACAGCTCCTTGCAGAGGACTCAAACACAGAGACGAGAGCCAGAAAAAAAAAACCACACCCTCAGGTCCACAAATACCAAAAGGCCATGAATGCACAGCAGCCCCAACAGGGGTAATCACAGACTTGACAGACTTACCCTTTACAGATGAGAACGGTGACCCTGCTCAGTCTCTCCGTAATACTGCACTTATGCGGTCAAGCCCCTTCTGATGCATACTGAAGCTCCTTGTGAAGCCTCTGGACAGTTATGCAAATGGCTGGATATACCTAGAGATTAAAAGATAACTCAAAAAAAAGGAACCGTACCCCACCATTTCCCAAAAACGAGTTAGCCGGCAACAACTCCTAAGCACACCTCTATTACGTGAATTCCAAGCACTTAAAATCTAGAAGGCTGCAACGTCTAAAGACCCTACAGCCACTCAAACCACAGGCAAAAGCTCCAAAACTATAACAAACTGTCCCTAAGCCTGAAGAAGACTACCCCTTACACGCCTACTGCTGCTCTTTTCAGATGCATGCTTACACAGGGAGCTTCGATGATACTTATCTCCTAAACCCCGCTCCATCACTTTGCCACCAAGGTTGTAACTTTGATAATATTTGCCTTAATTCTGCAGAAATCATAAGGGACCCAGAACCACAAAGCAAACACACAAAGTAACATTGACATCCTATCCATAAACATGCTATAACAATTATTCACCTGAAGAAGAGCTGCATGCAATACAGGCACCTATTACTAGATTGGTTTACTCTAACAGGTCCTACTAGTTGTTACCCCACAAAGATGGGCGTACCGGTCTCTACGTCGAAACGCATCAGTCTGTAGACTCTGACCCACCTAAAGACCCCTGCAACTGACTGAAGGAAAAACAAAGCACTTACCCCAAAGTGCAGCCCAGGCAGAATGAGCTCTCTGATGGGATGCCTGCGACTCAATTACCACTAGGCCCTGCCTGGGACCCAAAGCCAATCACCTGGGAAAGGGGAGGGGCAAAGCACAAAGTAGAAAGAGGAGAAGCAACACCTGTGGTTTATGTATCTATTTATATGGCTTAGATCAACAGCATGCAGGGTGCAGACAAGAGAACTGCGTTGTTTCTAGAAGCAACAATCCCCATGTTTTGGCTTCAGCTTTGAATATTGAAAGCTTTTCTCCTCTACAACACCTGCCTCAGGAACCAAACAGCATTGCAGTGACCTGCATTGCTCCTATTCTAAAGCCTATCACAGCCCACCTTGCCTGTGGCACCTGATAAACAGAAGAGAAAGCAACCACAGCAGCAAAAGCCACAGCACCCTCAGGACAGTTACTCTCATCCCCTCCTTTACCTCAGCCGCTTACCTACCCCACATGGCAGATGCTTCCACCCCTTCTCTGAAGCCACCTAGAGCACCTCTAAAAGAGAAACTGGAATTTTACTCTATTTGATGTAGTTAAAAAAGCTGCAGTGACAGCCGCACCCCAAAACTAACAGCTACCTCTGTTCATCACTCACCAGAGTCACTCCAGAGGCAGCTCGGGTCGTGACGTCCTGTACTGCACACTGCAGCCTGAACAAAGGAAAACACAGTCAGAAGACAAACGTTCAGCTGACAGCATTAGCACCCATCCCTCAACAACAGAAGTCACCCCATATTTAATGTTTTTGTTTCAAAACAGCAGTCCACTTGCCTCTGTACCTGCAAGTTAGATCCAAGCTCCAAAGGAACGGCCACCATCACCCATGCCACCTGGGAACACAGAAGGACAAAATGACCACTGTGCTTGCAAGCCACCACCTGCCACACTGCTCCTCTGTCCCAAACAGCCTCACCTCAGACCCTCAGAGGGAAACACCTGAATGTCTTCGCTTTAGATAAGGGATCACCAGGCTGATAAAACTCTCACCTTCCCTCACTGCTCCGTGACACTGTCCAAGACTGCACGAAGCTCCTGCAGAGACAAGAGAAAAGCACACCCTGAGGCACCTCACAGCCACAGCGTACCTGCTGCAATACCTCTCTCTTCCCAGCTCCTTTACTTCAGCTCCTCACCAGCTCTGAGATTCTTCGCTTCAGTTTCCCCATTGACTGGGTAATCCAGGTTCACAATCTATCCGGTGCTTCACTGAAAATACACAGCTGCTGGCCTGTTACAAGTCAATTTTCTTTCTTCCTTGACTGTTTTCCTCTTTGAGGTGGTAATGTTTCTTACACCGTGATTTCCACCCAATTGCTCTAAGGATTCTGGTTGTCTGCATTTCACAAGGTCGTCTGTTAAGCTTTCTTATCACTGCAAGCATATCTCAATACCACCTTCCTTCCCTCTAAACGATGTAACTCTGTGCAAAAACATTTCTATTCCCACAACCTTGATCCCCTTACCCTAAAATCCTTATTCCCTTTAACCCTAACAACTCTAACCACAACCCTAACCCTTCATATCAACCCCCCGACGCTAATAACACTGATCCAAACCCCAAACTGCCCCTAACCCCAGGCAACCCACAAAGAAACTGACACAAAGCTGAAAACTACAAAAAAGGCAAAACCCTGGACACAGACCCCAAATCACAAACACGCGACCAAAATGCTACAGAAAAGCCCCAGACACAGGCCCCAAGCACTACAGCTAGGCCCCAGAAGCTCAAGACACATCCCAAAGCCAAAATGCAAGCCCCAAACGCTACAGAAAAGCCCCCAAACACCAGACGCAGGCTGCAGAAGTCTACAAGCGGGCCACGACCCACCCCCAGACACAGGCCCCAACCACACCCAGATGCAGACCCCAACTGTCCACAAGCAGCTCCCAACCCACCCCCCCCATGAACTGGACCCCACCCCACCCCAGTGCAGGCCCCAGGCCCCAGGCCCAGCCCCCACGCCCCAGACTCAGGCCCCAAAGGTGTACAGCCAGCTCTCAACTGCCCCCCTCAAAGGGAGGCTCCAAAGCCCGCCAGAGGACCCTAGAGTGTACAAGCAGCTCCCAATGCCCCCGGCACAGGCCCCAACCCCCCCCAGAGACAGGCCCCAAAGGTGTACAAGCAACTCCCCACCCTCCCCAGAGGCACACCCCAAAGGTGTACAAACAGCCCCAACCCCCCAAGACCCAGACCCCTACAGCATAGAAGCAGCTCCCAACCCCATCCCCCAAGGCACATACCCCAACGCCCCCCCCAAGGCAGGCCCTAACAGTGTACAAGCAGCTCACACCCCCCCCAGACGCAGGCCCCGAAGGTGTACAAGCAGCTCACAACCACCCCCCCAGAGGCAGGCCCCAAAGGTGTACAACCAGCACCCGACCCCCCCCAGATGCAAGCCCCAAAGGTGCACAAGCAGCTCCAAACCTCCCCCCCAACCCAGGCGTCCAGTGTACGAGCAGCTCCCACCCCCCCCCCCCCAACGCAGGCTCCTACACTACAACCAGCTCTGAACCCCCCCCCCCCCACTCACCAGACGCAGGCACCAAGCCCCCGCAGAGGCAGGCCCCAAGGGTGTGCAAGCAGCTCCCAACCCCCCCCCCCAAGAGGCAGGCCCCAAAGTCCCATAGAGGGAAGCCCCTAGCGTGTACAAGCAACTCCCCACCCTCCCCAGAGGCACGCCCCAAAGGTGTAAAAACAGCCCCAACCCCCCAAGACCCAGACCCCTACAGCGTAGAAGCAGCTCCCAACCCCACCCCCAAGGCACATGCCCCAACGCCCCCCCCAAGGCAGGCCCTAACAGTGTACAAGCAGCTCCCAACCCCCTCCAGATGCAAGCCCGAAAGATGTACAAGCAGCTCCCAACCCCCCCCAGATGCAAGTCCCAAAGGTGTACAAGCAGCTCCCAACCCCCCCCAGATGCAAGCCCCAATGGTGCACAAGCAGCTCCAAACCTTCCCCCCCAACCCAGGCGTCCAGTGTACGAGCAGCTCTCAACCCCCCCCCCCCATGCAGGCTCCTATACTGTACAACCAGCTCTGAACCCCCCCACTCCCCAGACACAGGCACCAAGCCCCCGCAGAGGCAGGCCCCAAGGTTGTGCAAGCAGCTCACAACCACCCCCTGCCCAGAGGCAGGCCCCAAAGCCCCATACAGGGAAGCCCCTAGCATGTACAAGCATCTCACAACCCCTCCCAGCTGCAGGCCCCAAAAGTGTACAAGCAGCTCCCAACTCACCAAACATGGGCACCTACAGTGGACAAGCACCTCTCAACCAGCCCCCCCAGCTGCAGACCCCAAAGCTGTACAAGCAGCTACAAACCCTGCCCAAGGCAGGACCCTGCAGTGAACAAGCAGCTCCCAACCCCCCCCCCCCAGATGCAAGTCCCAAAGGTGTACAAGCAGCTCCCAACCCCCTCCAGATGCAGATCCCTGCAGGGTACAAGCAGCTCCCAACACCCACCCCCAAACGCAAGCCCATACTGTGTACAAGCAGCTCCCAACCCCCACAGATACAGATCCCTACATTGTAGGGGCACCTTCCAACCCCCCCAGATGCAGGCCCTGACCCCCCCCCAGACACAGTCCCCAAAGGTGTTCAAGCAACTCCCAACCCCCCCCCCAGATGCAAGCCCCAAAGGTGTACAAGCAGCTCCACACCCCCCCCCCAAGACACAGGCCCCAAAAGCCTAAACATACGCCAAGAAAGTACTAAGGCAGGTGCCAAACGCTACAGACAGGCCCAAAAGCACAGGCAGACGCCCCAGATGCTCGAGGCCGAGACGTAACTTGGCTTTCTGAATTACTGGAAAGCGGCTTTCATTCTCAGCGAGGTGTGCGCAGGCTAGACAGGATGGGGCTTCAGGCACCTCTTCACCTGTGGAAACACACTGCCATCAGGCACTGCCATGCCAGACATGCTTTTTCTGTTAGAAACACCCTTCTCAGATGCCCCGCGGCATTCAAGTGACCTGCTTTGCTCCGATTCTAAAGACTAGTGTCACAGCCCACCTTGCCTGTGGCACCTGATCAACAGAAGAGAAAGCAACCATACCGTTTGGAAACCGTCACTGCACGTGCCGCTCCTTGATGCTCTGTAACCTCTTCTCAAATCCTCAGCCACTTCTGTGTAGAGCCTGCCATGACACCTGCAAAGCAAGATGGATACCCTTCACAGTCACCTTGCGCAACTTGGCCATTCTGCTCCAACCCCACTCACGACCAGCCTGCCCTTCTCGTGCTGCTCTTCAGAGTGCATCATGGCCCCTCTGAGTCTGTGCGAGGCACCTACGAAAGAAAAAGAAAAGCATAGGCCGCGGCAGCATCCAAAGCCGCAGCACAGCTAGGACAGATACTCTCACCTGCTCCCTTACTCTGCCCCCTCACCTGCCCTCGAGGCAGATGCTTCCATCTGCTCTCTTAAGCCAGCTACAACACCTCTGGAATATAAACAGGACTTTAACTGTATTTTGTGTAGTTAAGTAACTGCAGTGACAACCGCACCCCTAAAATAACTGCTACATCTGTTCATCGCTCACCTTGCCAAAACCAGCTCTGGTCGTGAAGTCCCAGGTTGTACGCTGTGTTTCAGCTTTAACAAATGAAAACAGTCAGAAGATAATCATTCAGATGCCAGCATTAGCACCCATCCCTCAACAACACAAGGGACCCCATGGCTAATTTTATCATGTCAAAACAGCAGCCCCCTTGCCTCAGCACCTGGAAAGTAGATCAAGCCAGTCACCGGGTACCGAGTCCTTGACAGTTCCAAAAGGAGCTCTTTCCTGTGACCAGTTCCTCCTAAGGTTTACCCCTCTACTGGGGAGGGGAACGAAATACATACAAAAAATCAAAACCCCACATCTGCGAGCTTTCAAGATTCAATGACAGACCTCTCCTCTAGCACTATTCAAGCACTATGCAAACAGCTGCTCGCAAGCAGCTCAGGTCTCCCCCTCCACATTTGCCAAACACCACGGAGATGACTCTGTGCCACCTGCCCTTCAGTACGTGCCCAGAGGCAGACCGGATGTCTTTGCCAAAACAGTCCGGACAATGTATTAGTACACCGCCACGTTAGCTACCATCACTAACTGCCAGGCAGGACAGCTCCAGGCCAAACACACACACACAGGCACGCTACAAACATTACGAACAAAACACAGAACACAAGGCGCAAAAAAAAAAGAGGACTCCCAGAGGGAAGCCCTACAGCAAGTCAGAACAGGTGCTCTGCAGCAGACCCAAGGAGAGACTCAAATGTCACGACATGCGACTGGAAGCAACTGCCAGAACAGGGATGATGGAGGCATAAAAAGCCTGCCTTTAAGACAAGAGACCAGAAGGATGGGGAGTGCAAACCCCAGAAGAAATCTCTTAGGAAATGAATTCCCAAGCAAGAGCTCCTGATGCGACCCAGATGACTTCTGCAAGAGCGAGGATGGAAACAGATGCCATCTGAAACCGAATATGATGCACAAGACCTGAAACACATCTGCGCTTTAAGCTGCGACTGCAATACAAGAAGTGCTCGGATCAGACCCATGATGACAAAACAAGCATTTAGGACCTTTGGTACATCTAACAAGTTGCCTTTCTAGTCTGTCCAGTGCAAAAAGCAATGAGGATATCAAGACCTGAGGAGCACATAACATGATGATCACATCAAGAAACATTTGATACAAAGACCCGAGGAGTGCATGACACAGAACACACCCTGCAGAAGCAGCACTACAAGAGAAATAAACAGATGGGAACTGTCCTGCCTGGCACATACACTCACACTACAAAATATCCCCTGCTCCTTCTATTAGCCTGATGACCCAGCCTCAAGCAGCCTGAAGGTGACCCAGCCTGAACCACCTTCACAGTGGCACCAAGTATATTCAGCCGGCTGGCTCCATGCTGCTCCGGCTCCCAGCTCCCATCAGCCACACCACATATGCAAATACCAGGTGCCCCTCAACTTAGCTCTCAGATTGCTGGATGGTAAATTCCCTCCACCTCAAGAAATGCACAGACACTGAGAGACATCTTAGTCCATGGCCAGGCTTATCATCATCTGCAAAAACAGCGTACCAGCATTCACTAGCACACCGGCCCTGATGCCCACCTCCTCCGCAATACTGACTACCACTGAAGCAATATACGGTTGTGCTCACCCGTTCCTCTCTGAGTCCAAGCTCCAACAGTACAGCCAGTATCACCCACACCACCTGGGAAAACAAAGGGATAAAATGATCATTGTGTTCTCAAGTAATCACCCACCACACTGCTCCTCTATCCCACCCAGCCTCACCTCAGACCCTCAGCAGATTCTGAGGAAGGCCTGCTGCAGCACCTGCTAAACCAGGGGAAACACTTCAAGGACTTGCCTTAGGGGGACCTTGCTTAGGGACACTGACTGGGCTGACGACCCTCTCGCCTTTCCTCAGCACTCCACAATGTGGGGATTCACCTCTCCAAGGCTACAGGAAGCACCCACAAAAGAAAAAAAAGAAAAGGCAGATCCTCAGGCACCTCACAGGCACAGCCTACCTGCTGCAATACCTCTCTTTCACTAGCTCTTTTTCTTCAGCTGTTCACATGCTCCAACTCGGCCGGGCCGGCACCACAGACTGGTGGTGCTTTCCACACTGCTGGAAAGCAGGCTTTATCCTCAAGGCACGTGCAGGCTAGATGAGATGGGGCTCCAGGCACCTCTTCACCTGTGGAAACACACTGCCATCAGACACTGCCACGCCAGACAAACTTTTTCTGTTAAAACACCCTTCTCAGATGCCCTGCGGCATTCAAGTGACCTGCTTTGCTCCAATTCTAAAGACTGATGTCACAGCCCACCTTGCCTGTGGCACCTGACCAACAGAGGAGAAAGCAACCGCAGCGCTTGGAAACCATCCCTGCACGTGCTGCTCCTTGTCACTCTCCGGCCTCATCTCAAATCCTCAGCCACTTCTGTGGAGAGCCTGCCATGGCACCTGCAAAGCAAGACAGAGACCTTTCATAGTCACCTCGTGCTACTTGGCCATTCCGCTCCAACCCAGCTCATGACCAGCCCCCCTACTTAAGCAGCTCTTCAGAATGCAGTTTGCTCCTTTGAGCCTGTGCGAGACACCTGTGAAAGAGGAAGAAAAGCATAGGCTAAGGCAGCATCCTAAGCCGCAGCACAGCTAGGACAGTTACTCTCATCTGCTGCCTTACCTCTACCCGCTTACCTACCCCGAGGCAGATGCTTCCATCTACCCTCTTAAGCCAGCTACAACACCTCTAAAACAGAAAAGAGGGGTCACTTAGAGTGACAGTGAGAACCGCAACCCAATTATAACTGCACCGTTTGTTCATCGCTCACCTTGCCAGAGGCAGCTCTGGGTACGAAGTCCCAGGTTGTATGCTGTGTTTCAGCTTTAACAAACGAAAACATAGAAGGTAATCATTCAGCTGCCAGCATTAGCACCCATCCCTCAACAACACAAGGGACCCCATGGCTAATTTTATCATTTCAAAACAGCAGACAACTTGCCTCGGCACCCCAGAAGTAGATCAAGACAGTCACCGAGCAGCCGAACGAGAGCTTGACAGCTCCAGAAGGAGCTCTTTCCTTTGACCGGTTCCTCCTAAGGTTTATCTAGGACTGGAGAAAAATAAAAACACTCCACATCTGCGACCTTTCTAGATTCAATGACAGACCTCTCCTCTAGCACTATTCAAGCACTATGCAAACAGCTGCTCGCAAGAAGCTCAGGTCTCCCCCTCCACATTTGCCAAACACCACGGAGATGACTCTGTGCCACCTGCCCTTCAGTACGTGCCCAGAGGCAGACCGGATGTCTTTGCCAAAACAGTCCGGACAATGTATTAGTACACCGATGGACCGCCACGTTAGTTACCATCACTAACTGCCAGGCAGGACAGCTCCAGGCCAAACACACACACACAGGCACGCTACAAACATTACGAACAAAACACAGAACACAAGGCGCAAAAAAAAAGAGGACTCCCAGAGGGAAGCCCTACAGCGACAGCAAGTCAGAACAGGTGCTCTGCAGCAGACCCAAGGAGAGACTCAAATGTCACTACACGCGACTGGAAGCAACTGCCAGAACTGGGATGACGAAGGCATAAAAAGCCTGCCTTCAAAGCAAGAGACCAGAAGGATGGGGAGTGCAAACCCCAGAAGAAATCTCTTAGGAAATGAATTCCCAAGACAGAGCTCCTGATGCGACCCAGATGACTTCTGCAAGAGTGAGTATGGAAACAGATGCCATCTGAAACCGAATATGATGCACAAGACCTGAAACACATCTGCGCTTCAGGCTGTGACTGCAAGACAAGAAGTGCTCAGATCAGCCCTACAATGATGAAACAAGCATTTAGGACCTTTGGTGTGGCTAACAAGTTGCCCATCTAATCCGTCCAGTGGAAAAAGGCAATGAGGATATCAAGACCTGAGGAGCGCGTAACATATGATGATCGCATCAAGAAACATTTGATACAAAAAAATTACACGCACAGAAGAAATGATCTCTTTAAGCTCCCACTGCAAGACAAGAAATGCTCAGCTTCCGATTGAGCATCAGCATTATTCCAGTGAGGTCAAGTGTTCAACACCCTCAGGAAGGCTTCCCCAGGGCCTGCCAAGCACCAGGAGCAACAGCACAGCCCAGACAACACAGAACACAGACACCAAGCTGGAACTGCCCTGCCTGGCACGTGCTCAAGCCCTACCTGACAGAATCCCATGCCCCCACACACTGTCTGACCGTGATCAATCCTAAAAGGCCCCATCCACAGCAATGACTTAAAAGCACAGACCCTCGCCCTATGTGTGCATTCAAAACCCGAAAGCAAACATAGCACTTGCACCCCAACTTAGCTTGGAATGACAGGAGGCAGGTTCCATCCTCATCAAGGAACACGAAGGCTAGCCAGGACATTGCTTCCGGCACGAGGCTCCTCTTCACCTGCAGAAATAAAGTGCCATCGGGCACTGGCACACCAGCCAAACTTCTTCCAGTGAAACACCCACCTCAAAAACAAAACAGTAGTCCACTGACCTGCTCTGCTACTGAAGTCAGATAGACCAACTCCAGACAACTGCCCGCCTTCCCCTGCCAACCACCCCCAAACACACAGTATTTGCCCCTGGACTTAATTCTCAGGGGTCACAATCCATCCTCAAGGTGGACCACAGAGGCCAACTAGGATGTTCCCACTATCTTCTTCGTCCCCGGAAAAGAGGAGTCACCCAGAGGTGGGACCAATAGACTACCAAACCAAAACCAATGCCCTTTTCCCAACTTTTCTCCACTCACCTTCCCGATCCAGGCTTAGCGCTTCCATTTACTGTGCTGAGCCAAGGTCACGTAGCTTAGACCAAGGAGAAAGAACAAGCAAAAATGACAATCCACAAAACAGTCTATACCCACTCCTCTTCTTTCTTCCCCTACCCCAACAGCCAAGAAGCCCCAGACCCACGTTCCCCAACCCAGTACCACCGCTTTGCTCACCTAACATCCCAAGGAGATGCATCACGCTCCCAGCTCCTCTTGTGCTCCGAGCATCTCCAGCATTTCAGGAACTGGAACCGCTGACGCCTGGCGCGCCTCAGGAACGTGGCAGGAGATGTACTCTGCTCTTTCAAGGTGCTTCCAAAGCCTGCATAACAGGCAAAGCAGACTAACACAATCCACTGACCAACTCAGGGCCCACACTGCCGTCCACTCACCCTCGTGCCTCATTCAAGTGTCCGGGCCCATGCCCTGGGATACAAGAAACAAAAAGAGAAGGTCATATCCGTGATGGACACACAAACAGTACAGCTCCTTGCAGAGGACTCAAACACAGAGACGAGAGCCGAAAAAAAAAAACACACCCTCAGGTCCACAAATGCCAAAAGGCCATGAATGCACAGCAGCCCCAACAGGGGTAATCACAGACTTCTCCTTTACAGATGAGAACGGTGACCCTGCTCAGTCTCTCCGTAATACTGCACTTATGCGGTCAAGCCCCTTCGGATGCGTACTGAAGCTCCTTGTGAAGCCTCTGGACAGTTATGCAAATGACTTGATATACCTAGAGATTAAAAGATAACTCAAAAAAAAAGGAACCGTACCCCACCATTTCCCAAAAACAAGTTAGCCAGCAACACCTCCTAAGCACACCTCTATTACGTGAATTCCAAGCACTTAAAAACTAGAAGGCTGCAACGTCTAAAGACTCTACAGCCACACAAACCACAGGCAAAAGCTCCAAAAATATAACAAACTGTCCCTAACCCTGAAAAAGACTACCCCTTACAGGCCTACTGCTACTCTTTTCAGATGCATGCTTACACAGGGAGCTTCGATGATACTTATCTCCTAAACCCTGCTCCATCACTTTGCCACCAAGGTTATAACTTTGATAATATTTGCCTTAATTCAGCAAAAATCATAAGGGACCCAGAACCAAAAGCAAACACACAAAGTAGCACTGCCATCCTATCCGTAAACATGCTATAACAATTACTCACCTGAAGAAGAGCTGCATGCAATACAGGCACCTATTACTGGATTGGTTTACTCTAACAGATCCTACCAGTTGTTACCTCACAAAGATGGGCGTACCGGTCTCTACTTGGAAACGCATCAGTCCATAGACTCTTAACCACCTAAAGAAACCTCCAACTCACTGAAGGAAAAACAAAGCACTTACCCCAAAGTGCAGCCCAGGCATAATGAGCTCTCTGAAGGGATGCCTGTGACTCAATGACCACTAGGCCCTCCCTGGAACCCAAAGCCAATCACCTGGGAAAGGGGAGGGGCAAAGCACAAGTAGAAAGAGAAGCAGCAGCTGTGGTTTATTTATTTTTGCTTCAGCTTTAAATATTGAAAGCTTTTCTCCTCTACAACTCCTGTCTCAGGAACCAAACAGCATTCCAGTGACCTGCTTTGCTCCTTTTCCAAAGACTATCACAGCCCACCTTGCCTGTGGCACCTGATAAGCAGAAGAGAAAGCAACCACAGCAGCAAAAGCCACTGCACCCTTAGGACAGTTACTCTCATCCCCTCCTTTACCTCAGCTGCTTACCTACCCCACATGGCAGATGCTTCCACCCGTTCTCTGAAGCCACCTAGAGCACCTCTAAAAGAGAAACTGGAATTTTACTCTATTTGATATAGTTAAAAAAACTGCAGCGACAACCGCACCCCAAAAATAACAGCTACCTCTGTTCATCACTCACCAGAGTCACTCCAGAGGTAGCTCGGGTCGTGACGTCCTGTACTGCACACTGCGTTTCAGCCTGAACAAAGGAAAACACAGTCAGACGATAAACATTCAGCTGACAGCATTAGCACCCATCCCTCAACAACAGAAGTCACCCCATATTTAATGTTTTCGTTTCAAAACAGCAGTCCACTTGCCTCTGTACCTGCAAGTTAGATCCAAGCTCGAAAGGAACAGCCACCATCACCCATGCCACCTGGGAACACAGAAGGACAAAATGACCACTGTGCTTGCAAGCCTCCACCTGCCACACTGCTCCTCTGTCCCAGCCAGCCTCACCTCAGACCCTCAGAGGGAAACACCTGAACGTCTTCCCCTGTGGTGGTTTTACAGGGGTAGGCGACCGAGCTCCACCAAAACCGCTCTCTCACTCTCCCTCCTCAGAGAAGGACAAGGAGAAAATACAAGGAAAAAGGGCTCAAGGGTTGAGATAAGGACGAGGAGATTACACAGTAAATATCGTGATAGGCAAAACACACTCAGCATAGAAAGATAGAAAGATTTATTGCTTATTACTACACAATGTAGAGAAGCGAGAAACAAACGAAAGCAACCAAAAGCACCTTCCCCCCCAACCACCCTCTTCCACCTTCTCCCCCCCAGCGGTATAGGTGATCGGTGTTTATGGTCAGTCTATAGCGCTTCTTTGCCGCCACTCCTTCTCGGACGCCCTCATCCCCTGTGCTGTGGGGTTCCTCCCACAGGATGCAGTCCTTGGTCAACTGATCTGGCATGGCCTTCCCACAGGCAGCAGCTCTTCCAGAACTGTTCCAGATGTAGGTCCATACCACGGGGTCCATCCCTCAGGAGCAAACTGCTCCAACCTGGGTCCCCCACGGGCGGCAGCAGCTCCTGCTAGCTCACCTGCTCCTGCGTGGTCCCCTCTCCACGGTCTACAGGTCCGGCCCGGAATCTGCTCCGGCAAGGGTCTTCCACAGGCCGCAGCCTCCATCAGTGCAGGTCCACCTGCTCCACCGTGGCCTCCTCCACCAGCTGCAGCATGGAACCCTGCTCCACCGTGGTACTCCGTGGGCTGCAGGGGGACAGCCTGCTTCACCATGGTCCTCGCCACAGGCCGCAGGGGACTTCTGCTCCGGCACCTGGAGTACCTCTCCCCCTCCTTCTTCACTGACCTTGGCGCCTGCAAGGCTGTTCCTCACTCCTCTTGCTCTCCCAGCTGCTGCATGGACCAGCGTGGTTTTTTTTTTTTTTTTCCTGTCTTAAATATGCTCTCACAGACGCGCAAACAACATCACTTATTGGCTCCGCTCAGCAGCGGGGCCCTTACCTAACATGGGGCAGCTTCTAGATTCTTCGCACAGAAGCCACCCCTAGAGCTCCCTGCTACCAAAACCTTGCCACATAAACCCCCCACGTCCCTTCACTTCGGTTAAGGGACGACCAGGCTGACAACACGCTCGCCTTCCCTCACTGCTCCGTGACACGGGGATTTCCCTGTCCAAGACTGCACCAAGCACCTGCAGAGACGAGAGAAAAGCACACCCTGAGGCACCTCACAGCCACAGCGTACCTGCTGCAATACCTCTCTCTTCCCAGTTGCTTTACTTCAGCTGCCTGTTAGCTCGATCTAAGATAAATGTGCCCGGGCGGCGCCGCGCCAAAGTGTGCCCGGGCGGCGCCGCGCCAAAGTGTGCCCGGGCGGCGCCGCGCCAAAGTGTGCCCGGGCGGCGCCGCGCCAAAGTGTGCCCGGGCGGCGCCGCGCCAAAGTGTGCCCGGGCGGCGCCGCGCCAAAGTGTGCCCGGGCGGCGCCGCGCCAAAGTGTGCCCGGGCGGCGCCGCGCCAAAGTGTGCCCGGGCGGCGCCGCGCCAAAGTGTGCCCGGGCGGCGCCGCGCCAAAGTGTGCCCGGGCGGCGCCGCGCCAAAGTGTGCCCGGGCGGCGCCGCGCCAAAGTGTGCCCGGGCGGCGCCGCGCCAAAGTGTGCCCGGGCGGCGCCGCGCCAAAGTGTGCCCGGGCGGCGCCGCGCCAAAGTGTGCCCGGGCGGCGCCGCGCCAAAGTGTGCCCGGGCGGCGCCGCGCCAAAGTGTGCCCGGGCGGCGCCGCGCCAAAGTGTGCCCGGGCGGCGCCGCGCCAAAGTGTGCCCGGGCGGCGCCGCGCCAAAGTGTGCCCGGGCGGCGCCGCGCCAAAGTGTGCCCGGGCGGCGCCGCGCCAAAGTGTGCCCGGGCGGCGCCGCGCCAAAGTGTGCCCGGGCGGCGCCGCGCCAAAGTGTGCCCGGGCGGCGCCGCGCCAAAGTGTGCCCGGGCGGCGCCGCGCCAAAGTGTGCCCGGGCGGCGCCGCGCCAAAGTGTGCCCGGGCGGCGCCGCGCCAAAGTGTGCCCGGGCGGCGCCGCGCCAAAGTGTGCCCGGGCGGCGCCGCGCCAAAGTGTGCCCGGGCGGCGCCGCGCCAAAGTGTGCCCGGGCGGCGCCGCGCCAAAGTGTGCCCGGGCGGCGCCGCGCCAAAGTGTGCCCGGGCGGCGCCGCGCCAAAGTGTGCCCGGGCGGCGCCGATCACAGACCTACCCTTTACAGATGAAAAAGGTAAATCTGATACAACCCTGCTCAGTCTCTTGGTAATACTGCGCCTACGTGGTCAAGCCTCTTGTAGTGTGTAATCAAGCTCTTTTTAGTCCTCTGGAGAGTTACACAAGTGCCTTCATACGTCTAGAGATTCAAATATAACCCAAAAACACAAGTGGATCCCACCATCCCAAAAACAAGTGAGCCAGCAACCTCTGCTAAATATCCCTCTAGTAAGTGATTTCCAAGCACTTAAAATCTAGAAATCCATAGACTCCAACCTGCCCAAAGAACCCTGCAACTGACTGAAGGAAAAACAAAGCACTTACCCCAAAGAGGAGCCCAGGCACAATGAACTCTCTAATGGCATACCTGGGGCTCATATACCATTTGGCCCCGCCCAGCACCCAAACCCAATCACCTGGGAAAGGGGAGGTGGTAAAGCACAAGAAAGTAAAAAGAGCACAAGCAGCACAGCAGCTGTGGGGTTTTTTTTGGTGTTTTTTTTAGTTTTGTATTTGGTTTGTTTTTTGTTTTTCTTTTTTTTTTCTTTAATCTGGTTTAGCTCAATAGCATGCAGACTGCAGACAAGAGAACTGGGGTGATTCTAGAAGCAACAATCCCCATGCTTTTGCTGCAGCTTTGAATATTGAAAGGACAATATGACCAAGCAAGTAACTGAAATTTTTTCACCTAGAATTAGCTCAAACCTTTATTTATATCGAAAGAAAAATCTGGGAGCATAACAGATTACATGCAAAAAAAAAAAATCAATTCCATGTAATAACATCACTCGCAGGAAAAATCACGTACTTGAGTAGGCTATCTGAAAACCAAAAGGCTATGCTGATGGGTCAAAACACACTACAGGACAATGGAGCCTGGCCCTCTGCTGCACCAACTTAAAACTCATCCCTACACTCACCAAGGTGCAACCCCAGCCCAAACACAGACACACCATTTCAGCCTCAACACAGTTTTGGAAACTGCTGGAAAGCAGGCTTCAACCTCAGCGAGGCGTGCTCAGGCTACACGGGATGGGGCTTCAGGCACCGCTTCACCTACAGAAGAAGACCACCATCAGGAGCTGCCACGCCAGACGACCTTTTTCCTCTGAAACACCTTTCTCAGGAACCAAACAGCATTCCAGTGACCTGCTTCGCTCCTATTCTAAAGACTATCACAGCCCACCTTGCCTGTGGCACCTGATAAGCAGAAGAGAAAGCAACCACAGCAATAAAAGCCACTGCACCCTCAGGACAGTTACTCTCATCCCCTCCTTTACCTCAGCCGCTTACCTACCCCACACGGCAGATGCTTCCACCCGTTCTCTGAAGCTACCTACAGCACCTCTAAAAGAGAAAACTGGAATGTACTCTATTTGATGTAGTAAAATAAGTGCAGTGACAACCGCACCCCAAAAATAACACCTACCTCTGTTCATCACTCACCAGAGTCACTCCAGAGGTAGCTCGGGTCGTGACGTCCTGTACTGCACACTGCGT
Source organism: Anser cygnoides (assembly GCF_040182565.1). Classification (NCBI taxonomy): domain Eukaryota; kingdom Metazoa; phylum Chordata; class Aves; order Anseriformes; family Anatidae; genus Anser; species Anser cygnoides. The sequence goes on along the minus strand of NC_089885.1, from coordinate 21,977,348 downwards.
TTCAGCCTGAACAAAGGAAAACACAGTCAGAAGATAAACATTCAGCTGACAGCATTAGCACCCATCCCTCAACAACAGAAGTCACCCCATATTTAATGTTTTCATTTCAAAACAGCAGTCCACTTGCCTCTGTACCTGCAAGTTAGATCCAAGCTCGAAAGGAACGGCCACCATCACCCATGCCACCTGGGAACACAGAAGGACAAAATGACCGCTGTGCTTGCAAGCCACCACCTGCCACTCTGCTCCTCTGTCCCAAACAGCCTCACCTCAGACCCTCAGAGGGAAACACCTGAATGTCTTCCCTTTGCTTCAGATCAGGGATCACCAGGCTGATAAAACTCTCACCTTCCCTCATTGTTCTGTGACACGGGCATTTCCCTGTCCAAGACTGCATGAAGCCCCTGCAGAGACGAGAGAAAAGCACACCCTGAGGCACCTCACAGCCACAGCGTACCTGCTGCAATACCTCTCTCTTCCCAGCTTCTTTACTTCAGCTGCTCACCAGCTCGAACTGAGATTCTTCGCTCACAGCGCCGCGGCAAACTCTGCCCGGGCCACACAACACACACGGCACAAGCTACATTGTTTAATGTTATAAGCGAGACCACGCAATTTTCTGGTCTATCGATGATAATTTATTTATTAAGTAAGCAGGTACAAGCAAAACAGCGCTGGGCGGCTGGGGAGTCTCCGCTCCATCACAGCACGCAACTTTCCCTTTTCAGTGTCGCCGTTTTATAGCATCCAAGTTCGGCTTGTCAGCATCCAAGTTCGGCTTGTCAGGACTTGTTGAATCTTCTGAAGCTGTGCAGTTCGTTCTGTTTCTTTCAATGACCATGCGTTGTGCTCGTGTTCAAGGGTAGTAAAGCAGCAAACAGTATTTCACAGAGTCTTTGTTTTACCAAGGACGTTTATCCAACACCCCCTCCCCACTATCTACTTGCTTAGTCTTCCCCCTCAACAAGGTCGTAAATTGCAAAACCTTGTCTTCTCAGCAGATTCTCTGAATTCTTTTTAAAGACAATGAACAAACACCTGCTAATTTATCACAATCCCTCCTTTTTCTTTTTCTAACATATTTTGTTCATTGATGAATTTTTGAAGCACTTGTTTGCTCAATATTAAAGTTGCTGCGTCATCCTCCTCCTGTTCAAGAGATTCATATTTCGCACACACAAGCATAAGTTGAGCTGCCTCTAATCGGTTTTTTACAATTGTGATTATTTGATTGAATATACGTGGTCCAAAAGTTAGTGTAAATATGAGCAGCAACAAAGGTCCTGCTATAGCTGATAGCAGTGTAGTGAGCCAAGGTGAGTAATTAAACCAGGATTCGTACCAGTTTCGGTGGGCTTCATTCTCCCTTTTTCGTTTTTCTAGCCCTTCTCTCAATTTAGTCATTGTATCCCTCACCACTCCAGTATGATCAGCATATACACAACACTCCTCTCGTAGGGCTGCACACAATGCTCCTTATTGTAGAAAAATCAGATCTAATCCCCTACGATTTTGTAGTACTACTTCAGATAAGGATCGCACAGATTTCTCTAAAGCTTATATAGATTGCTCGATACGGGCCAAATCCTCATCTACAGCAATGCGTAACGAGGTAAATTCTTGGCTTTGTTTTACCAGAGAGGTAATTCCAGTTCCGGCTCCTGCAGCCCCCAGAATCATCAGAGTGGCTAAAGTAAGAGCCGTAATAGGCTCTCTCTTCCTTAAGTGGTTTTTTGCCATAGCATGTTGGATGTACATATACTCCTCAGAATGGTAAAGAATCCTTGGGATAATTACTACCTGTACACAGAAATCATGAGACGAGTTGAACAATTTCAAAGATAACATGGAGTCACCCCCAGAGACGAACATACCCATCTGGTGTTATCTGCTGGTATTAACCATTTTTCTTTGTCTAATTGTGTAACATTTTCTGTAATATTGCATAGATGGAACTTCTCACCAGGGACCGTGCCTACGCATCTGCCATTCCCAGTTACTTCCGTTAACGTTATTGCTACATCCCTTCCCCAATTGCATTGAGGGGGATCGGTTTTGTTTGAACGGGTGGTCTCTCCCAGATCCCCAATGGCGTCGTAATATGGGGGCCTTATATCAAGACATAACCAGCAAGGTCTAGGCACGTCTGGATTTGTTTGATTCAACAACTGATAACTAGCATTCACGATTCTCCATATGTTATTCCCGGTCACCCCTTCATTTCTAATCCCGTACTCCGGGTTTACTGATTTATTAGCAACCTCCAGTGGTTTAGGGCTATTAGGAGTGTCCTGGTTCCAGTTAGGACAGAGTTAATTTTTCCTCCTAGTAGCTGGTAGGGTGCTATGTTTTGGATTAGGATGAGAAGAGCGCTGATAACATGCTGATGTTTTAATTGTTGCAGAGCAGTGTTTACACCAGGCCAAGGACTTTTCGGCTTCTCGCTCTGTCCTGCCAGCGAGCAGGCTAGGGGTGCAGCAGGAGCTGGGAGGGGACAGACCCTGGACAGCTGACCCAAACTGGCCAAAGGGGTATTCCATACCATCTGACGTCATGCTAAACAATATATAGGGGTGGCTGGCCGGGGTGGGGGGCCGGCTGCTCGGGGATAGGCTGGGCATCGGTCAGCGGGTGGTGAGCAATTGCATTGTGCATCACTTGTTTCTTACACATTATTATTATTAATACTATTATCATTATCACTATTATTACTATTGTTATTATTATATTCCTGTCTTAATAAACTGTCTTTATCTCAACTCACAGGCTTCACTTTCCCGTTTCTCTCCCCCATCCCAGAGAGGGAGGGGGGAGGGTGAGCGAACGGCTGTGTGGTGTTTAGCTGCCAGCCGGGTTAAACCACAACAAGGAGTTAGCATTCTAAAAGCTTGTGTAGGCTGAATCCTCAAAACACTCCCCGACAGTTTCTGATTTCGTCCCACCCGTTGGGGACTCTTCGTCTCTTCCTTCTTTATATAGATGATGCCTCCCCTATCAGTCCCCCAGCAGTAGTTATCTGCTGAACAACATGGTGATCTTCCCATCTAATCAGGCTCCATTTAAAAGGTTTGTGAGGGTGCGCAGACCCAGGAACAGTGTAAACAATCGTACCCATTACTATGTATCGCAAAAAAAAAAAAATGGCTAGGGCCCATTTTCCAGAGTTCTTTACCTGGCCACGTAATTCCCCACCGTTTCACTCTCTGCCTCGCCTGTCGGTTCGGTTGCAGCGAACTACAAGGTGCAGGTTCTTCTCGGCAGCAGCAGTGTTCTTCAGGGGAGTTTTTCAGGTAACCGCGACCTTTTTCTGATCAAACAGGGTCCCCTCTCCTCCTTTTTACGATACATAGACAGTTAGACCATACTTATCGAGTTCGTTTCAACGTGAGCTTTAAGTCATCAGGGCCTGCGACCGCTTCCCATTCGCTTTTCTGGATCGGTCCTTTCACGCCACTGGCATGCGTTCACCCCTTCTCAGCCGTCCGGATAGCCGTCTCTGTGATAAGTAAAACAACATAGGGGCCTCCCCACCGTGGTGTTAAAGACATTTCTTTCCATGTCTTAATTAGAACCCTATCTCCAGGTGGTATCCTATGGATTGCTATATCTAGCCACCAAGCCTTTCGCTTGCAACTCCCTCTGTCGGTTCATAAGCTGTATTAAATAAGGTTTTAATTGGATATCCTGTACCTGGGGATCAGATGGCATCTCTAAATCATAAGGCATACCATACAGCCTTTCAAAAGGTGAGATTCCGACATCGGCTCGGGGCTATGTCCGGATATTCAATAGTGCAAGCGGTAAACATTTCACCCAGGAGGTCTTAGTCTCTATCATAAGCTTTACTAGTTGCTTTTTAATTTCACCATTCATTCGTTCTACCTTTCCCGAACTCTGAGGATGCCAGGGAGTGTGATATTCCCATTTAATTCCCAGAGCCTTCATCGTGTCTCGGGATACCTTTGACACAAAGTGTGGGCCTCGATCAGAGTCAATTGCTTCTATTACCCCGTATCTGGGTATGATGCTTTCTAATAATATCTTTACCATGGTTTGAGCTGTGGCCCTTGCCGTAGGGAATGCTTCAACAAAGTTTGTGAGGTGGCCTACAATAACTAATAAGTATCTATATCGCCCCGTTTTCGGAAGTTCAGTAAAATCTAATTGAATCTTTGCAAAAGGTCGATGTGCCAATTCTCGTCCTCCTCCCGGGACCCTTTTTCTCATGTGTTGAGCATTTACCCTCCAACAAGTTACGCAATCATTTACGATCCTCTTTGCTATATTATAAATCCCTATACACATATAATATGTGGCAAATTGATCCACCAACACCTGAGTACCCCAGTGCGTCTGTTCATGAAATCTCCGTAGCACCCTCATAGCTACTGATTTTGGTAACACTTCCCGTCCATCAGGCAGTACCCATTTCCCTTTATCGTTTGTTTTTTTTTTTTTGGAACCCCCATTTGTGTCATCTTGTCTTCTTCTGTAATAGTGAAACAGAGTAAAGGGAGGGGAATGGGTCCATTCGACCACAGGGAGTTAGTCGGCCTGCACTTGTAGCAGTTTTTATAAGGCGGGCTTTCTTCCTCAGAACAATTGCATTCAATCCCATCAACTCCCCATTCACTCCAGCAATCATAACATGGAAATTCCTTTAAGTCTTTCCCACAGTATTAAGTATTATATTAAGCACTATTATATATTATGTTATTAATTATTATATTAATTATTATATATTAACTATTAAGTATAAGTATTATTTCCCACAGTCTGGGCAATCTTCCTTCGTTCTTATAATTCTTCTACTCATTAATGCTGCCCTTTTTGCCTCCTGATCTGCTAGATTATTACCCCTAACCTGAGGGGTGAGGCCTTTTTGATGCCCTTTTATATGTACTACGGCAATTTCTTTGGGCTCTCTGATAGCTTGTAAAACCTGGGTAATCAATTCCTGATGTATTAAACCCTTTCCTTGTGAATTGATGAGCCCCCTTTCTTCCCATATTTTACACAAATGTATGTACTACCCCATAAGCATATTTTGAATCTGTATATATTGTACCGCTTTTATTTTTCAGCAATTTTAGGGCCCGCAATATGGCATATAGCTCGCAAGTTTGGGTGTACCAGCTAGGACTCAAAGGTCCAGATTCCACTATCTCAAAAGTTTTCCCATTTACTAACGGGAAGGTTTACTACCTTCCCTGGGGCACCTGATAAGCAGAAGAGAAAGCAACCACAGCAATAAAAGCCACTGCACCCTCAGGACAGTTACTCTCATCCCCTCCTTTACCTCAGCCGCTTACCTACCCCACACGGCAGATGCTTCCACCCCTTCTCTGAAGCTACCTAGAGCACCTCTAAAAGAGAAAACTGGAATTTACTCTATTTGATGTAGTAAAGTAAGTGCAGCGACAACCACACCGCAAAAATAACACCTACCTCTGTTCATCACTCACCAGCGTCACTCCAGAGGTAGCTCGGGTCGTGACGTCCTGTACTGCACACTGCGTTTCAGCCTGAACAAAGGAAAACACAATCAGAAGACAAACATTCAGCTGACAGCATTAGCACCCATCCCTCAACAACAGAAGTGACCCCATATTTAATGTTTTCGTTTCAAAACAGCAGTCCACTTGCCTCTGTACCTGCAAGTTAGATCCAAGCTCGAAAGGAACGGCCACCATCACCCATGCCACCTGGGAACACAGAAGGACAAAATGACCACTGTGCTTGCAAGCCTCCACCTGCCACACTGCTCCTCTGTCCCAAACAGCCTCACCTCAGACCCTCAGAGGGAAACACCTGAATGTCTTCCCTTTGCTTCAGATCAGGGATCACCAGGCTGATAGAACTCTCACCTTCCCTCACTGCTCCGTGACACAGGGATTTCCCTATCCAAGACTGCACGAAGCCCCTGCAGAGACGAGAGAAAAGCACACCCTGAGGCACCTCACAGCCACAGCGTACCTGCTGCAATACCTCTCTCTTCCCAGCTCCTTTACTTCAGCTGCTCACCAGCTCGAACTGAGATTCTTCGCTCACAGCGCCGCGGCAAACTCTGCCCGGGCCACGCAACACACACTGCACAAGCTACGTTGTTTAAGACACACGAGCTGGAACATTCCTGCCCAACAACCAGTGGCATCGCACAGGAAGGATGCCGCACGCTCCTAGAAACCAAACCTACCAGTCCTGAACAGCTCCCCTGCCAGACAATTCCCCACCTCCTCCTGCCAACCATGCTCAGCACACACACTATTTGGCCTTAAAAAAAAAAAAAGTAATAACATACACACACAAAAAAAACTACTGAGCTCCACAAATGCCAAAAAGCCATGCACACACAGCAGCCCCTGCAGGGGTATTCACAGACTTACCCTTTACAGATGAAAAAGGTAACTCTGATACGACCCTGCTCAGTCTCTTGGTAATACTGCGCCTATGTGGTCAAGCCTCTTGCAGTGTTTAATCAAGCTCTTTTTAGTCCTCTGGAGAGTTACACAAGTGCCTTCATACGTCTAGAGATTCAAATATAACCCAAAAACACAAGTGGATCCCACCATCCCAAAAACAAGTGAGCCAGCAACCTCTGCTAAATATCCCTCTAGTGATTTCCAAGCACTTAAAATCTAGAAATCCATGGACTCCAACCTGCCCAAAGAACCCTGCAACTGACTGAAGGAAAAACAAAGCACTTACCCCAAAGAGCAGCCCAGGCACAATGAACTCCCTAATGGCATACCCGGGGCTCATATACCATTTGGCCCCGCCCAGCACCCAAACCCAATCACCTGGGAAAGGGGAGGGGCAAAGCACAAGAAAGTAGAAAGAGCACAAGCAGCACAGCAGCTGTGGGGGTTTTTTTGGTGTTTTTTTTAGTTTTGTATTTTGTTTGTTTGTTTTTTGTTTTTCTTTTTTTTTTCTTTAATCTGGTTTAGCTCAATAGCATGCAGACTGCAGACAAGAGAACTGGGGTGATTCTAGAAGCAACAATACCCATGCTTTTGCTGCAGCTTTGACTATTGAAAGGACAATATGACCAAGCAAGTAACTGAAATTTTTTCTGCTGGAATTAGTTCAAACCTTTATTTATATACAAAGAAAAATCTGGGAGCATAACAGATTACATGCCAAAAAAAAATCAATTCCATGTAATAACATCACTCGCAGCATAAATCACGTACTTGAGTAGGCTATCTGAAAACCAAAAGGCTATGCTGATGGGTCAAAACACACTACAGGACAATGGAGCCTGGCCCTCTGCTGCACCAGCTTAAATCCTATCCCTACACTCACCAAGGTGCAACCCCAACCCAAACACAGACACACCATTTCAGCCTCAACACAGTTTTGGAAACTGCTGGAAAGCAGGCTTCATCCTCAGCGAGGCGTGCTCAGGCTCCACGGCATGGGGCTTCAGGCACCGCTTCACCTACTGAAGCAGACCACCATCAGGAGCTGCCACGCCAGACCACCTTTTTCCTCTGAAACACCTTTCTCAGGAACCAAACAGCATTCCAGTGACCTGCTTTGCTCCTTTTCCAAAGACTACCACAGTCCGCCTTGCCTCTGGCACCTGATAAGCAGAAGAGAAAGAAACCACAGCAGCACAAGCCACAGCACCCTCAGGACAGTTACTCTCATCCCCTCCTTTACCTCAGCTGCTTACCTACCCCACATGGCAGATGCTTCCACCCATTCTCTGAAGCCACCTAGAGCACCTCCAAAAGAGAAACTGGAATTTTACTCTAATTGATGTAGTAAACTAACTGCAGTGATGGGCACGAAAATGTGCCCAGATGGCAGCAATCACAGACTTACCCTTTACAGATGAAAAAGGGGACCCTGCTCAGTCTCTTGGTAATACTACCGTGCTTATGCGGTCGAGGAACCGTACCCCACCATTTCTTAAAAACGAGTTAGCCGACAACACCTCCTAAGCACGCCTCTATTACCTGAATTCCAAGCACTGAAAATCTAGAAGGCTGCAACGTCTAAAGACTCTACAGCCACACAAACCACAGGCAAAAGCTCCAAAACTATAACAAACTGTCCCTAACCCTGAAAAAGACTACCCCTTACAGGCCTACTGCTGCTCTTTTCAGACACATGCTTACACAGGGAGCTTCGATGATACTTATCTCCTAAACCCTGCTCCATCACTTTGCCACCAAGGTTGTAACTTTGATAATATTTGACGTATAATATTTGACATACAGGCAAAGACTCACAAGTAAGCCCCGCAATTCGGCAAAAATCATAAGGGACCCAGAACCACAAAGTAAACACACAAAGTAACACTGCCATCCTATCCGTAAACATGCTATAACAATTACTCACCTGAAGAAGAGCTGCATGCAATACAGGCACCTATTACTAGATTGGTTTACTCTAACAGATCCTACTAGTTGTTACCTCACAAAGATGGGCGTACCGGTCTCTACTTGGAAACGCATCAGTCCATAGACTCTTAACCACCTAAAGAAACCTCCAACTCACTGAAGGAAAAACAAAGCATCTACTCTAAAGGGCAGCCCAGGCAGAATGAGCTCTCTGATGGGATGCCTGTGACTCAATGACCACTAGGCCCTCCCTGGAACCCAAAGCCAATCACCTGGGAAAGGGGAGGGGCAAAACACAAGAAAGGAGAAAGAGGAGAAGCAGCAGCTGTGGTTTATTTTTTTTTTGCTTCAGCTTTGATTATTGAAAGCTTTTCTCCTCTACAACTCCTGTCTCAGGAACCAAACAGCATTCCAGTGACCTGCTTTGCTCCTATTCCAAAGACTATCACAGCCCACCTTGCCTGTGGCACCTGATAAGCAGAAGAGAAAGCAACCACAGCAGCAAAAGCCACTGCACCCTCAGGACAGTTACTCTCATCCCCTCCTTTACCTCAGCTGCTTACCTACCCCACATGGCAGATGCTTCCACCCGTTCTCTGAAGCCACCTAGAGCACCTCCAAAAGAGAAACTGGAATTTTACTCTATTTGATATAGTTAAAAAAACTGCAGTGACAACCACAACCCAAAAATAACAGCTACCTCTGTTCATCACTCACCAGCGTCACTCCAGAGGTAGCTCGGGTCGTGACGTCCTGTACTGCACACTGCGTTTCAGCCTGAACAAAGGAAAACACAGTCAGACCATGAACATTCAGCTGACAGCATTAGCACCCATCCCTCAACAACAGAAGTCACCCCATATTTAATGTTTTCGTTTCAAAACAGCAGTCCACTTGCCTCTGTACCTGCAAGTTAGATCCAAGCTCGAAAGGAACGGCCACCATCACCCATGCCACCTGGGAACACAGAAGGACAAAATGACCGCTGTGCTTGCAAGCGACCACCTGCCACGCTGCTCCTCTGTCCCAAACAGCCTCACCTCAGACCCTCAGAGGGAAACACCTGAATGTCTTCCCTTCGCTTCAGATCAGGGATCACCAGGCTGATAGAACTCTCACCTTCCCTCATTGTTCTGTGACACGGGCATTTTCCCGTCCAAGACTTCATGAAGCCCCTGCAGAGACAAGAGAAAAGCACACCCTGAGGCACCTCACAGCCACAGCGTACCTGCTGCAATACCTCTCTCTTCCCAGCTCCTTTACTTCAGCTGCTCACCAGCTCGAACTGAGATTCTTCGCTCACAGCGCCGCGGCAAACTCTGCCCAGGCCACACAACACACCCTGCACAAGCTACATTGTTTAAGACACACGAGCTGGAACATTCCTGCCCAACAATCAGCGGCATCGCACAGGAAGGATGCCACACACTCCTAGAAACCAAACCTACCAGTCCTGAACAGCTCCCCTGCCAGACAATTCCCCACCTCCTCCTGCCAACCACGCTCAGCACACACACTATTTGGCTCTCAAAAGAAAAAAAAAAAAGAACATACACACACAAAAAAAACTACTGAGCTCCACAAATGCCAAAAAGCCATGTACACACAGCAGCCCCAGCAGGGGTATTCACAGACTTACCCTTTACAGATGAAAAAGGTAACTCTGATACGACCCTGCTCAGTCTCTTGGTAATACTGCGCCTACGTGGTCAAGCCTCTTGTAGTGTGTAATCAAGCTCTTTTTAGTCCTCTGGAGAGTTACACAAGTGCCTTCATACGTCTAGAGATTCAAATATAACCCAAAAACACAAGTGGATCCCACCATCCCAAAAACAAGTGAGCCAGCAACCTCTGCTAAATATCCCTCTAGTAAGTGATTTCCAAGCACTTAAAATCTAGAAATCCATAGACTCCAACCTGCCCAAAGAACCCTGCAACTGACTGAAGGAAAAACAAAGCACTTACCCCAAAGAGGAGCCCAGGCACAATGAACTCTCTAATGGCATACCTGGGGCTCATATACCATTTGGCCCCGCCCAGCACCCAAACCCAATCACCTGGGAAAGGGGAGGGGCAAAGCACAAGAAAGTAGAAAGAGAGCAGGAGCAGCAGCTATGTTTTTGTTTGTTTGTTTGTTTTTTCTGGCCTAGCTCAATAGCATGCAGACTGCAGACAAGAGAACTGGGGTGTTTCTAGAAGCAACAATACCCATGCTTTTGCTGCAGCTTTGAATATTGAAAGGACAATATGACCAAGCAAGTAACTGAAGTTTTTTTCAACTGCAAGCAGCTCAAACCGTTGTTTTTATACAGGAAGAAAAATCTAGGAGCATAACAGATTACACACCAGAAAAAAAGATCAATTCCATGTAATAACATCACTCGCAGCATAAATCACGTACTTGAGTAGGCTATCTGAAAACCAAAAGGCTATGCTGATAGGTCAAAACACACTACAGGACAATGGAGCCTGGCCCTCTGCTGCACCAGCTTAAATCCTATCCCTACACTCACCAAGGTGCAACCCCAACCCAAACACAGACACACCATTTCAGGCTACACGGGATGGGGCTTCAGGCACCGCTTCACCTACTGAAGCAGACCACCATCGGGATCTGCCACGCCAGACCACCTTTTTCCTCTGAAACACCTTTCTCAGGAACCAAACAGCATTCCAGTGACCTGCTTTGCTCCTATTCTAAAGACTATCACAGCCCACCTTGCCTGGGGCACCTGATAAGCAGAAGAGAAAGCAACCACAGCAGCAAAAGCCACAGCACCCCTAGGACAGTTACTCTCAACCGCTCTTTTACTTCACCCACTCACCTAACCCCCGAGGCAGATGTTTCCATCTGCTCTCAAGCCACCTAGAGCACCTCTAAAAGGCAAAATGGATTTTTATTCTACTTTTTGTAATAACTTAACTGCAGTGACAACCGCACCCCAAAAATAACTGCTACCTCTGTTCATTGCTCACCTTGCCTGAGGTAGCTCAGGTCGCAACGTCCTGTATTGCGCACTGCATTTCAGCTTGAACAAAGGAAAACACGGTCAAAAGATAAACATTCAGCTGCCAGCATTACCACCCACCCTTCAACACCACAGGTGACCCTATATTTAATTTTATCATTTCAAAAGAGCAGTCCACTTGCCTCTGTACCTGGAAAGTAGATCCAAGCTCAAACGTGGCCACCTGCAAGGCCGGGGGGGGGGGGCATTTGGCAGCCACCTGCAAGGTGGGGGGGCACTTGGCGGCTTTGCTCTAACAGACCCTACTAGTTACCTCAAAAAGATGGGCTTACCGGTCTCAATTTGAAATGCATCAGTCCATAGGCTCTGACCCACCTAAAGAACCCTGCAACTGACTGAAGGAAAAACAAAGCCCCTACCGCCAAGGAGCAGCCCAGGCAGAATGCCTGCCCTAATCATGTGGAAAATGGGAGGGGCCGTGCATGAGAAGAGATAAAGAGAGCAGGAGGAACAGCAGCCCTGTTTTTGGTCTGGCTTAGGTCAACAGCGTGCAGAGTGCAGCACAGGCAATCAGCCTGTTTCTCCTGAAAGACTTACCTTAGCTTTGGTGAAGGAAACTGACCGGGCTGACAACCCTCTCACCTTTTTGCACCACTCCACAACATGGGGAATTCACCTCTCCACGGCTGCACGAGGGAACTGCAGAAACAAGACAAAGCACACCCTGAGGCACCTCATAACCACAGCCTACCTACCTACTGCAATACCTCTGCAATACTTATACCTCTCTTCCCAGCTGCTTTACCTCTGCTGCTCTCCATCTCCAAATCACATTCTTTTAACTGTCACACAGAGCGGTGGTCCTCCAGGTGCCATAGAGCAGCGCCATTATTTTTTTTCTTTTTTAATTTCAGAACAGCTTCCCTTCAAAACAGCTTTCCGCTTCCCTCTGGAAATGGACAGTAGGTCAAGCCAGTCACCGAGTTGCCAACGCAGAGCTTCACAGTTCCAGAAGGTGCTCTTTCATTCGACCGATTCCTCAGAAGTGTTACCTACCACTAGCAAAAGCAATAAACAGACTGCAAACAGGCACTGCCACATTTGACAAACTTCATGTTTTTAATTTTATCATTTCAAAACAGCAGTCCGCTTGCCTTTACATCTGAAAAGGCAGATCAAACCAATCACCAAGTTGCCGAACAAGAACTTGACAGTTCCAGAAAGTGCTGTTTCCTTTGACCGGCTCCTCCTAAGGTTTACCTACTGCTGGAAAAAAAGAAAAAAAGACTGTGCCAGCTGCCCTTAAGTACTCACCCAGAGCTTGAGTATTCGCCCAGAGACAGACCAGATGTCTTTCCCAAAAGAGTCAGGACAATGTATTATTGCACTGTTGGACCACCATGTTAGCTACCATCACTAATTGCCAGGCAGGACAGCTCCAGGCCAAACACACACGTAAAAAGGCACACTACAAACATCATGAACAAAACATGGGAAAAGAATTACTTTTCATGAATTACTTTTTCAAGAATTACTTTTACATGTCGTCTCAGGGAGGAAGTAACTACCCTGAGCAACGTGCCCTTACCCACTAGGAAGCTGAGCGGCAATGTGAAAAACTACATTTCCCGGCATGCCACGGAAACCAACATGGCCGGCAGGAAGCTCAAAACCCAAAGACCACAACTCCCGGCATGCTGCGGGGCACGAAGCCTGGCAGTTGCTACAGCACATGCGCATCTCCTCCGTCTGCAGTACCTCCCTTTCGCCAGCAGGTGGGAGCAGAGAGCCACGCGTCACCGCAGCGCCTCTTCGCCTACAGCACCGCTCGCTGTTCGGCCACCAGGTGACACCAGGCGCCGCCGCGCCACCCCGCTCCATGCATGGGCGGAAACAGAACGGCAGGCACGGCTTCCCAGGCCGTCTGCTCGTTAAGGGAAGCGGCGGGAGCCGCGTGGAACACCACACAAGAACGGCAAGAAAAAGCACCCCGCTCCACTGGCACGGAGGAAGTAACTGCCCATCCTAAAAGGCCCCGTGCTGAGCGGCAACGTGAAACTACAGTTCGCAGCATGCTCTGGAAACCAATGTGGCCGATCAAAAGCCCGGAGGCCAAAGACCACAACTCCCGGCATGCTGTGGGGCAAGACGCTCCCAGCCACCTGACCCAGCTGACGCCCCGCCCCAGAGTCAAACCCGTGCTTTCTGATCCGCCGCCTACTACCCCAGCCACGGATCCTGCAGGACCCAGCCGCCCCAACACCATTCCCTCCCCTCTGCCACGGACACCCAGGCCCTCCCTCACCTGCTGCTCCGCAGCAGCCACAGCCTAGGTCATGCTCGCCAATCACTCCCTCTGCGCAGACCAGTCCCAGCACACCTGGCCCAGGGAGCAAACACAGCACAGGCCTACCCCCACCATTGCTGCCCTTGCCCCCCCCCCGCCTGCAGCCTCCCCAGCAGGGTGGCCCCCACACCCAGGTCGCTTGTCTGTGTCCATTGGCTCCCCCATGGACAATAAACACGGGGCCAACACCCCAGCCCCTGCCCCCTCCACACCCAGGAACCTGCACCTAGCAGCACGGCCACAGCCACTTACAGTGTCCACAAACACAGAGGGCAGCACAAGCCAGAAAGCAAACTTTATTAAACTCTTACACAGGACTCCTGGGAGGGAGACTGCGGCAGAACTCCCTGCCCAGACATTCTCCCCTTCCCCTGGGGGGCTGCGGGGCTCAGGCATCCAGCAGGTCCATCCGTCCGTCTCAGCATCCATGCCCTGGGGAACAGCTGCCTCCTGCAGAAATGGGCTGTCAGGCACAGAAGGAGGAAGAAAAAGGAAAAGGGCACAAGTGGGATACAAGCAGCAAGAGAGGAACTGGGTGGACAGACAGACAGCAGGGCAGAGGGACAGAAGAACCACCGGGGGGGCAGGGAGCGGGACAGGGGTGATCAACGGGGTTGGACAGAGAGTCCAACAGAGGCACAATTGCGACAGCCAGGATGACCGAGAGTAATAGCAGTTTTACTGACATCAGACAGCATTAGTTTGGGATGAAATCAGAGTTTTGGTTTTTGGATCAGAGATGACTCTGTTGAACAGTCTCTGCCTTTCCAGTATTTGAAAGGAAAAGGCATGAGGATAAGCACACAAGTATGAAGCTATTATTACCAACAGAGATGCTGGAAGTAGGCTTCTCAATATCGCTTCTGGTACTTGTGGAGTAATTGCCTTAAGTAACTAGGCAAATTAAACTAATATTCACATTTTAAAGAAAATGTGCAGCATTGAAAAAGCTTTCAGGGTGGAGGGTAGCTGCGCTACCTAAGTGTTCCCTAGGCCTCCAACTTTACATGCTATTGCACTAGGGGAACTTGGTGTGCTGACTCTAAGGAACAGTACAGAGCATAGAGCAGAGTGGAGACACCACGGATAGGCTCTGTGATGAGACGGGGACCTGATGCTCTTATGCGCACCAAGACTGATAAGCTGCATGTTTACCATCCTTGTGAGAAAAATCTCAAATAATTTTCTTCAGACAGGATCTTCTGTGAAGCTATTTTATTCGTGATTGCAATGGCGGGCATCCTGTCAATCAGGAACGCATTTTAGTAAACAAATCATAACCTTTTATTCCCTATTACCCGACGCCTGATCACCTCCCCTGTTTCCTCATTGGCTAAGTACTACAGGTTCACAAGCTACTCGACGCTCCTCTATACCACGTATGTACAATTTTTGTGTTTTTTCAACCCTTTAATTTCTCCTTTCTTATGTTTTGAGAACTTTGTGATCTTTGTTTTACTGTTCTCACACTGCTCATCTTGTTTTTCTCAAGCTTCTACCTTATTTTGGAACAGTGAGGCCTTCTACTGTCCACTTATCTACAGGTGACCCATTCGGTGATAAACTGGAGCTGATTGATACAGCGGTGCACTAAGGGTTAAGAAGAAGGTTACTCACAGGCAGAGAGTGGTAACCAGGCTAGAATAAGAGAAAGTGGGAACCAGTAAGAAGTTGCTAGGCTCGGACGGGCCTATAGAGGGCTATGCATGATCAAAAGGAATGCACTAATCAGAAGTCTGTAACTACGCACGCTAGCTGCGTGCAGTGCATGTAGCTGGTTCAGAAAGCTATATAATATCTGGCATTGGAACAATAAAGGGTCTCCATTTCTCGACTATCTTGGAGTCTGTGTCCTCATTCCCTTCACTTATCTACTTAGCATTTCTCCTTATTATGACTACACGATTACCTTGGAATACAGAAAAGTAATTCTCTACTGCAAAAACACAACTTTGTTTCTCACACCCTGAGCCAACCACCTGTCATGGTTTTGACAGAACGTTGTACTCTAGTGAACTTTTGCTCATTATATCATCACTATAATACCAAAACACACCTCCATCCCAAAAGCTCCATGCCTCCAAGCTGCGACCGCCCCTCACTGAGCACACGCTCTGAATTTCTCAGACCCCTATAGCTTTAAACGAAAGCAAGAAAACTTTACAAATCATAACCAAGATATGCCTGACTAGAGTCACTCAAGCTCCACCTAAAAGGGACAGAAAATAATCACAGAGTCATAGAATATCCCGAATTGGAAGGGATCCACAAGGATCATCGAGCCCAACTCCCGGCATCACACAGGTCAACCCAAAAATTCAGACCATATGACTAAGTGCACAGTCCAAATGCTTCTTAAACTCCGGCAGACTTGGTGAAGCGACTACCGCCCTGGGGAGACTGTTCCAGTGCTCAACAACCCTCTCAGTGAAGAACCTCTTCCTGATGTCTAGCCTGAACCTCTCCTGCTGCAGGTTGACACCATTCCCACGGGTCCTATCACTGGTCTCTAAAGAGAACAGATTGGTGGATAATGTAAATTGGCTTAAGTGAAAGGGGATGTTAGGGAAGATACTATCACGAAGGATACCTTTCTGACTTCCGGGATCAGTCGACGGGCTGAGCCTCTCTTCCCCCCGCACTGGGATGTCATGGGGTAAGATCTGAATGCTTGGTTGTACCAGGCGTCTCCGTAGAAACTCAGAAATCTCTAGAGCCTTTGTGCCTTTTAATGCGTTAATAGCCAGGACGAGTACCCGTGTATTTCATGCGTGCTCGCTTGCTTTTGCGGACAGTGAATTTATCGCCGGCAATTCCAAAGAACCTGTGTCCCTGTTGCTGTAATAAACTGCCCTTCGTTGCATTGTTCCTAGCTGTGACAGTTCTCATTGAACACAACTAGAGCGAGGGTGTCCTACGTTATTGGTGAATCCGTGACCCTGGTAGTTCAGTACCCCGAATCCAACCAGACCCGTAACAGTTAGTCAGCTACGCCCCTTAACACGACAGTATTTCATAGAGAAAAACATTAAGCCTAAGATTTCTCATCCCTAAGGCCTTAGGGGGGCAGGCCGAGAAGGAACCAGAGATGCTTAGTATGTCTCCTGAGAATCGCAGCTTACAGTTACTACACGTCTTCTGGTCTCATGGGATGAGGCAGAGGTATAATTAATTCCTTCTCCATCTCTCTCTAAAGAGTTTTCCTCCTATCTGTGACAAAGGAGAAAAATGTTATGGTCGTGGAAGTCGTTATACAAAGCCACACTCAGTGAATTCACTATTACAGTTAAGATCGTTTTTAATCGAAAACACCTCAGCAGCAGTGTTACCACTGCAAACATAGCGCTGCACAAAAATTCAACTCAAGATAAAGGAAAGGGCGAGCTAAAAGGACAAATGACGTGACCGAAGGCATCTTCAACAACCATCTGGTAGATGGTTGTCCACAGCCCTTGGATTCCATGGTTGTCTTCCCTGCCAAGTGAATCCTGGAAGAACAAGAAAAGATACACAACATGTCCACAAAAACTTTTGGGGAGGCTACTGAAAAGAAAAACAAAAAAATAGAAACAGCATGCAGCTAGTACGTCAGTTTTGTTAACAGAGTAACATTAACATACTAGAAATTTCCACATTCTATGTAGCCCCAAGGTGGTGCTGGGTACATCCACTGATATTAATGGGGTGGCACAATGTAAGAGATAGTTAATAGACAAGGTACACCTGAGGTGCACAGATTGCATATTCCATGCGACAAAAAAGGCACAGCTTGGCACCCAGTTTGGATCAGCTTGTGTATGAGTCTGCTGATACGTGAGTATATACAGCAAGCAGACAAGTCTTTGACTCCACAGACTCAGTTTCATTTATGTATATACATACATATACATATGTGTATGTATCTCTCTCTCTCTCTCTCTACATATATATATATAAACAAACAAACGTTGGGAACTTCATAACCACTTGAATAACAATCATTAGCTATGCCTACGCTGAAAGCCAGGACTATGCCTAAGTGATTAAGTAAACACAGAGTCTTATCTGTGAAATGCTGAAAATGCCCCATAACCACTGGGGGGCTTATGCACGGTGTACATAATTTTTACGCAAACATGCATCTTAATACACAAAGAGGAGGGGTGAGGCGGACAAAGGTTTTAGGGACGCGTCAAGACCAGAACAGCCACTGGGCAATCGCTCAGATGTGCAAAGCTCAGCTAAAACCTGCACAAATCCACCAAAAGAAGGAGGCTACCTACTTGTCTGCTTAAAATAACCTCTACAAAGAACGTATTACAAAATCAAAAACGAAACTATCATCCAGCAAAGCAAACGTCTGGAATACAATGGGCTAAAACTGACAGCTGAGGTTTGATTCTTTAGCAATTTCAAAGGTCTTCAGATCCTACCTGACTTCTCGTGCATGGTGGCGTTGCAGCACAGAAATGAGGGGAGCGGGAAGATCGCAACAGGCCAAACGCGGTGCTGAGCTCCTACAGGAGCTGGTGGGATAGCACTGACAAGAGTGAGACAGGCTGTCAGCCTTCTGCACGAGCTGAAGAAGAGGAGCGCCAGTGTCCGAAGAAGCTGTTTCTTCTCATACTTCATTTAATACACACCGTCTTTAAATCCAGGACGTCTTCTTAGGGAAGAGATAAAGAAGTAGAGTTAGCGGCTCCAAGGACACTTCAGGATCTTAGTTCTTTCTATAGTTAGCTGCTATCCACAAAACCAAACCAGTTAAAATAGAGAGTTACATTAAAAATTCTTGATAATAACAAAAGTATGGGATTTAAAAAAAAAAGACATGCACGGAAAAGAGGTTAAATTATCTCATTCGTTTCTCAATTCCGCCACAAACTCCACGCTCAGCTCCTCTTAACTCACTCACCCCACTTACCCATCCAAACACAGGGCGGACGCAGCAGTTCTCATCATTCTTGGTAAAAAGACAACATTTTCATGTTTGCTGTCAAATATCATCTCTTTCCAGCACAATTTCCTGCAAGCTATGCTAACTCCTCCAGGCTTTTTAATATATGCTAGAAACTTCACTGTTTTATATTAATGACCATCTCGGTGGAAGTCGCCGAGCTGCTATCTTTGATTCTGCTGTCTTCACAAATACAAATAAAACAGTACTTCAGCAACAATCTATGACAAACTAGGCAATACATGCATCTACCTCTTACATAAGAAAGGAAAGAATTTGTAGACAACATCCAGAAAGTATTACCTTGTTAGATATCAGAGTGGTGGGGCAGAATGACAATGCTACACAAGACTGTACTTACACTCCTGGGATTGCACAGGTTTGCTGGAATACAAAAACAATAAAGTAAGGTCACTATGCGGAACAAGTTCACTCACTCCATTATTACTGTGAATGACAAGAATATTTCAGTAAGCGTTCTTTTAAACCCATGGAAATTTTCAGATTTATGTCAATTTGGCTTCATGAAAACTGAAACTTGCAGTGCAAAGATCATTTATAAAAGCTGTAGCAGGTGAGCTTTTTAGGCACGGATTTTGTCACCTTTTTGGGTAATGTTCGTCTCTCTCCCTCATTACCCCCCTTCCTTCCCCTCCCCCCCCCCAAAAAAAAAAAACAAGAAAAAAGATTAAAGACCACAAACTGGGACTTCTCAGAGGTATGACTCCATTTTTCACCTTATACACACAGTTTCTTCGCTATGCTAAACTTTCACAATGACTGTATAATAGAGTCTTACTAATATTGTTTCTGTCTGTGAGTTTGATACTACTTCCCCAGGTTGGATGAAACAAGCATTTTTCATTGTGACGGACATCAAAACAAATAATGTCTCTCGTCAGCTATGGAGTCCTGCTGGCAGTATTACCAGCTCACACAGAATCCCATCTAGTTTTTGGGGTCCACCCCATCTATCCTCAGCAGTGGGAAGTTCTTCCAGAAGCAGACAGACTGTTATTCGTTCCTCAATGGAGCTGAGGCTCCGTAAGGCTTTGCTTTTTTCTTCCCTCACTCCCTCTTCTATTTCCAAGCTTTAACTTAAAAGCTAAGCTTGTGGGGCTGGGGGGAATCCCCAAATCAAATCCCAGCCCCAACATCCCATAGTCCCCTACTCTCAGGCCCAGCAATCTACAAATGCACACAATGCTACAGACTGTGGTGGGCAGGTCCTTCAGGGCAGGGATGTCGTCATCTTTTCAGGTGACGTTCAGCTCCCTGAAAGGGCTGAAATACCACATCCACACTCACTTCCCCTACTTGATTCGCACAGGTGTAGTCAGAGGAACAGGGCCACACCAGCACTCCCTGCTCACAAAGCTCACTGCCTACCTCCAGGTTTGCATCGTTTCCTTGTATTACTGTTAATTCTGACACATTTCTGCTATAAAAGCATATCTCAGTGGCATTAAACAACCAAATGCGTGGACTGTGCTGTCTGCAGTATTTTATCCCACACACTCCAATTACTTAATCAGCTGTTGAGCCCGTGCCTCGAGCAAGCATTTTGCTGGGTAACCATCTCCTAGTCTTGAGGGGACACGTGAGAATAATTTTTTCTTGGATAGTATTTACTTCAAATACTCCTGCCAGGCCAGTTTAAGGAATCCACAAATTCCACGGGAGAGAGGCTTGCCTAAATTGATTCTGTCTTTCTGATAATTTGCTCAATGGAGCATTTCTCCCTTCGGTATTTCTGGGGTAATGACAACGACTTGGATTTCAGAGAAGCAAGGTTTGAAAGGATAGGTAGTATCTTGAAATAGATCAGATTTCAGGAGTACAATCTCAATACATTCCAAAACCTAAATTCCACAATGCTGCTTCTGCAATCTGAGGGACAAACTCTTCTGCCACAGATGGGCAGGGATATCAGACCAGCGCATAGGAACACTTCAGGAGTCAGCAGAAGTGGTAACGAGAGCTGCATCACTCTGTGATAGATACCTGTGTCCGAACAAGCTTTCCTTCCGCTCACAGAGGAAAAGAGCTGGCGTCCTACAAAACGTCTCGCGTCTACCACTTTGGAGTGTTCTCAGTCAGCTTGTCTGTACTTCAACTTCCCTTTGAAGGAAGTAGCAAAGTACATAAAAACCTCCTTCCGGTAGCTTGGCACTGACCTGCAAGCCAGCACCAGGAGAAGGGCTGTGTCACACTTCAGCCCGGAGAAGAGAAGGCTCTGGGGAGACCTCATTACTACCTTTAAACACGTATAGTGGACTTACAAAAGAGACAGGCAAGGACTTGTTACCAGGGCCTGTAGCGACAAGGCAAGACAAGTTTTAAACTGAAGGAAGATAGATTTAGATTGAACAAAAGGAAGAAGTTCTTCTCAATGAGGGTAGTAAGACACTGAAACAGGCTGCCCAGAGAAGTTGTAGAGGCCTCATTACTGGAGGTACTCAAAGCTGGGCTGGATGGGGCTTTGAGCAACCTGACCTAGTGCAAGACGCCACTGATCGAGGCAGGGGGGATGGACTAGATTATCTTTAAGCGTCCCTTCCAACCCAAACCACTCTACGATTACGTGAAAGGAATTGCCTCCCAAGTCATTCTTGACTGACTACAATTAGCATTCTGGAAAGCCCTGCAAGCACTTGTTCATTATTTCTAGGGTAATTCTTAAAGCTGAAGCAGACCAAAGTTTTGTCAACAAAAGCCTTTCGGGAGACTACTGAAAGGAAAACCAAGCCAAACCAAAAAAACAGAAACAGCAAGTGGCTATTACATCAGTTTTGTTAACAAAGTAACATTAACGTACTAGGAATTTCCACCTTCTTTACCCTCCACCTTTAAAAAGTCACCCAATTCTGTCAGTGTTCACCATTAGCATTCTTTAAAACTTTCACATGGACATCTGAGAAAAACATTTCAAGTCCCTGTCATCGAGGGAGAAGAGGAAAAAAAATAGGGATGAGGGGGGAAGAAGCACAGCCATTCCTTTCCTCGGTAAGGTGAGCAAAAAGCTCAGGCGCTCAGCAAGAACATTCTTTGAAAGATAAAACAGAAGAAACTGCAGGTTATTTAACCTCAGCTTGTCCTGGTTTCAGCTAATATAGAGTTAATTTTCCTCCTAGTAGCTGGTAGGGTGCTATGTTTTGGATTAGGCTGAGAAAAGTGTTGATAACATGCTGATGTTTTAATTGTTGCAGAGCAGTGTTTACACCAGGCCAAGGACTTTCCAGCTTCTCTTTCTGTCCTGCCAGTGGGCAGGCTGGGGGTGCAGCAGGAGCTGGGAGGGGATAGACCCAGGGCAGCTGACCCAAACTGGCCAAAGGGGTATTCCATACCATCTGGCGTCATGCTAAACAATATATAGGGGTGGCTAGCAGGACTGGGGGGACCAGCTGCTTGCGGATAGGCTGGGCATCGGTCAGCAGGTGGTGAGCAATTGCATTGCGCATCACTTGTTTGTGCACATTATTATTAGTAGTACTATTATCATTATTATTATTATTTTCCTGTTTTTATAAGCTGTCTTTATCTCAACCCACAGGCTTCACTTTCCCATTTCTCTCCCCCATCCCAGAGAGGGAGAGGGGAGGACAAGCCAACGGCTATGTGGTGCTTAGCTGCCAGCTACGTTAAACCACAACATGGCTATAGAGTCACATGTATTTGTGCCTGCTCATTTATTCATCTGCCAGTTTATTTTGCTACAGACCGTAGAAACTGCAAGGTTACCACCTTTTGTAACCGATGGGATCTTCGGTAGGAATAGCTGTCTAAAAGAGCCAACGAAATCCCCTTCATCGACAGCCATTTGAACTTTCGTCGTCTAAAAATAGTCCTACAAACATTCCCCGGGATGCTCAACTTCAGCATCTTTCCATTCAACTTGAGGCAGAACAAGCCCTTACCCTGAACATCTTCATCTGGCTCTCCTCTGCTAGCAGAGTAGTACTCTGATACTGACCAGTACGTGCTGCAGCCTACTCGCTTACGTGTATTTACTGCAATCTGGTTCGATATGCTCACAGAGAAACCAATGAAAAATCCGCCCTTTCTTTCAGAAAAAAAATAATAATAAAATAACTACGACGCGGTAAGGAAAAAAAGCTGAACATGCGGTCCTTTACCAACGGGCAGATCCAACATCAGCACAAGGAGTTTTTGGTCATGTGAGCAATCACCTACACCAGCCATCAGGACAAGCCAAACGCACGCACATGAGACTCCATTTAAAAAACATGTAAAGTTCCTTTATAGCTTATGGAAGTAACAACCTACATCTTAGATGCAGTTAGACTGCATCGGTTTAGGGACTGCCTCCTTCCAAAAAAAAAAAATCCTCCAATCTGTTCATCCGTTCACAGTTATGCAAATTCAATCAGGCCTTTGAGCCTGAGGTGCAGGAAAATTACTAAAGCACACCTGGATTTCACCCGGAGGTCGCTGCGACTTACCCGGACAGCTGGGACAGACGGGCTTCTCTTTCTCCTGGGAAACCTGCGACTGCAGCACGCCAGCTGCAGCTTTCCTCCCTTCAGCTGCTGCGCCACCTTCGCTCGGCGACAAACCCCGCAGGGGTCCCAGCGGCGGGGAGCTGCTTCTGCCCTGGTGAGCCGCAGGGAAAGGAGAGAGCCGGCCGTCAGCACGCGGGGGGAGGAAA
The DNA here is from genome assembly GCF_040182565.1 of Anser cygnoides. Taxonomy (NCBI): domain Eukaryota; kingdom Metazoa; phylum Chordata; class Aves; order Anseriformes; family Anatidae; genus Anser; species Anser cygnoides. Next base: position 21,954,076 of record NC_089885.1, on the reverse strand, counting down.
ACCTCCGAGGCGCAGCCCGACGATCGAGCGCAGCGAGGACCCGCGCCCGGCCGCCGCAGCCCCCACCCCTCCCGGCCCGACGCTCCGGGGAAGCGCCCCCGAAGGCTCTCGCTCGCCTCACCGCCGGCAGCCGCGCTCGCAGCCAGCGGCAACCTGCGCCTCCCGGCGCGCACGGCCCGGCCCCGGCCCCGGCCCCGGCTCGGGGAAAGACCGGCCGCGCGCCACAGAACTACAGCTCCCAGCATGCCGCGGGACGGAGCAGTCCATCCGACGCAGAGGGGAGTCGGCCAAGCGCACGCAACCGCCCCCCCCCCCCGCCGCTTCGCCCCCTTCCCCCCCAGCCCTCCGAAGCCCCGCGCAGTGCAGACGCCGCCGCACGCCCGGTCCGCTCCGCTCCGCTCCGGCGCGGCGCCGCCCCCGCCCCGCACAAGGGCCGTTTCCGCAGAAGCTGCCGACCGCGTGGCGCCCCAACCGCCCGCCGCCTCGTCCCCTCCCGGCCCGGCCCGGCCCGGGGCGGCACCGACCACCAACCTCGTTGCGGCACCGCGCCTCGGCGGCCCGGCCCGAGCTGAGCCCAGCGCGGCCCGGCCCGACAGCTTCCGCCCATAGCTCCGGCAAGCCCTGCACGGCACCTCCGCCCTGGGTTCCTCCGAGCCAATCACGGAGCGCTTCCGCCCTGAGTTAAGGCTAGCCGTGACGCCACTTCCGCCCTCACGGTCCAGCCAATCACGGCGCCGCTTCCCTGTGGGAAGGCGACCCTCAGGCTGCTCCTGTGCTGCTTTTTATTTATTTATTTATTTATTTTTATTTAAAGAAGGCGCGGGTGTTCTTGGTCCTCCCTCGTCAAGTATATCTGCGAGAAACGTCTCAAATAATTTTCTTGACACACGAACTTCTCTGAGGCTATTTTATTCGCGGTTGCAGTGGCGGGCGTCCTGCCGATCAGGAGCGCATTGCAGTAAGCACAGCATCAACTTTTAGTCCCTGTTCCCCGACGCCCGATCCCCTCCCCTGTGTCCTCACTGGCCGAGTACTGCAGGTTCACAAGCTACTCGACGCTCCTCTGTCCCATGTATGTACAATCTTACTTCTTTTTCAACCCTTTAATTTCTCCCTTCTTTTCCTTTTTTTTTTCCCCTTTCTTATGTTTCAGGAACCTGTGATCTTTGTTTTACCGTGCCCACGCTGCTCAACCTGTTTTTCCTCAAGCTTCTGCCTTATTTCGGAACAGTGAGGCCGCCTACTGTCCGCTTACCCACGTGGCGTTTCTCCTCATTATGACTGCACAACTACCTCGGAATACAGAAAATTAGTTCTCTACTGCAAAAACACAACTTAGTTTCTCACAGTTCCCTCCTCTCCTTTCCTTACTCCTACTGTTGTTTTTGCACCTCTTCACGTACCGCGCTCTTGAGTTTCTCCAACGTTAAGGCGCAATAGTCTTCTTCGGATGTCACGGGGGATGGTAGGCGTACAAAGCCATTATTTTTACAATACCAACAAATAGTGGTTTGAGCCAATTCTGTTCAGGTAACCACGAAGTTAGTTTCTCCCAAATGTTTCTAAATGCCCAGGAACTGTCATCTTGAGCTACTCTATGTAGGATCTTTCCTCCCCACGCCCCCCCAGTATACTTTTTTCCCCCCAAATATCAGTCAAATCCGTCCCATTTGATCTACATCTATACAGCAACTAGCATTAATTACAGTGCACGCTCCTCCTTATGAGGTTATTAATGAATCGAATACTATTTGATTCTACAGTCCTATTTTTGCAAACTTATCAAACTTATTTTCTAGTTCTTCAGTTATAGCGGAGATATTTACAATAGCTTTTTCTAATTCACCCACCCCTAACCAAGGTAAAAACCACCTTGCAAAGCTGTGAAATACTAGAGAATTTTACTAGAGAATTGTCTGGAGTCCGCTTAATCCTGCGTGTGGTCTCAAGGGGCCTTTGGCTTTGTGGGTCTTCAATAATAGTTACGTTTGGAATTATTGCCTCCAGGGTGCAAGCTCCCTTCCATCCCAGGGGCAACACCTTCCTGGCTTTATTGCCACGTAGCCAGTACCACCTCTCGCCATTTGGGACAGGCCATCTAGTTGCAGGATTCTCACGTTGCATCTGGCGTGCGCTATGTATATTGGCGTTCCTGTGGCTACCATATTTGGTGCAGTGTGGATTATTCCCTGCGTGGATAGTTCCACACCCAGGGTCAGTACTATCGCCCCCTGAGTTTCTATCAATGTTGTTTAAAAGGCACCTTCGATAACGCGGTATATTGTAGCCAGGATTACGCGCAGGGAGTGTGAGAAACACTCCGTAGCCAGTAGCTTAGGCTCAGGCGAGGGTCTCAGTGAAGCAGTAATTTATTCGCGATCGCAATGGCACGCGTCCCACAAGCAGGAGCGCGCCTACTAGTCACACAGTACGGTTTATGTACTTTCTTTCTTGACGACCGGGACCCTCCCCTGTTTCCCCATTGACTGGGTATTCCGGGTTCACAACCTATCCGACGCTTCACAGACACTACGTGGCCTTCAGTTGCCGGCCTGTTCAATTTCAAATCTCTTTTGACTTTTTTACTGTTTGAAGTGGTAATGTTTCTTCACTGATCTGACTTGACACCGTGATTTTCATCTAGCTGCTCTGAGGAGTCCGGTTGTCTGCATTTTACAAGGTTGTCCGTTAAGCTTTCTTATCACTGCGAGCCTCAACACCGCATTACTTCCCTCTAAACAACGTAACTCTGCAAAAACAACATTTTTATTCCCACAATTCCCCCCTTTTCTTCTTTATAAATTGTTGATTTTTGCAAAACTTTTCTCTGCGGTGTAATTTGGTAGATCTCTTCCTCTTCTTCACCTTCTTTGCTTTCCATCCCCTCTAATATCATCACCTTACGGGAGTAAGGTGGTGGCTCCACGGTCATTTGTTTCAATAGCGCAGTTTCAGTGAACCGCTGTACTAGTCCTTTTACACAGGGGATAATGCAACAACCAAGGGTCGTCAAAACTCCTGCTGCTACGATCAAGGATGCAGATACGCACGCCAGGATCCTTTTCCATTTACCAGACCAAAATTCTGAACATCCCACGAAGCAACAGCCGGTTTCTAATTACTCTGCCAATTCACTGGCAGAGGCGGGAAGCCCCTGCAACCCTCCACTTACAGCGCCACCCTCCAAACCACTAGTGCTGGGCATTAAACTGCAGCAAACAACCGCCCCACCTCCCACACACACACCCCCTCCCGCGCCCACCACCCCTACCTCACGGCCGCTGCTCCACCGCTCGTCCCCGCCCTCCCGGGGCTCAACCCGCCGCCCTCGCCCACTCTCGGGCGCTCCGGTCGCAGCCGTGACCACCGAGCGCCCCGCCGCCGCGTCGCCCGGGCCTCCCAGCGGCCCCTTCGGGCCCCCGCGCGCCCGATTCGCTCGGCCCCGCGCTAAATTTGCATGCCCCGCCCCCGGCACCGCCTCTCCCTCCCCGCGGCTCGCCGCCCGCGTGCCCCGCCCACCGAGCCCCTGCGCCCGACCTCCGCTCCGCGCTGATTGGCGCAGCTCGGCCTCCTCCGAGCGGTCGCCCCGCCCCTTCGCCCGCCCTCCCTCCCCTCCCCTCCGGCGTGATTTGCATGCCCCGCCCATCTCCCCGGAGCCGCGCCGCCGCCTGCCGCCTCATTGGCCGGGGCCCCGGGCCGCCCGCCCCGGCGGCACCGAGCAGCGCCGCGGGACCTGCGCGCGGCCGGCTGGGCCGGGCCAGGCCGGGGGGCTCTCGCCGGCAAGGAAGGCCCGGCAGAAGGCTGCCGCCGGCGGGGGTCCTCCGACCCTCCGTTCAGCGCCTGCGGACGCCTCCGGAGCGAGGCACGGGGCCGCGGGGCTCGGCCCGGCGCGGCGACCGGGGGAGCGGAGCCGCCGCACGAGGAGGGGCTGCGAGCGCTGAGCGCGCTCGAGCCGGAGGGGAGACGCTTTGTCTGCTCCGGGAGCCGGGAGGAGGCGCGACCGGGACGGCGACCCGAGCTGGCCGCGAAGGGGTGTCCGGAACCGGGAAGGACGGCCGGGGGGCGGCTGCTGCTCAGGAACCGGCCGGGCAACCGGACACGCGTGCGGTGAGCAATTGCAGCGTGCGGCGGTAGCTTTGCGTGTGCGTACACGTTGGTGTCGTTACTTTCTCTTAATTTGCTGTCCTATTAAACTGTCTTTATCTCAACCCGCACGCTTTACCCACCCCACCCCACCCCCTATTCTCTCGCCTTTCCCGGAGGGGGGGGACTGAGGCAGCGAGGAAACGGCTGCGCGGCGCTGAGCTGTGCGGCAGGTTGAAGCTCGGCAGCCGGAGAGGCTCCCGCTGCCCCGGCATCGCGGCCAGCCCCCGTCGCCTTCCCCTCCCCCGACAGCCGAAGGGCCGCCCCGCTACATAACCTGCTCCCGTAAAGCTGGCAAGCGCCGTGTGCTCGGGGTGCTGGAAGCAGCCACCGCAGGGCCGGAAACATAGCTTTCCACCCGGAACACCATCCTGGGCTTTGAAAAGCAAGTCTTGCGAGAAAAATCTCAGTAACTTGCTCAGACAGGGTCTTCTGTGAAGCTGTTTTATTCACAATTGCTGCGGCGGGGGTCCTGCGAGCGGGAGCAACCAGCAAAAGTCTATCGTAACCTTATATTCCCTCTTACCCAACGCTCGATTCCTCCCGTTTCCTCACTGGCTGAGTGCTACAGGTTCACAAGCTACTCAACACTTGTTGCTATACCATGTATATCCAATTTTACTTGACCAACTGTTAATTTCTACCCCCCATCTTGTCTTGTGACCACAGGGCCCACGATCTCTTGCTTTTACTGATTTTGCACTGCTCGTCCTGTTTTTCTTACCTATCCTCCTTATCTGGGGACAGTGGGACCTTCCCCTTATCTGTTTAACGTCCTCTCCACTGCTGTGCTGCTGTCATGCCTGCACAATCACTTTTGGATGTGCAAGGTTAGTGGAATGTTCCACCGCAAAAACGCATTCTACTGCAAAAATGCAACTTTTTCTCACGGTCTCATGGCAACACGGCACGCCAGAAATAATTGAATCAGACAGTGGCACTCGTTTCCACAATGACCTCGTAAACATCTGGGCCAAACAGCATGGCATTGAATGGGTATACCACGTCCCTTCTCCCGCACCAGCATCCAGGAAAACAAACAAAGAAACAAAAAAACGCAATACAGCAGACTGATAAAGAATATGCTGAAAGCAATGGGTGCTGAGACATTCAAACATTGGGATGCTGTACTGGGTCTGGCTGGGATGGAGTTAACTTTCCCTGGGGCAGCCCACACAGTGCCGTGCTCTGCACGTGTAGCTAGAACAGCACCGGTGTCACAGCGGTGTCGTGTCTACTGCTGAGCAATGCTGGCACAGCATCAGGACTCCCTCAACCCCCCCCCCCGAGCCAGCACCAGCAGGCTGGGGGTGGGCAAGAGGGGAGGAAGGAACCTCAGCAGGGCAGCTGACGTAAAGCAGCCAAAGGGATGTTCCGTACCATATGATGCCACACTCAGCAATAGAAGGCGGAAAAAGGAAGAAGAGGGGAGGGGTGGGCTCTCGCTGTGAAAACATCTGTCCTCCCGAACAATGGGTACGTGCGTTGAGGCCCTGCTTCAAGGCCGTGGTCAAGCATCGCCCATTGGTGGGAAGTGGAGAGTGATTTCTTTCCTCTGCACTTCCACACAGCCTTTGTGTGTTTTTTTTTTCCCCCCTTTCCCTTTAGTTAAATTATTTAATAACAATTTTCCCTTAATAATTATTTTTCCTTTTAATTAAATTATCCTTATCTCAACCCATGAGTTGTTTCTTTCTGTTTCTTCTTCCCCTCCTCTTCTGAGGAGGGGGAGTGAAAGAGCAATTGTGGTGGAGTTCAGCTGCCTAGCAAGGTAAAACCACCACAGATGCACATGCAGCAACAGCCACCTGGTTAGTCTGCCAATCGAGCTAGCCCTGCCCAATCAAAACTCCTACACACATAGAAAGGGATAAAGTCCTTGCAGCGCATTTAAAAAAAGCAACCAAACAAACAAACAAAAAACAAAACATACTGGGGAAGACAGTCTGACTTATTCCTGCCTCAGGCAAAGGCAAAGCCATCCGTGGGATTGCTTTTGCTCAAGGACCTGGGTGCACTTGGCGGGTGATGCAGAAGTATGGGGCAGTCTGAAAACCCTCAAGGGTGTCTGGGGTGAGCATAGGCAGTCCTTTGAGTTGTACAATGTTAGTTGCCGTGTAACACTGTATGTCATCTGCAGTCGCTATATGTCAACGGCATTACAGTACGAGTCGCTCAGATTAACGAAGAATGACAGCACGTGCACAGACACGCGGGGCTTTCCTTGCATACAGGGATCACCGTGCCTGCACGTGCGCGCACACACCCACCCCAACTTTCGGCGAGTCCTCCCGCTCCCAGCCTCAGCACACAGGCAGCCCTGCTGCCCAGGACTTCCACGATCCTGGGGACTCCTGCTTGCACTCACCTTCTTCCTTGCCGTAGCCCCAGCAACGCTCAGTAACCTCACCACGCTCTAAGGTTTCTCTAAGACCCTTCTGGACCCAGCTTGGCTGCCCCCAGGCAGCAAAGGGGCCGCAAGGCAGACAAACTGCAACTGCAGCCTCCTCATCGTCTTCCTCCTCCACCAGCCCTGCAGTTGCCATCCGCACCCAGGTGCAGCCCTTCTATGAGGAGGGGCTGCTGGGCTCACCACCCTCATTAGCCACACCTGGGGCTCCAGTGATTGGGGGTCCAGTGACAGGTTTTTAGTTTTTAGGGTTTTTTTTTATTTTTATTTTTATTTTTTTACTGGGGCCCTGTGACAGGTTTTTACTATCTTTTCCTAATCTTCTTCCCAGATGTCCCGGTTCTCTGGGATTAAACTCTCCTTTCCACATACAAACTTTACTATTTCAGATTATTAAAGCGCCCCGTTCCAATCGTAAATCCACAGGACTTCGGGAAAACACCTGAAGCACTCGGCCCTCCGTCTTCTAGACAAACAATACCACCGTTTCCACAAAGTTTACATTTCAACAGGACCAAATTTCAAGCTGAATGCCAATTTTTCTCATGCACTTTGTTAGTAAGCCCACGCAAAACAAGGAATCACTCCTACGTATCCATCAGTATGGGGGTTTAAAAAGGTACTGAGGCCTAAATAAATTCGCTCTCCCCCTTCTTACCAAATTCCCAGGGCTCAAGCCCGAACCGCCAAAGAAGTGACTCTCCGTTCTACCGCTTTGATAATCAGTCAGCCCCGCTCCCCCCCCAGTACTTGGGAAACCGACCAAACACCACAGCGAACATACCCAAACTTCTCAACTGTTCCTTAGATAATGCTCCCGCCTTTCTCCTTGTCACACTCGAAACATTTAAGAGGATTACAAGCTACACCAGCGGGCCCGTACATTGGGCACCACCAGTCAACGCTGGGATAAAGCAGCGCTTCCTTTCGGTCTGTCGTGCGCTTCGTTCGTCTCCGGCCGTTCCCCTCGCGGAGAATACGGAACCGCGGATTGGAACTCCGCGCTCGCCTCGCGGCGATGCTGCGTCTCACTCACGCGGCGCAGTCACGCAAAGAGGCCCCCCCGCACTTCTCGTTCATCCCACAGGAATATATCACTTAAAACAACAACCAGACTTGTTTGTAACTCGCTTCACGACAATACTTTGTCTCAAACGCATACGCTTACACAAATGCTTTCAACACGACACACCCAGACACCTACAAATAAGACATACAATTGTTGCCGCTCCAATTAATATCCCTCCAGCAGCTGCAAATGTTACCCAGGTAACCTTGTCACAATTTTGAGAGGCCCGCTTACCCTTCTCCTGCTTCTTATACAGTCATTAGCGGGTCCGTCCCGGCTCCCAAAACTGGGATGCAGCGGTAACCTCGGATTTGCTCGATCTACTCCCAAGATCGCCAGCGGCCGCTCGGTCGGTCAGCCTGTAGGGTACCCTCCTCCCATACGGGGACTATGCTGCACGCCAGACGTCTCTGCGCGATTTACCGGCCGCCCCGGCCACACGTACGACTTACAGGCCCTTCCCGTACTGTAAGACGCACCGTTTGTCCGCGGCGTCAGGAGGTCTTGGCCTGCTCCCGCGGTGAGCGGCTGAGAGCGGAGGCTCCTCCGAGGAAAATACTCGGGGTGCACCTAGGGGCATCCGCTCCGCAGTCGATCCCGCAGCCGAGCAGAGCGTCTCCTGGCTGGCTCGCCAAACTGACTTGTGGCAAACGGAGTCCACAATCAATAAGATCGTAAAGTAGGTATGTTTATTCAGCACTGGGCAGCACGCTGCCCCGGCATCGCGGCCAGACCCCGTCGCCTTCCCCTCCCCCGACAGCTGAAGCTGTTCTGTGTTATGTAGCCCCGCTACATAACCTGCTCCCGTAAAGCTGGCAAGCGCCGTGTGCCCGGGGTGCACGCTACTCCGTGCCCGGGGCGGCACCGACCACCAACTTCGTTGCGGCACCGCGCCTCGGCGCCCCGACCCGGCCGCTGCCGCCCACAGTGCCGGCAAACCCTGCACGGCACCTCCGCCCTGGGTTCCTCCGAGCCAATCACGGAGCGTTTCCGCCCTGAGTGAAGGCTAGCCGTGACGCCACTTCCGTCCTGGGTTCCCAGCCAATCATGGAATGCTCCTGCCCTCAATGACAGCTCGCTCGGACACCGCATCCGCCCTCACGGTCCAGCCAATCACGGAGCCGTTTTGGCCCTCGGTGAGGGCACGCCCTGACGTCACTTACGCCCCCGCTTCCCTCCCACGTAATGGGTCTCAAGGCAGTTTGTTCTGTTAAAGCGCGGCTGTGCTTCAGAACGATTGCATTTCTTGAAATCTATAGGAAGCAGTCCGTGAAATATGATCTCGGAACCTTGCCTTTTAAGCATCAGAGGCAAACGTGCTATTTGTATATGCTCCTTAGAAGCTAAACTGTCAGTCTGCAATTGTTTTACCTTTACTGCGACTCAGGACTGCACTCGGAGCACTGACTCAATGCTGTGTGTGCTGTCTCCAGCTAGCTGTCAGGCACACGCTGCTCCACGGAGAAGTCAAATTTCCTCTGAAATTGCTTACCCAAACCACTATGAGACGCAATAGGAAACTAGGGAGGAAGCAACCTCTCCTCTGCACTCAGAGTCCGTCCTGCCGTCAGCTACAGCATGGGACAGAAACCGTATTATTCAGATGCGGAGGTATCAAAGATGATCCTCTGAAGTCGCATCGGAGAACTTGAGGCTGGGGGCTGGCAGGAAGAAAAGTAACTAACAAGACAAGCCATCCTAAGTCTGTAAAAAAAAAAAATAGAAAAAAGGAAAAAATAGAAAAAGGTCAGGGGGTGGGGGTGGGAAGCCAGTAAGAATCAGCCTGATAAAAGGTTTACAAATGAGATGAAGAAGAGGAGAAGGGGAGAGATTGTCTATGCAAGGCAAGAGACCCAGGAGGCAAAGGCTGAAGTCTAGGAAGGCAGACTAGAATGTGACGAGGAAACATACTGGCTTTCTATGAAGAAAGCTAGCAGCAAGGAAGCTAGCAGCAAGGAAGTAATAATGGCAGACGAGGGAGACTAGTGCCTTTTCCTTTCACGTGAACATACTCCCTTCACTAGAGCATACTCCCCTTCAGTATGAAACGAGGACCAACACTCACAAAATTCAGTTATAAAATAGGAAGCTGCCCTTTGGCAGCCTCTTTCTAAGTGCCCATACCCATCACTTGCTCCTCAAACACTTGCTCATATGTTAGAGAAATGCTCAATCCGTCTTGCTAAAAATACTAGCAGTGAGAGCCTAGACTCATCGCTCCACAAGTGAGTAAAAGCAATCATTCTGCCTCAGTGCAAACATGCAGTATCAGTATGGGACAGACCACTCACAGCCTAGAGCTTCTACTTTCTGTGCTTATTTTTTTTAGCATATATTCTTAACAGTTGCGATTTGTTATTAACAATCTATATTAAACATTTGATGTTTAATGGTAGCCTGCAACTCAGCTGCGTTCGGCATGGACAGGAAAGTGCTCATTGGTAGGAACCTCATAAATTGCAAGTTAAGCAGGGAACCTACGTTATAAGACACGTGCAGAAACCGCAGCACCTGAATGTAAGCTAACTCCTTCTCTACGCTGGGTATCAAAAACCAACCCTGCATAACTCTCGACATTGCAGAAGCAAGTCCCAAGAATGTGCCCGTAGAAAAAAAAAATTGGGATGGCAACAGAATTCATTTCAGAAGAGTCTTTTGAGGCAAGACTTCTTGCAGCCTTCCAGTAACTCACCAACAGAAATACGCTTTTGTTATCAAAGATCTCTCTGCATTACAGTTTGTGACGTGCCAGTTTCACACATTTTCTAACCCAAGACCAGCTTCTCGATGCACCACTCGAACACAAAAGAACGGATTTAGTCTATGCTGCCTGAACTGTACTTTCCTCGGTCAGAAGGTAATATGGTTCGTTCTGGAAAGCATCATTTTTAAGTAACAACCTTCCCCACAGGGGCCAAACATTACGTTAACCAGCCCAGGAGATACTCATGCTATTTCATACATGACGATAACAGGGCAGATACTTTCTATATTCAATTTCTAAAGCGAGCCTCCTTTGGCAAAAGAAAACGCTATTTATTTATTTATTTAGATTTTTATTTTTTTTTAAACAATGCCGTGGGTTGCTGTTTTCAAAGGCCTCTCTGTCTTCTCTGATGAAGACATCTCTCATGTAATTATGGAAGCTGCAGCTGTTTCCACTGACAAGCTCTCAAAGTCCTGGGCTCACTAACCTGTGACAGCCATAATATCCAATTGCAGGTGACAGAATATTCTAGTTCTGCTCATTTCCTTTGAGGCCCAGAAAAGCTCATGACAACAGGAGTACCATGAAAGGACCCATAATATTACCTTTATTTTCAGCTTCTTCTAAGTCCTTCTCGTTTGCCAAGAGAATTTCTTCTCTGTGATCAGGTAATAAGTCAGCAAGACGATAAATAATCTCCGCTCTCCAAAAGAGAAAAGCTTCTGAACTGCATCCTTATATGAATTCCATGGTGTTTGACATCTGGCTCACTTCAGCTCATTTCTGCTGACACATCTTCTCACTGTCTTGACTCCCTGAATGCTTGGAGCCAGCTGATTTTTTCCAGGACCCATTTGTGTTATAAACCTGTATTTTAAGACTTGCCACGTGTTCCCAACCTTATAGAGTGAGCACATACTGTTCTCTCACCTGCTCAGGCTGCAGAGCTGCCAGGGTCCTGCCACCAGCTCGAGACCTTTCACCCTGCTGCTCTGCTGGAGGGCCTGCCAAAACAAACAAACAAACAAACAAACAAAACACAACCACAAGACATGCAGACAAAGGTTACAGCCCATGTGGGAGGAAAGGAACGCTAACCTTTCATCTTCCAACTCCTTACTCAAAGCAGGAAAACATGTACGGTCCTAATAGACATATCAAAGAAATTCACTGTATGCCAGAACAGGAAAATCTGTATCAGGTACCAAAATGCTGCCACGGTCCCCGAGCACAGCCCTTTTCAAGGCATCACGGAGATTCAGCAAGATCATCCAGGTCATAGGGGACAAACAAAGCTGAGCAAAAGAATAGAAGGACGGCTAAATCTCAGGGCGTAGGAGAAAACTGAAAACAGGGAGGCATCCTTTGAAAAAGTTTAGTTAGACAACTAACGAAAAGAGAAAAGATTGCAAAACAACACGGGAATGTACAAACAGCACTGGAAGCCAAAAGCGGCCTGCGTAACAGCTTGCAGAATAGCTGCTCTCTCCACGCCTCTCCCTGTGCACACTGAAGGGTTCTTACAGAAGAAAGGTTTTCTTCGTGGCATGGATATCAAAGAACCTGTCTCAAACTGAAACGATACAGAACAAGTTTTGAAACAGAAGCAGAAGTAACAAGTCAAAAGGCTCACGCAGCATTTCACTAAGGAGTTCTCAAGTAGCTCACGGATAAGCTACGTTTTCATTTTTAACTCTCTTGAAATTGTCTGTAGGACAGATGACTTGAAATGTGACTAATAGGCCCGGACTTCTATTTCAGAAGTGTCCTACAGAAATTGCCAGAGCAGGAATTCCCACGTTAAGGAAAATAACAGGAGTTAAGAAAAGAACTAGCGGACACTTGATTAAGAAGACTTAATTAAGGAGTGTTAAAACAGCTTTTTAAAGCGAGGTCATACTTTATAAAGTAGAGCGTATTTTCGTGTTCTTTGAAAAAGAGTGACACACGCGAGGAGATAAGAGTTCATTTTAAAAAGTTACCTGAGTATTTAAAGTGTGTTTTGGAAGACAGAAGACAAAAGAAAGAATGGGAGTAACCACGTTCCATGGTAGAGGAAGGGTCGCAGTAAGATTTCACCTTTACTTTTGCTGTTCACCATATTTGTAATTGTCTGAGACGTGGGGTTACAAGATGAAAAGCTTTATAGCTGATACAAATTTATTGCAGTAGGACAAAGTGAAAAGCGCTGATATCGCACTTTTTCCCAGAAAGGAACTTCTCGGAAAAGGAGCTAAGTTTCCTGGTGGACACCAACTTGAACACGAAACAGCAATGTGCCTTTGCTGCAAAAGCAGCTGAGGGTATCCTGGGTGGCATTAGGCAAAGTATTGCCAGCAGGTCAAGAAAGGCGATCCTCCCCCTCTGCTCAGGAACGGTGAGGCCGCACCTGGAGTGCTGGGCCTGGGCCTCCCAGTACAAGAGAGACCTGGACACACTGCAAAGAGTCCAACGGAGGGCCACGAGGATGGTAAGGGACTGAAGCACCTTTCCTATGAGGACAGGCTGGGAGAGCTGGGACCGTTCGGCCTGGAGAAGAGGAGGCTTGGAGGGGATCTCATCGATGTCTGTAAATACACGAAGGGAGGGTGGAAGGAAGACAAAGCCAGACTTTTCTAACTGGTACCCAAGGAACAAAAAAGGAGGCAACAGACACAGGCCGAAACATAGGATGTTCCCCTCCTGTGGTTTCCTGAACATCAGTAAATACTTTTTCGCTGTGAGGGTGACTGAGCACTAGCGTAGGCTGCCCAGGGAGGTCGTGGAGTCACAGTCTTTGTGAGGTTTCAAAACCTGTTTGGACGTGGTCCTGGAAAACCAGATCTGGGTGGCTCTGCTTGAGCAGGGGTGTTGGACTAGGTGACCTCTGGAGGTCCTTCCGACCTCAACCAGCCTGTGATTCCTTTGCAGCCGCTATGCAACCAAATAGCAAGTACAATTCAAAGCAGATAAACGTGAAGAAATGCAGAGGCAAAAGGGGAAATCAGGCCTTGGTACTGCACATAATCCTATGAAAACATCACCTCAATGCTTATCAGCGTCGAAGAGCAACTTACACGTTTAAGCTTTTGGAAAAGGCCTAGGAAAGGCAACAAGAAACATCACCAGTCTAATCAAAACTCAAAGTTAGCCTTGCTATCTCATAAACTGAGGGTTCATTTGCATCTTGGATGCTACACAGAATTTTATTTTTGCCTATCTTAAAAAGGTCACAGTAGAATAAAAACAGTTTCAGCCAAGAGAAACAGGGATCGCCAAACTTTTGGAACAGTTTCTGTAGAAAAGGACTAAGAAAAAACCTTTTTCATGTGACAAAGAGACGATGAGGGAAAAGACGATGTCTCATATCATAGAAGTTGAACAGAGATCGATCACCCATGTTCTCTTTCCATACAGAAGGCGGGGGCATCAAAAGCTAGCAGGAAGCAAACTTCAACGCTCCTCCTGCCCACAAACACACACAAAATAAAGGAAGCAGTTCTCCACATAGTGCTAGCTCCAGAGTTTACGCACAATACCTAGTTAAGGCTCGTGACTGCTGTGACCCACGGATGCTAAGTGTTTACATGGGTTCAAAGGATATGGCCGATTTTTACAAGAAACACATTAAGCGTTTTTATACTCAAAGGCATTGGCTTGTCTTAAAGTGCAAGTCACAAGTATCGCTCTATACTCGTTCCATTCTGCTAAGATCACTGATCTTTGGTCTGACTTTCTGCGGCCCTTGTTACATTGTCACAGCAACACAGAGGCAGGAAAACATTCCTACATACGGTAACAAAAGACCGAGTCATTAAAAGAACTTACGACAAAAACCCAAACTACACACTATCTTAGTTCAGCCGTACATTCTATATGCACGCTTTCACCCTGAAATCTTCAATAATAGATGATAACCTCTAAGACTAAAAGCAATACAAATTCTACCTAGTTCTTTGAATGCAAGTCTGATGCAGCAAGTCATCAGCTGGAAGGAACCCGAGCAGAGGATTCAAGATGTTCTATTCCAACGTTAAAAATTACCTTTCAAAAGCCGTTTGTCAAGCAGAGCGTAGTTTCCCATTTGTTGAACAGGCAGGCCTAGCCAAATTTCGACCCTAAACTTCCAGGAAATCTCTACAGCTCCCAATGTACATGTTACTTCCGTACTCACCTGCAGGTTTTACCTCTGAAAAAAAAGTTCCAACTTTCATCCCTTCCACAACATCTGTGATGACATGACCCGAGATCTTTGGGTGGGTTCCACTTGCAATCACTGCAGAGGTGCCTCCTTGGAGGGCCCGCAGAGCTGCTTTCACCTGCGATGAAGGATAGAGCCAGTTCCCGAAAATGCACTTGTTATTTGAATCCCCATGCTCAACACGAATTCTTGCTCCACTTTGATCGCTTACGTTTCCCACCTGGGATTTGGTTCCAAATGTCACAGATTGTTGGTCTCCTGGGTAGGATATGTCAGTGAGCTTTGCATCATCGGATCCTGGAGGGCTGTCAAAGTGTCCTGAAATGAATAATAAAAAACTGTTAATGTTACATATCTTCTGTTCCAAAGCTCACCAGGGAAAAAGAACTAAAGCCTTTGAGGCTAAAAACCTGTATTCCACTCTACAGGATTCAAAACTTCCACTGAACCCTCCTTTTGTGGAACTGAAAGGATGAAACACTAACATGCAGGCTCAAGGTGTGTAACTTCACCGGAATTGTAGCTAGTGTGAGGAAACAGAATATCCACATGCTGAATAGTATCACGTAGGCTGGGAAGTACCCACACTTCAGTGAGGTTAGAGAGAAAACCGGAAAGAAGTTTCCAGCTTTTATACGGTTCAGAATCAGGGCTGACACACAAGAGTGCACAACTGAACAAAGGACAGTCCTCTTCACCTAAAATCTCAGATGATATTCCCGAATGCTGTGTTGTACACTGATAAACCGGGCAACTTAGAAATATGTATAAAGGCTAACTATTGAGTTCTGCAAAGAAAGGACACAAGACTATAGACGCACACTTATTCATTTTAAATAAATATTGTACTTTTATTTAACTATGTTCTGAGTTGAGCGATACTTCTGTTTACCTAACATGTAAACCCTAAACTCTACCGCCAAACTTCCCAGAAGTTCTATGCGAACAAACACGTCACAGATTAAAGCGCACAAGTGAAGAGTACCTGAACTCTTCCTTTACAGCTTGGGAAGGAAAGGACACTTCTTTCCATAAAGAAGATACCACAGCAAATGAAGAAGCTGTGAGGAAATGGGAGCGGTGTTTTCGTTTGTTTTTTATTTTTATTTTTTTTTTAAGTTGTTTGGACTATCATTTTTGTTATTTTTTTTTCCTGAGGCAGTCATTTCAACTAGAATCAACCATGAAATCCATCTGAAACAGCTGGAAGAAACTGTGGTTATGAAAAGCCAACCTCCTTCCTTCTCGGGGCCTACAATATGGACCAAAGTCCAGAAGCCACCGAAGGAAACACGTCTGGAGTTGATAAAAAGAGTACGTGATTTTGTTGATGTCCTGGTGTGAAACTGTACCTACCACCTTCCTCTTTCTAGAAAAGTACCTTCAGCATCAACAGGTGACAGACTTCACGGCAGCACAGCTCACAAGACTAGACCGCTACCAGCCACACGTCTGGGAGACAGAAAAGCTAGCAAGCTCCAGGTATCTGGAAAGCAATATCCAGGACATGTAAAGTACCCATAAATCACTGAAAGACAGAATCCACTGCCAGAAGGAGCAAACGATTGTAGAATAGCGTTCGGCTTATATGCAGGGAAAGACTATGTATTTAGAATCAGGAGTGTTACTCGTGACTATATACAATTCCGAGGAGCTAGCAGAAGTACCGTAGCGTCCACACAGGGCGTGCCTTCCAATCCTTTTACCGGCTTTGTTGCCCTCCTCTGTACGCTTTCAGGGATCTTAACGTTCTTTTTATATTGTAGAGCCCAGAATCGCACACAATATTGAAGGAGAGGCTTCGCCAACGCTAAATACAGTGGGAGAATCACCTCTTTTGACCAGCTGGCTACGCTGTGTTTAATATATCCCAAAATGCTAGACGATAACCTGTGCTTCTGAATCCTTTAGCTATCTTCCCAGGGCCCTGAAATTTATTTTGATTGAACACAGACTTCTTGCTGCAACTTTGTTGGTACCCACGTGAAAGAGCAGGAGTAGGGAATAATCTGAAGTTTGAACTAAGCTCGTAAGCTCGCTAGCAATGTCCCTGATCCAAGCCCCAGGCTGGTAGAAAAGCTCTCGGTAAAGATGGTCTGGTCTGCAGATGGGAGCCTCTGTTCCCTTCAGAAGGCAGTCACCTGTGACTATAACCTGGCACTATTTCTTCACAACGCTGGCCTTGATCTCTCGATCACTCTGCAATTCCACGAAAGGAATTGCCTCCCAATTCGTTCTTGACTGACCACAACTAGCGTTCCGGAAAGCCCTGCAAGCACTTGTTCATTATTTCTAGGATAATTCTTAAAGCTGAAGCGGGACAAGTTTTGTCCACAAAGGCCTTCGGGGAGACTTCTGAAAGGAAAACCAGGCCAAACCAAAAAACTAGGAACAGCAAGCGGCGTGTACGTCGGTTTTGCTAACAGAGTAACACTAACGTACTAGAAATTTCCACGTTCTTTGCCCTCTACCTTGAAAGTGTCACCCAATTCTGTCAGTGTTCACCATCAGCTTCTTTTTTTTTTTTAAATTTTCGCATGGACATCTGAGAAAAACATTTCGAGTCCCCGTCATCGAGGGAAAAGAGGAGAGGAAAAAAAAGGAAAAGAGAGGGGGGTGGGGAAGAAGCACAGCCATTCCTTTCCTCAGTAATGTGAGCAAAAAGCTCAGGCGCTCGGCAACAACAGAATCATAGAATATCCTGAGTTGGAAGGGACCACCGAGGATCATCGTTAAGGATCACCGAGTCAAACAACGCGCTTTGAAAGACAAAACGCAGAAGAACCTGCACGTTATTTAATCTCAGCGATGGAGTCACGTGTATTTGTACCCGCTCATTTCTTCACCTGCCAGTTTATTGTGCTACAGATGTTACAGAACACGCAAACTACAAGGTTACTACTACTTTTCGTAACCGATGCGATCTTTGGTAGGACTAGCTGTGTAAGAGAGCCACCAAAATCCCCTTCACGCCTGGATTTCACCCGGAGGTCGCTGCGACTTACCCGGACAGCTGGGACAGACGGGCTGCTCTTTCTCCTGGGACACCTGCGACTGCAGCACGCCAGCTGCAGCTTTCCTCCCTTCAGCTGCTGCGCCACCTTCGCTCGGCGACAAACCCCGCAGGGGTCCCAGCGGCGGGGAGCTGCTTCTGCCCTGGTGAGCCGCAGGGAAAGGAGAGAGCCGGCCGTCAGCGCGCGGGGGGAGGAAAACCTCCGAGGCGCAGCCCGACGATCGAGCGCAGCGAGGACCCGCGCCCGGCCGCCGCAGCCCCCACCCCTCCCGGCCCGACGCTCCGGGGAAGCGCCCCCGAAGGCTCTCGCTCGCCTCACCGCCGGCAGCCGCGCTCGCAGCCAGCGGCAACCTGCGCCTCCCGGCGCGCACGGCCCGGCCCCGGCCCCGGCCCCGGCCCCGGCTCGGGGAAAGACCGGCCGCGCGCCACAGAACTACAGCTCCCAGCATGCCGCGGGACGGAGCAGTCCATCCGACGCAGAGGGGAGTCGGCCAAGCGCACGCAACCGTCCCCCCCGCGCCGCTTCGCCCCCCTCCCCCCCAGCCCTCCGCAGCCCCGCGCAGTGCAGATCCCTCCGCACGCCCGGTCCGCTCCGCTCCGGCGCGGCGCCGCCCCCGCCCCGCACAAGGGCCGTTTCCGCAGAAGCCGCCGACCGCGTGGCGCCCCAACCGCCCGCCGCCTCGTCCCCTCCCGGCCCGGCCCGGGGCGGCACCGACCACCAACCTCGTTGCGGCACCGCGCCTCGGCGGCCCGGCCCGAGCTGAGCCCAGCGCGGCCCGGCCCGACAGCTTCCGCCCATAGTGCCGGCAAGCCCTGCACGGCACCTCCGCCCTGGGTTCCTCCGAGCCAATCACGGAGCGCTTCCGCCCTGAGTTAAGGCTAGCCGTGACGCCACTTCCGCCCTCACGGTCCAGCCAATCACGGCGCCGCTTCCCTGTGGGAAGGCGACCCTCAGGCTGCCCCTGTGATGCCTTTTTTTATTTTTTTATTTTATTTTTTTTTTTAAAGAAGGGCGGGGTGTTCTTGGTCCTCCCTCGTCAAGTATATCTGCGAGAAACGTCTCAAATAATTTTCTTGACACACGATCTTCTCTGAGGCTATTTTATTCGCGGTTGCAGTGGCGGGCGTCCTGCCGATCAGGAGCGCATTGCAGTAAGCACAGCATCAACTTTTATTCCCTATTCCCCGACGCCTGATCCCCTCCCCTGTGTCCTCATTGGCCGAGTACTGCAGATTCACAAGCTGCTCGACGCTCCTCTATACCATGTATGTACAATTTTACTTCTTTTTCAACCCTTTAATTGCTCCCTTCTTATTTCCTTTTTTTTTTTTTTTCCCTTTCTTCTGTTTCAGGAACCTGTGATCTTTGTTTTACCGTTCCCAGCCTGCTCAACCTGTTTTTCCTCAAGCTTCTGCCTTATTTCGGAACAGTGAGGCCGCCTACTGTCCGCTTACCCACGTAGCGTTTCTCCTCATTATGACTGCACAACTACCTCGGAACACAGAAAATTAGTTCTCTACTGCAAAAACACAACTTAGTTTCTCACAGTTCCCTCCTCTCCTTTCCTTACTCCTACTGTTGTTTTTGCACCTCTTCACGTACCGCGCTCTTGAGTTTCTCCAACGTTAAGGCGCAATAGTCTTCTTCGGATGTCACGGGGGATGGTAGGCGTACAATGCCATTATTTTTACAATACCAACAAATAGTTGTTTGAGCCAATTCTGTTCAGGTAACCACGAAGTTAGTTTCTCCCAAATGTTTCTAAATGCCCAGGAACTGTCATCTTGAGCTACTCTATGTAGGATCTTTCCCCCCCACGCCCCCCCAGTATACTTTTTTTTCCCCCCAAATATCAGTCAAATTCGTCCCATTTGATCTACATCTATACAGCAACTAGCATTAATTACAGTGCACGCTCCTCCTTATGAGGTTATTAATGAATCTAATACTATTTGATTCTACAGTCCTATTTTTGCAAACTTATCAAACTTATTTTCTAGTTCTTCAGTTATAGCGGAGATATTTACAATAGCTTTTTCTAATTCACCCACCCCTAACCAAGGTAAAAACTACCTTGCAAAGCTGTGAAATACTAGAGAATTTTACTAGAGAATTGTCTGGAGTCCGCTTAATCCTGCGTGTGGTCTCAAGGGGCCTTTGGCTTTGTGGGTCTTCAATAATAGTTACGTTTGGAATTATTGCCTCCAGGGTGCAAGCTCCCTTCCATCCCAGGGGCAACACCTTCCTGGCTTTATTGCCACGTAGCCAGTACCACCTTTCGCCATTTGCGACAGGCCATCCAGTTGCAGGATTCTCACGTTGCATCTGGCGTGCGCTATGTATATTGGCGTTCCTGTGGCTACCATATTTGGTGCAGTGTGGATTATTCCCTGCGTGGATAGTTCCACACCCAGGGTCAGTACTATCGCCCCCTGAGTTTCTATCAATGTTGTTTAAAAGGCACCTTCGATAACGCGGTATATTGTAGCCAGGATTACGCGCAGGGAGTGTGAGAAGCACTCCGTAGCCAGTAGCTTAGGCTCAGGCGAGGATCTCAGTGAAGTAGTAATTTATTTGCGATCGCAATGGCACGCGTCCCACAAGCAGGAGCGCACCTACTAGTCACACAGTACGGTTTATGTACTTTCTTTCTCGACGACCGGGACCCTCCCCTGTTTCCCCATTGACTGGGTATTCCGGGTTCACAACCTATCCGACGCTTCACAGACACTACGTGGCCTTCAGTTGCCGGCCTGTTCAATTTCAAATTTCTTTTGACTTTTTTACTGTTTGAAGTGGTAATGTTTCTTCACTGATCTGACTTGACACCGTGATTTTCACCTAGCTGCTCTGAGGAGTCCGGTTGTCTGCATTTTACAAGGTTGTCCGTTAAGCTTTCTTATCGCTGCGAGCCTATCTCAACACCGCATTCCTTCCCTCTAAACAACGTAACTCTGCAAAAACAACATTTTTATTCCCACAATTCCCCCCTTTTCTTCTTTATAAATTGTTGATTTTTGCAAAACTTTTCTCTGCGGTGTAATTTGGTAGATCTCTTCCTCTTCTTCACCTTCTTTGCTTTCCATCCCCTCTAATATCATCACCTTACGGGAGTAAGGTGGTGGCTCCACGGTCATTTCTTTCGATAGTGCAGTTTCAGTGAACCGCTGTACTAGTCCTTTTACACAGGGGATAATGCAAAAACCAAGGGTTGTCAAAACTCCTGCTACTACGATCAAGGATGCAGATACGGACGCTAGGACCCGTTTCCATTTACCAAACCAAGATTCCGAACATCCTGTGATGGAAGTGCCTGTTCCTAATCATTCTGCCAATTCACTGGCAAGGGTGGTAAGCCCTTGCAACGCTCTAGTTACTGTGCCATCTGGGGCAGTATTATTGGGTATAAAAGTGCAACAATGGTTGCTCAGTATCACACACACACACACGCACACACACCTCCTTTCTCCGCGATCAACATATCTAATCTATTTTGTTTTCCCAAGCCATTTTGCTGGTGGCATCTAGTTGTTCAGCGATTTCTCTTATCGCATCCCTTGTATGATTTATGAATATCTGCTGACTATAATAAATACTCTTATTGATTGTTACCCACCAGAACAGCGACTCAAACCCTGCAGCAATTTGATTCCTGGCTTTCTGTTCATCGGGAACTCCTCTAGGCACCCCAAGAGAATCTATGTACCCTCTATCATCAAATGATATTCCTAAGCCTCTTTTACTTCTTCTGGGTATTTGTGATGTTTCTCTTTCAAATGCCAGGGTGAAGGGTATAGCTAATTGAACAAGTGCAAAAATGCCTCCCGAATTAGATGGTAGGGTGGACCGTAAGATCTTCCCTCCGCAGTACCACCACAGATCTGCCCTGGGGATCTCAAGTCTTGAGCAGTTTCCCATCAGGTCCTTGGTAGCATTCAAGGTCCTCGTGCACAAGGCAAATTCTCCCAGATGCCGGGTAGCGCTCACACCCTGCCCTGAGAGGCAAGCTGCATGGTCACCTTTAGCTGTAGAGAATGCAGGGGGAACCCTGATATTGCTATCACGCAAGGAAGGGAACAGCAAAGAGAGAGACTTACAGGCCTCATTTCCCCAGGCAGTCTTTTCTTGATACAATGCAATCATACATCGCATCCCCTGGGAATCCCTGGTCCACCCCAATGGGAAGGGCACTATCCGGGCAGTCGGTCGTCCCGAGGCACAAGCATAGCAAGTGCTACGGTTGAGACTCTGGACAGCATATTTGACCCATTCTATCCAGGCATTCACATCCCCATACCCTGTTTCAATCTCAAATGTTTGAACTGCCACATTTCAAAGAGAGCCTCCTGTTTTCTCTCCTGTTTTCTCCTTGAGTTTCTCCCTTTCTCTGATGGCAATAGAGGATCGTTTCCATACAGCTGTTCTCAATCTGGCTGTTGGGTCTCTCCCAGTTTACTTGTTCTCTCTGCTCAGTTGTCATTGGGCATTTAAATCTCCACAAGCTAACACCTCACAAGCATCAAACATGACAGATTGTGGTACATAACCCTCTGTCACATTCACCCCTATTTTGACGGGGTATCCCATCTTACTATTATCTGGTCATGCCTTTTCCAAGTTGCCAATTGACCAAGCCCTTCTCTGAGGCCTACAGTCACTAGAAACAAAATTAATAGTTGATTTTTCCCGGTCATTATTTTTAACCCTTAGGTTTCCAAA
Organism: Anser cygnoides; assembly: GCF_040182565.1. Taxonomy (NCBI): domain Eukaryota; kingdom Metazoa; phylum Chordata; class Aves; order Anseriformes; family Anatidae; genus Anser; species Anser cygnoides. The sequence continues at coordinate 21,931,834 of NC_089885.1, read as the reverse complement.
TAATTACCAATACAAAGAGTAAGATATATGTACCCTACTACTAGAACAAAAACCCCTTGGGAGCACTTTGATTTGCTATAGGCCAGTCCTTTCTCATATAATTTCTGTGTTGTGCATTATTATTATTCCAGCCAGGATCAGCAAGGATCCTACTAGTTGTTACCTCACAAAGAAGGATGTACCTATCTCTACTTGGAAACGCATCAGTCCGTAGACTCTGACCCACCTAAAGACCCCTGCAACTGACTGAAGCAAAAACAAAGCACTTACCCCAAACTGCAGCCCAGGCAGAATGAGCTCTCTGATGGGATGCCTGTGACTCAATTACCATTAGGCCCTGCCTGGAACCCAAAGCCAATCACCTGGGAAAGGGGAGGGGCAAAGCACAAGAAAGTAGAAAGCAGAAAGAGAGCAGGAGAAGCAGCAGCTGTTTTTCTTTTACTTTATTTTTTTCTAGCTTATCTGAACAGCATGCAGAGTACAGACCGGAGAACTGGCGTCTCTCTAGAAGCAACAATACCAATGCTTTTGCTTCAGCTTTGAATATTGAAATGACAATATGAGAAAGCAAGTTACTGAAGCTAACTGGAATTAGCTCAACTTTTCTTCTGCACAGGAAGAAAAATTTAACAGCATAACATATTACACCCCAAAACCAAAATCAATGTAGTAACATCACTCGAAGGAAAAAATGTAGTAAATGATGTAGTAACATCACTGGCGGCCCCGCGGCGCCTGCAGTACCCACTTTTGGCCACCAGGCGGCGGCAGAGGGCGCCGGGGGGCGCCACCGCGCATGCGCGGCCCCGCGGCGCCTGCAGTACCCACTTTTGGCCACCAGGCGGCGGCAGAGGGCGCCGGGGGGCGCCACCGCGCATGCGCGGCCCCGCGGCGCCTGCAGTACCCACTTTTGGCCACCAGGCGGCGGCAGAGGGCGCCGGGGGGCGCCACCGCGCATGCGCGGCCCCGCGGCGCCTGCAGTACCCACTTTTGGCCACCAGGCGGCGGCAGAGGGCGCCGGGGGGCGCCACCGCGCACGCGCGGCCCCGGGGCGCCTGCAGTACCCACTTTTGGCCACCAGGCGGCGGCAGAGGGCGCCGGGGGGCGCCACCGCGCATGCGCGGCCCCGGGGCGCCTGCAGTACCCACTTTTGGCCACCAGGCGGAGGCAGAGGGCGCCGGGGGGCGCCACCGCGCACGCGCGGCCCCGCGGCGCCTGCAGTACCCACTTTTGGCCACCAGGCGGCGGCAGAGGGCGCCGGGGGGCGCCACCGCGCACGCGCGGCCCCGCGGCGCCTGCAGTACCCACTTTTGGCCACCAGGCGGAGGCAGAGGGCGCCGGGGGGCGCCACCGCGCACGCGCGGCCCCGCGGCGCCTGCAGTACCCACTTTTGGCCACCAGGCGGCGGCAGAGGGCGCCGGGGGGCGCCACCGCGCACGCGCGGCCCCGCGGCGCCTGCAGTACCCACTTTTGGCCACCAGGCGGCGGCAGAGGGCGCCGGGGGGCGCCACCGCGCACGCGCGGCCCCGCGGCGCCTGCAGTGCCCACTTTTGGCCACCAGGCGGCGGCAGAGGGCGCCGGGGGGCGCCACCGCGCATGCGCGGCCCCGCGGCGCCTGCAGTACCCACTTTTGGCCACCAGGCGGCGGCAGAGGGCGCCGGGGGGCGCCACCGCGCATGCGCGGCCCCGCGGCGCCTGCAGTACCCACTTTTGGCCACCAGGCGGCGGCAGAGGGCGCCGGGGGGCGCCACCGCGCATGCGCGGCCCCGCGGCGCCTGCAGTACCCACTTTTGGCCACCAGGCGGCGGCAGAGGGCGCCGGGGGGCGCCACCGCGCATGCGCGGCCCCGCGGCGCCTGCAGTACCCACTTTTGGCCACCAGGCGGCGGCAGAGGGCGCCGGGGGGCGCCACCGCGCATGCGCGGCCCCGCGGCGCCTGCAGTACCCACTTTTGGCCACCAGGCGGCGGCAGAGGGCGCCGGGGGGCGCCACCGCGCATGCGCGGCCCCGGGGCGCCTGCAGTACCCACTTTTGGCCACCAGGCGGCGGCAGAGGGCGCCGGGGGGCGCCACCGCGCATGCGCGGCCCCGCGGCGCCTGCAGTACCCACTTTTGGCCACCAGGCGGCGGCAGAGGGCGCCGGGGGGCGCCACCGCGCATGCGCGGCCCCGGGGCGCCTGCAGTACCCACTTTTGGCCACCAGGCGGCGGCAGAGGGCGCCGGGGGGCGCCACCGCGCATGCGCGGCCCCGGGGCGCCTGCAGTACCCACTTTTGGCCACCAGGCGGCGGCAGAGGGCGCCGGGGGGCGCCACCGCGCATGCGCGGCCCCGGGGCGCCTGCAGTACCCACTTTTGGCCACCAGGCGGCGGCAGAGGGCGCCGGGGGGCGCCACCGCGCATGCGCGGCCCCGGGGCGCCTGCAGTACCCACTTTTGGCCACCAGGCGGCGGCAGAGGGCGCCGGGGGGCGCCACCGCGCATGCGCGGCCCCGGGGCGCCTGCAGTACCCACTTTTGGCCACCAGGCGGCGGCAGAGGGCGCCGGGGGGCGCCACCGCGCATGCGCGGCCCCGCGGCGCCTGCAGTACCCACTTTTGGCCACCAGGCGGCGGCAGAGGGCGCCGGGGGGCGCCACCGCGCATGCGCGGCCCCGGGGCGCCTGCAGTACCCACTTTTGGCCACCAGGCGGCGGCAGAGGGCGCCGGGGGGCGCCACCGCGCATGCGCGGCCCCGGGGCGCCTGCAGTACCCACTTTTGGCCACCAGGCGGCGGCAGAGGGCGCCGGGGGGCGCCACCGCGCATGCGCGGCCCCGCGGCGCCTGCAGTACCCACTTTTGGCCACCAGGCGGCGGCAGAGGGCGCCGGGGGGCGCCACCGCGCACGCGCGGCCCCGGGGCGCCTGCAGTACCCACTTTTGGCCACCAGGCGGCGGCAGAGGGCGCCGGGGGGCGCCACCGCGCACGCGCGGCCCCGGGGCGCCTGCAGTACCCACTTTTGGCCACCAGGCGGAGGCAGAGGGCGCCGGGGGGCGCCACCGCGCACGCGCGGCCCCGGGGCGCCTGCAGTACCCACTTTTGGCCACCAGGCGGCGGCAGAGGGCGCCGGGGGGCGCCACCGCGCACGCGCGGCCCCGGGGCGCCTGCAGTACCCACTTTTGGCCACCAGGCGGCGGCAGAGGGCGCCGGGGGGCGCCACCGCGCACGCGCGGCCCCGGGGCGCCTGCAGTACCCACTTTTGGCCACCAGGCGGCGGCAGAGGGCGCCGGGGGGCGCCACCGCGCACGCGCGGCCCCGGGGCGCCTGCAGTACCCACTTTTGGCCACCAGGCGGCGGCAGAGGGCGCCGGGGGGCGCCACCGCGCACGCGCGGCCCCGGGGCGCCTGCAGTACCCACTTTTGGCCACCAGGCGGCGGCAGAGGGCGCCGGGGGGCGCCACCGCGCACGCGCGGCCCCGGGGCGCCTGCAGTACCCAGTTTTGGCCACCAGGCGGCGGCAGAGGGCGCCGGGGGGCGCCACCGCGCACGCGCGGCCCCGGGACCCCTGCAGTACCCAGTTTTGGCCACCAGGCGGCGGCAGAGGGCGCCGGGGGCGCCACCGCGCACGCGCGGCCCCGCGGCGCCTGCAGTACCCAGTTTTGGCCACCAGGCGGCGGCAGAGGGCGCCGGGGGGCGCCACCGCGCACGCGCGGCCCCGGGGCGCCTGCAGTACCCACTTTTGGCCACCAGGCGGCGGCAGAGGGCGCCGGGGGGCGCCACCGCGCATGCGCGGCCCCGGGGCGCCTGCAGTACCCACTTTTGGCCACCAGGCGGCGGCAGAGGGCGCCGGGGGGCGCCACCGCGCATGCGCGGCCCCGGGGCGCCTGCAGTACCCACTTTTGGCCACCAGGCGGCGGCAGAGGGCGCCGGGGGGCGCCACCGCGCATGCGCGGCCCCGCGGCGCCTGCAGTACCCACTTTTGGCCACCAGGCGGCGGCAGAGGGCGCCGGGGGGCGCCACCGCGCATGCGCGGCCCCGCGGCGCCTGCAGTACCCACTTTTGGCCACCAGGCGGCGGCAGAGGGCGCCGGGGGGCGCCACCGCGCATGCGCGGCCCCGGGGCGCCTGCAGTACCCACTTTTGGCCACCAGGCGGCGGCAGAGGGCGCCGGGGGGCGCCACCGCGCATGCGCGGCCCCGGGGCGCCTGCAGTACCCACTTTTGGCCACGAGGCGGCGGCAGAGGGCGCCGGGGGGCGCCACCGCGCATGCGCGGCCCCGCGGCGCCTGCAGTGCCCACTTTTGGCCACCAGGCGGCGGCAGAGGGCTCCGGGGGGCGCCACCGCGCATGCGCGGCCCCGCGGCGCCTGCAGTGCCCACTGTTGGCCACCAGGCGGCGGCAGAGGGCGCCGGGGGGCGCCACCGCGCATGCGCGGCCCCGGGGCGCCTGCAGTGCCCACTTTTGGCCACCAGGCGGCGGCAGAGGGCGCCGGGGGGCGCCACCGCGCATGCGCGGCCCCGGGGCGCCTGCAGTGCCCACTTTTGGCCACGAGGCGGCGGCAGAGGGCGCCGGGGGGCGCCACCGCGCATGCGCGGCCCCGGGGCGCCTGCAGTACCCACTATTGGCCACCAGGCGGCGGCAGAGGGCGCCGGGGGGCGCCACCGCGCATGCGCGGCCCCGCGGCGCCTGCAGTACCCACTTTTGGCCACGAGGCGGCGGCAGAGGGCGCCGGGGGGCGCCACCGCGCATGCGCGGCCCCGGGGCGCCTGCAGTACCCACTTTTGGCCACCAGGCGGCGGCAGAGGGCGCCGGGGGGCGCCACCGCGCATGCGCGGCCCCGCGGCGCCTGCAGTACCCACTTTTGGCCACGAGGCGGCGGCAGAGGGCGCCGGGGGGCGCCACCGCGCATGCGCGGCCCCGGGGCGCCTGCAGTGCCCACTTTTGGCCACCAGGCGGCGGCAGAGGGCGCCGGGGGGCGCCACCGCGCATGCGCGGCCCCGGGGCGCCTGCAGTACCCACTTTTGGCCACCAGGCGGCGGCAGAGGGCGCCGGGGGGCGCCACCGCGCATGCGCGGCCCCGCGGCGCCTGCAGTGCCCACTTTTGGCCACCAGGCGGCGGCAGAGGGCGCCGGGGGGCGCCACCGCGCATGCGCGGCCCCGGGGCGCCTGCAGTGCCCACTTTTGGCCACCAGGCGGCGGCAGAGGGCGCCGGGGGGCGCCACCGCGCATGCGCGGCCCCGCGGCGCCTGCAGTGCCCACTTTTGGCCACCAGGCGGCGGCAGAGGGCGCCGGGGGGCGCCACCGCGCATGCGCGGCCCCGCAGTACCCATTTTTGGCCACCAGGCGGCGGCAGAGGGCGCCACAGAGTATGCGCGGCCCCGAGGCGCCTGCAGCACCCACTTTTCGCCACCTGGTGGCGCAGAGGGCGCCACAGCGTATGCGCGGCCCCGGGGCGCCTGCAGTACCCACTTTTCGCCACCTGGTGGCGCAGAGGGCGCCACCGCGCATGCGCGGCCCCGCAGAGCCTGCAGTACCCACTTTTCGCCACCTGGTGGCGCAGAGAGCGCCACCGCGTATGCGCGGCCCCGCGGCGCCTGCAGTACCCACTTTTCGCCACCAGGTGGCGCAGAAGGCCCCAGGGGGCGCCACAGCGTATGCGCTGACCCAAGGCGCCTGCAGTACCGGATTTTCACCAGCAGGTGGCGGAAGGGGGCATTCAAAGGCGCCACCGCGGATGCGTGGCCCCTCGCCGCCTGCAGTACCCGCTTCTCGCCGGCAGGATGCGTCCTGAGGGCAGCAGGGACGGCTTCCCACACTATTTTCTCAGAGAAAGCACAAACGAAAACAGCAGAAATTTGCACCCCGCGCCGCCTCAGGGAGGAAGTGTCTGCCTTGAGCAACGTGCCGCTCACGGCTGGGAAGCTGAGCGGCGGCAAGCTGAAACAGTACATTTTTTATCGGGACAAAAAAGGCAAGGAGATAATAACAACGAACCCAACATGGGCAACGGGATGCTCAGAGCCCAATGACCACAACTCCCGGCTTGCTGGGGGAATGGTGCTCCTGGCGGCTTGACACTGCAAACACCACAGAGCCAGCCCCAGGCTTCCCCACCTGCAGCCCAGCACCCGCGGACCTGTGCCTGCCACCCCATGCCACCCCCGCCTGGGCTTTCCTTGCCCCAGCCGCCAATCCCCCGGGACCCGGCCTCCACAACGCCATCCCCTGCCCTGGGGGTCCTGCCGGGAACCCCCAGCCCCCTCCCCACTTGCGCCTCTGCAAGCAGCCCCCGCCACCCAGAGCAGTCCCCCCAGCACGGGGAGCAAAGACAGCAGCGAGCTGCCCCCCCACCCGGCAGGGCTGGCCCCACACTCCGAGGGGTCGTCAGCATCCCGCGGCCGGTGGACACGGGGCCACCCCCCCCCTCCACACCCACCCCGCTACAGAACCTGCACCCACACACAGACGGCGACAGCCACTTCCCCCGATGGCAACCACCAAAGGGGGCACGGGCCGGAAAGCAAACTTTATTGAACTGCTGTGCAGGACTCCCAGGAGGGGGGCTGCGGTGGGGCTCCCTGCCCGGTCGTTCTCCCCTTCCCCTGGCGGGCAAGGCAAAGAGCGGCGTCCGTCTGTCCGTCCATCCGTCCCTGCGTGGGGAGCGGATGCTGGAAGTGGGCTTCTCACTGTCGCTGCTTTGGGCAGTTGCGGAGTAATTGCCTTAAGTAACAAGGCAAATTAAACTCATATTCAACTTTTAAAGAAAGCATACAGCATCGAAGAAGCTTTCAGGGTGGAGGGCAGCTGCGCTACCTAAGCGTTCCCTAGGCCTCCAACTTTACGTGCTATCGCACTAGGGGAACTTGGTGTGCTGACTCTAAGGAAGGGGACGGAGCGTAAAGCGGAGTGGAAACACCACGGATAGGCTCTGCGACCAGATGCTCTTGTGCACACTGAGACCGATAAGCTGCACGTTTGCTACCCTGAGCCAACGACCTGTCATGTTTTTAACAAAACACTGCACTCTAGGGAACTTTTGCTCATTCTAGTATCATCATAATACCAAAACACACCTCCATCCCAAAAGCTCCGTGTCTCCAAGGTGCGACCACCCCTCACTGAGGGCATGCTCTGAGTTTCTCAGACCCCTCTACCTTTAAACGAAAGCAAGAAAACTTTACACCAAACATAACCAAGGTATGCCTGACTAGAGTCACTCAAGCCCCACCTAAAGGAGAGAAAATAGATGTAAACTGTCTTAAGTGAAAGGGGGTGTTAGGGAAGATACCATCACCAAGGATACCTTTCTGACTTCCAGGATCAGTCGACGGGCTGAGCCTCTCTTCCCCCCACACTGGGACGCTGTGGGGTAATATTTGAACGCTTGGTTGTACCAGGTGTCTCCTTGGAAACTTAGAAATCTCTAGAGCCTTTGTGCCTTTTAATGCATTAACAGCCAGGACGAGTACCTGTGTATTTCATGCGTGCTCGCTTGCTTTCGCGGACAGTGAATTTATCGCCGGCGATCCAAAGAACCTGTGTCCTTGTTGCTGTAATAAATTGCTGTTCATTGCATTGTTCCTAGCCGTGACAGTTCTCATTGAACGCGACTAGAGCGAGGGCGTGCTACGTTACTGGTGAATCCGTGACCGTGATAGTTCAGTAACCTGAATCCGACCAGACCTGTAACAGTTAGTCAGCTACGCCCCTTAGCGTGACAGTATTTCATAGGGAAAAACATTAAGCCTAAGATTTCCCGTGCCTAAGGCCCTGGGGGTCAGGCAGAGAAGGAACCTGAGACTCTTAGCCATGCGACTCCTGAGAATTGCAGCTTACAGTTAGTCACTCACCGTCTTCCAGTCTCACAGGATGAGACAGAGGTATAATCAATTCCTTCTCCATCTCTCTGGAAAGAGCTTTTCTCCTATCTATGACAAAGGAAAGAAAAAAAAAAGTTGTGATCATGGGAGTCAGTACACAAAGCCACACGCTGTGAATTCACTACTACAGTTAAGATCATTTTTAGTCAAAAAACACCTCGGCAGCAATGTTACCACTGCAAACATAGCGTGGCAAGAAAAATTCCACTCAAGGTAAAGTAAAGGGCAAGCTAAAAGGACGAATGACGTGACCAAAGGCAACTGCAACAACCATCTACCAGATGGTTCCACAGCCCTCGTCCACAGCCCTCAGATTTCACGGTCGTCTTTCCTGACGAATGAATCCTGGAAGAACAGAAAAGATACACAAGGTGTCCTTTGTGGAGCCTTTGGGGAGACTACTGAAAGGAAAACCAAACCAAAAAACTAGGAACAGCAAGTGGCATGTACGTTGGTTCTGTTAACAGAGTAACGCTAACGTACTAGAAATTTCCACGTTCTTTGCCCTCTACCTTGAAAAAGTCACCCAATTCTGTCAGTGTTCACCACCGTCGCCTTTTTTTTTTTTATTTAATTTTCACGTGGACATCCGAGGAAAACATTTCGAGTCCCTGTCATCAAGGGAGAGGAGAAAAAAAAAAAGAGAGGGATGAGGGGGGAAGAAGCGCAGCCATTCCTTGCCTCGGTAACGCGAGCAAAAAGCTCAGGCGCTCAGCAACAATGTGCTTTGAAAGACAAAACACAAGAAACTGCATGTTATTTTATCTCAGCTGTAGAGTCACGTGTATTTGTACCTGCTCATTTATTCATCTGCCAGTTTATTTTGCTACAGACGCTACAGAACGTAGAGACTGCGAGGTTACTACAACCTTTTGTAACCGATTCAATCTTCGGTAGGTATAGCTATCTAAAAGAGCCAACAAAATCCCCTTTGTCGACAGCCATCTGAACTTTTATTGTCTAACAACAGTCCTACAAACATCCCCCGGGATGCTCAACTTCAGAAACTTTCCGTTCAACCTGAGGCAGAACAAGCCCTTACCCTCTACACCTTCACCTGGCTCTCCACTGCTAGCAGAGTAGCACTCCGATACTGCCCAGCACATGCTGCAGCCTACTCGCTTACACATATTTACTGCTGCCTGGTTCGATACGCTCACAGAGAGACCCATGAAATATCCACCCTTTCTTTCAGAAAAGTAAATACATACATACATACGAGACGGTAAGGAAGAAAAGCTGAACGTACGGGATGCCGTCCTTTACCGAGGGGCAGATCCAACATCAGCACAGGGAGCCTTGGGGCACGTGAGCGATTATCTACACCAGCCATCGGGACAAGCCAAACGCACGCACACAAGCCTCGATTTAAAAAAAATAAAACAAAACAAAACAAAAAACACGTTAAGTTCCTTTATAACTTATGGAAGTAACAACCTACAGCTTAGATGCAGTTGGATTGCATCAGCTTAGGGACTGCCTCCTTCAAAATGCGCGGAGGGGTGGCAAAACCAGTCTCGAAAACCTGTTGCCTAACAGGAGACTGTTGCCTGCTCCTCCATAGGTTACGTTCTTCCAAGCACCGTCCTGTTCCTGGATTTTACCAGCCACAATGGGATGGTCCCACTGGCATGAGTCGGGGACGCTTCGCACAGGGTTTATTTGACGCTGAAGTAAGTCTTCTGCGGGTATAAGTAACGCAGCACGAGATGGAAAGTAAGCTAAGGTACCGTCTGCGGCACAACGCTTGTGCGATATCGGACCTGAGGGGACCAGTCAAAGCCTGCAATAATCGCTGAACGGGTGGGTAAGTAGGGAGCCCTACGGGAAACAGAGCTCGTGTTCTGCGAAGCTCTTTCCCCATCAAGAAGAGGACCTTTTCTATTCAGCGTCTTTACCGAACTTTAGGCTACTTCCTACTCACTTTGGCAAGTTAGCCTCCGTAGAAGCCAAGAGATTTTAAATTGCCAAGCACCATTTATAGTTCCTGTCCTCCGACGACAGGCAATTTCAATCAGGGCGCTAGTTAATAGGAAAGTCTGGCTCTGTTTCACACAAATCAAGTACCTAAACCACAGACAGGAGTCTGCAGAAAGAATGCTTTAAAAGGTGAATTTAAAGAGAGGGATGATACTCACTTTTCCAACATTTCTGCAATGACTGTGGCAAAAAAGGCTGAACCAGGGACGTCTCTATCATCCCCTCTAGGATTTAGCAACTCCATACAGTCATGGGTCAAATACCACAGCTTCAACGCAAGACAGACAGGGACCTCAAAGGTCACGCTTCCGTCTGCGTACCGAGTTCCGCTGGAAAGACCCCCAGCCGCTCAATTCCCAAGCAACTTTGCCATGGCCAGAGCTTACCTGGAGTTTTGCTTTCTCTCGCTGCTCAGTACGGGCCCAAGGCCTCTTTTGTTGCACACAGTTAAAGCAAAACTCTCGGGACATAACCAATAGACAGACAGACAGGCAGAAATTGCCTCTCACGTCTGTCTTGACCGACCACAACCAGCGTTCTGGAAAGCCCTGCAAGCACCGGTTTATTTCTAGGACAACTCTGAAAGCTGAGGCGGGACAAAGGTTAGCCTCTCGTACCATAGACTGAGCAACAAAGAGACAGAACTCGACAGGCCAATTCGTTCTAGGTCTAAGAAGCTACTACAGCTTGGCAGGCACTACGTGGCTTTCCTTTGTGCTTCCCCGCACCGAGCAGTTCGCGCTTCTGCAAATTCGATTAAGCCTTTGAGCCTGGGCTGCAGGAAGTTTACGAGCACGCCTCGGTTTCACCCGGAGGTCGCTGCGACTTACCCGGACAGCTGGGACAGACGGGCTGCTCTTTCTCCTGGGAAACCTGCGACTGCAGCACGCCAGCTGCAGCTTTCCTCCCTTCAGCTGCCGCGCCACCTTCGCTCGGCGACAAACCCCACGGGGGTCCCAGCGGCGGGGAGCTGCTTCTGCCCTGGTGAGCCGCAGGGAAAGGAGAGAGCCGGCCGTCAGCACGCGGGGGGAGGAAAACCTCCGAGGCGCAGCCCGACGATCGAGCGCAGCGAGGACCCGCGCCCGGCCGCCGCAGCCCCCACCCCTCCCGGCCCGACGCTCCGGGGAAGCGCCCCCGAAGGCTCTCGCTCGCCTCACCGCCGGCAGCCGCGCTCGCAGCCAGCGGCAACCTGCGCCTCCCGGCGCGCACGGCCCGGCCCCGGCCCCGGCTCGGGGAAAGACCGGCCGCGCACCACAGAACTACAGCTCCCAGCATGCCGCGGGACGGAGCAGTCCATCCGACGCAGAGGGGAGTCGGCCAAGCGCACGCAACCGCCCCCCCCCCCCCCCCCCCCCCCCGCGCCGCTTCGCCCCCCTCTCCCCCAGCCCTCCGAAGCCCCGCGCAGTGCAGACCCCGCCGCACGCCCGGTCCGCTCCGCTCCGCTCCGGCGCGGCGCCGCCCCCGCCCCGCACAAGGGCCGTTTCCGCAGAAGCCGCTGACCGCGTGGCGCCCCAACCGCCCGCCGCCTCGCCCCCTCCCGGCTCGGCCCGGCCCGGCCGGCCCCGGGGCGGCACCGACCACCAACCTCGTTGCGGCACCGCGCCTCAGCGGCCCGGCCCGGTCCGGCCCAAGCCCGTCCCGTTCCATAACTAGCCGAGCCAAGCACAGCCCGGCCGCTTATGCCCGTAGTGCCAGCAAGCCCTGCATGCCACTTCCGCCCTCGGTTCCCAGCCAATCATGGAGTGTTTCCGCCCTCAGTTAAGGCACGCCCTGACGGCACTTCCGCCCTCATGTTCCCAGCCAATCACGGCGTGTTTCCGCCCTCAGTGAAGGTTGGTCCTGACGCTACTTCCGCCCGCGGTTCCCAGCCCTGTACAGAGCCGTCCCGGCACGGCTCCCGTTCCGGAGAAGGGCGCCGCCATTTTGCCGCGGGCAGGGGTCCTGCCGTGCAGCCCGGCTCCCACTCCTTAGGCGAGCCGGCCGGCTCCGCGCATGCGCGGAAGCAGAGCGGCAGGCAGGGCTTCCTGGAGCAGCGCTGATGTGCAAGCTAAAAAAAAAAAAAAAGGCCAAAAAAAACCTCACAGCTTTATGCTTTTACACAACTTAGGGCAGAGGTTGCCCCTGTGGTGCCTTTTTTGTTTGTTTGTTTTAATAAGGTCAGGTATGCTTGGTCTTCTCTCATTGCAATGGCGGGCGTCCTGCAAGTATGTCGTAACCTTGCATTATTCCCTATTACCCGACGCTTGATTCCTCCTGTTTCCTCCCTGGCTGAGTTCTACAGGTTCACAAGCTACTTGACGCTCACTACTGTACCCTAGATGTACAATTTTAGTTGATCAACCATTAATTTCCCCTCTTCCTTTTTTTTTCTCTTCTCTCCTTCTTCTCTCGTGACTAGAGGGCCCGTAATTTTTGTTTTTACTGATTTTGCACTGCTCGTCCTGTTTTTCTTAGCTATCCCCCTTATTTTGGGACAGCAGGACCTTCCCTTTATCTTCTTAACATAGTCCCCGCTGCTATGCTACTGTCGTGCCGGCACAATCACTTTTGAATATACAAGGTTAGTGGAATTTTCCACTGCAAAAAAAACACCTTCTATTGCAAAAACACAACTCTGTTTCTCACAACTCCCCCCCCTTCTTTTCTTACTCCTACTGTTGTTTTTGCACCTCTTCGCATCCCCCACCTTCTTCCAACATTAGGGCGCAATATTTTTCTTTGGATGTCACGGCCATGACAGATACACAATGCCGTTACTATTATAACAACAAATAATTGTTTGAGCCAATTCTATTCAGGTAACCACGAAGTTAAGTTTCTCCCAACTGTTTCTAAATCCCCAGGAAGCGTCATCTTCAGCCGCTCTATGTAGGATCTCGTTTTTTTTTCCCCAAACATTTTTGAGATCAGTCAAATTTGTCCCGTTTGATCTACACGTATACAGCAACTAGCATTAATTATATGCATTAATTGCATGCTCCTCCTTGTGAGGCTAGTAATAAATCTAGTACCATTCGATTCTGGAGTACTATTTTTGACAAACTTGTTACCTCCTTTCGTAGTGCCTGGACCGCACCCAGAGTGTTATTTTCTAGTTCTTCAGTTAGAACTGAGATATTTACAATAGCTTTTTCTAATTCACTCACCCCTAACCAAGGTAAAAACCACCTTGCAAAACTGTGAAATGCCCCGTTTCTTTTTACTAGAGGATCATCTGGAGTCCTCTTAATTCTGCATAGAGTCTTGGGGGGGCTTTGGCTTTGTGGGTCTTCAATAATAGTTACATTTGGAATTATTGCCCCCCAGGATGCAAGCTCCCTTCCATCCTAGGGGGAAAACCTTCCTGGCTTGATTGCCACATAGCCAGTAACAACCCTTGCCATTTCGGACAGGCCGTTCGGTTACGGGATTCTCCCGTTGTATCTGGTGCGCGTTATGTATATTAGCATTCCCGTAGCTACCATACTCGGTACAGTACAGATAATTCCCTACTTCATAGATAACATTTCCACACCCAGGGGTAGGTACTATTGTCCCGTGAGCTTCTATCAATGTCGTTTAAAAGGCACCTTTGATAACACGCTATGTTGTAGCCAGGATTATGGTAGGGAGCTCAGCTTCAAAATCTGTTCCTGCCCAGGACTGAGTATGATGTGTCATTTTTAGAAATCTAGAGAATCCAGACACAGTTACTGCTGGTAACGGAATAGCAATCGGGGACAAGGCCTCTTCAGTGTTTCTAGGCATCTGGGTGCAAATCCAACAATTGTTGTGAGACAGAACTCAAGAGGTGTTCTGGATTAATTGGGAATGCTGATTTCCCCCCCCGTCCTATCACTAACCCATTACTTATATAAGCTTAAAATGCGTCGTCTCTCTCTCTCTCTCTCTCTCTCTCCACCCCCTATAATAATTAAGAAAAACAATCAAATTCACAAACTAATAAGGATTCTTCTGGTGGGGATTAAATACCACCCCTCCTCCTCCCCCCTCCTCCCCCTCTTTCTTTTTCTCCTTTGTTTCCTTGGAACAGTTCCTCCTAAGGAACGGCACGCCAGCCAAGATGCTTCCAATGCAACACCCTCCTCAGAAGCAAAACGGTAGTCAACTGACCTGCTCTGCTACTGAAGTCAGATAGACAACTGCTAGGCAACTCCACGCCTCCCTCTGCCAACCACTCCCCAACACACACAGTATTTGCCCCTTGACTTAATTCTCAGGGGTCAGAATCCATCCTCAACACGGACCACAGAAACCTACTAGGATGTTGCTAGTTTCTTCTTCATCACCTGAAAAGAAGAGTCACACAGAGGTGGACCAATAGACTACCAAACCAAAAACCATCCCTGTTTTTCAACTTTTCTCCACTCACCTTCCCGATCAAGGTTTAGCACTTCCATTTGCCATGCCAAGCCAAGGTCATGTGGGTGAGACCGAGAAGAAAGAACAAACAAACATGAAATCGGATGTCGTTTCTGTGACTGTTATGCAGATGCAGAGATCTTGGAGTCTAAGCACACAGTGGTTTGTGTTCAAGAAATGTTACTGAGAAGTTTGGCTAGGTTTAAGTCTGTCTTGCTATTTCCTTTTCCTTTCTACTTTCTAAGCTCACAGGTATTTCTTTCCCCATATTTACGACCATAAAGTTTCTATGAAGGCATAACAGAATTGGGGCTAATTGCATACTGTAAAATTAGAGATCTGAGATTTACCTTTCAGGATATGGCTGCTTCTCAGTAGCAAAAGCAAATAACAGTTGTGAAAATACTCTGCATGAAGAAAGCATGACATGTAACAAACATTTATTAAAAAGGACTGTACAGACAACTTTAACAGGTTACTCCTGGTCAGAAGAATAAAATATTTAGAACACAGAAGCCAGTGAAACTCCAGGTATTGCTAAAATATCTAAATGCTAAAATGGAAAACCCATGTCGGAGGACTTAGAAAACTGTAAAATAAGAGAAAGCACTTTCATTTATTTATTTAAAGTGCTAATAAAGTCTTGACTTCTTGGTTAGTCAGGTATTTAGAACAGCACCTCAATGGCTATTCTTTCACAAGCAGATTCTGTAACTTGAAGCCATTGGCAGGTTCAGTCAGCCGCAAGTGTGCCATTTAGAAATTTAAAGTTAAAATTCAGTAAGCGCAATTATTAGAATTTGGCTTTTCACCACAGATAATGGTGTCCTTGGCACTAAAGTTTGAACAACTACTCAACCCTGACCTGGGTGTGAATATTTCTGAAGTCATTAAACACAGTACAATGCTCTCATCCTTTTAGTGTGATCTTATGGCGGGGCGGTGGCTTGTGAATTCTGTGCCACTTGGTTGCAAAAGAACAGGACTATACCATTTGAAACAAGTGAGGAAGTAGGAAACAGCCCTGGAAACCATCTACAACAAAAGAATCCAGTGATTCTGTTATCGTTTGATTACTCATTGAAAAGGGAATGACAAAGCCAGGGTCAAACCAGAGGTTAGTAATGGAAAAGTCCTGTAAACTATTCAAGGCTTAAATAGCCTCTCAGCATCCACAACAGGGGTTTCTTTGTGGCTATCAAGAGAATCTAAGCTAAATAAGAATGAATTTAAGCCACGTGAAGAAATATCCTGGAAGAACTTTAGGTACAACGTAAGAGGCCATTGTTGCTTCACAGTGCAGAAGTGCCATAGTTTTATAGTAAAAACTGTTCTTCAGACAGCTTCCTCCTCTGACTAACTGAACAAGGAATCAGTATTTCGTAATTATCTCTCAAGTCTCTTGAGAAAGGTAGCAGGGAGAAAAAGGGCCAAGGCTGTCACAAGAAGAGCTCTTCAGTTAACTTTCTTAATTAATCTGTGAGAGAAAATATTAATAGTTCCCTAAGAAAGATACTGCTTCCTCCCCCCCCATGCCCCCAGTATCCCTTATTAAATAATATGGATTTGTCTCCTTGAAGTAGTTTGACTCATTCTCAGCAACACAAACTATTCATATGACTGAACTTCATAAAGGATGTGAAAACAGATTTCTAAACACTAATATGTGATTGATACAAACACAGTATGTCATACACACATCTTTTTCTCTTTAAAAATATTAACAAAAAACTTGTTAAACATGAGGGCACTAAGGACTAGTTTAAAAAAAAAAAAGTAAAAATACAGAACTGTTATACAAAGTTAAGAAATGGTGTTTTAGAATGATGTTATGAATCATTAAGCATGCTTCAGTTTAGAGCTCTAGAGATCTCCAAAGAAACAAAGAACCTGGCAAAGTAACAGCAAAGTAAGAACAGCTTGGACTAACCCCACCTATTTTGGGACTTTCAGGACTGTAAGTCAGTTCTACATATCTGTGCCTCTTCATGCACTACTTCATTGCGAGCCATTCACCCACTCTCCATTGTCACTACTTCTGAAACTTAGCAACATCTACCATAAAAGTATGCTGTTTTCATGCATGCAGTTTGGAGGAAAGAGTCCATATGCTGTTCTTTAACTCTGTGTATGTTTTCCTTTAAGCTCAGTAGGAATTGCTCTGAGTAGGATACACAGCATATGGCCTCTCTGACATTTAAAAACAGAACCCAGTATTTGTGTTGGAAACATGCAGAAGGATAGTTAGGGCACTACTGCCATCTGGTGAAGGGAGGACAGGGTCATGCTCTCCTCCATCATCGCTCAGAGACCGAATCCCAGTAATGCAGCTCACAGAATCTGCTTTTTACATGTTGTCAGGGGCACATAGTCCATATTCTGCCTCTACTGTTGACAGATGTTTATTTGGCTATCAAACGTTAAAATGGGAGAATACTGACTGAACTTGGCATAAATTATAAGGCTATATTCAATAAAATATTCATGTACTTTATGGATGAGTTTGGAAATTAATGGCAATGTGTGTGATTTGGACAGTAGAAGTGTTTTATGTGTATTTGTAGAGTCCACAGCATTTCACAAAGTTCTGACCAGAGACTTGGGGCTTCCTTGTCCTTCGTTTTTAACAAGCAAAATTCTCAATATATCCAATCTAGCATAATAGTAGAAGAAAACATGGGCTAAAAAGAGAGGCTGAATGCAAACAGGCAGTCCCTGTCTCCTGAACTTAGTGAAAAGAATATATAATACTTAAGATCAGTTTAGTCAACAAAGTTGGTGACAAAACTGGAATTAGAAATGAGTAAGTCTGAAGGCCCTGTTCTGTAGTTGGGTCACTGCCACCCTCCCTGTTGGAGAAAACTGCAGCTGCATGAGATGAAATAGGGAAGACAGAGATAAAGAGAGGGGTCTGCAGGATCCTCTAATTGGGGTTCTTTTGTCACACATGCAGAGTAAGAAAAAAAAAAAACAGGATGAAAAACTAACTTCATAACGGCTTATTAAAAGATACAACAATAGGAAGTTTTGGTCAGGGAGAAAAACAACCCCCCCCCCAAAAAAAGGAAGCAAAAAAAAACAGGCAGTTCTAGTGAAATACATCATTTTTTAGTTGACACTGTTCCCAGCGCATGTTATTAAACTTCCCTGTGATCCAACAGATGATACGTCTGCCAAAGATTTCTGCAGAAAACGTGGGAGACGTGCAGAATGGCTACTGTTGTAGTCTGTGGACATAGAGGTTTGGGGTATTTGATGCATGTTTCCTAGAGAACTACAGTAAGCTTGTTTGCCCTAGAGCCTAGGAGGACTACTAATGTATTAATTTAAACCTTATATTTAAATCAATTAGTCTTCTGACTGCTGAAAATAATATCACATTAAGATGTTAAAGATGACACAAATTATGCCATTTTTAGTACTTCACACACAGACTATAACTGGATCCCTCCTCCAAATTTTAAGCCAAATTTGATGGAATGATACAATCAAACTCCAATAAATCAAAATTCACTTGTGTCCTTAATACACTGATTTCTTGTATAAACCATTTCTTTTTTTTCCTGAACATGTCCCACATTAAAAAAAAAAAAAAAAGTGCTACTTGATACCCAAGCCTACACAATCGTACCAGCATGGAAAACAAATTGTTCTTTAGTGAAACAAACAAACAAACAGATTTTTCTGCATTTCAAATGGTATCCTGTTATCAGAAAATAGGAAAATAAGAATAATCTGTTAGTAACATCTGTTTTTAAAAATACATAAAAGCATTTGTAGTAATCACATTTGGCCAGTAGGTGTAGTCTGGCATTTAGGATACCTGCATAAGAATTCTGTGTTGCTTATGAGTCCAAAAGATGGAATGACTAAAATGTTAAATTGTAGCACCATTAGTACTTATTCTCTTAAAACTAAATCCTAAGGACCAGAAGGAAATTAAGACAGGACAGGAACATTGTGCTTACATTGCATTGGATAGAAAACAATGGGTTGGTCATACTTGAGTCTGCACTTCAGTAAAGTCTGGCCAAATTTACAGTTCTACTGGAAGGGTAGTGGAAGAGGTCACATTTTGCTCGTCAGTCTTCTGGGTTTCATTCATCCTGTTTCCTCTTGGGCTTTTTGGGATTCCGAGATCGGCTCTTTGCTTTGCAGAGTGGACATATGGGTGCATTCCGATGAATTTGTTGGTGACACGATAAACATGCCTGAAACGCGACATTGCAGCCTTTTGTTATAAACATTTAAGTGGCATTGATACATGGGTTATTGAGTATCAATACTGAAAAAATAATCAAGGCAAGACTTCTTGCCTTTAAGGGCAAACCAATGCTAAATTTTATATCCAGGTCTCTAGACTGTACAGTAACTTCAGGCCAAAGGAAAAAGTAACGAATCTCATTGTATTTAAACTACAGTTCAGCAAACACATGATTCAGGCCTGTATCAATAATCTCAGAATTAAATTCCATTTCATTTTAAGCTTTCCATGTGCTTTAAAGATGTCTACAAGGGTAATAGCTCACTGAGTCAGAGAAGTTATAGTGAAGTCTGACTGCAATTTCACAGCATTCAAGGCAGAGAGGGTGATTAGATTAATTCTACATATTTAACACAAGATACAGCACTCTACCCTTTTGTTCCATACTCAGCCCTCGAACTTCCATTTGACTGAAGTGTATTGCTCTCAGAAAGGATTTTTGCTGACCTAACTCTAGATAGTAAGTACATAACTATGAAATGTACTTACCTCAGTTTGCCTTCCTACTCCATAAATCTCTGAAACTAGGGTGCGATGGATAGTATGCAATTACTTTTCTGTTTCTACTAACTACAGAAAGAGCTGAGTATAACTGTTCAAAGTAGTACACCTCACTTAAGTGCTTACAGTTAGGTTGAACTAATCCACACATTAATCTTGATTTGAAGATACCAAGAAATACAGAATCAATCACCTTCTCTGGTAATTTCTACCATGAATAGTTATATTTCCTCATAAAATATGTGCATTGCTTCTAATATGTACCCATTGTGGATTACCTCCCAGCTATTGGTCTTTCTTTTACCCAGCATCTTTCTTCCATGCGTTTCTCTCACATGAAACACAAAATGAGTGAGAATTGCCTGCATCTCTATGGAGATTCTTAGGTCATAAAGGAGTCAAAATAAAGCCTTGTCAACCCTTGATGACTGGTGCTACTAGTTTAAGTCTGCTGGGATTGCTTTTGATATGAACTCCTGCAGAAAAAAAATCAGAATCAGGATGCATCATTTTTACTTTTTGTAAATACTGATCAATTTTATAAACATTGTATATTTCAATGACACAAGAGAAAAAACAGCACATTCCATCTCCTGACCTTCATTGGAGGTGGCTGTTGTCTGAAAGTTGCTGTCTGTCTGGTATCTTGTTTCCTAGCCACTTGCAGCTGTTGGGCAGCTGCTGCAGCTGCAGCCAGAGACTCTGGAATGGGAGGCTCCTGTGGTTCTGTCTGCCATTCTGCTTTCTGCTTTTCAAAGTAGCTAGACCAAAAAAAAAAATTTAAATAAAAATAAAAAAATAAACACCTTCTGGACTATTTCATTATTTTTAAGGGATAATTTGTGTTAAAATATAATGGACCACATTTCTCTATTACATTTCCCCATTAGAGTCAAATTGCCTACATTTAGACACCTTTTGGACTAATTCTTAAATGGAGTTGCTGGTATTTTCCTCTACATTTAAGCACATCAGACAGATTTCAGAAGAATGGAAATGACTGTTAGCTTCTAAGGCATCTTGATTTACAACTAAATATAAAACTAATAGGCTAGAAAATATACAGTGTACATACTTAATCTTTAACAGCTTTAGATGTACCACTGCCAAACTCTCTATTTCTATATTTTATCCTGTTAATATTTTTAATGCAATAGATTTATACATTTCTTTGTAGTGTCACGCTGCTTTGAGCGGAAAACTGCATTTCCGAAGAAATTCTGAGAAATCTTGAAAACTGTGTCAGTTAAAGCGATGCCAAATGTGCAGGGCATTAAGAAATGTAGTTTTCTTAAAACATCAATTGCATTTAAAACTGATCTGTTAAACAAACGATACTGTTCTTTGAATAGTAGCTAATTCTGCCGCCTTCTAGGTTATGCCTTGAAAAATGAAACTGAGGTCATTATCCAAATCTATTCCACATCTAGGGTAAACTTTTAGTTTTTATGGTCACAGGTAGATGTCTAAATGGCACTGCCATGTGCATGCAGCAAAAAAGAAAAAATATGACTAGCAGTACCACAAACCAATTGAAGAATAATTGCTTTGTATGCCTTTCTTGTATTGTCTTCTATCTCTGCTAAACAAGCAAAAAAACAACATGAAGAAAATACCTTGTTAGAAAAAAACAATATACGATATAAAATCTAGAGAAACAAACTCTTGAATTTTTACATATCATATGTAGAGTTTGCAGCTTGGAATAATCTAACTTCCAACAAATTCAAATAATGTTATCAGATACATGTACTCCCACATCTCTTTTTTGATAACTTTTTCTTTTCATGCATACCTCTTAAGTTATTTCTTCCACCTACCAAACAAAGTAGAATGACAAAACCAAAGAATAAAATCAAGAGCTAGACTATTAGTTAGATTTATAAATATAAACCCAGATAATGTTTGCTTTGGAGACTTACTCAAGGGACAGTTTCTCTTCCTCCTCACACAGATCTGGCAGCCTCTGCAAGCCCAGAGTCATCCGCAGAGCATCTACATGCTCCTTCAGGGGTTTGTACTCCTCGTGCAGGCGACGAGTAGATTCCAAGAGCTTGTTGAGATCATTCTCAGATTGCTTGATAGTGTTCTCCATCTGAAATAGATTCCCCTATAATTAATTAATTATAATTGTATTAATTTCCTTCTGGCTGGTGCTTCTTACTGTACTCTGGTAATGTTTGGTGGTTCTACTCAGTGATGAAGGTAAACTCTTGCTAAGAACTTCACAAATATCGTGTTTTCCCCAAATCCCTTTTCTTCAGAAAAAACACAAAACATAAAAACCAAACCAAAACAAAAAGCAATCAAAAGTCCCAGCTAGCTGCCTTCAGCTGCTGGATGAGAAGAGACTAACAGGAAGAATGGTTTTCTATGGGACTGTCAGAATGATGTTACTATGACTAATGGTGAGGTTGTAGCTAGAATGGGCTTGGCAACCTAACCCCTTGGTCCAAATGCTTTCTAAGCTCACATTACAAAATATCCCACCTTTCACAGACAGGAAAAAAACAATTAGCATGAAATAAATTTAATTGGCACTTTTTATAGGATCCTAGGATGGTGTTGTAAAGTCCAGATTATTCAACCAATCATAGTTCATTGATGTGTGCAATTCCACAACCTGTGGCTTGATTCATATACAACTGTCTTAGACTGCCTGCAGCTGGACTGTTGCATACCACATTAATATCAGCATGGATCAGACGCAGCTCCTCTACATGGGCCATCTTCTCTTGCAGCAGCAGGTCCATTTCCTGTTTGTATTCTTTCAGGTGCCTCTCCTCAGACTCCAAAGCTTCAAATTCTGCTTTCAGTCGCGCCTTTATTTTTTCCATCTGCAAAGTCTTATTCCTGGATCCCAGTGATAATTACAAATATAGAGGGACAACAGTAAGTCACTGCAAAATATTTGTCAAGGTGTCACTTTATAGATGAATAGATGGAAGAAGCAGGTAGCAGTAATAGGCAAGGGTGAAACTAAGTATGCCTGAAAAAACATAAGGTGCAATGACAGAACTGAATTCTAATCCCAGCTCTTTTGCTGAGCATTTCTAATGTATGAGATTATATCAAACTTTCATATACAGAATTATGAAACGAAGAGTACATTGTAAAAATGTAACAGTTACTGCAGATTTAGAGAATTTGTACTAAGAGTTCTACTGTATCAATTTACTGAGATTAAAACCTAGTTCCAAAGCAGAGAAATCCAGAAAATATGAAAGGTTTTAAACAGGATTCGGTGATACATAAAATGAAATGGAAGTTACTATAATATCCTATACATTGACTACCACTATGCGGACAGTAATTTGAACTGCTACAATGCTAACTTCAAGTTCAGATTAAAGAAAATTCCAGAGCAATGACATGTCAGAGTAGTAAAAACTCAAGATGACATTCACCACCACCATCCCGTTTGTAGGTACACCATGACAAGTTCTTGGTTCTTTGCTAAAATCTCGTACCTTTCACATATTTGTAAGTGTTTCTACCAATGTCCTGCATTCTAATTAAAAAAAAAAAGTGCCAATCTGTCATTCCATTGCAAAAGTGTTTAGAAACCCAGTCCATTTCTCTCTCTTCAAAGCTAACAATTAAGGGGTGTGAGTTTCAGTCATCAGACAGCTTTAAGCAGCAGAACAGTCTACTGCTCTTGTGATTCAGTAGTTGTACTAGTCATTGAACAGAGCAAACAAACTGCTCTTGTTCCTGGTCTTGTTTCTGTGATTCTGTGATTTAGTTAACCAAGAAGTCTTAGTTATTTTTCCTGTACTTTAGGTTAGAATATGATACGCCATAACCCAGGTGTCAACAACACTTAAATGTTTATAACAAGAACCTGCAATGTCACATTTCAGGTAATTGTACAGTACCACCTCTGGCCTTCCTTGTTATACTTGGCTTTAACAGAGTTACTGTTTTCTCTTGCTCCAACCAAGATTCCCAAAGAAATTTTAGAGCTAGCCTGAGGACTCTTCTTTAAAGTATATGGCAAGTGTCTGTATAGATTCTATTCTTGCTTCTGTTTGACTGGATCTCTCCTGTCACCCCCCCTCTTGGGAAGACTCACATATGCCTTTGAATCCTTTGTTCCTGTTTTCCAAATCAGTCTCAATGAGTGCAGTAACTGCTTATGCCCCAAGTTTCGTTAATCCTTTTACTGGCTGTCTCAGACATCACTGGCATAGGGGAACTGGCACAACAGTCTTCCACCATTTGCTGAAGAGAATGGCAGAAAGCTGGGTCAGTCCCTGAGACAACTAACTCTTGTTATCTATTTCAAGAATTATAGCCGAAGTCGTTCTCTCTCTCACTTCAGGAGCTTATAAAGCTACAAGAAATAAAAACAGTATCATAAATAACTTCTCCGATATGTATTCAGAACTAAGAGGGAGTTGGTTCTCCCCCTCTATTCTGACCCCGCGAGACCCCACCTGCAGTACAGCATCCAGCTCTGGGGCCCCCAGCACGAGAAAGATGTGGACCTGTTAGAGCAGGACCAGAGGAGGACCACAAAAGTTATCAGATGGCTGGAATGTCCTAGAATCACAGAATATCCCCAGATGGAAGGAACCCACAAGGATCATTGAGCCCAACTCCTGGCTCCACACAGGACCAGCCAAAAATCAGACCGTATGTTTGAGAGTGTTGTCCAAACGCTTCTTGAACTCTGGCAGGCTTTCCTAATGCCCAACCAGAACTGGCCCTATCCCAGCTCCATGCCCTTCCCTCGGGTCCTGTCACTGTCACCAGAGAGAAGAGATCAGCGCCTGCCCCTCTGCTCCCCTTGAGAAGAAGCTGTAGGCTGCAATGAGGTTGTCCATCAGTCTCAGTACTCACTAGTCTGAACAGTATTTACTAGTCTGAACATGAATATTGGACTTAAACCAGTAAAAGAGATCATCTCTGTCTTCTATTTCAAATGTGGCAATATCCCACTAAAAAGTATCCTCCAACCATCTACTCCTGTTTTCATCAAGCCTCATTGTTTCCATATACTTAGCAATAGCAGCTTTGATTACTGAAACTGGGAGTACTTGTCCCCAGTTTTATCCCTGTTTCCTCCCTTGTATTTATGGAATGCATTCACCCGAGACAATGGAAAAAGATCACTTTCCTCACTGTTACTAGTCACTGGCCTCTGTGCTCTGCCAAATTGCCTCAACGAATGCATTGCAAGGGATTGTTTCAGACCAAATGATTAGCTTTTGGTATAGGAAAGAAAAAGCGCATACAAATTAGAACTCTCTGTTAGCATCAGGCAACATGCTGTGATGTTTTGAAACAAAAACTGCAGTTGTGATTTCTACACTGCCTAATGAATTCTGCCCTCGTGTTCTTTGCCCTTCTATTTAAGTTCTTAGACTGCAATGGTAATGGTAGTCGCTAAGTGACTACTTAATGCCACAGTAGGGCATTAAGCAGTGAAACTAGCATCTGTCATGGGTAAGTTCGCTCTCATTCTCTTTGATCTCCTCCCAGTTAGAACACTGAGGTCCAGTCTTTATGTATTTGCTTAATTTTACAACTAGGGTTAGTTCTGTGAAACTACTCAATGCATATCAATAAGCATGCGCAGATACATTTGGATTGGTGGCACATATATACATTTACTGACAACAGCAATTCCATTGACTACAGATTATGTATTTTTTTATCTATGTATACAAGTTTTGAGAATCATATTCCAGAATTCCATCAAAAACCCAGCTGAGCTGCCTTTAATAAATGATAGAGTGCAGCTACAGAAATTGGCAATTTCTTTGATTTTAATTGTGAGGGCTTTTTTTTTTTTTTTTCCTTTGCCTATAGAATAGTACATGGAATGCAGATTAAAATAAAGCCTGCCAAATCCATCAAAGGTGTGTTTGCTCTGTAAAGATAAGGGTTTCTTATAGCAATTTTGATTGATTTTTTTTTCATAGAATGAAAAGACATTTTAAATAGGTAGTTTATCTGACCACATTTTGTGAAAGGAGACTCAAAATTGACATGAATGCTGCAAGCAGGATTTGTTTTTGATTTTTTAAGTTAAAATATATTCAAGCAAATTTCTTGATACCTCATTGCACAATAAAGGTAATAATGTCACCTTTACAGTACCTTATACCATAAACTAATATAAAAAATGTCTTAATTACAGTTTAAATGTCCCATTTGAATATATTGTCATAAAATTGAATACACCATAAATTTCCAAATACAGGATACCACTTTCTCTGGAAAGATAATTTAATGAGATATTTAAAGTCAGTGTTAGAATATTTGGACCTCAAACTGTAATAGGCCATATTTAGATCTGTGTTTTAAAGGAGCCCGTCCAATAATAGTTCCGTAGAAAAGTGTTGTTCTTATTCTGAAAAGCATGTGTTATTCCATCTCTTTCTACATGTAGTTTTGGGATGTTAGATAAAATTTTTTGCCTGATCTTTGTTCATCTTCATGATATCGAGTGAAGAAGGCCAAGGCCCATACATTGCTGCCTAATTCACCTCTTTCCACAGGTGAAGTGTGCTTGCTATAGGTGCTGTTAACAGCCAGAAAGATGTCTCTGCAGCCATGTGCATGCAGGGCCAGGCAGCAGAACCTTTGTCCCCTGCCTCTCCTGCAAATATCCCCACTGATAGCCTGTATTCAGCTGCCATGCCCCAGAACACTTCCTTCCACTCTGGGGTTACCCACCACCACCTCAGCTTTCAGCTCCTGGCTACATACCAAATCACTTTCTTTGTAATGCATTCTGGCTTTTGGATGCATGAATTCCTGCTAAATATAGACAGCTCAGGCCCTATCCTGAATATCACTGTCCTATGTCAAAGAGTGAAAATGTCCTACCTAAAGCTCAGAAAAACACATACCCCCAACATGGGCACATACGGTGCCGTTCATTGTTTATGACTCCCCCTCTTTCAAGGCATTCTGCAATTCACCATACAAAGAACACTATATGCAAATTCTTCATGTGTTGTGTTGCACAGAACAGCAGAGAGACAGCTGCCTGCCTTGTGGTAGATTCTCAAGATGATGGCAGAAAAAGCCCATGCTCTTGTGTCCCCATCCATCACCACCACGGCACTCTGTCACCCCAGTACATGTGGCCCTGCTCACCACTTCAGGGTGGTGGCCAAAAACAGCAGGTAGGAAGACTCCTTGCTCTCCCTGCCCACCTTAGCCATCTCTCTGCCTCTGGGTAGAGGGCCATGTCTCTGCCCAGGGAAGGGAGAGTAGAAAGAAACCGGGTAAACACTGGCTGCTTCACAGGCTCAGCTGCTCCCCTCTCCTAGCACACGCACAAATTCCACACTCCCTCGCAGGCCGCAATCCCAGCTAAAGCTGACTGCCAGCACTGACTGCCCAGGGAGATCGGCCACCCTGGCAGTTGAGCAGCCACACATCCTCCCATTGGTCTCTGCCTGGCTGTGCCCAGACATCCATGTCCTGCTCAGACACTTAAACATGCCACTCTCAGGGGCACATCCATCCTTGGCTTTTGCTGTCATGCTCCGCTTGCTTTCTGCCCTTCCTTTCCTAGCTTGTTAAGGCTCCTGCCAGGGAATGATGGGAGTGGGCAAGGCAAAATGATAGATTTATGACCGAGCGACTCAGGAATGAGAAATAATACTTCAAAGAGCTTAAAAGAAAACACCTGCAGCCCAACACCACCCCCACACTCTTCCCTCTCGTGTTATGGTGTCACTGAGTTAATTCTCTGGAAATGTATGACCATCACAGCCCTTTGCTGCACCTTCTGCTGCTACTTCCCGGTTGCAGATGCTCCTTCCCTATTTAGAAAAATGTAATTTCAGCTCTTATCATAAAGCCCAGGGGTGGTTTGCTTTCCCTCAGGAGCACAATAGCTACTTTCAGATCGATGCAACTCCTCCACTCCCCCGAGAAAGCTGTTTCATGTAACTGATGCGGCACAAAGCAAACGTACCTGATCTCCTTGATGCTCTCGAGTTTGCACATAATTTCTTGCTCATCTGCCATGCTGATTTAAACCTCCCGATTTAAACCTCCTGTGAAATGTACGAAATGCCAGGGAAAACAAAAACAAAAACAACAACAAAAAACCAACAATCATACAATAGACACAATGTAGTCACCCCCTCCGAGCATACGGTCTCTGAGCCTGTGCAGTAGGCTCTAGTGGGAACTATGGGACTTAGAGTCCAGCTTCCTACTTCTGACTAGGCAGGTAGTCAGCAGAAAAACTACAACACCCACAAGGCAGAGTAAAGCTTTCCTGCCCTTTTTCCTGCAACTACATTTTGAATCAATTTGTCACACCTGATGTCAAAGGTTGTTAGGAATGCAAAGAGAGCAAAAGGTGACCTCCTGAGGTCTATGCAATAATTAGCATTTCATTAAATCATTTGAATTATGGAATAAGCACTAAGATCATTGGATGTGTTTGTGATTTTGATGTAAAACATAAAAACATGCTGTAGCCGTTACTACTACTGTGCTGTTTTCTTGTAGGTACTCTGAGTGATGAGGAGTGCATATATGGAGTTCAGAAGAGATACATTTTGTTCTTTAGGATTTTCTTTTTTATTTCTGCCACTATACATAGCCGTCTTAGTTTTGAAAAGAATAACAATGCAAATAAAACAGCTAAATTGAGAAAAGTGACCATTTGCCATACTAAGGACATTCTAGCCATGAATATCAGAGCACTTCGCTTCTTCACATGTTGGTGAATAGAGTCACTGTCATTCCTCAGACAGGCAATTATATTTCTTCTTCTGTAGTGTATTAAGCATTGTTTTTTAAGTTATGAAGATAACAGTTATATCTCAACACTTTGGAAGGTCAAAAGAAATAGCTCTAGCTACCGTGCATTGTCTGAAACAAATACAGAGAACCTGATGAGAAACCCACCATGAAAATGAAAGCAAACAAGAAAACTGCAAAATGTTCTGTATTACAAAAGAGATTTAGGCTTGTAGAAGGGAATGTGACAGGCTAACATTCCCTCTACCTTCTTCTGAGTTCTTGCCAGGAAGGAAGAATAGGCTTAAATTCCTGAATTCTGCTACCCAGCCAGTCTCCAAAGAATTTATGCTAGTATATACCTCTCCTGCCCTGCCCTGCCCTGCTTAACAAAGAAGTTTAAGCAAACCTTTTGTAACTGAGGCAGCAAATGTTTGTCAGTGGGATTTTTTTCTTCTTATGCAAATTACATTGAATAATCAATGTTATGTGATGCAGATCAGACCCTGTTTCAGGCAGTGTGAGAAGCTGAAACTCTCTTCACTGGAGATGCAGTTTGGCCTTTTTTTTTTCTTTTTTTTTTTTTTTTTCTGCTTTCACTGATCAGTGGGAATGGGCAATCCGGCAAATCAAGTCAGTCATAAAAACTTCAGAACTCATGGATGATATCAGAACCAGTGCACTGCAGCTTCCTGCTTATTTTTTCCTAATATTAATATATCTAGTCATCTTTTTAAATGCTTTAGTTTCTAGTGAAGTAAATGGGGATTTGGAATGACCAAAGACTCCGGTTTCAGATCTCCATGTATTTAAAAATAGCAAAAATTATTGGTTTTCATTAAGCACAGGTGAGCAGAATATTTTTTTCTCTTTGGTTTACCTGTGTTGTGCAACTTGGTCTTTAATATTCTCTTGTCCTCTGTGACAGTATGTTTTCTCTGAGTGATTTTGCTGCTGCTTCTATTTACACTGCTGTCCTTGGCCTGCGTTGGAGCAGGGACCCCGTTTTTATGCTCACCTGTGAAGTAATATCAATTTGCATGAAGTCATAAAAACAACACAAAGCTCAGAATGTCATGCGTTATTGCAATAGCTGCTAACTGAACTCAGACAATCCAAGTAAAATAGCTGGTTCTGAGCTAAAAATTGATCTTAGAATCTCTTTATGTGCCGCAGTTCCCAGAATTTTATATGGAGTATGTGTGTAGCACAATGGCCTTAAGGTGCTGGGATTCACTTTTACCAATTTTCTACCCGTGTTCCTTTTTTGCAAGGAAGTTATAAAACGAAGTGTGGGGAGACTTGGATGATAGTGATGGAGTTGGAAGAAATAAAAATCCAGAGAACAAACTTCAGAGCTGAGCTGGTATGACTGAGGTTTGTCCTCAGTCTGAGGCGAGGAAGTTGTTCATAAGCGCTGGAGCAAACAGCCCCAAAGTGAGATCCCTAAAAAAACATAATTAGGGAAAATAGCTGAACTGATTTTTGTATGTCCTGTCAAAAGACAGGACTCTCTTATTATCTTACCCACAATAAGGATAAGGATAAATCCCTTGATGGGTTGTTTTTCAGCATCCAGTGAAGCACCTGGGTTGTTTCAGGATGTGAAGCAAGCCACATTCTCTCAAGGATCAATTGTGGCTAGTTTGATTACATTTTTACAACTTACTGGTAAATTGGTACTTGATTTTCAAGACATGGTTTTTACAAGAGCAGAGCTATCAGGTGTGAGGTCTTACAAGTTGCAGATGGTTGGTATCTCTAAACAGTGAGGACTTTCCTTTCATGAATTTTCAGCATGTTAGCATCTACAATCTTCAGATATGGGGCAGGATACCTTTATAATTAGCAATGTACAAATCCAAGGACAAAAGCTGATGGTTCCTGTCCCAAATACTTTCTCTAAATATAAGGCAAGAGAGAACATGTGGGTACGATAGACAAAGAGAACAATGAACAAAAGAGGAGAGCACTGGCCATCACGATAAGCAGTGGTTGGGGTTCACCTTGTGCCTGAGCACAAGTCAGTCTTCTCAGACAAAAGATTACTGATCTGTTTATCATTAATAATAATTAATAATCAATAGTTAAAGAGAGTTAAAAACTCAGGATGACTTGTACAAAACATCTACATTCTTTTTCTATCAATTCCACTAGACAATAAATTAAGAAATAAATTGAAATTTTCAAACATTATAAAAAACATATTTCAGATTCTCTTATGAATCTTCCAATTAATGATTTTGAGGATTTATTTGCATTATACAAGTCCAATTTTTGTAAATGTATTCTTGCAGGCATAGTTCTGGAATAGGTAATGAAAAAATAGCAGCTCTAACTTACTTCAAAGTGCTCACAAAGGTTGATACTTACAGTGTGGATTTAAGAATTTATGTGGATTTAAGAATACTTTTAATAATGTAGGGATACTTTTAATGTTAGATAAACAATACCCGAGGAACAATTCCTATCCCCTTTCTTCCTTACCTCCAGGACAGAATCTTTAATCCACCCCTCCAGTGTTAAAATTCAGATCACTTATCTGTCTGCGCTATTCTTGTTTTAATACTCTACCCATTAAAACATTATTGGAGTATTTATAAGACAATCTCCTGGGACTAGCACATGCTTTATGCAAGTCTTTCTCTTCCCTTCATTTTCCCAGAAGAGTGAGACTTTAACTTTTTTATATAGCTTATTTTGAATGTATTTATTCTTACTTTATTTACACAAATCCGTTTATATAAAAGCAAGGTCAAAGAAATACCACTTGTACTCAATACACAAAAGTCAGCCGTGTGGGCGTGAGGTATGTTAGGTCTCATTTTAAGAAATTAAAAATGTAGGTGTGCTATACACATGATGGTAGGAATTTGTTAACTTTACCATTTGTGCAAAACTAAAAACCATTAGCTCTGCAGAATAACAAAGCGAAGAAACAATCCTTAGAAGTATTCAAAATAAATGAAGGCCTGAGGAGAACCATTTCATATCAGTAGGTAAATTCCCATTGCTTTCACTAGGTCTTAAGTCAGGCTCTAGATAGATAGTAAGTAGTCTTTTGGAGCATGCATTTAGCTTGAGTTCAGCATCCACATGAAATCAGTGCCTGCTGCAGTAAGATATCCTGCTCTTCCCTCGATTGTGGAATCAGCACAGCTGTCATCCTGTGCCCTCTTCCCTATGCTGCCTTTCAAGTACAGTGAATCTGCTTGACATTTTCTATCCTCTCAACTCACTCTGTTTTTCAAAATGCGGTGGCATTTTTTTTTTCGTTGATGAAGAATACAGTCCTTTATATGAGGCTTCTGCTATTGCTGCCAAATTTCTGAACGTTTTTTTTTCAGTGTAAACTTTCAGCAAAGTGACTAAAGAGGAAGAGGAGAGTATGTACTTTCACCACTGCTGTCAGAGGTAACAAGGTGAGCAAAAGGCGTATTGTACCCTGGAGAGACTAGTCAGTATCCTGATTGTGCACTCTGAGATCCCTACTGTTTCTAGAGATAGAGATGAAAAATCTTTTTCCAGATTGCAAAGTAAAGCATCAGTACGTCATGAAGCATGCTGTTTTATGGACAGAGCAGAAGGCCAGGGTTTGTCCGTCTGGATTACTCTTTCAGCTCTGATGCTAATACTGGCAGTCCAAGCACATTCAAACTGGTGTCATTCAGCTTTTTTTTCACAGGTCTGGACAAGTGTCTTAATCTCTCTGTGTTTCACTTTTTGTTGTATACAAAATAGGTCTGACAGTTCTTTAAATGATCGGAAATCACTGCACTGATGTTTCATGTGTATTCTCTTGCTATTTATAAACTTTGATGTGTGGGATATAAATAACGATAAGTTTTCTCCCAGCACACAGGTAAGATTTTTTCAATGGGTGATGTGGGACTAAAGCAAACTGCCATTGAAAAAAACCTCCCAGTCATCTGTTCCTGAAAAATTCATCCTTGTTCCTATTTGATCCTTTTTAAACCAAGAGCTAATAGGCAGATACATTTCAAAACACGTTTTAGTATTATGCAGACTGAACTCAGTGCCAAAGTACTACCCTACACACTGAGCACCAGTTTGAATTTTGTTGCATTTAAAAAAATTAGACACTTCCATTTAGTATAAATTCATTCCATACACTGATACCACTGTGACAAGAAGTCTGATACAGAACAGTTCCAACTGCAAGAATGACTTTCCCCCCCCCAGGCAATCATCCCCCCTAGAACAATCAATTCTACACGGCTGGACATAAAGATATATTTTTTTTCTTTTTTTCTTTTCTCAGCATGTGCTGGATTTAACACATTAACGTATGTATATATATATTTTCTTTTTAAACTATTTTTAACTATTTAAAAAATACCATTAAATTCTGTGTACATTGCTCATTATTACAGAAGTTTTCACGTTATAAAGAATGCCCTGATAAACTTTTATCTGAAGTTCTATAAAATGAGCCACTGTGACAGATTTAGTTACGTAACAAGTGACATATACAGTAATATTGTACATTTTGTCAGCTTTTATCTTCATCTGAGCATCTGAAATATCTTTCTAGTCAAATATCAGTGAGTTAAAGCAGCCAAGCTGTAGCATTTTTTTTTCAAAAGATAGAACTCAGACATTTAGTAGTTTATAAGGTCGTCCAGCTGCCAGGGGAAACTTGGAGATGTGAAGGCAGGTGAAAACTTGTGCGGACGGACATTAAAGAAACGTGTGCAACACGTTTTGTGAAAGAAATAGCATGCACAGAAATTGCAGTTACGCTTGCAGAAAGCCTGGTACACCAGGCTGGAAGACTGGAGAAGCCCCCCCGCTAACACACAGAGCAGGCCCGACCGCGGGCCGCCGTGCCGCGGGGCTGGGGGCGTTACCGCGGGCACCACGGGGAGCGGCGCTGCCAAGCCTCAGTAAACAGAAGAGTCAAAATGGCGCACCCTGAGGTACGGAATTCACCTCAAATTCCCGAACTTTTAAAATAGAAATTCCTTCTGTATCCCACCTGGTTTCTGAGCCTTCAAAACATACTCGAGTCACATTTGAAGGAATCCTCCCTACAGCTAGTGGGGGAATACTTTTAGGGAAGGCTGCTGGGGTTCCGGGGAAGCCGGAGGCGTTCATCAGTACCGCTGGCAGGCGGCAGCCACACCGCAGCCCTCGGCTCCTAAGAGCACCCCGTCTTTGTCAGCCCTCGAGGCGTTCGCTCCCCGCGCGTCCCGGCTCTGCTCCTGCGCCGCGGGCGGGGCCCGGGCCCGGGCATGCGCCGGCAGCACCCTGGCGCCGGGCGGGAGCGGAAGGCCGGTGCGCGCGGCCGCGTGTCGACGGCGCGTGCGCTGCCACCGGGAGCGCGCGCGGCGCCGCGAGGAGCCGGGCGCCCGCAGCGGCGGGGGCTGGGCGCGGTTGCTAGGCGACGGCGCCCGGGCAGCGGCGTTGGCCCGGCGGAGGCGCGGGCAGGGATGAGGCGGAGGCAGCGGCCCCCGCGCTCCCGCCGCCGCTGAGCCCGCTCCCGCCCCGTCCCGCCCGGGCCTCGCTGCCCGCTCCCCCCCCTCCTCTCCCCTCGCTCCAGCCTGCCCTCCCCCCTCCATGCGGCGGGAGCGGCCGGAGTGGGGCCCGTGCCGCGGCCGCGCCGAGCCCCGCCGCCCCTCGACTCTCCGCCGCCAGCCGCCGCAGGGAGCCGCGGGCGGTGTCTGCAGCGACAACAGCGGGTGAGGCCCCGGCTGCGGGCGGGGGTGGGCGCGGGGCGGCAGCAGGCGCCGGGCACGGCTCCCCGGCGGCGGCGGGGGGGGGAGGGATGCTCCGCTCTGCGTGACCCGCGAGGCCGGCGGGACGCCCCCTGCCGCCCGACGGGCGCTCTCCGGGCCGGGCCGCGGCCGAGCGCGGCCTCCTCCTCCTCCTTCCTCCTCCTCCTCTGTCCGCACTCGCGGCCCGAGCCGGGTGCGTGCCCGGGCGGGGCGCGCGGGGCCTGGAGCGGGCGCTGGTGCTCCGCCGGCCCCCGCACGCCGCGGGAGTGCGGCCGGGACCCGGGAGCCCGCCGTGGCCTGGCGGCGGAAGGGGCCTGGGCGGGGGCTGCGGGACCGGGAAACGCGCCCGGTGCCGTTTAGCGATGCCAAGTGCAAGGCTGCGGCAGTGCGCTGCTCGGGGATGTGCTCTGCGCCCGGGCATGAGGCGGGGAGCGAGAAACGTGCGTTATAAAAGCAAGGTGATCCAATGAGGAAATTACTTTTGTAGAGGGTGCCTGGTGGTCGCTGCTCACAGCCTTCCGTTTCTCTTTGTAGCGCAAGTGTCAGTGAGAGATGGTGACTTACGGCAGGATAGGTGAGGTTTAAGGCAGCTTTCTAACGTGCTCATGTAAAAATGTTGGTTTTCATAGCTCTCTGCTTTTCTGTTTTGAGACTGTATTTCACAAGACCTGTATATTTCCTTCCCAAGTAACAAAGCAGTCAGATGGAATGCAAAAGCTATACTGTGTCTTCTTAAGTTGACAAATGTGCATATTCTGGTCACTTAATGACCTCCATGTGATATACTGTCTTTTTTTTTTTTTTTTAAGCCTTGTATTGTAGTGATAGGCGGGTACTGTCATAAATTGGAAGGAGGAATAGAAGGAAAATGAAAGTATTGCTTGTTTATGAACTTCTGCTGAGCATATCAGTAGTTCGGTGTGTCTGGGAGTGTGCAGCAGTCCGGATCCGTCTGATTTCATATGTTCAGTGCGTTTGTTCATTTAAATGGTTGTCTGTGAAGTAGTCGCTTTTGTACAGGAAGCACCCTTTGTTAAAGAAATGTGTATTTTACTTGCCAGATTCTGTAAATGGACTATGGTATGTAGAACTGAAAGGTACATTTTACAAGTGTAGCTAACATTGCTTACAAAATGATCTTCGTGTCTAGCTGGAAAAGTGGGTTAGTGGGGATGTCAAGGTCATTTTCACATTTAGAACAATTCAACTGCGGTTGGAACATGTTATTTTTTTCTTCACTGTCACATTACCCATATATCGGTCCTGTAGCTGCTGATATTTTCTGGACCTGTCTTCTAAAATGTTCTAATGGTTACTGAGTTTTAACAGAAGTCCTCTTTAAAGCTTCTGTAAAGCTATTACATTTCATGTGAATAATCCCTTAAAGATGTATTTAAAAAATCTAACAGCACCCAAAGTCACTAATCAAAAAGAATGGAAACAAAAGATGTTAAGAGGGTGAATGGATATCAGTGACACTTTATGTGCGGATGAACTAGTAGGAAAGTCAATTCTTACCGTCAACTGCGGTGAGTAAGTTCTAGCTTTCAGTTCTTTGATCTTTTGGGATGCCTTTTCCAATGCAAATTATTCCATTGTAGTCATCTACTGTTTCTGGCTTTCCTAACCGCTTTACAGTATGCAACTGAGATGTCATTTTGTTAAACATTTATAGTTCTATTATAGATCCGCAAATAATAGAAATAAAACAAATTGCTTTTGTCACTTGCTCTCTGTTACTATTTACATCAAGGGCAGAAGCACTGGAGCTCTTCTTACTCACCTATTTTGATTATGGAATCTGTTAGACATAAAGGGCTTTGAGGAACCATGTGTACATGGCTGGACAGGTGTGCGTATGTGTGGATATACACATATTTTTTGTAGGGTTAACTTAAAAGACTGTTTTTTCAAGGCATTATAAATGAGAAGCATGTTTGAGTAATAATACTGGATTTTTTTAAAAAATCTTTCCATCTGTTACTGTTTTTTTCTTATTTTTGCCTACTTTTTTCTTTTTTTTTTTTCTTTTTATAAGCTATCTTTGATGTCATGTATTTTATGGTAACATAGAAAATTAATCTGGAAGTAAGAATACCATGGCCAGCTTTGGAAATCTAGGCTTACTGATTCCATTACATGCAGTATTGTTTGATATGTTTCAGATTTAGGAAACACGTGTGGAAGTGCAGAGCTAATCAGTATAGGATCCCCTAAGATGTAACTTTATTGCTCTGAGGTGAGCAATTTGTTCATGAAATTGGCCATAATAAGAGAAACTCTTCATTAGCTGTCCGTCTCAACTCAAATATATATATTGTTTCTATATTTAAATAGTACTTTAGCTAAGTATCTTTCAGTTTTAAAGGAAGCTGTTGTATTTCATATTCTTACTTGAGTTATTTTTGACTTTGCTTGCTAGCAAACCGGGGTGAATCACCACGTCAAAATAAAATCTAGACTTTACATCGTTTGTTGTGGGCTTCCTCTGGAATTTCATTAGGCTATAACAGTACACTATACTTAAGCCTTTTACAAATCCTAGCTTATGCCAAGGTACTTGTTGGTTACCTAGCTGAAATATAAGAGCTCATTTTCCACATTCAGTTCATCTGGAGAGAGTCCCCTCATCAAGATTAATATCAGTTCTGATTAGTCGAGTCTACTTGTTCATTTTTCTAGGGAGCAATGCTATAATACAGTCAGAATATTAAACCTTAGGCTAAAGCCAAAGAATCAAACTAAAATTATTTTTAGTAAGGGCATCCACAAGAAATTTGATATATTTGCTCCTTTAATGAGCCCACAGACACCTCAGCCAAATCATACAAAGTCAAAAGTAGGTCAGAATTTTAAACTAAAAACCATGAGATCACCCCTCTCTCTTCCCTCTTTTCTTTCTTTTTTCTTAAGTTCAAATAGTAATTTTAGACTCTTTGCCAAGTCTTTTTTTTTTTTTTTTTTTTCTGATTTGTAGGTTGTCCTGACTGGGGGGGAATCTTCCTCTCTCTCAGGCCTAGTCCACATGTAGATCATCTCTCTTTAAAGAGTAAGATACAGTTGCCAGAGCATAGGGATCTGCTGTTTTCATTTTTGAAAGCAAAACAGTAGGCTTTTCCTGTAGTCTTCTTGAAAATGATTTTCAGGCTTCTTTGCCTTGGAAATGAACAGCGTTGTCATATTAGGAATGAATAAGTCTTAGAATAAAAGAATAATTTAGGTTGGAATGGACTTCTGGAGGTAATCTAGTCCAACACTCTGCTTAAAGCAGACCTAATTAGTGACTGACCCTGTTTTTGCAAAAGCAGCATAGCAAGTCTGAAAATCTCTAGCCACAAGACACTTTTAAACCCTTCTTACTGCTTTCCATAAAGGTACTGTTTGATGCTAACTCAATGAGGTGTCTCTGTCTGATTCTGATGTTTTTTTTTAGTAGCTTCTGAAGAGGCTGGTTGTGTATCAGGAAGCATATATGCTAGCTGCTGAGTTCGTCCTGCTTCCTGTGGGATGGCATAGCAGGTAGGGGTCCACTTAGTATATTGAGGCCTTTAGAAACCGAATACACTTTGTTTTGCAGGTTTCTCAAAGATTACTTTGTTACTAAATGAGATTTTTGGTTAAAGGAGGATTTGGTTTAGTCTACCAAAGTAGAGTTCTAAATATTCAATTACAAAATTACAGTCAGTATAAGTTAAAATGATAGAATGCATCACATGTTTGATGTGTCTTTGACTTCGCTGCACTTACAATTTTATGTTTTCTTTTCCTTCCTAGAGCATTAATGAGTCATATGGATCTGCAGGGTAGCAGCCTCCTATCTGAATGTGGATTAGGAAAATGAGCATAGTATTGCTTTGGTTTTAGATTTCAGTCCATGATTTCAGTTCATAAGGAACTGCTAACAACTACTCTTTCAAGGGGTTATAATTCTGCTCTCATATTTTACGTGAGGATGTCAACTGAAGCGTAAATGTTGCCTTGGTAGGGACAACAGACTTTTTCAGTAGCAAATATGCTAGCCATAATTACTTAAGATTATTGGAAAGAGAAGATTGGTGGAAAGAGGTACCACGTATCGTTCTGACACCCTTTTTTTGAATGCATGCTTACTGTCTAGGGTGTGGTATTTTTTTTTCTGTCTTTTTTTCTTTGTCTTAAGAAGTCAAGTGCAATACCTGGTGCAAAAGAAATGCTCCCTTTCCTTCCCTCCAGAAGTCAGGCCTGTACTTGATATTTGTCTTGTGCTCAGCACTACCTAGGTCAAAAAGTTGGTTGACTCCGTGCACAAATCATGTATCTTAAGAAACAGATTAAAAAAAGCCACTTCCTGTATTTATAATTCCAACTATGTCCATCCTACCCCTTTGAATTCATATTTAGGAGTGTCACAAAATGAATGAAGTCTGAGGTATGATGCTTAAATTCTACGCTGACTTTGTGTCTCTTAGTTCACACTTGATTTGTGGTGTATTCCTTCTTCTTAAGCAATTTCAAATCCTCTTTTTATGCGATGTGCTACACGCAGCTTGCTTTTATGTATACTCTAATACTGGGATCAGTGATTATTTGAAGTACTTACTGAAATAAATTTGAAATATCTCAGACATTGAGATGAGACAGTTTATAGTGATATTACAGTTTTTCAGTTTAACAAAACTAGACAATATGCTAAGAATGATGTGAAGAGGGATAAACTTCTAACACAGGTTTTCTTTTCTACTGCGTTGTTTCTGTCCTGTGTTTTGAATTAAATCCTGTAATCTTCACCGAAGCAAAATAACATCTTTGGGGCCTTGGGATTCATTGCATATCTGTGCTGCAAAGAATACCTTGTTTTATTTAGTGTTCCAAATCTGCCATGACCTGTTAAAGAGGTTTTAGTCTGGATTTTCAGAAGTGGCCATTGGTTCTCAAAATTCTAGCTAATCAAAATGGTTTTACTCATTTCCCTGTTGTCTGTTAACTGGGTAATGTTTTCCTTTTACTGGCATTGCCTCTAGGTTAATTTCTGAATCTTTTATGAAAGCTTAGCTATGGAAAAGAGCCACAGATGTTCATTCATATACTTTAAAATTTTCAGAAAAACTTGCTAGGCAGATACGTAATCAAAGGCAGAAAAATGAATTTCTGAGCATCTTCTATGAGATCGTATTTCTGATGCAGAGGAGGAGCATTGTGCTGTTCTGTTTAGTGTCTTGCTTGCTATGGAGTGGTTGAGCAGAATTGTAACTCGTTACCATTTCCTCAAAGCTGGACAAGGAAATTTTCATCAAGGTCAGCTAAAAAAGATCTGAATCTTTGAACCCGCTGAAACTCAGTAATAGGTGTGGAAAATTCTTTGTTTTTAGGCTTGGTCACTAGAATAGTGGCATTTCATCTAATTTTGGACAAAATAAAAAGACCAATAAGGACTCAGGGTTGTGCTCATTATCTTTCACAGATTCGGAAGTAAATAGTGGCTCTCGGATG
This sequence comes from Anser cygnoides, assembly GCF_040182565.1. Lineage (NCBI taxonomy): Eukaryota > Metazoa > Chordata > Aves > Anseriformes > Anatidae > Anser > Anser cygnoides. The sequence goes on along the minus strand of NC_089885.1, from coordinate 21,892,951 downwards.
TTCATCTGAGTGTCTGGCCAGTGCTGAATGAAATTGTCACTCCAATGCCTTGCTCAAAACACCAGTCTCTTGCATTCAGCCATGGTGAAATGGATGGTCCTGTCTGCACACCTGAACCTCTAAAGACAGTCTCAATAAAAATGTGTAAAACACAGTTTTTTAAAAAGAATAAAAAAGCAGAATCCTGCTAGATACATTCAGAGTGCTTATTCATGTGATCTTGTTGACGTTACCTAGAGCTACACTTCAAACTGTACTATAAATTAACAAAGACTCCATTTTTGCAAAAGCATCGCATTTTGTAGTCACTTTAATTTCAAAATGGCCAACATAATTTTGTAGTTTTTGTACAAAATCTATTTTGTCCTGTTTTTCTACAGTCTTGCAACACTTGGCACAGTGGATGAAAATTAACTATGTTAAACCTACCATGTTTGTTTCAGGCTGAAAATAATTCACTACTAATATTCAAAAAATGAATGGGTGAAAATGATTAATTCCTGCTGAATTACAGCATATACATTACGGTATGCATGCATGTGTAAACTGTCATATATCCTTATCATCTCTGTTTAAAATAAGGATGAGTATGGAAATCTAGTAAGGTCAAGGTGTATAAACACACAAACAAAACACTACAGATCATCCCACCTTTTTCATTTTAGCAGGGACAAAATAATTCCACATAATATAGAATCACAGAATATCCCGAGTTGGAAGGGACTCACAAGATTAGAGTCCCAACTCCTGGCTCCACACAGGACCACCCAAAAATCAGACCCTATGTCTGTGAGCATTGTCCAAACTCGGTGTTGTGACCATGTCCCTTGGGAGACCGTTCCAGTGCCTGACTACCTCTGGGTGCAGAACCTTTCCCTAGCCCCCAGCCTGACCCTCCCCTGTCCCAGCTCCATGCTGTTCCCTCGGGTCCTGTCGCTGTCCCCAGAGAGCAGAGCTCAGAGCCTGCCCCTGGCTCCCCCCATGAGAGAGCTTCAGGCCACCAGGAGGCCTCCCCTCAGCCTGCTCTGCTCTGGGCTGAACAAACCCAGGGACCTCAGCCGCCCCTCATACATCTTCCCTCTAGACGCTTCCTTCACCGTCTTTGTAGCGCTCTTTTGGATGCTCTCTGATAGTTTTATGCCCTTATGTTGTGGCACCCAAAAGTGCACACAGTACACACAGTGCAACTCTTTACATTTTTTAAATACATTCTGAAATACCAAAACTTTAATTTTAGAATATTCTAAGATCTTGTTCAGTTGTGAATCTTTCTCAGCAGATGAGTAAAAGTATATACCCAGAATGAGAAAAAGCTCTTATTTTTATTTGTGGCTTAAAGCTGACAGTGAAGTCTGTATCAGTAGATACAATAATCTACTACCTCCAAAAATATTAAAAGCAACAAAAAGTAATGAGTAATATTTTTACACTGCTGAAATAAGATTACAAGGAGGTTGTTTCTTCACTGTTGCGAAAACACCAATGTTGAGTTTTGTCACTATTTCATGAGCATTGTAGAAATGCATTTTTCAAAATACAGAGCTAATTCCAAGTTCAGATGTCCTCTGACAATCACTACTGTATAAGTATTGTTCTGTCATACTCTTGAAGACTGTTGTTTAATGCATTTCATAGAATCCTAGAATGGCTCGGGTTGGAAGGGCCATTAAACATCATCTAGCTCCAACCGCCCTGCCATGGGCAGGGCTGCCACCCACTAGATGAGGCTGCCCAGGACCTCATCTAACCTGTCCTTGGACACCTCCAGGAATGGGGCATTCACAGCCTCTCTGGGCAACCTGTGCCAGTGTTTTGGTTCCAGTGTTTATATTTGTTTTGTTTGTTTTGTGTTTCAGACCCAGATTGTAGTGTCTTCAGAACGGCAATTAGTCAAGTGTTAAAGAAAATGACCAAAGTGTGCTCTGGCAGCGTTTCTTTCTACTAACCGCTAGTCCGTGCTGTAGCATGCTGCAGCATTGAAGAGCGTGTTGGATTTAGTGTCTCTGAACACTGAATCGTAATTAAACACTTCTCTTTCTTTTTACCTCTACTCGTATTGTTTCCATGGTTTTAGTCTCTTACTTTACCGGAGTTGGTATGTGTGTAACCAGGAAGTTTTTGTGTTAGCAGGCTTATGCGACATCTATACTGTAATCACAAGGTGTAGTTGCAGTAAATGGATAGTATGCCTGCCCTTACCTGTCGTTTAGTTGTGAAGACTGTAGGAGGGTTTTCAGTCATTCACTGTAGAATAAATAACCTGCGATCGTGCTAGGTTTATACTGTCTTTTGAAGTCCATGTTGTTATGTTCAGTTTGGATTTATGTCTTTGTGTAGTTCAGTCACTTTCTGATAATCTGGAAATAATCACAGTAATTGAAGACTTGGCCGTTGTTTAGAATGGCTGACTTCCAGAAGGATGCCTTTTCCCTGTAGGCCTGTGTTACAGTGACGAATCTGCACAGAGTAGCACGCTAACAATAGCAGAATGAGATGAAGAATGAAGTGAGAAACTAAGACATTAGAATTCATCATGAAGCAATGGAGGGAATAGCTTCATTTTTAATGATTTATATTTTTTTCTTGTGAAGATGTTTATTTGACAGTTTAAGAAATATAAAAGGAGAAATTTGCAATATTTATTCCTCGCTGTGCATATAGAACTTCCCTAGATGTTACTATTTTACATGGTTACTATTTGGTTACTTCTTTTTTTCTTCACAAAGTACTATAAAAAATAATTTATTAACGGCATATATTTCAAAATATACAAGAAAAAAACACACATTGCTCTCCCTTCTTAAAATAAACATTACAGAATCATTGTAATCTGTACTTTTTTTCCCATGTGAGAGAATTTGAGAAAATACTCAGGTTGTGTTTTTGTAACCCTGCTTTTTAGTATCTGCAATGACAGAAAGTAGGCAAACCTGCTTTAAAGTTGATTAAATGAGTTAATGAAATAGATTTTTTTTTTCATTTAAAAGTTGTTCCTCATAGTAGATGTGTGCATCATGTAATTGTCCCTTTGTTTTTGAAGGTTGTGGTTCAGAGCACAGAGGTGATAGAAAGATACAGTTTCCTAAGGGATGGAAAAAAAAAATCAGTTCATTATTTCACCCCGTATTCTCTGTTTCTTTTGGTTCTGCTGAAATCAGCAGGCTTTGAGTAGAGCTACTTCTAGCACAAGATCTTTCATAGTCATTGTCATTTGAATAGTAATTGTTAAGTAATTCTCAAATGTTTTTCATAAACATTTCAGTACTTCATTACCTAGCAGACGTTTTCCTTATGTTTTATTACCATCAAAATTAAATGGATACTTACATTTTGGTGCTTTGTGAACAAAATATGGAGATGCTTTTGCCTGACCGGTCCTCTGAATCACATTACCACTTCTACTAGTTGGTCGTGACTGTGCTGAAAGAAGTGTTTAGGTAAGAAAACTTGGTTGCTTAGCAATGACCATCAAGAGACTCAGATTTTTAAAGCTGCAGTATATACTTTTCTAATATATAGTTAAAATCTGTTCTGATGAGAAATTTGTAGTATCTTTTGTTTCTCTCCTTAAATGTTTGTTCTTATTTTGCTGTCTTGGAGAGAATGTAACTTGTACTAAATAACCACTCAAATTTCAGTTTGTTTAATGTTCTTGTTTATGATCCATATGAGCTTTTATTCTATCTTTGAGAAAATTTTGAGGCACACAGGCTTTTCTCAATTTAGTAATTATCAGCAAAATCAAGTGCTGTTGAAATTATTTGGGTAATATTTGTTCTGTCTTAACTTGTAAGTAGAATATTTATTTTTAATTTTACCTCGTGTGATAACTCCTTAATACATCTGTGCTAACTTTGCAGTTTACTCTAACAGTGGTAAGTTTACAGTATAAGCCATAACAAAACAAAAAAGTAGAAAATTAACTGCAAGGTGAGCTTCACAGGCAGAAGACTGTTTTTTTCCAGTAACTTTTTTTCTATGCGGGTAAGGACAAAGTGAGCATAAAGGCAGTAAGATAGCAGAGAACTCTCAGCAAAGCACCTATTGCTACCAGAAACAGAGCACAGCTTAAATATGCTTGGCCAAAGACTTTGCCTGAAAGCTGCCATTTTATTCTACTTGATGCATGAATTGTTTACGCTAGATTAATTGTAATTGACAATTCGCTCTTTTACTGTTCACAGTCTGATACTGTCCTGATAGAGATGTATCGTGTTTGCAGGCTTTATGTACAGCACTGAGATGATACCACTTTATCTCTTCACTTTCTTCCTCCTCCTCCCATCCTTCTTAGTTTTGTAGAGGGTCCCACAGAGTCTCACCACAGTTTGCTTTCAGTTTTTATTCTGTACCCTGTTACTGGGGAGTTAATTCAAATGGTTTGAACTGTTTCTTTGATTTATAGATTTCTCTTCTATAGATCTCTCCTTTTTCTCAAACTTGTGGCTTGAGGAGAATTTGATAATCTTCATAAATGTTCAGCCGCTAACTTAAATTGAAATTGGCTGAAATAATGCTTTCATTTCTCCTAGATATGTGGGCTTGAAATCTAGGAGTCCTCTTAGACTTCTTAGTCTATCTTAGACCCACGCAGCCAGACCACTTCTAAGATTTCCCAGTGTTACGGTCAGGGAGATGGCTGAGATTGAGTCCTCCATTTCTGTTAATCCACCGAATTGTTTATCCAGGCTCTGAATTCATATTGACATTTTGCCCTAAGCTGCTTGTTTTAATGTGCGTGTGTGTATCTGCAAACAAGTGTGTTAGAAACATGCTTTCTTTTCACTTGCCCCTTTAGAACCTTCCTTTAGACTCCTTTGGTGTCCGTGCAAAGTCACAGAATCACAGAATATCCCAAGTTGGAAGGGACCCACAAGGATCATCGATTCCAACTCCTGGCACCACACAGGTCTGCCCAAAAATTGAGACCATGTGACTAAGCACACAGTCCAAACACTTCTTAAACTCCGACAGGCTTGGTGTCGTGACTATGTCCTTGGGGAGCCTGTTCCAGCACGCGACAACCCTCTCACTGGAGAACCTCTTCCTGATATCCAGTCTGAACCTCCGCTGTTGCAGCTTGACACCATTCCCTCGGGTCCTATCACTGGTGACTAAAGAGAACAGATCGGCACCTGCCCCTCCACTCCCCCTCGTGAGGAAGTTGTGGACGGCGATGAGGTCTCCCCTCAGCCTACTCTTTTTCAGGCTGAACAGGCCCAGTGACCTCAGCCACTCCTCGTACGTCTTCCCCTCTAGGCCCTTCACCATCTTTGTAGCCCTTCTCTGGACACTCTCCAACAGTTTCATTTCCTTTTTGTACTGTGGTGCCCAGAAGTGCACACAGTACTACTTCTAAAGCTGCCTGGAAAAACAGCGACCCACAACAATACCAAAATGGTCCTTGTAGTTTTTCTTCTGTTCAAATTATCGCTTGTTTAATTCATTCGTAATTTGTCATCATAATTCTAGATTATATTTTATCTGAGCAGGGACTACATGGTTAGAATAGAATAGGAACTGATTGAGGTCCCCAGATACATCTGTACTATCCCCGATAGAAAAAATGAATCAGAAATAAAATAATATTGTCAGTATTCCACTATAAGATTACGTGTTTGAATTACTGAAAAGTGCAGTGTAGGAAAAAAAAGAAATTATATATATTATTACAGCATTCAGTTTTTAGTCTAAATGCCAGTAAGTTGGTTGCATACATACATTGCTGCTGACTGGAAGCTCTCTCAGAGATGTAAAAACAACTACATTCAGTGCCACATGTATCAAAAATTGCTGAACTTGGTCATTTAAAGCAAGAAGCAGGAAGATTAATAGCCAGGAGTTGTTTTTTTTATGGATGTGGAAAATGTGAACTAGCAAATGATCTTTTATATGTATTTAAATACATATATTTTAAAAATACTTTATTTTAGACTGTATACAGATTATGTATATTACATACAGACATACAGTAGACATACATTTTAAACCTCAGATATTGTCCTTACTCAATTTCTTTTATTCTAGAAAAATTAACTGGTGGCTTGGATGATGCAAACAATTATCATGTGAGACCCGATGCCATTATTAAAAAAGAAGCTGAATGTATATTGGCTTAGCCATTGCTTTTACAAAAAATGGAAGTTGGAAGGTTTAAGAGCACCACAACAGATGTGTGCTTTGTACCGTTACTATTAACAAAGACAGGTTCATAATTCAGTAACAAAGGTATATTAAAATGTTACATTCTTTGAATTGTTTATTTATTTTATATATTTTTTGGTACTGTATTAAGTCATTTTTAAAAAGAATTTTAAGGCACAATTATTATTTTTGGATGCAACATTTAATTTTAGTGAAATGTATAATATTCAAATAATATTTGACTTAATATTTAAACATTCCAATGTAAATGGTATTGTGTATATTAGGAGTTGGGTTTAGTAGTAGATCTACCTTTTGCTATTTGAACTTTTCTAATCTTTTGTTTATTTTGCTAGAGTATCATGTGATTATCATCTCAGTCACAATTCATTCAGCTCTATGGAAAACATTCTAAAAAATACTTCATAATACTTAGAAATCTTAAGTAGCAAAAAATGTAGGTATCTATATAGACGTAATAATAAATTATTCTTGCTTTTTTTTTTTTTTAATAAACTTACCATTTGTGATAAAAAGCTTGTCTACACAACCACAAGGAGCATAAGGTCACAGTGGCAGGCAGGGGAATCCCAGTAACACATGCAGAGAAATGGAGCCCCAGCCCTGCTGTCTCCTGGCTGTCACAGGAGAGCTGTCGGCCCCATGCTCCAGAGGTTCTCTGGAGCATCTCACAGACTGGGGGCTTACTGTCTTTGGGGTATTGGACACACTACAGGGTGCAAGGAAAGAACATTTTGTGATTGCACAAGACTTGGGCAGTCTATGGGAGAAACCAAAGGTGTTTCATGGGTGGCGTGGAGAAGGGGGGAAACGGAGATTTCAAGACAATTTGCGAAGGAGTAACCATGGGAGAATAGAAAGGGGTTAAAAGGGACAGGTTGCCTGTAAAGGGTTTGTTGATCAGTATGCTTGTCTGTCTGTGTCCTGGAACTGGTCGGCACGCTCTGTCCTGTCTTCTCGTTAAACTACATTTCTAACTGGTGTGGGGAGGGGTGAGAGGGCAGGGCGTCTCTGTAGGGACCTGTGTGTCCATTGTGTCCATGGTGCAATCAAGTGGAGTATATGCCTGTTGATGGATGATCGCTAGCAAATATCAGGCCACCCTAGTTAACAAGTAGGTTAAGTGGCTTGAGAGCAAGTTGTATGCATGTATCTTTGGGGTGAGACAACAGGAAGAATTGGCAGCCAAAAGGACCAAGAGGTCCAGGCCAGCTGTTGGAGAGAATGTAAGGCCTGGGTGCTGACCTTTCGGTGCGTGTGACTATGTTTACAAGACCCGGCTGCTGGAACATCCATAGTGCTAGGGGTAGGGAGAAGGAAAAATGGTATACGCATCTATGAGCGAGTATCGCCATCCTTGGAGCAAGTTCTTGGGCAACTTCATCTAGCAGAAGAATTGGGATAAGATAACATCCAGAGGTCTCTTCCAACCTCAACCATTTTTTTGTGTGATTTTGTGGGTCTGTACCAGAAATGAGTGGGACTGCAGCCTAATTTAGGATGTTGGCGATTCAGGGCCAACTCTTGGATAAACCCAGCTACTGAAGGGATCCGCACTGTATGTTTGTATGCATTTCCCTTTAATGAACCTTAATTGGCATCAGACGGGGAGGGCAACAAGATGTGAAGCCCTTGGTGCTGTTTGTGAGAGTGCTGCGTGTTCCTGCCTGTGCAGATCTGCGCCCTGCTCTCTTCGCCTACTGGGATTACATGATCAGCCTTGCTATTGGTTGTAGCTGGGGCTGTGGAGCTGCTCAGTGTTTTCTGAACAGAAACCATGGTTACTTGGTACAGTATATAGTGTGTATTTGACAAGTGATATTTAGGAGCCTGTAAGCAGCATGAGAAGCAAGAAACAACATTAGCAACTATAAAAATGCCTTAAAATTATTAAGTTAGGCTTCAATGGCAATAAATGCAAACATGGTGAAACAAGGATCTCAGTTGAAGAGGTAGTGAGGGGGAGGCAAGACAAGCTAATTATGAAAATATCCAAAACAAATTGTAAGAGCAGTAAAAAAAAAGTGGAGGACTTAGACTTGACTTAATGTCAAGATAAAATGTTAATCTTCTGTTTGCTTAACAGCATTTCACCTTTCCTGTGAGAAGGTATAAACAGCGGTGGCCACAACTCTTCTCTGGGTTCTTGGACTTGAGGTAGTGGGATTGAAAATGTTACCACTTTATTTATTTATTAGGACACAAGGCAACAGCTTCAATTTGCACTACAGGAGGATTAGTTTAGATGTCAGGTAGAATTTCTGCACGGGAAGGGTGGCTGGGCATTGGAACAGCCTGCCCAGGGAAGTGGTGGAGTTGCCATCCCTGGAGGTATTTAAGAGACACGTGGATGTGGCGGCTAGCTACAAGGCTTAGCGGTGGACTTGTAGTGTTAGGTGATGGGTGGACCTGATGCTCTTAGGAGTACTTTCCAACCTCAGTGATCCTATGATTCTATTTCCTCTCAGCATCAAGCTTCTTTTAAAGCAGTTTTTTAAGTTCCTACTTACTGTTTTTAATCAGAAATTTCTTTAGTTTGGCTGTTGCAAAGGAAGCAGTTGTACAGTGGACATAAGTGGTGAATTCAAGACACCCTGCGCTTAAGTGTTTTGAAGGTACTGAGAAAAGAGAAAATCATTTCCCTGATGGGCCAACATAATAGATGACTCCTGTATTTAAAGGAGAAGCATGTGGTCCAATAAGAAGGGATAATATACTCAATGCTTGCCATGCTGTAGGTGGAGAGGTAATGATGGTGAATAGAGGTACTTAACTGGATGTCAGAACTAAACTGGGACCAAATATGGTTTCAGACATATGGTGGTACAGTGCTGAGACCTCAGTTTTCCAAGAATAGGGCATCCGAGGCTTTTCAGAATAGTGGTACTGATTAAACCTCGATCATTGACATTGACAATGACAGTGACTGATGTGCTTGTTGGATCAAAATACTAATTTACTGCAAAGCCAACATCATCTGCAGAGATACTGTCTGTACTGAAGTGATCCTGGGCTCCAGAATAAGATGACAGATTTATTTAAAAAACAAAAACAACAACCAACCAAACAAAAAACTTCTGCAACTTGAGGACAAGTAATCGTCACTTTGTGTGCCTTGTCTCAGCTTGAGAATGGGCTTGTTTGGGGAGGGTGGTCTGGATCATAGTTAGTGAAAACACAGTAAATCTATACCAATAACCGTGGGCTATAGAGAGTTCCAGGGGCCATGACAGGGTGTACGTTAGACTGTTCAGGACTGCGAAGAAATGAGGGAGACACCATGGTGCCTTCTGTGTAGCTGAGTGATGGTTTACACGCCTGACTTCTAATCTGGATGGTGTGAGGAAGAAGGCTGTGCTAAAGTAGTGGTAGTTAATGCTGATGCTGCTTTCTCTTTGTTCAGTTCCTCTTGCTGCTACGTTTGCTGGCTTGGGAGCAACACAATGCTTCTTCCTTCCCAGGTGCCCTCTCCCGGTGGTCAGTGGGAAAGTGTGAGGGCTTGGTCCTGTGCAGTAACTCGTTTATTTATTTATTTTTAGTTTTGGTACCCCTGACCTGACGATGAGGTGCCTCATTGTGTGAGAATCTTGATGTAATGTATTTGGGAACAAATTCTACCACGTGCAAGTCTGTGGATGCAGGGAAACAGTTAAGTTGCACAGACAAAGTGACTGGATAAGGGTAGAGAGACTGCTGTACCAGCTGACTGGTTTCGTAGGAGCTCTCTGTACAAAAGTGCATAGGTTCGTAAACATGGGCTCTGGAGACGGCTTCCCTCATTTTCTGGTAACATGGCAGTTGATGCTAGAACAGGTTATCTAAACTATTTGACAAAAATTGCATGTTGAGAAAACAGCTTTGCCTGCTGGTTGTTTAAAGAAAACGAGAAAACCTTTTTGCTTTTCCTGAGGCTACGATGCCTACATACTTTTTTTTTTCCTGCGTGTTTATATTTTAAATCATTTTTGAATTCAGGATTACTTAGGTCTAACTATGATCTAACTGTTGACTTCTTGTTAAAATAGGAGCTTACTTTTAGGGAAGTAAAAATAAAATTTTTGATAAGGTGCTTATATGGTGTTAAATAACAGAAAATTAAAGATATGTATATCTAAGTGGGACAATGCAACAAAATGGTGATATGTGCAGATAAGAGATACTGTTTTCCAGCTAAGAAAGAGGAAAAAAAAAAAGCAAATCATTTACAGTTGCCTTAAAAAAAAAAAGTTGAAAAATCTAAATGCGGAATAAATAGTGATAAGCGATAGTGACAGTCCTAAGCAGATTATTTTTTGACTGTAAAAAAATCACTCTCTCTTTTTAAGTGGATTCAGTTGATTTCACTTCCAGTTGGGTGGGAACATTTCGCTTGCAGCTTAAAGAGTTATCTAACCAATTGTAAGAAAACGTAAATTTGGTCCTGTAAAAATTAGTTTAAGTGGATTATTGTATGTGTATGTGCATCACAAAAAGGGCATGAATGAGTGAGAGTCATTACATTTGTCACTGTTTGGAGTAATTTTGAGACTGATAATGGTCATCAGTCAAGCTAGCCACCTTTGCCACCTATTTTCGTTGGTTACCTAAGAACCACCCAGTTATAGCTGAAAGTCTTACTGTTCATGTTCATCCAAGGAAATCTTCGTTCTGACTGATCTCTGCATGATATGAGAACTAGGACTATATTTTTAGAAGATGCTATTTTTTTTTCTTCTTAACCTTTATTTTCATTTCACGGTTGATGGTTGGAGTAATTCCCTCTTAACCACTTTACAAGGTCACAAGTGAATTGAATAGAATATGAAAGACTTTTTCCTCAAAGCAAACAAAGCACACAATCATAAAATTTTAATCTAAGATACTTGCCTATAATTGCTCATTAGTAAACACAGATTTTCTTTAATACCTCCTACCTTTCATGTCTAAAATCACAACTAGAATGTCTGTAGGTAGATAAGTGTTTTGAGACTTTAGGTGGTGTCACTGGAAATGTTGGTTGAAGCTCATTGTATTCTGGGTAAGTATCTCCCATCTCTACCAGCGCGTAAATTTACCACAACTAAGTGAAATGTATAACTGAAGGGCGTAAATTAGAGTGCAGTCTTGTAGATTTTTACTGTTTGGCCTGTTTACGGTAATTAAAAATTACCGCGTAAACATTCCATAGACAAATACTCTTTGTTTCACCTTGAAACAATTTAAAGCCAATAAGGATCTGTCTTGGAAATGCTTTGACATTTTAGTGGGTTTAATCATCAATTGTATCACTCTTCTAAAATTGTTTTTCTCTGAAATTTTCTCATAAGCAACAGAAAAACACCATTTAGTGTAGAGAAATAGCCAAAGAGGAAAGCCTTTTGAGACAAGTGGTATATTAGGGGGCTATGACTTTCAGCATCTTATTACCTAAAAGTGAAAGGATATGAAACTAAGGATGAATAATCTTTGACTTATGTGCACACTGCTGGTTCTTTCATTTTCTCTGTGTCTTATAATGCTTTGTAAACTGTCCTCGTTTTTCAGCAAAAAGTAGAAACCATTTTTTCATTTAAAAATACCTTGTGTGCAAGTTTTTTTTTTATATAGATATATATCTATCTCAGCAAATTAAAATATTAACGCATGTCAGTATTTCCGTTATTAGTCTCTTGATTTAAATGTCTAATGATTTTTGCTCTGTGGAACAATTTAAGATTCTGTTTTTAGGAAGAAAATCAAATAAATAATAAAATGAATAGTGTCAGAGGTTTTATTTTAGCCATGCTAGATGCACCTTTTCCCTTCCAATGGAGACTCCAGTAGTTGTTTTCATACCCTAGGTTTAGCAATGCTGTACAGCACAGTAACTCATTTGACGTACATTAGCAGAGTATTTTTCCTGTTGCTTTCTGTTTTGGTAGACTGCAGTAACTAAGTAAGAGCCACTTTGGTCTCTTGGAAAGATAGGAATGAGATTTTAAAAAAGCTTTTGAATACAAGTGTATTTGGTAACGTCTTGTATGTAAATGATTCACATGCTTGTTTGAGTACTTTTTGGAGGAAAGCTTCGTTGTCTTTTAACGCTTGCCTGAATCCTGAAGGAGTGGAAGAGATGTGAGAGGAAATGAAAAAAGTGCATGACAGAGATGTAAATTTATTCTTAGTCACATCAGTGAGGGGCATTATTAGAGGAGGACATCTTTGGCTAATCTATGTTCCAGTGCCAAAGTCATGCTTATTTTGTGTCACAACCATTATCATAGCAATCCTGGGAAAGAGCTTTTAATGTGTCCACAGCTTACATTTACAGAATTCTTCAGAACACAAATGTAACAGGCAGGATTATATTTGAAAACTGAGGTCAGTACTATGGCTTCATTTGTGACTGGTGTTTAAATGCAGGATCGTGTTCCTCATGCTTCTTCAGACTACATAGTTGCTGACAGAAGTCTCTACTGTAGATGTAGCTTTAAAACAGTTATGCTCTTTTGAGACTTGGGTACCTTTTCATTTTCTCTTTCACTCTTTCATATTTTTGTCTGTAGCTACCTAAGGAGATTACTTTAACAGAAGCAAAATTTTTTAAAATGAGGAACTGGATTTAAAATAAATGGCTTCATCATGACCATTAAATCATTATTTTTCATTACTCATACTGAATTCTGTTTTCTCAGTCTGCTGTTTTACAAAGGGAAGTGGGGCTTGCAACTGTCTGAAAGAAGGCGTCTTGTTAATTACTTTCGTCAGCTTGTCAATTTTGCTGGTCGAAGCTGAAATCCCTTTTATGCCTTTAGTGCTAATTTACAAATTCCTTTTATTACTCCATGTTTCTCCATTAGTTTTCTCCAGTTACCTGTATTTATCTATAGGTCTGAGATGACCATTTTCTCTAAAACATGTTCTGCTATTCTTTTTAAAAAATATTTGTCAAAGTCTCCATGACGTCAGTTCAGCCCTTCATAAGTCACTTTGATCTTCTGCTTTGGCAGACCTCTCAACAGGATTCCTTGAACATTTTCTCTTCTGGTATAAGACAAGAATTATAAGCGTGTATCCTGACTTTCTGACAAACTGTAGTATCCATCCTTGATTTTGGAATTTTCAGTGTAGTAGGTACAGTAAACAAAAAACGCAAGATGATTGTTGCGTAGAACCTTTTTGCATGTTTGTATTTACCTTTGCATGTCTAGCAGCCAGTTTACACTAAACTTAAGAAAGTTTGGCTTGTCACCTCTGATTGTAAAACCTTACGGAAAGAGACTGAAGTGGCTTGTGGTAGAACTTACACGTACTGGAACTCCACACAGTGGGTGCTGAAGTGTACAGACTGTTTCTGCAGTAGAAGGCTGTAAAGACAGCTTTGTAGTGAAAGTCATGGGTCACCCTTTTCATTCTTTTTCTCTGTAAGTATTAATAAGATACTCCAGTAATTACAGCTGTAATTAATACTGCGGAAAGTAAATTTTTCATGTGTAAAGAGACAACAGAATTATATGCTTTATTATGATCAATGTTTATGTGGAAATCTGAATGACTAAGGACCTCTATTGACTTGTAAACGAAGTTATCATAGTAAACTATTTTGCAGAATTCGACAAAAGCTAATTTTTATCTTTTTATTTTTTAAAGGAACTTCATGTTGGCGTTGTTTATGCCAGAACATAGTAAGCAAGACATAGCTCCAGACTTGTGTAAACTTTTATCTAGCCAACACGGACGCAATCGAGTATGAATTCCAGGTTGCTCTGGAAATGAAAGAGAAGTTCTGAGCTCTCTGGCTGGAAGCTGAACGTGATGACGGCCTGGTCTATGGTAGGGAAGCTGAAAATGGAGAAGAGGCACTCCAGAGAAGACAGAAACGTGGAACAAGATGCTGGGGAATGCAGTGCTGAATCCGAGGAATGGACGAGTTCAGAAAGTGAACCTGAGCAACCATACTTCAGAAGAAGCTGTAGCAATATTCAGTGGAGAGAAAAGGAGGTTTCCACTAAACCACATCGGCCACTCTGTCGCTCCCCTTGTTTGGATCGCCCAAGTTTTTCACAGAGCAGTATCACACAAGACCTGAAGCTAGATGAATGCAAAACAAGTTTGGACAAGGAATACCAAGCTAAAATGGATTTTGCTTTAAAACTTGGGTATGCAGGAGATCAAATCCAGGCTGTACTGAATAAATTGGGAGCAGATGCGCTCATCAATGATGTTCTGGCCGAACTTGTGAGACTTGGCAACAAAAATGAATCAGAGGGACAGAACAGTGCCAGCAGTACCACTAGCACTCTGGTGCCAAGAGGCCCTTGTCCAAAGGAAATAGCAAGCCCTGAATTGTCACTTGAAGATGAAGTTGTGGATAACAGTGATAACTTGAGGCCAATCGTCATTGATGGAAGCAATGTGGCTATGAGGTGGGTCTACCTGTCACAACATTTGAAAAGAATAAATCACAAAAATATTTTTGAGCGGAATTGTTATTGATTGTAAAGTCATTTTAAGTTGTATTGTATATTTACACTGATAGCGAATCTTCCTTATGGAGTCTTTACTCCAGGCTTTTAAATATGATGTCACTCCTTTATATGCAATCCCTGTTCCCCCTACCCCCTCTTTAAACCAACTTCTCCCCTCAAATCTGTTGTTCTAGCAATTTAACTGTGCTGTGCTTTTGAGTTGATGGGTTTAATTCCTTTTTAAGTCCTTGAACGATGTTGAAAATTATTCCTCTTTATTACCCAGAGGTAACCGAATAGGAGAGGAAGACCCTGTTCTTTCAAAAATGACATGCAGTATATGCTGATGATATGCAGTGGACTTCAGGGAAGTTGAACTATTGCTGATCAAGCTTGCTCGGAATTCAGAGCAATTTAGCAGTGTCAGTACAGGGCTGTGCATGAGCTGAACATGCTGACTCACACAGCTATGGTGCTTGTAAATTCAGACACGTGTGCACACATGCACATGGCTGTTTGGGTAAACACTAGCTCAGGAGAGTTCTGTCCCATGCCACTTAGGAACATGTCTGTAGAACACAAGGTTAGCTAGACAATGCTTTTGCTTTTCATTGAGGAAAGTATGATTTTCTATAAGGGAGTTGTTTAAACTGTCTGGTGATCAGTGGTATTAAGACTTTTGAGGTTCTTTTTTATGAAGATGTCCTATAGTATCAGCTTTTTGCTCTAAAAGAATTTGTGTTAAGATTCGTTTTCTATGTATTAAGAAAATTCAAATTTTTATAGGTGTATTGAGTTTTAATGGTGTAGGAGTTTTAAACTGAAAGAGTGTAGATGAAATACAAGGCAGAAATTCTTTACTTGGAGGGTGCTGAAGCACTGGCACAGGCTGCCCAGAGAAGCTGTGGATGCCCCATCCCTGGAAGTGCTCAAGGCCAGGCTGGATGGGGCTTTGGGAAACCTGGTGTAGTGGGAGGTGTCCCTGCCCGTGATAGGGGGGTGGTACTGTATGATCTTTAAGGTCCCTTCCAGCCCAAGCTGCTCTGTGATTCTGTGTCTCTCATTACATATGCGTTTGTCTTCCTGAGCAACTGTGGCATGTATTGAGGCCCTGCTTCCTAAGAAGTGGCTGAACATCACTTGCTGATGCGAAGTAGAAAATATTTTTTTTTTCTTTGTTTTGCTTCTATGCGTCCTTTGCTTTTCTTTCATTAAACGTCTCCTATCAAACCTGCAAGGTTTTTATTTCCTCCATCTCATTTTCTCTGTCCTGCTAAGGAGGGGGAGTGAGAGAGCAGCTATGTGGTACTTAGCTGCCTATCAGTATTAAACTAGAACACCATCCAAAAGATGTCTCTGTAAAGCAACATCACCAATATTGGTTTTCTTAACTTTTTAAAATTTATTATTTATTATTATTTTTTTCCGATTTGTTTTATTTTCAGGCTCTGTACTGCTTGAATTACTTCTGAATGTTGTGTGACAGCAGCTGGAGAAAAGTGTGTGCGCATACTCTGATTGCATAGCTTAGAACTGATACTCTGTTTCTGAAACAAAATGCATATGCACCTGAAAATTTACAAGAATATTAAATTTTGTAAAATCTGAAATGTACAAAATCTAAAGAAAATTGTTTTAGTAACATTGTTGCTTTTGTACAAATTATTAATTTAAGTTGCAAGGATTTGGAAAATGCTGGTGAACCATAGGCCTTAGTTATACCATTGGTATTAGACACCTGTCTGCCTTTAGTCTATTTCAGTGTTGCTTTGTATGACATTTTGAGCTCAAGAAGAGCACACATCTTGCTACACTCTGGTAATCTGTGATTTTTTTCCAATAATAATAATGAGATTATTGAAGTAAAATTTGAATGATAATCTATAGAATAATACTAAAGACAATTTCAATAAGATGCAAATCTCTTAATTATGCAACATTGCTGTACAGGCTGAGAATACCTGAAAAAGGTAATATATTTCTTATGTTGAAAAATATTGCAGTCATTGGTGATGTAAATGGCAGCCTTGCCTTGGAGGTAAATTATATGTTTTATCTGAAAGGTGTCTAGAAAGAACCATTTCCATTTTCAGTATAGAAATTTGCTTGCCCAGTTTTGGGGATGCTACACAGAACTGACAGCTTAGAACAGGGTCGTACAGCAACTGGATGTCACTTCGTGTACAGCCAGTGCCAACTGCTTTAAGTAGTGGGAGGCATTCGTGGCATTGTATAGAGCCACAGAGCCTCCTTAATTACAGCCAACTGCTTGGACTACCCACATGCTGTGGGGCTGCTGTAGAGGAGTCGTCTCCTGTATTTTGCACTGCTAGCTAGGCCTCTGGTTATTTCTGGTGAGGGGTGTCATCACTGCACATGGCCCTTCCAGTGTTCTGGAAGCCTCCTGGACCAGGCCATGCAGCCACTTTTTAGGGGTGAGTATGCTCCTCAATACAGCATCACTGATGTGATCAAGTTAGCACCTTTTGCAATGAATGGAAAGATAGGAAGAAATTAAGTAATTTTCTTTACAAATTAATACGGAAGCCTCTGTGAAAATAATGAATGGTGCCAAACTGGGCAGCTTCTCTGCAATCATAGTGGATGAAAAACTGCAGCTGTGTTGGGGAAGAAAAATATTGAAAGAATACCTTTTGAGAAGTATAGCCAGGAGCATAGCATTGGCTTACTAGTCTATCCTTTTCAAATGCAAATTTGGAAGTAGTTGATTTTGCTAACCAAACTAAAGTATAACAAAAAAGATTGTGGGGTGTTGGTTTTTTTTTTTTTGGTAAAACTCAGTTTTTATATTTATTTTTTTTTTCCTCAAGTGTTTTTTATCCATCAATTTTATGATGTAGTGACAATATCTGCACTACACTTTTTGGGCAAAGAAAACAGGCTTGATTGTAAATATGAAATCCAGACATAATGCAATCTGTATGTCTTTCTTACCTGTGTAGAATAAGTAGAATCATAAAATATCCTGAGTTAGAAGGAACTCACAAGGACCATCGAATCCAAACCCTGGGTCCCCAAAAGGACCACCCAAAAATCAGACCATGTGTCTGAGAGTGTTGTCCAAGTGCTTTTTGAACTCTGTCAGGCTTGGTGCTGTGACCACTGCCCTGGGGAGCCCGTTCCAGTGCCCGACCACCCTTGCTGCAGAACCTGTTCCTAACATCCAGCCTGACCCTCCCCTGTTCCCGTCTCAGCTCCATGACGTTCCCTTGGGTCCTGTCGCTGTCCCCAGGGAGCAGAGCTCAGCGCCTTCCCCTCCGCTCCCCTCTCCCCTCATGAGGGAGCTGCAGGCCGCCATGAGGCCTCCCCTCAGCCTGCTCTGCTCTGGGCTGAACAAACCAAAGGACCTCCTCAACTGCTCCTCATGCGTCTTGCTCTCTAGAGCCTTCCCTACCTTTGTTGCCATCCTTTGGACAATCTCTATTAGTTTTGTGTCCTTTATATTGTGGTGCCCAAACCTGCACACGGTACTTGAGGTGACACTGCACCAGCACAGAGTAGGGCGGGACAATCGCTTCCTTCGACTGGCTAGCAGTGCTCTACTTGATGCACCCCAGGATGTGGTTGGCCCTCCTGGGGGGCCAAATACTAAGGATGTTATTCTTAATATATGTACTCATGTATTATTCAGGTGTTCGTGAACTATTTCCTGAGAGGATTTACAGTGAACTGAAGAATCAGGTTTTATGTTTAGCAAATCAAGACAGGAGCACCTGTAAGGTAGACTGAATGAGATTCGTACATAAAATTTTAACTAGATTCTATCAAACCTCTAAATATACTTTGCAGAATGAAGTGATGTAAAGCTACTTTAACCCCTCCCCTTTTCTCATTTACGTGCAGTTTCAGAGACTCCAGTTTGTTTCAGAAAACAAATTGTTTATTTTGGTGGGAAGAGAGGAAGGAGCTCCAACAACGTAAATATTTCTGTCTAAGAGAGAGAAATAAACCAATATATAAAGTAATGAAAAAAGCAGGATGTTTATTAAACTTTTGTAAACTTTTTTCTTTTTTTAATCTAGATGTTTAAAAGCAACTATATTACCCATGACAGCCAGCATCATTAGTTTATTTCTTTTTTATTATAACTATCTTTTTATGGTGCTACTTAAGGTAAGCTTAATTTGTTGGGGGAGGTAATAATTTTTCATCTGATCATCTAATAAAATGAAAAAGCAGAAATTTCACCAGCAGAAAAAGCAGTCAAATTTCACCATTTCTAATGCCTAAGTATCAGTGTTGTAATCTAATGATTAAATAGCTCTGGACAACTGTCGTTTCCAGCTATATAAGCTGGTTTAATAAAAAGATTTACTTGTCTTTACAAACTCTGCTTCCTTTATATCCCTAGACCACAGCAGCTTTGAAAGGAAAAGAACAACAAAACCCAAAGTCAAATGTAACTTTTGTCTTTGCTGTTTCTAAGACTTCTGCATTTTTTTCAGCCATGGAAATAAAGAAGGATTTTCCTGTCGGGGAATTCAACTAGCTGTTGATTGGTTTCTGGAAAAAGGACATAAAGATATCACTGTGTTTGTACCTGCATGGAGAAAAGAACAGTCTCGACCTGATGCACCAATTACAGGTAATGGATCAAGATTTTCTTTGACCCCTTGGTTTAAATAAATAAATGTGTTGTAGTAAAACAGAACTGCATCATCTTTCTAA
Organism: Anser cygnoides; assembly: GCF_040182565.1. Taxonomy (NCBI): domain Eukaryota; kingdom Metazoa; phylum Chordata; class Aves; order Anseriformes; family Anatidae; genus Anser; species Anser cygnoides. Next base: position 21,873,671 of record NC_089885.1, on the reverse strand, counting down.
TGGGTACTACATACTGGGTTGTGGACAACACTCAACTGGGTTGAGCCCCACCAACTCAATTGTTTGTTTGAAAATATGACAATTTCACTGGTGAAGAACACATATTAGGTATTTGCATCTGCAAAAAATGGTAGGTATTTATGGATCATGTCAATGCTGTTGAGTGAAGTATTCCTAATTTTTCCACTAGCAAACATTGTTTAGTATACAGGAAATGATTCTTAGTTGCTGGGCTAGCATAAAAACAAGCTGTATAAGGCCAGGGACTAATTTAATAGTGTTATCTTGAACACTGAAGAAGCAGAATGTGCTTTGACCTACAGACAGTACTTATATTTTGCTCTAGGCTAACAAGAAAGTTATTTTAAGACAGTAACAACTGAGTTCTTGAGATGTACGTTTTCTCACCCTTTCTGAACATAGTTGTTTACAGAGGAGCAGAGCAGTTACGAAGCTTAAATGTTAAATATTTACCTATTGCTTTGAAAGCTCAGAAATAAAGTGGCATTCTCCTTTTTTTTTTAATGATAATGAGGACCATATTATGCACATAGTTACAAAATACCACTTCAGAAAAGAGGAAGAGAAATTTCATATTTCAAAAGCTGCATTTCTTTTTTTTAAAAAAAAGGACTTTTAAAGAAGCTTCTCGACTAAACTTATTTTACAGATCAAGAAATCTTACGTAAATTGGAGAAAGAAAAAATTCTTGTTTTCACCCCATCTCGAAGAGTTCAAGGAAGAAGAGTAGTTTGCTATGACGACCGATTCATAGTAAAACTTGCTTTTGACTCAGATGGCATCATTGTATCAAATGACAACTATAGGGATCTTCAAAACGAAAAACCAGAATGGAAGAAGTTCATAGAGGAGCGACTGCTAATGTATTCTTTTGTGAATGACAAGTATGTTTTTTTCTTCATAAGTTAGGCAGATTTGCCAATTCAGAATCCTCGTTAAAAGCTGAATTTCACATTTCACTTATTTTGCATTAGATTTATGCCTCCTGATGATCCTTTAGGACGCCATGGTCCAAGCCTTGAAAATTTCTTAAGGAAAAGGCCAGTTATTCCTGAACATAAAAAACAACCGTGTCCTTATGGTAAGTGCCTAAGTCAGATTGATATGCTGTATTTGAAGGTAGGTGAGGCAAGCAATTAATTAACATCATCTCGTTACTTTAAAAAAAAAAACAACTAATTTTTCTTGTTGCCATCCAAGCACTGTATTTATTTTTATACCCGTCATGCCAATATTAATAAAAACAATATAGCAGAAAGTTAAGGCTAACCAGATATACCTTGTGTATATCACAGCTTTTTGCTATTTTTTTTTCTGTTTTTTATTCAAGGAAGGAGATTCATAACCATACAGACTGTGTTAGAGAGAGATGATTTGTTTTGTATAGAATTGATTATGGTGTCAGTATTGAAATCATGAGCAGTAGGAAGAAAACTGATGTGGATATAGGTAATAACAGAGTTTGACTGCTTGTTTATATAATTATTCCTTACAGTTATAGTAAAGAAACATTACAATTAAGAAACAGTGAAAGAGAAAGATAAAAGATAGTAGTATCAATTAACCTTTGGTTTATTTATCTTGCAAATACTTTTCTTACAGGTAAAAAGTGCACCTATGGGCACAAATGTAAATATTACCACCCAGAACGGGCAAACCAGCCTCAAAGGTCAGTAGCGGATGAGCTTCGGATAAGTGCCAAATTATCTGCTGTGAAAACTATGAGTGAGGGAGCCTTGGCCAAATGTGGCACAGGGCCATCCAGCTCCAAAGGAGAGATCAGTTCTGAAGTGAAACGCATTGCCCCAAAACGCCAGTCAGATCCAAGCATTAGATCAGTAGCTGTGGAGCCTGAGGAAAAGTTAACAGTAGCCCGCAAGTCCGAGGCCAGCTCTGTCCCGTCTCTGGTTTCTGCATTAAGTGTACCAACGCTCCCTCCACCAAAAAGCCATGCAGCTGGTGCATTAAATACTCGTTCTGCAAGCAGTCCGGTGCCAGGTTCCTCACAGTTCACGCATCAGAAATCCTCACTGGAACACATGTCCAGTGTGCAGTATCCTCCTATACTAGTCACCAATAGCCATGGCACCTCAGTTAGTTATACTGACCAGTATCCCAAATACGAATCGTTAGGGGACCATGGCTATTATTCCTTACTCAGTGATTTCTCCAACTTGAGCGTAAGTAGTATGCATAACACAGATTATTACGGGGCTGATACGGACCAGGGGATGTATTCTAGAAACTCAAGCCCCTGTCCTGACAATTGCTTAAGCCATACAAGTAATGATTCGTATTCCTCTTACAATGACTTGTATCTGGGTGTAGCAGATGCCAGTCCAGAAGACAATGTGAAGATCCACAGACTGCCATCGCAAAATCGTCTTCAGCCTTTTTCCCATGGTTACCATGAAGCCTTAAATAGAGTTCAGAGTTACGGAACTGAAGAGCCTAAGCAATCCCTTCGCAAACAGTCAGTTTCCCACTTAGGCCTGCATGCCCAGCATCCAGTTGTTGGAGCACGGTCCAGTTGTCCAGGAGAATACCCTGTGCCTCAAAATATTCATCCATCAACTGCACAACCAAGCCGTGCCTTGGTCATGACAAGAATGGACAGTATTTCTGACTCACGGCTTTATGAAAGTAATCCTGCACGGCAGAGAAGACCACCTCTCTGTCGGGAACAGCATGCTAGTTGGGATCCGTTACCATGTGCATCAGACTCTTACACTTACCACTCGTATCCATTGAGTAACAACCTCATGCAGCCATGTTATGAACCTGTAATGGTAAGAAGCATGCCTGAGAAGATGGAGCAACTCTGGCGGAATCCATGGATTGGGGTATGTGGTGAGCCACGGGAACCACATATCATTCCAGAACATCAGTATCAAACATACAAGAACCTCTGCAATATCTTTCCACCAAGTATTGTCCTTTCTGTGATGGAAAAGAATCCCCACATGACAGATGCACAACAGCTGGCAGCTATGATTGTTGCCAAATTAAGAACAGGGCGTTAAATTACTATAGCCTCTTTTGGATAAATGAAACTATACAGCGCATAGGAACTGGAATTAAAATGAAGAAGGGAGTGGGCCAGTCTACTGTAAATATTTTGTAATAAGTTAGTATAAAGTCCTGTACACAGTAGCAATCATATATATATAGAGAGAGAGAGAGATAGATAGAGGCACTATATAAGAGTTGATTATATTGTAAATTTTAAGATTTTAAATATAGGGATTTTTTTAATAGTATTTTACAGGAAATGCATACCTTGCTGCATGGATAGCTCATTAAGAACTACAATGTCAAGTTCAGTGTCTCAAAGCTTTTAATACAAAATTATTGTTAGCAATTATATTGCATGTATTAGTGTACACTTTCAATTTGATTATAAATACCTAACTGGCCTTTCAAAGCATGCTCTATACAGTCCCAGATGACTTTTAGGGTTTCAGCTTTGCCATTTGACACTGCCTATTGGTACATCAAATAGCGAAAAAATAAACTTGACAAAAATTACTCAATTTGTAGAAGGATAAACTGGTTGAATCTCTTTCAGCTTTTGAATGTCAGTATTGTTGGTACTTAAATTTCAAAACTGTTCCCCAAGAGTTTATTGTCCAGTATGTCAGTTCAACCCAACAGAAGCCAAATACTTTATTAAATTAGGACCAAAACATTCAGGAGTATGAAGGCGTGAGCACCATTCAGTAAACTGAAAGATGTTTAACTGTAGCTTCCCTCTTCAGAATTGCCTGTCAACTGTGCAGTGAACAGCTGCTGTTCCAGATGATTAGAGAAGACAAAAGAAAATTGTCAGTTTTATGTAAATTGGATTACTCAGACTCAAGCAACGGGAACTGAATGTTAATGTGGAAGCTCATCAGTAACTAAGCCCTTCTGGAGGCAAGGATGGTATTTGGGTGAAACTAACATGCAAGATCTTGAGAAGGGAGTGTGAGAGGCTGTTTCTTGAAAAGAGATGCTACAGTTTGGGCTTGTAGCAAGGTTGGCCTCGTTTTGCTCTTCAGCTCCACGCAAAGGTGTGCATTTGCCTCATGATGGTTTCTAGAGTCCTGTTTCAACAGGTAAGATAATTTTGTGTGGCATTGTTTGCGCAACTGGTATTTTGCTCAGGGTGGGAACCTTTGTAGCTAAATGTCTCCAAAAGAGGCGTTTATTGTTTTTTAAGCTGCACTGACTGAACGCCCTTTTTTGAATCCATTGTATATTTCAACATTTTGAACCATTACTAACTCGATATGTCTCGAGCTAGGACTTGTTGACTTCTACTGTAGTTTTTTTCATGAAAGTTGAGAAGGCCTGGTTTTATGGCCTTTTGTTTCTTCATGAGAAGGTGTGACACTGCCTAAATGTTTCTTACTGTGAAACACACGGAACGTGAGGCTGCAGTCAGGGTTGTTTCTGGTGTTTTGATAATGGCTTGCATGCTGCTTTCTAGTTCTCTGTTTGTCTGAGGAACAAAACATTATTTCTTCCATTTGTGTTACTGTAATAATAGTTGGTTTGATTCACGATATCTTGCAGGCTATTTATCATGTGCAAAATGTGTTCCTGTCAGGTCAAAAAAAACAATCAAACCAACAGCAAAGAAAACAATTAACAGGTGCAATGACAATTAACATACAGATAATTGATAACCGTACCATTTCACACATGATAAATATTCTTCCATTGGAACAGGTAACATACATAATGACTATGTCATTATGTATTTAAATTGAATTAACTTGAAGGTGATTTTTGTATTTACAGTTGATGTTTAAAAATAAGTAAGTTTTAATTAGTTGGTTAATGGGAAAAATAAGACTTCGGACACTTATAATAGTTGGAGAAAACAGAAAATTCTTGACCAATATTCAAATATGTTTCTCTTAGGAACCAGCATTTTCCATTTTTAATTTGCAATTAATTCTTATTCTCTTCTCTTGCATGGTATAAGCAGCTGAGAGCAGTGCCTCAAATAACCAGAAATGACCTTTTGTTTGTTGATACAAATTGTATCTCTTTTTCTTGATTGTATAAAAACTGTTTAAAAAAAAAAAAACACACCAAAAAAAACCCACAACCCATAAACCTCTAGACTAACTTCAGTATTACATATTCACCACAATGTTTGTGACACTGTGTGTCACAGGGAAGTAGCCCATGAGTAATTATGAATCTTTTTTATTTAAAATGGGCACTTGTAGTTTATAGACAAACAAGGACAACTTTTCAGAACCAGTTTATTATGTGCACAGAAACTGTGTGTACACCTCAAAGCATTACATGGTTATCTTTAGTCTATTAAGCAGATACATTCTTGCACTAAACTTTATGTAAAAATCTTGCTGTTAGCTCATCTGCATGTGTTTAAAATGTAACAATATAATTGCTGTAGACACTGCTTTATTCTTAACAGATTCATTTATAAATTATTTAGGTTTAAAATGAAGTTTATTGTGCACTCATGTTTTCCATCTTGCATGGAATTAAATACTTGTATGTAGAAGAATGTTTGTTCCCTTTTTCTCCAATTATAAAGATAAGCTATCTTAAGAGGGTTTGGTAGGTGTTTTTGATGCTTTCAGATGTGGAAGCCTGAGCAGAAGTTACTGTATGAAATTGTGGGTGGTTTATGGAGAAACTCATTTTTGTAGGACTTGTCTAGTTATTTTAATTTTCACTAACTTTGGTCTTACTGATAAAAAGGAATTATCCTGAACAACAGGAATGCTATGCTACTGCAAACCCAGCATATCATTTCCCAAAGGCACTTCGAAGGCAAAATTGTCTTTTTCTAAGAAGGTATTTGCATCCATCCTGCATAGAGTTATAGACTGGGCAGCGTAGCCTTGTGGAAATAATTTGCAAATCTTGTGCTTGTTTAGTCCTCCTCAGAGGTAATGAAACTTTTATATGTGATGTAGTCTTTCCTAATCAACTAGTTTAAGTGATAATTTTGCCATCCACATCTGTTCTCAGATATGTTTACAAGCCAATTCATAACACTGACACATTAATTAACCTTCAGTGCATAAGCTTAGATTTCTTCTTACACGGAAGAGTTGATCTTATTAATACATGACCATAACTGTCTATATTGTAAATATAAGACTTTGTATAAATGCTCTTTTTGAGAGCATGGTATTTAAATGTTTTTAAAACTGTAAGAGAACAGTTCTAGAAACTGTGTTTTAATAAAATCCATAGAATTAACAAAATTCTAGGTGAGAAACTGGGAAAAAAAAAAAGTAGAAAGGTGAAATCCTGGCCTGTTGCAATCGGCAAGAGTTAAGCAGTAGACTTTAGCAGGGCCAGGGTGTACTTCAGGAGTTCTGAATTACTGATCTTTAATCTTTAGCTATATTACTTTCACATAATTTATCACTTAAGTTCACAATGTTAAATTCATGATTCAAAAACCAAATGCTTTATGAGATGTCAGCCTAAGTTATTTTATGTGTTTTTGTAAGAATTACATGTTAGTGATATATTCAGTTGTACATACAGTATATTTGACTAACATTAGTCCTGTTGTCGTCTTATTGAGCTACAGTAGTGGGCTTTATTCATCTGTAGAATTAAACATTATGGTTTAATTGTTGTAAAATTTTATAAATCTCTTTGGGTTGTTTTGGATGACCCAAATATAATGTAAGTCTCAATGACAAAATGAGTGAAAAATGGGTGTTAAACCAGTATGTGGTATTTCTAAAACACTGTAGTAAGTGTGCAATGCTCTAGCTGCAGCTGCATGTATTTCATTCACTAGCATGAGTCTGTTTATGTTCAGCTTTTTGTAAAAATGTTTTAAATTTTGAACACTTAAAAATAGTGGGCATATGGTTGCTTAGAACAAGCAGAAAAATTCTCCATAAAAAAGTAACAAAACACAAAAGCATCTATTTAGACAAGTCCTCCATACATAGTTTTAACGCCAATTTGCCTCAGACTCTGAATTACGGCATTTTGGAATTCTTAATGATAAAGCCAGAAAATGCAAACAATGAATCCATTGAAGTAAGTCTGTTTAAAAAAAATACTTGGTTGGTGGCATACATGTATACATGTGACTTATACCAAACTAGAATCGGGAACATTTCAGGGGATATATTTTGACTACAGTAATTTTAAAAAATTCCGTTCTAAAAAAAAAGAAGAAGGGACAGACATAATTTCTGTGACACTTTGCTCCACAGAAATACTACTATTTCTTGACTTGCCAAAGGTTTTACCCAAAACACTACTACTATTGGACTCATATTAGTCAGATTGTGAGACTTGAATAGTCAAATCTCATTATTATTACTACGGTAAGTGTTCAGCTTTAATACCCTTCTTATGTACCCCACAGCAGTCTGTTTGACAGAGCCCTATTAATTGTATTTCTTGCAATATTTCAACTAGAAAAATACAAGTGCACTGTTACTTAAATTACTTACTCTCGTGCCAGTGTTTGCTTAGTCTTTGAAGAGCCCTTATACAATATCTATGATTTTGGTCTTTGGTATTTATGTAAACATACTGAAATTATTGAGAGGAATCCAAAAGAAATATAGGCTGTTACCTGTAACTCCCTGCTCTGTGTAAAAGGTTTGCACAACTATTTAATATATATGAAATATGTTATACTTTATATATATATATAAACCTGCTTATTTAATAAAACTGAGAGCCACTGGTTTATTTGTTTCTAGCTTTTTATTTTCAACCCTTTTTAGGAGAGAGCCCTGAAGAACTGTTTTGCCCAAAACAACTGTCACAGTTTCTCTTTTTTTCAGATGATTTACAGGAAAAATACCCAGATTCTGAAATCATACATAATGCTTAGCTTTTCTGTCTACATTTAAATCTGTGTAGGAAAAGGACAAGAATAAGGGTCTCTGTTTTACTTTAAAAAGCAGAGGAGAGTCCTCTCCATAATACTTAGATTCCACTCTCTTGTCAATTTCTGTATTAAACAAATTTTCTTTGGCCATTTAAACACCTAATACTTTCCCTTACTGTGTGACAGGTGATACAATGTGCAACTGCTTTCACTCAAAAATGCTTTAAATTGTTTGGTGAAAAAATTAAAGGAAGTAGAAGGAAAATGATGTAAAATGATCTTTATCTGTATCTGGGTTTGCTTGAACATCTCACCATGTTTGTTCCCACAATGGCCAGCTAGCTGTAACCCTTTGTACCAGTGAAGTCAATTGGAGAGTGGCTGCCTTTAGGATTCACAAAACAAAATATTAAAGACTTGAAGAGCCAGGAATAAATTATCCTAATGTTTCCACTATTCCATCCAATTACTTACATTGAAAACAAATTCAAAAGGTGGCAAGGGACAAGAGGGATCACAAGCTGTGAATGTGGTAGTCCCAAGGCCCTAACTTCCTCCTTCAGCAATTCCTATTTCCCTGGTTTATCCTAGTAGTCTTCCATAGGAGCTGGAACTTTATCTCCAGTCCCTTCTGTAGCTTCCCTTTGGAGGTTTTTCGTTTGTTTGTTTGGTTGGTGTTAGGTTTTTTTGTTTGTTTTGTTTTTGTTTTTCACCAGACAATAAAAACCTGTCTGGAAAGATTAATTTACAGGGAGCAGGCAGTCTCAAGCAGTCCTGCCCAATGCAAAGGGAAAAATAAAGTACTTCAGGAATACATCAACACCGCCTTTCTTGTCCCCATTCAGAACACGTTTCTAGTAAAGAAAATAATCAGCAGGCTGAAAAAGAAATTTTACTTAGAACCTTTATCAAAGGGGGGAAAAAGTGACATATGGCACAGTATTTGCCAGCATCATACTTCCCTTTTCATACTGTTGTTTGCATTGACTTCAGAAGTACCAAATACACTAACTGTTAACTTACTTGCTTTTTATGTCATTTGAACCAGTCAGCTTTAAATGTTAAAGATTATCTGTGCTTTTTATTATATGCTATTAATACTAATTTTGTCATTTAATTATTTATGTTTTACACTATTGTTTCTTTATAGAAGTTGAAACAGTTACGTTTCTTTTCTCCAGCCATTCACAACTTCATTTTTTTCCATTGTTTTATGCCTGCTCCCCCACCTTTCCCATCAGTAACACTGTTTAAAATTCATGCCATTACTACAGCTTCTCCTTAAGTCTTGATATACATATATATATATATTATTTTTAAAAAAAAAAAAAAAGCAGCTGGCAGTTTTGTTCTTTTCTACGGATATTCACGGCACTGGATTTAGCTATTTTGTTTGACTCTGCAATTAGATCAAACCCAGGACCTTTATTCTGTAATTCATTATGTGGGGGTGATGGCAGATAGAAAAGGCAGTAACTACAGCTGACGAAGAAACTATAATAGGACGTGACTTTACTGAGTAAACCTTTACCAAAGGGGAAAAAGGTCACGTGCAGCACAGTATTTGCCAGCACTGTACTTTCCTTTTTGAACTGTTACGCTTGCACTGACAGGTCTCAGAAGTACCAAACACAGTACTTTAAGAAATTTAATACTCTACTTTGTACAGTAATAAAAGCACAAATCCTTTTCACTGAATATTTCCTAAATAAGCTTGAGGAACTAGTGAGTAAAAGAAGTAACTTAAAATACTAAAAAGAGGAAGGGCTTACAGGAGAAATCCCCCATAACAGAAAAAGAAGTTTGCTTTCTTTTGCTTTGTGTAAAACCCGTCCTACTGCTTGTTTTTAGAGAAGGAAATGTAGAACACATCTGCCATTCTAAATAATTGTTGGCTGTCTGGTAAAAGACTAACTGGAGTAGGACAGGATGACAAAAAATTAGAAAAGAAAAAATACATTATGGACACTTAGGTAAGCCTTTACTTGATAGCCAGCCCAAGGCATCCACGTATTTGCTGTTCTAAACTTGTAGTTCTATCTTGTCCAATATACTGCTAAAGTTGTATGTCCCTTTTTGTGTCTCTTTAAATGGATTATTAGCATATAATGAGAACAGTAATGCCAAGGAACTAAAACGATGCCATTTCACGACATTGCACTGACATTTTCCTACTTCTGTTTATTTTTTTAAATACTGCCAATTACTAGACTGACTCAGAGAAAGGCTCTTTTTACCCTTTAGCAGATATAATCCAACAGATTATTACCGAGAAGTCTTGAAATAAAAATGCTTTAACTCTTAATATGTTGACAGGTAATTGCAGAAGCTTCTAAGTTCCAAGAACCTTTAATACAAGTAAAGAAAGCTTAATTTAGAAAAATAGCTGTCCTTGCTCTCACCAACTTTCTAGCATGACAATCAAATCCATTTCTACAGTAATCATGCTAGCTTCCAGCAAGGGCCACAGTATTATTTATCAACCTCAGCAAAATCATGACCTCAAGAGTACCACTTGAAACAACTTATGAGAAGAAAAAAGCTGAAGATGTTTATGCACTGAAGTGCATTCAGCCATGCTGTAACTCACCTGATTCCTGGAGCTTCATGTGAAATCCTTGCTAGATTAAAAGTGCAACACAGTCTTATCCTGGCGAAATAATTCTAACTCATACATGACAATATTAGTGTCACTGAAAGTGAAAGGGTTTAATAGTCTGGCCAATAAGGACAGACAGAAAAGGAGGAAGAAAAAAAGGAGAAAAAGAAAGGTTTGCCTTCAGTTGGTGACATTTATTAACCACAAAAAAAAATTTAAGCAATACTGAGGGATTCCAAAGTATACTAACTGTATTTCATAAACATCAACTAGAGCTAGAAGTTCATGACAGTGGTTAAGCAGACAATAGCTACTATACATGGAACTTACAACACTTTGATAAAATACTGATTTTACATGGTAAAAAGTACTAAGTCCTCATGAAAAAAAAAAATAATCCTGGAGTGGCTATTTCCATACCACCATTACTAGTTCCTCTGTGTCACTTATCTTGTGCAATGCTGAAAGCTGCAGAGCACTTTGCTGTCTTAGAAAAGCTGAAGGCCACTTTTTATTTTATGGAAGTCATTCTGGGTCCATAGCAATCCTCCTGTCACAGGAATATTCAATTCTGCAGAGCTGCGAGAGGAAGAGAAATAAACCACATAAGCACTGAGCTGATTTAGAAACTCACATCACAAAAGTAAATTTCTTAGCATGTTAAACTTTTAAGAAGTTTTACCTCCAAACCAAAATGTTATTTCTCATTTCTAGCTCTGATCATTTAACTGATGGAATGCCCTTAATTTTTAACCCGTTTGTTCATGAGAGAGAACAGTCTGAGGACCAAAGGTACCAAAACACAAACCAATGGAAAGATTACCAGCTGCTAACAATGGCAAGGGAGACATGACTCCAGAAACAACCACACAACAGTTCTTGTCTCATCTGTCCTTTGCAGCTAGCAATACAAGGTAATCACGTGAAACTTTAACGCAGCAAGAAGCCAACATAAAAACAATCTGTTATAAATGTTACAAAGCTTGTAAGTCTGCACACAGAAACTAGCCCTTCCTATGGCTTGACCCAGAAGTCACAGAATCTAGAGCATTTACAAAAAGTTTAAAGGAAGTTATTGTTTGGTGTCACTGACCGCATGCTAAGTCATTTCTAACTGCAGAAGTTGGCTGATTCTCAAACAGGCGTAAAATACCTTTTCCTTGCAGAAGTTACCTGGTTAGGGCTGAGTCCCCCATGACTCACGACCACAACACACAAAGGAACAAATACTTTTTTTTTTTTCCAGTGTTCTCAGACATAAGGCACCCTTAAGCTCAAGGTTCAAAGAGAAGTTGAAGAACACAGGTAAACCATTCCCTACCCAAAGCTTTACTATGTGAAGAAACTTAAAAAACTACTGTGTTGTTAGGTAGGTCAGACTAGGGTTTAACATTTTTATTCAATTTTATGAGAATAGGAAGTTAAAAGCTGTATTTTAAAAATAAGATGTTTATAAATGAGCCAGTTGAAACCTGCTATCTGACACTGTGAAGAAGAAAAAGGGAAAACCTGGTCGGCATCTGCATGTTTTTCATGTATGCTCAAGGAGAGTTCATGCAGTCCCAGCTACAACCTAGCATCCCCCAGGATATGAATATATTACCTGTCCACTTTAAGGTCTTTACCCTTCAGCACATTATTTCCCTCTCTCACCCACCTGCTTATGCATCTCATTCTTAGGACAAAAAATCCAGCCATTATCCATGACCATTGAATGATGAATGCCATTTCTGAAATGTCAGTGAAAATCTCGATACAATCCCTAAAGCAATTGCAGGTCTGCAACTCTACTCTCAGGAAACTCTCTGTCATTGCCAACTGCTGCTTTGTCCCTGCTGTCACATAAAACTGACACTGGGAGTAAACAAAAGGCACATATGCTTACCACAAAAACAAAACATCTGCCTGAGGATGACAGCAGCTATTCAAAGCTTCTGAGGTTGCTGCAGCAAACCCTAAGGACAAACTTTGATAAGAGCAAAGCACACACCAGAAAACCCACAAAAGAACACTATCTTTTGGGACCAGGGAGGAAAGATTTTCTACAAGATTTTCCAAAGCATCTAAGCATCACAGGAACTTACGTCTCATGTTAAACCAGAACCATTTCTGTAAACAAGATTGAGATGTTTGGAAAGTTTTATTTATACAGCAGCTTAAAAGCTATATACTGAAAAACTCAATGCCTTTTCAAATGATCGGTACTGGAATAACTGGAATATAGCAGAGGCTGCTGCTCAGAGCTCCTCAGGGGGACACAATTTTTCCTTTAGTGTCGAAACACCTCCTAGACACTCCCTGCGCAGACGAAACACTGCCAGGGACCTTGTAAAAAAGTCAACACAGAAACATCATAGATATCACACCCAGCAGTAATGACCTGATGTTCTTTCTCTGGCTGTTGGAAACTACCCAGAATTCAGCCTGCTAACGAGATAATTCTTCCTCCTTTGTGATGCACACTGCTCATTACTCATGACTTCACTCGTCATTCCCAGGACAGAGACTCTGGGGACAGACACTGACATAATTTGCTGCCTTAAATGTACTGCTCCGTTCTCATCTGCTGACCTGGTGAATTAGGGCTGCAGCAAAAGGTTGTGCTTCTACTACGTGACTTGTCCAAAGTCCTTTTTCCAAATTCTTCAGGAAACCCTTAATGCAGTTCATTACTTTGATTTGCCATAAGTCTGGGGAGCCAAAGAGAAAGTTAAAGATGGCCCTAGCTTTTACAAAGACTGTGTCCCATTGCCTATGTTGCAGACGCTTTTATCCAAGCATCTTATAGATATTTCCAAAGTACACCATCACATTTTCACAGTCTCTCATACCATACTGTGGGTATGATGACAACACTAAGCTTGTCAGAACAGCTCTCTGCAGACAGGGAAGTTGGAGAACACTACCAAGAATTAGTAAATAGAAAACACCCCTTCTGCAAATGTGCCATATATACCACCCATTTGAAGGGGAAGCTGAAAACTCATGTAGCTGCAAGGCAGTGAAGTTTCCGAATAGAAGAATACATGAGAAGTAATGAAGAAACTCTGCTCCCCCTCTGCCTCTGGGCAAAGTCAAGAAAACCTTCCAGATGATTTTGGCAAAAGGAGAAGCTACAGTGGAAGAGAAATAAGAGGAACGAGCAAGTTAATGTTATAGCACTCCTGGTAAAACTTAAGATTAGTTCCAGGCCCAGCTACAGAATTACATCAGTTTTTCCTCATCTTTCTGAGCTTTTTCCTTTCCTGCCAGGTTGTGATCTGAGTACCAGAAACTCTATGCTCCTTTTCACCTACACAGACGGATGGAGAAACACTTGCTATTTTTGATCTGATATGTGCATTTTCGTTTTCTACATGGGTATTTTCTAATCATATAAGCTGCATGACAGTATACACTCACCACTAGTTCAAAAAGCAGCCAAACAGAAGCTGCATACGAGGAGGAAAAGAAAACCACCTTCTTGTCTGAGTATAGAAAAAGCTTTTGCAATTGCTCCTCTCAGCATCTTAGGTGACAAGGAAAGCAATTATCGATGGCACAGGGGAAAGTAACGCCTGCTGGCTTATCTGAGTCTGTATAACGTAGCACTGAGATGTACATACCTAACTTGTAACACTTTGGTTTGCAATCAATATACACTGGATTCTCACCATGACTAAATCATACTTCAAAAGGCAGTCCAGGCATCATCCCCCAAAGAGATCTAGTGCGACTGATAAGGGAAGGAAACATTAATTAATCTATCAGTTTGATCTAGACAGTTGCAGAATTTGATAAGCCAACATCAGAGACAGACTTCTTTTTTGTCAGAGCATTTGATGCTTTCGATACACTTGCTGAAATGGTTTACTGGCAGGTATAGAAAGAAATCTCAACCACATAGAAGAAAGGACATCATAATACTTGCTAATCATGTTAACTCTATCACTTAATGAAAATAAAAAAATATTTAAAGATTTATTTTTTCCAGTGAATCTTAGCTTCACAGATCAAGAGATCTTCAATTCTGAAGTTAATAAAGAAACGCCCATCCTTTAAAAATAAATAAAAGACATATCTGTTTCTTTTGCAGGCTATAAAGCTCCAAATACAGTCAGGTTAAAAGAAGTTGCACAAAGAAATGAAACCCACAACTTAAACATTCCCATGTTTGCTCTCCAAGTAGCCAGAACTAGGTGCTCCAGAAGACAGCATAAACTTGGTAAAAACAATAAAATATATGTATTACAAAATTGCTTTTTCCCAATCCCAGGTTCTTTGTGGTTATTGTATATGTCCTCAAATATACTACTGAAAAGCAGTACTAACCAAATTTCACAAGATCGTGTTACTGTTCTTACAAATACCTCAAACTAGTTTTCTTTTTGGACAAAAATGGTTAAATGCAGAGGATTTTTCTCAGTTCTTAGTTTATTACTGAATCTACTTCAGCAGTTTATTACGATTACCTTTTTTTTTTAATTGATAAAGCAGGAAGAGAAAAGACAATAGATCTTTTCAGAGAATCACAGAGGTTGGAAGGAATCTCTCAGGATTGTCTACGCCAATCCCTCTGGTTGGGTCCTCTAGAACAGGTTGTGCGGGATCGCATCCAAGTGAGTTTTGAATGTCTCCAACCTCTCTAGGCAAATTACTTCAGCTTTAACTACCCTTACAATTCAGAGCGACCCTGCTCAAAAAATTTGATGGCAACTATGCCTAGCATGCCCTTTTTCTCAAGGACAAGAAATGTCACCTGTGTATGCTCTCTCCTCCTCTTAGAGGACTCTTTCTATAATCCAAATTTGCCCCAGGCTTTTCTAGCCAGCACTGCTCAGCAACAGACAAAACAATGCTGTTCTAGCTACAAGCGCAGAGCACAGCACTTTATGTGCTGCTGCAGGGAAAGTTAACTCCATCCCAGCCAGATGTAGTACATCATTCTACTTCTGTAACATAATCACAGGGTACTGCAGTGCAGCAGAAATCACCTCTGCTGTGATTTCTTCATGAAGTCTGCTGCATCCTGTATATCACTTCCCCTCTTCCTGTTTTATTACCATGGAATGCGCAGAGAACAGAATACTGAAGGTAAAAACTGAATGACATCCTCACCCTTAAATGCAAGATATTTACTTGTGGTTCAGGCTTTTTTTTTTTTTAAGCAAGGTTTATAAGACAGTTGTGTAATTGGTTTCACTAAGGGCTAGTTCCATGACATCAGCAAAAGCCTATTTGCAAAGCAACACCACAGTAGCTCCACCCTTGTTTGCAGGACAGGCAGGTCTCATTCTCTCTGGGGCAACCTACTACTTTGCACTATAAAATGAAACGGCAGTGATCTCCTAACCATAAAACTATGAACAATCAAACTACACCAACCACTCTGTCACAAATCCCTTAATGTCACCACCTGTTTTTTTTTCATATATTCACCAATTAAGCATTACCCACGAAATAAACACCAAGAAAATGAAAAAATGAATAAACAAAAAAACAGGTCCTTCCAGTTGTCCATTTGCAGATCCCAAGAGGAATGTTTTGGCATATGTGAGCAAGAATTTATAACACAATTTAGGTTTGTCTATTCCAGGAACAGAAGAGCTGTGTGCCCTGACAAGCATTTCTGTTCTGGTTACAGGCAGAGCATTCTCCAAGTCGAGGAAGGGTCCAAAGTCAAGTTGAAATCTATATACTTCAGCTAAGCCTTGAGGTCAGGAACCTTTGAAAATTTTCAGCTGGCTGACGTTTTTTCTATCCTACTGCAACATAATTTGCTCTTCTGTGTACAGACAGGTAGACTGAGCATTTCCCTGTAACCGTGGCTGTTCTGTGTGACTCGCCGCTTCCTTTTATCACCCAGGAAGGAAGGACCCCTTCTAATTTGTTGCAAGCAATGGAATCGTAAGTCCTGGGAAGTAAAACCTAGAGAATATTACCTGAAATATGGGTAAGTGGTGTTTCATCTACTGTGAAAAATCACTGAATAGTACATTTCAAAGAACAGCTTACAAATTAACCATTTTCTTTATATTTAAGTATGAAAATCCATTTCAGCATCTGATTAGCAGTATGAGTATTTTTCTCATCCTTAAAACTAGAGCAACTCTATAGCTATGCATTTTTTTAAGCCTGCATGTTGCAGGCTATTTATCATCAAGTACAAATCTGATCTTCCAATGCTTTTTACACTATGAAGCCAAGAGAACATCCCTGACAAGTTGATTATGAGGAAGAGGCCTTTTTAAATAACAGCCATGCATATTTCCCAGACTACTAACATTCACAACGAAGGGAGATTGAATGCATCCCTATGAGATATTCCAGAGAGCGCCTCAAGCTGTCAGGTTCACAGATTTAACTGCACTTCAGTTCTAGCACACACAAGTGTTTGGACTAGTTGAGATTAAAGGTCTGAATTGCCAGTCTCCAACTGTGTTCAAAAGCAAATGCATAAGTAAGCATATGAGCACAGAAGAACAGTCTTCCCCCTATTATTCTCCTACCTCCCAGTAGTTTGTGAATCAGAAACTTGCTGAGGCGAAGTGTTGAGATACGTTTGCTGACATGTGGGTGTGTGTTGTGTTTGGTTTTTTTTGTTGTTGTTGTTGTTGTTTTTTAGATTCTTTAAATATGTATCTTTGCAGACAGCTCAGGCAAGGATCTCAAAGCATCTTTACAAACATTTTAACCCCCAGCACTGCATTTCCAGCTTCCATGTTAATGACTCTGCAATGCTTTGCTCTTCAAGCATATCAAGGAAAGCAAGTTTTAAAAAATCAGTAACATCTTTCCAATTTTGCACATTTAATGGATTTGCAAAAATCCTAACAAGCTTTACCCTCTAACTTCTTTTTCCTACTACCATTATATGCCCTCCAAATCCAGATAATTACATTACATTTATTCTAAAGTCACTTGTGATGTTTCATCAGCCTATGTCAAGGACAGACTGAAAACTTTACCTAGTCACCATTTAATCATAACACTGAAATACTGCTTGCCAGAACTGTAAAACTATCAACGCTTGAACTGCTTCATATGATTCACTACAACAACTGAGCATCACAAAAGTAGCTGCAAGCATCAAAGACTAACTAGAAGGAGAAAGGAACCTAATACTGAAACTTCAGCATGACCAGGTGCACTTAGGTTCATGGTTCTTGCTTCATCATTCTGCTTTCCAGTTGTTAGGAACTGACTCTAGCAAGGATTTACTTCACGTCCAATGCAGGATGGAAAAAAAACCCACGTATTTGTAATTTCAGTGAATTTTTATTAACAAATGAACTGACTAATACGTGCTGTGGATTTTCAGACAGCAGCATGGCTAAGTTCTAGCATCTACGTCTAAACCAGTGGTATGATACAAAGATTACATCTGCAAGAATTCCTTTGCTTGTAGAGCAGCACCTGGAATCATTAGGTGTTTTTTTTATTTCTATTACTCTAGGGACCACTCCAAGAAATATAGTGGGATTACAAACACTTGACTCCTACAACACCCAAGTCAGAAAGGGAACATGCTACAGCTGGATTCAAGTAGCAGCTTACAAACAAGAATAGTGAATCATACTACTCCATATGCACTTCATTACAGCCTCCGTAATGATGATTCCATCTATTGCGCATAGCAAAATCAACTGAGCCAATGAGGAACAAATACAGAAACCCCATCTCCTGTCAGAACCTGCTGGCTGGATGCCGAATGGTGCCAATTACTGCAGTCAATCGAATTCTGCTGCAGCTCTGTATTCTAATCAGTGATCTCAACTACCTAAACATTAAGCCAAATGGCTTTATGTTTAAAGTCTCTGAGATCAAGTACTTTGTCATTTCTGCCTACAGTGAGAGTGCCAGGGCTCTGCAGACTAGAAGCAGATCTGCAAGTTCCAGGAATTTGTCTTATTCCCAATATGGAACACGTTGCAAGCAACATGACTCATGGCTGACTGACATCAAAGGGTTCTGCTGAATCAAAAGTTTGTTTTGTTTATTTTTTTTCTTTTTGCAACTACTATAGATTTACTCTTCTTTGGGGGATGATAAACTATCAGGAGATAAATGGTTACCTACTCTCTTTAAAGCCTGACAGGAAATTCATCCAGTGCTCAAAGTATGGGTCAGTGATGAACACTCAAGGATGAAAGGACTCAAAAAGGATGGCTCATTTAACCTCTTGATATGCAGAAAGACAGATTCAGTGCTGTCTTTTGTAGAGGTGTTAGAACCAAGTAGTTCATGAACTATTTGGACTGTCAGAAAGAGGAGCACTGGAAAAGGATTATATCTTTTTTTATTATGTAGCAATCTACAAGATTTTAATTTTACATTTTGATTGGATCCATCAAATACAAACAATACCCTCTCAGCAGCCTACCCCTACACTTCAGGCCTTAGCTGACAAAACAGTAGACTAGTTCTGGGGAAGATGATGAAGAGAATGGAGACAGAATGGAAACCTTGCTCTTCAGAACTGGAAACTAATCTGAAGACAACTCAGAATATGTGAAAACATGAATACATTCAGTAGCTTTTCCCACTGCAAAACCTTGCAGTGGGAAAACTGTGTAACTGTGATTGTTATTCTCATTTGTTTTGGAAGCTGGTAGACTGGGCCCATCTACTACAGGGAAAGAATCACTGATTAAGAAGTTAAGCTATCAAGTGCTTATGAAAATAACTGCTATCCATTTATATTCTGAAGCATTCCTTGGTTTAAAATTAAAATACATGTACAGCCAATCCCCTACAGGGTATGTGATGAAATTTATTTGAAAGCTAACAACATTCAAGATCCTTTGATTTCTAAGAGTGAAATAATGACCCTGTGAAAACATCTTCAATGGAACTGTTTAACTGGACATGTGTCACTTAGTAACAGAGATGATCTAATGAAAGCCTTATAGAATGCTACCATTATTTCCATGGCAACCTGGCTTTCTTCAGTGAGGTCAGATCTGCAACTTAAATTACTGGCTGGAGCTCTGAAAAGGTCAGTGGGCAATGGCAACATACTGTGGTTGAGGATCTGAGTCCCCATTAACAGAAACAGAGTTTTGAAGCCTGCTGAGGCTGTGTTAATAACCTCCAAACTGCTAAGCAGCAGTATCTCATAATCCTAGCAATGGTTTCTTGTAGAAAGAGCAGGAGCAGGAAAGAAGATAACATAAGCTGGCTTCCTCAAAAGATAAGATGGAAATCACCTTTTGATTGCCACTGATGTCACTTGTATTTCACTTTCAGTTAGTGCAAGAGGCCCCAGGACTGCAGAACAAAAGTACATTCCCAGAAGAGAAAGATAACAGCAGTAATTGTAATGAACAGCTCTCAGATTTGAAGAGAGTAAAAAATGAAGGAGATGAACACAGAGGCCTGTGCCGTGTATATTCCCTCAGGTCAGAAGGATGACTGTTACACCTTCATGAAGTAACTTCCTACCACACTGGTGAGTTGTCACAGTAGCTACTTCAGTCTCACTGTGTCGATCAACAATACAAGCCCAGTGTCAGGCTAACACAGCACAAACAAGCAAAAAAGTTTCTTCAGTGGAGGAGGGTGAGGAGAAGAGAGTTTGTTTCACGTTGGGTTAACCACAATGAATAACTGGGACTGCAGTGACATAAACTTTAGTCAGGACAGTGGACTACAGTATTCACTTCAAGCACGTAAGAGGGACAGGTTTGCATTCACTGATGCCAAACTCTAAGCACATTCACTACCCAAAGAACGTACAGCCGATTCTTTCCTCGGGTGTTACAAAAGTAATCTGCTGTCAACCACTTCCTGAGGGTACCTTCACAGAATCATAGAATGGCTTGGGTTGGAAAAGACTGTAAAGATCACGTAATTCCAACCCATCCATGCCATGGGCAGGGATGCCACCCACTAGATCAGGTTGTCCAAGGGATGGGGCATCCACAACCTCTCTGAGCAACCTGTTCCAGTGCCTTCACCACCCTTTGAATGAATAATTTCTTCCTAACATCTAATCTAAACACCCCCCCCCCCCCCAAGCTTGCCCTGTCATCTGATTGAGAGTCACTCTCCATCTTTTTTATAAGCCCCCTTTAAGTATTTAAAAGCTGCAGTGAGGTCACCCCGGAGCCTTCTCTTCTTCAGGCTGAACATCCCCAGCTCTCTCGGCCTTTCTTCGTAGGAGAGGTGCTCCAGCCCCTTGATCATCTTTGTGGTCCTCCTCTGGACCCGTTCTAACAGATCCACATCCTTCTTGTGCTGGGGGCCCCAGACCTGGACATGGTATTCCAAGTGGGGCCTCACAGCAGAGTGGGACACTCTCCTCCCTTGACCTGCTGGTCAGACCTCTCTTGATGCAGCCCAGGATGCAGTTGGCTTTCTGGGCTGCAAGCGCGCTCTCCTGGCTCACGTCAAGCTGTTTGTCCACCAGAACCCCCAACTCCTTCTCAGCAGGGCTGCTCTCAATGAGTTCTCCCAGTCTGTACTCCTGTTTGGGATTGCTCCGACCCAGATGCAGCAGCTTGCACTTAAGACTTGTTGAACCTTCTCTCCTCACAGACAAGCTTTCCCACTACTGCACCTCGAAGTGCTTCATCAGACCACTGTACATTTTAAAATGACTCCCCCTTCCTGTACAAGATTAGCTAGTCTGGGAAGACTGACACTGGGGAAGGCTACATGACTTCTCCAAGGTCAGGCTGTAAGAATGCTGGGGAGCTAACACTCTTAGCTGCATCTCCTGGCTTCTAGACATGAATGCTTTAATTGCAAGGCCACAGTTCTTCCCATTAAACCTATTCATCCCAGTGTATCACCAGGCAGACTCTGCACCAGCTCTTAGTAGCTTGTTTTAAAAACTCTGTACGTGCAGGTTAGTAACTCTTGAGGATCAGCATACTGTACCTTACTAACAGTATCAGACAACAGTGAAAGTTGGAACAGTTTGAAGAGTAGACTATTATGTTATTACATCAGCACTACAAAGGTTCTTCCAAACACACACATTACTTGAAAAATGCATGAGAGAAGAGCAGTTAGTAGATATTACAAATATTGGTAGATATTTTGGTCAAAGTATCACAGAAGTAACAGTTTGAAAACTAGTCCTGAATTTTTCACATCATAGCACAAGGCACAGAGAAATAAATAAATTTCATAGTTCAGGGACAAAGTCTTGCCCATAACACTACTCACTTTGTATTGGGAGACTTCCACTCATCTCTCACTGGCTGATCAAGCAGAGACATCATGGAATAATTATCCAACATGAGACCATCAGGGTCATCTGTCTGACCTGGGAGTTTCCCAAGAGGAAAGTCTTTCCATTGTATTTCATCTGGGTAAAAACACAGTACATAAACAAGAAGTCTGAGCTCACCAGAGACTTTCAAAAAGCAAAGACTCCCCCCAGATCCAAAAATACTATCTCATGCAACTCAGCACACACGAGCAATCTCAGGTACTCAGCAAAAATAAGATTGAGCTATAGTTTTAATTAATTCTCTTTCTAACCTTATTAGCTCTTTCAAAGAAAGTCTTTATACCTTGTGAGACAATAGGAACACATCTGGAGTCAGGCATGATCAGGCTATCTACACAGTACAGCTTATCCAAACCACTGTGAGGCAATGTCCATTGAAAGAAACCTCCCACTATTCTAGAGCAACCCTTTATACTTACCTCTGTCATTAAAGTATACTTTTGTTTGAAACTGACATATTGATTACTATACGCTAATTTAAAATTCACTTTGAAAAGGTTTACAAAAATATTCACTCTGCATACTCCTGTAAATGGAAAAGGCAATTTTCACACACATGAAGATACAAAACAGCACCTTTGCATCATTCCTCCAGTGAAACTGAACATCAGCTTCTTTAGGACTCACTGAGATTAGCAGCTACACAGCAGCAGTATTGACTAAAGAGGACCTGAAGCCACAAAAGCAGAAGGGTAGAAAGCTAGGGAAGCCGAATTAACTAATAAAGCAATTCTGGGCAGGCAGGTAGGCTGTGATGAGATGGCAAAGGAAAACAATATGACAATGTCTTGGAAATTCTGCTGTTTGTTTTTTACAGACACCTACTGCTGTTTCCTCTCCATGACTTCACATTTTTTAAATTT
Organism: Anser cygnoides; assembly: GCF_040182565.1. Lineage (NCBI taxonomy): Eukaryota > Metazoa > Chordata > Aves > Anseriformes > Anatidae > Anser > Anser cygnoides. Next base: position 21,851,124 of record NC_089885.1, on the reverse strand, counting down.
GGTTTCCAATGAGGTCCAGAAACTGTACAATGGGAAATCATCCATCACAACTGGTAACATCAGTGACTCCATTCCCTTATACTTTACATCATGATGCCAAACTTTCATAGGCAGTTCCCAACAGGGAAATTCCCTTTTAAATTTCATTCTGATTTCACATCTAACTAAATTAAAGATACAAATTATGTATCACTGTTTTGACAAAAAGATTTCTTACACCTACTTGCTTTCTTTATACCAGAACGCTTATCTCTGGAATGCTTACTAGCTGCACAATGAAGACCAGCTGACAGAAGACTTCAAAAGATAAGACATTCCAGAGAGCCAGCGGTAATTACACAGACTATTTGAGACCCCTGGTAATAATATAAAACTTGAACCCTTCTCTCTGACTGAAAATGATTTGTTTTGGTTAACTGACATCTGTCCAGAAACCCAGACTTTGCCTTAAAGTACCAGCAGATTTATTCATTTTTTTCTTTTATGTCTTTCCTGGGCATTTAATAGAACTAAACCTCCTGACATATAATGGTGGTTTCTAAATGTTATAATTTCACAATTTAAAAAGTGCAGAAATAGTATTTGATAACATCCAACTCAACTGTAAGGCAAATTATATACAATGAACATGCTGAGCCTTCTCTTCGGAGAGCAACCTAGTAAATAGCTGATGTATCACATGTCATTACAGTGGTTTTAGTTTTCAATTTGTTTAAGGGCGGTAACTACACATCCTCGATGTTATTCAAACAGAAATTAAATTTACCCACAACCAACTACATAAATGCAATCTTCATGAAAACCTTGTGGTTCAAGACACAATGTGTGTTCCTTTGGCAAAAGATCTGCTTGCTCAGAACCAAAGTCACTGATGTAGAGGTCAATTTTGCTTCTGTTCTCAAAACATCCATCTCTAACAAGCTGTTCACATCAGCATAACTAAGCTGAACTGTTTAGGCACATCCTACCCTTGTCTTTTTTTTTTTTTTTTTTTAACTTGGGAAATCTTCCCTGTGAGTGGGGTACAAGAGTTCATTGTCTTCCAGTGGCATTTTTCTTCTTTCTTTAAACACCACTTTGCCTCTAACTCCTCTACACCACCTCCTTTTCCTGTCTTTTAAGTCCATCCAGAAACACTCATCCAAAAATTTTCTTAGCTGTTGAATTCTCCATCCCAATGAAAGCATAGCTACCGTTTAGAAGCTAAGAGAACACTGGATAAATCGTTATTCACTCTAAAAAGTTCTTGCCTTGCTTCCAACTCTTGCTTGCTACCATGTCATGATTGCAATTTACCTGGAGCTTGGAACTTCTGAGAACCTGACTGGTGCTTTCAAATATCTCTAATTCTGACAAACAAAGGTTAAGAAGTATCTTTGTTTTCTTTACCATTCACAGCTGGCATATACACTGTCCCATCAACTGGATACAATGAAGTTTTAAACACTGAGTTTGGAGAAGCCTGATAAAAAAGTTAATGAAGAAGTAACAAGGTGCTCTCGGAAAAAAAACACAGTATTTTAAGAGCTTTTAGGGAGAGATGACACTTGCACATAAACAGAAGACTGGCATTGTCAGTCAATTTTGGCATTTAAATTATTTTGAAGCACACTTCAGTTCTGGTCCGGCCCAGAGGGCTGGCACGCCTTTGCATTTCACTTAGACCATCTTAACCAATTGTAAACATTAAATCTTACAAAAACTCTTTTTACCTCCAGTGATCTGCCATGCTGACCCTTGCAGTGCTGCCTTTTTCTCAGCAATAGCCACCACGTTATCAGAATGAGCAAGTCCTTCCAAATGATTTGTTTCAGTTACCATCTCTTCCTCCTCCTCCTCTACTTCCTCTAAACCATCATCTTTCTCCAGCACATCTTCTTGATTCTCTGCAGCCTGCCCTTCATTTTTAACCTGATTTTCTTGCCTCGCCCTCCACTGTAAGCTCTCTATAGTGTAAATTGGCTGTTCACTGTAGTTTGACAAGAGGCCTGGGCTGGACAATGGACCACCTCCTTCTGTGTAAATGGATGTGAGATAGAGAAGGTTCTTCCGTGAAGAACGTGGCAAACGAGGTCTCATGCTTGTGAGGATCCTAGAAAGGAAAAGGGCAATGTAAAAGTTTTAAAAGCAAAAAGAAATTCTAAATGAAGGTTTATCAAGCTGAGCAGCCTTTTAAGTGTGAGCTTCCTCATGTATCTCCACTAAAAGGCAAGTTTGATTATTCCTAAATAGTGGCTGCTGGAATACTCCTTCTTTGTGATTAAAATTAAGGACATGGGATACTTCTAACTGAATTTGTGCTTTGCTGTTTTTATTTGAAAAAGGTGCCACCTGTGCTAAACCCATACCACCTGCATGAGCAATTACATCTCTGCTACTAAATCACTTTTCTTCTAAGTTGCTTTCTTAATAAATCCACAGATAATTTCCAATTTCATTCCAAAGGCACAATTCTTTTAAGTTCTCCTCCTTCTCCTTGTAGAATCAATAGGGAGATGAGCAGCAACAAGCAGGGTTTTATACACACATAGAGTCACAGAATGGCTCAGGTTGGAAGAGACCTTAAAGATCACCTAGGTCCAACCCCCCTGCCATGGGCAGGGCTGCCACCCACTAGATCAGGTTGGCCAGGGCCTCATCTAACCTGGTCTTGAACAATTCCAGGGATAGGGCATCCACAAGCTCTGGGCAACCTGTTCCAGTGCCTCACCACCCTTTGAATGAATAATTTCTTCCTAACATCTAATCTAAATACACCCCCCCCCCCAAGCTTGCCCTGTCATTATCTGATTGAGAGTCACTCTCCATCTTTTTTATAAGCCCCCTTTAAGTATTTAAAAGCTGCAGTGAGGTCACCCCAGAGCCTTCTCTTCTTCAGGCTGAACATCCCCAGCTCTCTCGGCCTTTCTTCGTAGGAGAGGTGCTCCAGCCCCTTGATCATCTTTGTGGTCCTCCTCTGGACCCGTTCTAACAGATCCACATCCTTCTTGTGCTGGGGGCCCCAAACCTGGATGCAGTATTCCAAGTACATACAAGTACACACCTGCCATAATTTCTACTAGATGCAAAGGAAGGGAAAGGAACATAGCCATAACTCAGCATATCACAGGGAAGCTGCCAAAGCTGTTAGAGAACATTGTTTACTGTCCTTTTTCTAGATCACAGGATCAAACTTACAGCTGAAGAAGGTGTGGGGTTGCCCAGCAGGGAGCTTCCAAGCAATTTTCAGTTAGTCTTATCCACTGCAAAGGAACTTTTTGAAGGAACAGCTCCTTCACATACACCCGTTTGTTACCGCGGCGTCTTTTCTTCCCTTCAAAGAAGATAACAAAAACAAGGTGCTAAAAACTCATAAAAATACACACTTCATCCCTTTGCATTTTACTGGAGCTCTTATCCTTATACAAGCTGGCATTCCAAACCAAGTCCAAGACCAGATATACTGACTAAATACGTTGAGCTCATTAAAAGGGACTTGCCAATGCACTAACAACTAAATTAGCTTCACAAGATATGACAACAGTGAGATGCAGAGTCTCCCAAGCTTGTTCTGTGCATCCCATACAGGAAAGCCACAGGGCTGTGTTTGTACAGTATTGTCTCTAGTAAATGCAGTATACTGTTTCTGGGATCTGAGATCGTCCCAGATAGCTCTGCAGTAAGTAGAATTAACAGCTGGGGACTGCTAATGTTCAGGGATCTTGGTACGTAACAGACATGCTCAGTGTTGACTGAAAGCATCTAACATGGACCTCCAATTACCACAGATAATGGCAAAATCTAGCCAGACCAGCAGAGAAGGTAGCAAAATTAGCCATCTGGAAATCCCCTTCAGGTATATACTACATCACAGTATAAAAGTCCTGTTAACAGAATTCCTATGACACACTTCAAATAATCAAAGCTCTTCTGTGCCACTCTCTGGAGTTAAACATACAGTTTACCAATTTAAACAGTTCTAAGCAGTTAGGCACAGAAAACAAAAGATTGATTTTACTTTTGTGTAAGTTTAGAAGGTGTGACAAATCCAGGGATGGGACTGAAGGAGGACAGAAAGACTACATAAATATATTGTAAAGCTAGGCTTATGTTAAGTGAGGAAAGAACTGGGAACAAGGAACTCATAACAATTTGCACATAACATGTTTATTTGTTTTTTGTTACTGTTATTTCCTGAAAGTACTGGACTGATCTTTCATGGGAGAGATTAGCTTTTTGTATTTTGAGGAAGCCACAGCAAGTTGCCAAAGAAATAGTAATTTCAAAATGTTGCTAAGAAATGCATAACGTACATAAGCTGCAGGCTAAAAAGTGTAAGAAACGCAACGATGAAAGCTCTAAGTTAACACGACAAAATGTACTAATCATGTTATTGCACTTAAAATCTAAAGTACCCACCATGCCCCCCATTCCTGCAACGGTACAGAAAAGACTCCTACTTTTTTTTTTTCCACACAGTAATTACACACTCACCACTGTTAACTCTGGCAATGCTAGTCAGCATCTCAGAAATCCAGTTGATCAGGAACTGAGGACGGAGTTCTGAAGAGTCAGAACATTCCTTTAACTTCATAAACATTTTGTCTATTAGGGTCTGTGTAAAACTTCGGGAAAGGAGGCCTGTCAGCAAGGGCTGCCAGAAGCAGTAAAACGTCTGAGGAATTCTGAATTGCCATACCTCTTTATTTGCTGCAATAATTAGGAAAAAGAGAAGTCAAAAATCACTGTTACGTAATTTTTGTGAACCACTGGTGTGCTGCTTGTTCTCAGTAGTTTGTACTGTGATCACTGGTTCTGTTTTTTTCTGTGATCACCCTTGAATGTGGAGTTATTATTTTCTTATGTTAGGAAATTAAGATAAGCAGCAAATCAACAATAAATACAATAGTCCAACGAAAGCAAAAAATACAATGCCTACATCTAATCACATAGTAAACCACAGGAAAACCTCACTCTGCTTTACTAATTCCATGCAGTTTTAGTTTATTTCACACATAACGAAGAGCTATTCTGTACTTTTCTCTTGCAAAGAGAAAGCACATTGAGCAAAGCAACATAGAATTAAAAAGCTTCTAAAACTTTACAACTGTAATATATCCACAGAAATTTGAGGATCACTCTTGGAAAGTTGTTTAGCTATTTTTCCTAAATGCTCTCAGGTAGATAAACTAACAGTTACTTTTCATTGTCTCTACCTAACTAATTCTCTTGCAGAAAATCCATGCACAAGTGATCAGCAGCATGGAATTAAGATGCAACTAGTGACTAAGGCTCAGAAAGCCACCACTTATATTTGTTTGATATCTTCATTGTGGAAAAGAAACTAGAGAGAGTTTATTACCTCAGTAACAATTACGGATACGGGCAGAGATGCAAGCTTTGAAAGACATTTTGGCCAAGTAGCATTCAGTGCGGAAGAGCTGTCCTTCCATGGTAAGAGATTTATACAAAAGCAATAACTAAGTATGTCCATAACGGGGTCTACGGAGCAGCAGAATGTTTAAGGACCCAGACAAATAAAAGAAATTATGCAGAGAATTAGAGATTGCAATATAATGAGGAAAAAAGAACTAAACTGGACATAACATTGGCTACGCACTTTTTATGTAAGCTATGTGGTACCCAAAACACTAACCTTCATACTTGATATTTAACATCTTCAGACAATCGACTGTTGGGATGAGAAAACCATCACTGAGAAGAACTTCAGCCACTGTCTCCCTAGAGCAATCACAGAATCTTATTAATACCACTTAGTCCCATACATATCAAAACACCACTTACACTAGTTCTGAAACATGTTTGTGAGCCAACTAAAGCTGTGTGGAGGTGATGTAGCTTGTTGCAAGGCACTAAAACCTTACACCAGTTTTGGGCTGCATACATCCCAATTAGACTTGGAGTGAATATGCAACTACACCAAGTGGAGCAGAACCAGAACCCTGAAGAAAACACTTCTGCTTGATGTGCAGAGGGAAATATCTGCCATTGGTATTTTAAAAATAGTACAGGAATGTTTGTCATGAACCATTTATCATACTGAAATACCTATGATTTTAAGCATGATTCAAGTTGCCTGCCAGCAGATCAGCCAAGATCCGAGGACCAAGGACCAAAGAGCTAGATTAAATTTAAGTGGAAAACCCAACCCTGCTGGCTTGCTGGCAGGGCACTTCTTAACACCCTATTCACACAGTTGTTCAGCAGATTCACTGCAGTAGGGTCACAATTATTCTTACCTATGGCAACTACAGCTCTTTTTTGAATGTCTCCTGCCGTTACAGCTATTCTTTGAACTACAGTTAGTCTGACAACATTGAATTCTCCAGCTAAAGGACCCATCTGCTACTAGGCTGGCTTAATACAAGAGGGAAACTGAGGACACCCACCCAGGTAAGCTGAACTGATGCTTGAAAGTAAAACACAACAAAATGGACAAAAGCAAAATTCCCACTGCCTCCATATACAACCATATGCTTCAGTTATTCCATTCATGTTTCCATCTTCTATCCATGAGCTTTTCTATCCAAGCAAAGATACAGTGCTAAAGTAAACACTTCTCAGAATAAAAATCAACACAGCCATTTTCAGGCACTGAACTAATTCCACAGAAACAACTGCTGAAGCCATTAGCATCATTGGATTTGGAATGGCAGTACCCGTATCAAACATGGCATATTTTGGTATAGAATGGGTGAGAAGATTTGTCTCCTCCAAAAGCGATGATTTCCAAATCTAAACATGCAGGTATGACTTAGATCCGATGTATGTTTTTATAGGTACAAACAGAAGCTGAAGAGCTCTGAGTGCAGAAGAAAACACACACACACCATGCCACTTTGTCACTAGTAGATAATGTGCTGGGAGATCAGAAGGCAGGCAGCAGAATGTAATTTGTTTCTGAGAACAAAATCAAGAATTAATCCTTCTCTTTTCTAGAAACTGTTCCAGGATAATTATCATTATTCCTACATGCAATGACGGCTCATCACCAACTATTTAAGGCTATATCCATGCAGACAGTAGCTTCAGTAGAGAGCCATCTAAGTAGAAGAACGCGACTAAGAAAGGTCCACTGGGTAAGTTCTCTGAAGCAGACAGCAGAGGATTCTTTGCAGTTAGCTCATGGTGCTTTAGTGTTAAAGGAATCTTCTGCCCTCTGAACAGTACAAATTACAGGATATGTTGATAGTGGAAACAAAAGGTTTTATCCACAAATGCACAGGTATTCTAAATTAGAAAACTACTTTCGTAGGTCGCTTGACATATTCAAGAGAACTCATAAACTCTGTTATCCCCGAGTCCATAATCCAAGTCTCCAAACCTAATGAAGTCACAAAATCGTCAATACATTCCACATCAGCTTTCCTCCCTCCCCAGCTAGTCTATTTCCCATGAGTGAAAGATCAAAAGAAAAAAAAATCTCTCTTAAATGAAAGCAAAAAGCTCTCAGGGTCTTTAATTTAAACATCTTCAGAAATACAAGAGACTGCTGGAACAACTCCATCTTCAGCTGAGAAGGAAATCACCATCAGTCAGTTCTCCAGAAAACTCTTCAGAAATCTTCACAGAGGCCACTGAGGAACCACAAACCCAGCTGCATTCGTTACACATGACAGATTCTGTGTGACAGAATAAATAAGACAGCTGCAGCATTTCAGTGCAGAGTTGAAGCAAAGCAGATGCAATTACCACAACAGTATTCATAAATAACTTCTAAAAACCACTGTGCTCATTTATATAAAAATATACACAGAAACACATGCTGAGAGCTTGTGGAGTTTCTTTTTTATTAAGTAAAAAGCGACTTGATTATAAGGACTTGCCCACTCGTTGCTTTGGTAGCGTAACGCTATTCATCTTCTCAAACAAAAGTGTCATGTGGCAAAAAATGAAGAACAGGCTGGTAGCAAAGGGCTCTACAGAAGCAGAGCTTTTATTCAGCTTCAGAAGGACTAAGTGAATCTGTGACCATTCCCATATGAACATTTAATGGAGAATTTCCTCTAGAGTAAGATGAATCTGCACTTAAGAGAAACCCCATGACATAATATTCTATTTATGTTGCAATATGAAGGTCGATGGAAACCAGTGTGATAGGGTCTCATTTTCAATACAGTTAACATGCTATGATTAACAAGCAGAAGGCACATGTATGAATCCTTTCTGGGAACTACTTTTAATCATTCCAGGCTCTTAAAGAAAATGTGTAGGTGGTTAAAACAATGGATATAGGCACAGCCTTCCATTAACTATAACAGCTTGTGTTTAAAAGTTGCAGCTGGATGCTAGAATAAAATAGCATGAGATGAAGTAGGTGCTCAGGGATGAAGTAGGGGAGTGAGTGACAAATCCTAGAGTTTGCTCTACCATTCTGAGGCTTCCAATCAGCCTCTGTCTCGCCCTCCATACGAGGAACGTACTTGCGATTTGGTTGATTGTATGTCATGTTCAACAAGCTCAACTTGTTCTTACTGGGATTTAGCACTTGTTGGTAATGACATCTTCTTTATGTAAGCTAGTGTAGCATATAAATGTTTTTCAGATGCAATGTGGCCTTTGAAATGTTACTACTCTGAAACACCCAGCACAGTGCAACTCTTCCAACAGGTGAGATCTTCATTAGAAAATACAGATTAATCGAAAAACCAATTTCCCTCTCAAGTGAAAGCATATAATTCAAGCAACTTTCTAATGTGAACCAGCATACGGCCTGGCACTGGCTTCTTTATTAAAGCACATGCATGTTGCAAAACAAACAGTCATATCATATAAAGATTCTCCCTTAAGCATCCAGACAGGAGAACGCTGCAAGCTGTGTTTTTGAGACAAGGACCCGGCTGCATGGAAGAAACTCCAAAACTTCCTGAATAAGTCATCATAGTTCCAACAGCAGGCTGCCAAGATGGCAAGAGACAAGCAGTTAGCAGGATTCACCCTCCACTCTCCCATGCAAGCTCGGCTTTGACGCACAGCCCATTTACAGGTATTTTTAAAAGCATAATTGACGTAGTGATCTCACTGCATCACAAGATTCAGCCTTTGCTATATAACAGGTGCACATCCCCGTTGTGGGGAAAAAAATAATAAATTCATGCAAATAATTTTCATCTTGTAAAATTAAAATGGGAGAAGTACGCATAAAAAAGGCTTAAATAAGGTGAAGCATGGCAGCACCAGGCCTACCTGAAGCAAAAACAGAGACTGAGAATGGATAAAGTAAGTCTTTGGTACAAGAACAGTCAGTGGAAAATAGCTATGCCTCAACAACTTAATTCTAAGACTTTCACAAGCAGACGACAAACTTTCTAACTGCTTTAATTTTGGACGCATCTTCTCCTAAGCACAACAATTTACTGCTGCCCTGTAATCCATGCTATCACATGCACCTGAAGCAAGAAGGATGTAAAAACAATTCAATCCTACTGTCACTTTAACTTCTAAAGAAATTAATGCAAAGCAGTGAAATTCACAACACCTTGTATAGTAATTAAATGTTTTGTTTATAATTTACAGCTATCCCAAATATTTCCACAAGTAGGTCTTTTTTAAAGATGAAAAATCTAACCCTTCCGTTTGACCTACCAACATGGAAAGACACAGGCCTACCCATCACAACAGCAACACTGAAGGATCTTAACTAGTCAGCCAGAGTAACAGCTTTCCAGAAGAACAGATCTATGTGCATGCACTTTTGGAGCATATAAACAGAAGCTGCTCATCAGCACATGACAACGCACATATTCCATCCAAGCTAGAGGTGCAGCTGGGGTTGGGATGATTACTTTTCAAGTCTCCTCTACATCTGCCAGACCAGAGTATTTTGTACAATCATGCAAAAAAGGCTGCTATGTATATATTCTGGTTACATCACCCTAAATAGAACAGAAGTCCACCGAAGTAGATTCAAACAGCTTAAAGCAGCACTTGAATTCAAGCCTGTTAAATTGTTTCAGAGGTGCCACGCTAATGGCAGGAAAACAAACTCTTGTACAAGCAGGCTAACATGGGATCCTCCTGCCATACTGCTCTCAGAGTATTTGCTATTTGCTTGAGAGCACCCTTCAGAAGTGAGGGGAAAGTACAACCAACCTTATCAGCAGATAAGCTACTTACCACAAGCTGTGGTAACTGTTGATGCTGTACACAAGCACCACCTCCAGTCAGACTGCTACCAGTATCTTAAGAGTTAGAAAACGCTCTAGAGATACTCAGTCTACTGCAAAGAAGAAAATTGGCTATTGATATTAGCTTGTTGTCATTGGTGGTGTTTTTTATTAAAGTTAGTATTTCCAAAGAGAAATACTCAGTCTTTCCAAAGGGAAATTCCTCTTTTTACTACACATTTGGGGTAAATGTATCTCCATATTAGGATCTCATGTCATAATACTCACATATGCCATTATCCTTTCACTGAACAAACTCAAAAGCAGCTTCCCCACATCCTCACCCTCCTGATAGTGCCCAGCCACTAGTGAAGTTTTAATCAATAGCCCTGCCTCAGAATCCCATCCCATTCGCTAGCTGTCCATTCTAACAGTTTAAGAACAGACGAGATGGTGAATTCAGCCTAAAGAGTTCTGAGAATCACCTGTGAATTTCACAGCAAGATGTAGCGTGTGAGGTACTTGACACAGAAACTTGAAATTACTTAAAGGGAAAAATGTTAGCACGGTTTGGCTGTGCAGGTAGTAAAGAACAAGTATTGGAGAGCCCTGGAAACTGGCTGGGTATTCCAAGTGCTTGTAGCCTCACATATCACATCAGTTCCAAGGGTTTCAAAAACGAAGCTACCACAACTCCTCTCATCTCCTAGCACGTGGTATTTCACAGCTAAATTAGGACTACTTGGAAGCACATGTGCCTCAAAGGCCACAAATGGAATCAAAAGCATCTAGATTCTGAGTATTCTGGGGGAAGATTTAATTTGATAGTTGAAGCACATTCTTGATTCTTTTGGAAATCCACACAATCAGGGCTGAATACAGCTTGTGCAGCTGCATGGGACAAATAGCAAGAGCTGGTGCAACAAGTGGTTCATACAAAGTTAATGACCAGAACTGCTAGGATGTGATTCAACGCGCTTTCACAGGATACCAAAAGCATGTTTTTGAGAATCAGTGCACAGCAAGTGAATCAAAAGCATGGCATTTACCAAATTAACTACTTGTCTTGATCACATACTTATAGGACAGTACTGTCATGACAATTAAGTCTTGCAGACATAAACTAATAGGAGAACATGCCAGCAAGGCAACAGTGGAAAGACCCCAACTACATGACTACCTTAAGATCTTTACTACTTCAGTTTCATTATATGAAAAGGGTCTTTCTAAGATCTTTTAACTGTTACCAAGACATTACACCCCTTGCTTGAACATACCCCACCAAACCCATTTCATGTAAGATTGAAGTCTCTTGTTCTCACTCAGACCTTTCACAATTCTTGTTTTGTACTGTGGCAATCTTTTTCCTCTCTATCATGTAACTGATGCCAGGTTCAAATATCTTTTTATATATAAAAGCAGCTCCACTGGGCCAGACTTTAGTCCATCAGTGTCCTGAGAGTGGCCAACAGAGAGGATGCTTAGAGAAAGGGTATCAGAATCAGAAATAGGTGCAATTGCTTGCTTCCACCAATACCTTCCAACCTTCTAGCAACAGTTTAAGTGTTATAGAACTCCCATGTTTAATAAGTTATGCTTCTTGATACAGAAACTTCATGCCTTCTTGCTCATTTGTCCATGCTCCGCCACTGATGGGCAAGGTGCAAGTCTCTTTCTCAGTGTTTTGTTTTGGCACAAGATCTGATAACCTCTTAAGCTAATCGGCAGCTTGCATGACATATATATATATATATATATATATATATATTCAAAACATCACAAGATATGGCTCAAGTTTATAATTTGATTGTCTCTCCCCTCTAGAGTTACACTGATTACATTTGTCGGAGTGGGACAGGGTCTTCATGCAAATTTATACAGCAATAATAAAGTGTCAGCACGCTGGGTCCAATAGGCCCTCTAGCAGTAGAAGGATATAAAATACAGAAGAGGCCAACTATTGCCCTACAATTTTGAAAAACTCTAAAGATTACTGTGAAATCAAAGTCTATCCAAGGTTCTTGGGAGAGCTTTTGAAGACACTGAAGATGTTGACATGCCTGAGGGCCAGCACAGTAAAAACAGAGACAGCACCCAACACTTGGGAGACCATCTGGCATGAGAAACATTATTCATTAACAGAGATTAACAACTCAGTGCTCAAAGATGTTGAGGAAATCAACCAATTGCCTTTTCCAGGATCAGCTAAACAACACACAGTGAAAAGGTAGTGCAACAGGTGTACAGGCTCAGCTCTGCACTGTACCTTTCACCTCAGTTCCTTATCAGAGATGTACCTGTTCTCTTGCATCAAGTCTTTGATCTGAGCCAAAATCCAGTCCACCTCTGAAGAAGAATTAGACCACAATTCTCGAGACTTCGAAACAGACTGGACTGTCTGCATAACCTGAGTGAAGGAAAAATCCAAGTGTTAACAGAAAATATACTCCAATGGTCAACAGAAAGGCACTGCTATGAAAACCAGATGCCCATGTGATATGTACTTCATAAAGAGCACTTGAAAAAGACTCACAAAGTTCCCTTTCCTAGGGGTATATTAAAAATTAATATAAGTCATGTCATACTCAGAAAAAAAACTGCACTAAAAAGGTGGTAGCACCAAGGAGTCTCTAAAAATAAGCAACATATTACATCCTTGAATATAATGCAGTAGCAGTATAAAAGGAAGGCTATCTGGCTGAATCTAATAAATGAATATGGATTAGAGAATAAAGCAGGGGCCTAGAAATCAAGATTACTTGGTTCAAACTGAGTTTGTCTTAGGGTATTGTGCTTTCATTAACAGCTGTTAATGGGATAGAGAGACTGGCATATATAAACCCCTAGACTGCAGACAGAATTACTTCATTAAGCCTTAGTCATTAAATGCTCCTATGATTGCCAGGGGATGAAAACAGATTTAATTCTGATTACAATTGTGTTTTTCCTATAAATGTCTTAACCTACCCAGAACTGCGGAAAGAATGAAGAAAAAAAAGCTAGTATGGGAAGAATGCAGGAACTTTTATCATTTGCAGTTTTAAGAATAACGCAAAGCCCAGGTTTTCTCCTTCTACACAATCTTTCTTCCTACTCCCCTACTTTGCATTACCCTCAAAACAAAGTAATCCTGGGAAAATGACCAAAAAATACAACTCCAAAATAAAAAACACCCTTGAATTTATGGAAATAGTAATTAGTTTTTCTACTCAGGAACAGTAATGAAATTCTCACTTTTTCCTCTAAGATGACAGGAGAGGCCCAATACATGCCTAGTCATTTTGCTGTTGAACTATGTTATATTATAATTATACTTTATTAAATCTCTTTGCAATAAGAAAGCATGAATGAAAAGACAAGCTCTCCAAACCAAAGAGCTATACAGATTTAAAAGAATTCCCTCATAGCTCCCCACATTTTTTCAGAAGGCAAGGAAAAGAATTGTACATCTAACAGGTGTTTGGCTATGAACAGTTGCTTTAAAGCACACTCAAACTGCAAGCAAATATAACTCTCTCCATTCTGACTTGACAGTGTGAAGATGGAATATTTGAAAAGCTTTAAAGACAAAACAACTGGTGGTGGTGGTGGTGGTGGGGTAGCTGAATAATGCTACCACTAGGATCCCATCGGCATCCTACACTCAAGTATTCAAAGAGTAGGTGAGAAATGAATTGAAAGCTAAAGTTATTTCTCCAGTGACTTCAGGCCTTACATTTATCCTTTAGAGGAATTAACACTTTTTTTTTTTTGCTGATGTTTGTATTCTGTCAACAACCTACCTACCAACATTGTAAATTCTTCTAAACGCAATTTTAAGTGATGAACATTGGACATAATTTGGACATAATCCAGAAGTTGGACTCAGTGATCTTAATGGGGTCCCTTTCAACTCAGGATATTCTATGATTCTATGAAATAGCACCTGTAAAACAGAATTCTATCTGAGCAAAGGGAAAAGCAGGTCAGACTATACTTACCCGAAATTGCTCATCTTTGTAGGATATCAGCACATCTCTGACTTTTTCTAGAAATAAGCATAAATATATAGTTTAAACAGGGAATGGATCAACTATACAATGTTTTCTTGTATATAGGCAAGCTGTTTAGTTCTGCAGTTCTACAGCTGTGAGCTGCAGTTCTGTCTTAGGCAATACTCTGAAGACTCCTGCAACTTCCAGACTTTTCTGGCAATGTAAATCTTATCAAGTGGTGTTGAACTAGGGGTTCAGTATTTTATCACTAGCAGTGGACAAACACAAGTTGGATAAATGCAGACAGCTCAAAAAAAAACCATAAATTGGCCACTATAAGGTCTCCCTCGAGATTTCTCTTCTCCAGGCTGAACAACCCCAACTTTCTCAGCCTGAGAGAAGCTACTCTAAAATCTCACTTGAAACAGACTAGAAGGCTTCCTCCAGTAAGTCAATCAAATCTATTGAGTAAAGCTTCTGATTATAGGGTTCAGAGACTTCTGGTGATGAAAAAGCAACCACTGGAACAGTTTACCAAACTTCTGCCATTGTTTTTGCACTTTATGTCTTACCAGCTTATGTTCTGGTTGAGTCACCTGTGTTTTTTGTGTGTATGTGTTGTTTTTTTTAACATACTACTGGCAGCTAGTGATTTCCTGTCTACATGCTAAGTACATAGAAACTAGCTGAACTGCCTTTATTCTGCTCCTGCTCAAGTTATGAACTGACAATGTTTTGAGGGCTGTAAAAGGAACATAGTCTACTTTTTCAGTAGCCATCTCAAACCCAAAGTTATGGCCGTCAGAACACTAGAATTAACTTTCACAATGCTTGGTCTTAAACCATCCCCGTGTCACTGCTGTTACTGATTACGATACTGCATATTCAATACAAGTAAAAGATTTTATGTGACTAATTCAGTGAACTTAGGTCAGAAAAGTCAGTTACCACAGAATCCATCAAGATCCAAAAAGCAATCCCAAAATGTGAACTGAAGGTATACCTTTATCCATTGTCAGGGATCAAAGATAATACTGTTTTGCTAGGACGGGACAGATCTAATTCTTTTTATCTGCTATTGTTCCAGGGACACCTACCATGGAATTCCTTGTGCTTCTGACAGGCCTCATGCTGTGGGGTTTGAACCTCCCATGTGTCATTGTCCAATTCTGTGTTTGCTTCCATCGCTTCCTGCTCCTCTTCCTCCTCCTCCTCCTCCTCCTCACTTTCTTCACACAAATTATTGCCCAACTGACGGCTCCAATATGTCTTTCGTAGCCAGTCCAGCACAACATCACAACCTAACGGAGAACATAAAACACTCTCTTCTCAGTGAGGTTTACTTTCCTATTTAACAAAAAATGCAGGTGGCATATTGCTAACTTGCATTGTGAAAAGAAACACCATTAACAAACCCTGAAATCACATACAATTCTATTAATGAAAAGGTGAGTGAGTTTAGAAAAACAAAACAAAACAAAAACCCACACAATACAGTATTGCAGCCCTGGTAACACCTACCCACTGCCTTTTTGGCAACAAAACAGATTGGACACTCCTTACTCAAGCTACACCACATTTAAGCGGAAACTAAGTCCCAGCAGTGGCATTCTGATGAGAAAACAAGTCAATTATTTTATAGCCCTATTATCAACACAATGTCTAAAGCAAAAATATTTTTTTTTTGGTGCAGACTACAGTAGGCATACCTTAGATAGAATGGAAAGAGAAACCCTTTTATCCCATCACTATTTTGCTACCAAGTTCAATTTAGGACCCTGCCGAAGGTTATGTCTCTGGCTCCTCAGTGTTTAACCCCAAATTCCCAGGAATTCCTTCATAGGCTATGAGCTGGTCATTTATTCAGGGTTGTGTGACCTACTGCATCTCCCCCTAAACTGATTTTTTTAACAGTCTTGGGTACATCTAAACCATCAGGAAAAGCATTCACCTCCTTCCCTGACATGAACTTTATGTGCTGTAAAGAAACAATAGGGCTGAACTACTGTTTCCAGTATTTTTTTTTCAGGGGAAGGAGAAAGTGTCTGAACACCTGCCCCATCAAATAAATGGAAGGTCATTCCTTCCCACAGTTAGAGAACCTCCAGTCCTTTTTGAAAGCCTAACGTTGGCTACATCCAGTTGCACTTTCCCCTTCCCAAAAACTGGGATTCTGCCCCACCTCTCCCAACAACACAAGGCAGGGGAGAGTGAAGAGCAACATCCCCTCCACAGCCTTGGTTTCCCCTCCTTTTCTGCATGCTCCTCAACGGGCACGCTTCAGCTATCCCCACAAGGCTGCGGCACACTGTCACAGGCATTTCACACCACAACTCTCCCCATGAGGATGAGCCCCCAGCCCGCTCAGCAGGGCCCCAGCAGGGAGGGCTGCTCCCCTCAGGGCTCTGTACCTGTTGTGATGCGGCCTAAGGGGACACCGCTGCCCGAGTGCACTGCAGGCAAGGCCCTCCCACACCATCCGACAGTGGCACTCACCCTTGCGGCACAGAGCCAGGCGGGGCAGCTTCCCGTGGGTCAGCTCATGGCGGAGATCCACGACCCAGATGGGGATATCCACCTGCAATAGCAGCTACAGGCATCACCACAAAACTCCCACGGCATCGGGTCCAACCGTACGCAGCTCTGCAAGGCTGCAGACAACCTCTTCCCGAGTGGGAACAACTACTCTAGCTTCCCCTTTCAAGGGTGGGCTGAGACCCCTCCTCTCTGACCCCGGTCCTCCTGGGGCCTAGCATCCATACAAACGCCGGATTTTGCAGTTTAAGTTTTTCAACTTTTCTTGCAACAACAGCTGTCTTTTCAGTCAGAGGCACTATGTGTAACTTAATGATGTATCAACCAGTTAAACTGTATTTAAACTGATGAAACATTCTGGATGACAGTTTGTAATGAAGATATGATCATATCATACAAAATACTCAAATCATATATACTGTAAGTTGTATTTGCATTTTTCCCACGGATAACTGACTTTAATTATTAAAGGTCTCTATTTGCAAGTTTGATCAGTGTTAAAAAGTGAGTAGCAGCAGTTTTCTTAAAAAACAAACAGAAAACAATTCTCCATCCCCATATAGAGTCATTGGACAAGGCTGCATATCTAGGAGTCTCAAATACTATCTGCTCATCCCTGTCAAAATTTGCTGTTCAAACCCAGAAACGATGCTCAGTGCAGCTGGCAATAAAAGGACTCAAGTTACTACTACACCTTGAATGTTCCATCCTCCAAACAGAAGCTCACCTTAAACAACTGAGAATGACAAGATGAAAATACCTGCAAATATAACTAAGTGCTATTAATGCATTATCTTGGTTCTCAAAGAATTGAATTTATAAACTATAGACTTAGCTCTTTTTCCATCTCTCAGTAATAAAAACAGGTGGCATATATGTCAAGTGGGACTATTTGCATCTAAAGATTCAATCACACAGGATTCAAAATGTTTTAGTGAACATCATCAGCCGTTGTTACTCCTAATTTGACTTTAAAGAACATCAAGCGTCTTCAAAGCTTTGCAGTTGGAGAGTACAGGCATCCGTATCCATTATTTTGCTTACGAAAGAATGACCCTGACAACTCCTCCTAATGTTATTAATAGTCAATGTACGTGCTCTCTGTATATATATAAGTTATTGGTTAACTTTTATTAAATATTTACCTCTATGGCTAATTGTCTCAGCGGAATGCTGACCATTTTCTGTTTCCTTTCTGTGATCAAGTTGACAAATCTGCATGCAGGTTACAGAAAAGATAAATAACTTTATCAAAAGCTGCAAAGAAACTTGGAACCCCAGAGACAAATCCCCCACAAACCATACAACACTGGGGTCTCAGAGACCTAAAGTGAAATAAGACAGCTGAATAATGCTCTCTGTCCAGATCTCTCTTTTCCTTGCAGGACAGAGGCCTTCAGAGTCCTACCTTACAAGGGCCAGACCATAGGACAGGATGAGCTCGTGTGACCTCAGTCTGCCAGATGAATCCAGAACCTTGCAACGAATCAGTTCGGCAGTACAATCCACTGCAAGAGGCATTTTGGGGCCATACCTAGAAATTAAAGAAATGATGAGCAGCCTCACAAGAATACACTCCCCCTACAAAAAGGGTAGCCTTCACAATACTTTTTGTGCTTTGTGGTACTAAGCAGCCTGAGAACAGGTATGCAGACAGTAAGGCTTCTTCCAGAAGACTTTTAATTGGAACAGTGATTACACGGCTGCTCCTAGGCAGGTTAAATGAGTACCTACTGACATGCCAAACGTCAGCACTCATGTCACTCATACAGCACGAGTCGCTATAACTGGACCGGATTCCTTTACGGTGCAGCAGAGGCAACACAAAGTAAAGCGACGTGGGGACCCCGGACGCGCTCAGAGCGCCGCACTGTCCTGAGCGGAACGAGTCCGGGAAGCTGCGGACACGCAGGGCTTCTTCCTCCCCCCGCGCCCGAGGCGCCGCGCTATTACCGGCGCCATCCGCGTGTCCGAAGGCGACTGCCCAGAGACGGGGCCCCGCAGGACGAGGCGCCCGCGGCTGCGCACGCCGCTGCGGCCGGCCCTGCGGCCCCGACAGGCCGTGCCGGAGCAGCCCGGGGCGCGCAGCCGGCACGGCCGCTTCAGGGACCGCAGGGGGCGGCCCGGGAGGCAGCGACGGCCCCGCAGGGCCGCTCCCCGCTCCCGCTCCACGCCGGCGCGCGGCCCGTACCGGCTCTTCCAGGCCGAGACCCGATCCAACGCCTCCTGCTGCAGCCGGCCGTCCCCGCAGTACAGCCCCACCATCACCTGGTCCCACTCCGCCCTGCCCCTCCACGCCACCACCGTCCGCAGCGGCTTCAGCCACCTGCGGGTCCCGGACAGCCACTGCCGCCCGCCCGCCATGCCGCCGCCCGCCCCGCGCCCCCCGCCCGGCTTCCGCCGCCCCGGCCCGGGGCGGGGCGCGCCGCTTCCGGCTGCCCAGGGGCGGCGGGAGGGCGCTGGGTTGCGGGGATTGTGGTGTGGTTTTTTGTTTGTTTTTTGTTTGTTTGTTTGTTTTAATCGCCTGTTCTCTCGCCGATCTATCCTCTCTAGTCACCAGTGACGCCGATCTGTTCTCCTTAGTCACCAGTGATAGGACCCGCGGGAATGGTGTCAAGCTGAGGCAGGGGAGGTTTAGGCTACACATCAGGAAGAGGCTCTTCACCGAGAGGGTGGTCGCCCACCGGAACAGGCTCCCCAGGGAAGCAGTCACTGCACCAAGCCTGTCGCAGTTTAAGAAGCGTTTGGACTGTGCGCTTAGTCACATGGTCTGAAATTTTGGGCCGACTTGTGTGGTGCCGGGAGTGGGGCTCGATGATCCTTGTGGGTCCCTTCCGACTCAGGTTATTCTGTGATTCTGTGATTCTATGATTCTCGTCAGGCAGTTTGTGCGAGCCCAGGAATATGCTTATGTTAGAGGCCAGGGGAAGACAGAACTGCAAGGTGGGATGGGAAAAACGTGCTGGAGCTGGAAGCCCATGGGAGCTGCTCGCAGTGACATTGCCAGCAGCAAAGCTAAGCCTTGGGTTCTGGTTACTTAGGAAGACCTGCTGGAAAATACAGAGTATTATACACAAGATGTGGGGGTTTTCAGCCATACCAGGAGCTTGGTGTGTGATCTGAGTCAAATCACATTAGATGACATTTAAATTTAACATTTTTAAAATTAATAATCATAATAAAAAATGGAACTTTTTTGTTTGTTTGATTGATTGATTTTCTGTTACTAAGGAGAATAAAGACCCTAAGCAAAAGCAGTGGATAAAAATAAAGTTGAGCCACAGCAGAAATCGACCAAAATCCAATCCTTCTACTACTGTGGTAAATAAGTTTTGTAAATGAGATCACAGAAAAAGTATTTCTGTTAATATTTTCTTTCAGATAGTACCTTCCTGAGAGCGCCACCTTGCCCTCTTCATGCAGCTGTAACTTGCAAAAATTGGCACTTTGGAAAATCATTTTGCATGCCTGGGGAATAGGGACCTGCATCCAAACAAGCAGATAGGGAACTCCTTAGACACAGTAATACACAAAGGCATGTGCTGATACAGTAAAATTCTAATTGCAGTACAGCTGCTTTCCTGCATTGGTCCATAATGAATTGTATTGTGTGTGTTATAAATACAAGTTTTAGATGTGTTCTGGGGTTTGATCAAAGGTCATGATTTATGTAATGTAACCTAGATTAATGTATCCACCTGTTTTTTTTCCAGTCGGATTTACTTCCCTTTCTTAAGCTGAGTACATCAGGAGGTCGAAATCATCATTGTATGGATGGGTTACAAATGCATGGATTTTCCAAAATAAGGGGACGACCACTCACCTCCCCCTTCTTTAGTAAAAGCTTTGATTTTATGGCTGCACCCATATGAAATTCTGTAGTGTTCCATTTTCTTTGAAAAACAGTTTGTAGGTAATTTTTCGTTGTCTGCTGCGTTGTTTCTCTTCTCTAAACATACTTGAGAGATTAAGTTGGGGAATAGCTGAATCTGTAATTTTTACCAGCATAGAAATTGAAAAATACTAAGAAAATACTTGCTTTATTGTATATTTATGTTACCCATTGACATAAAACCAAGTTGTGCAGAAAATTGAAAGAACTATTTTCTGCCTATATGGAGGTAAAAAAAATGTTTGTGAAGGGTGACAATACAACATTCTATCTGAATGTAAATATTTACCTTTTGTGATCTGATGAAAGGGTAGACAGACTTTGTTGCTGGATGTAACAGGAGGTATCTGGCCTTATGATCCTGAGCAAATTGATGTTGTAGTTAGTGCCTCAGCTTCTTGCATATTATCTTATTGAGGAAGAACATACAGCAATGTACAAAAGGACGCTTTTACCTAGCCTGACGTTCAGAAAAGGTAAGTGTAATATGTTATCCTGATTTTAGCCTATTCACCCATTTCCTATATAACCTATAGAATACCAGCAGGTAATGCCAAAACTTGTTGAAGCTGCTTAACCATACAGGTCAGACTTTTGGATATCTTATTTCTTTACAAGAAAATATCCCACAAATCAGAAGAACAGTCTGTCTTTCTCTGCAGGAATCAGCTACCTAGCTTGAAGGCTGAGGAGGTGTGAAGTCTGTCTGGTTTTTGTCAATCAGAAGGAGAAGCAAAAACATCAGATGACTTTGTCGTCCTTCATGTGCATGGAAGTGATTTCCAGGATTACTTGCTCCATTGTTCTTTAGTGTACGGAGTCCATATCTAGGAAAATATTGAATAACAGTGACCCTCTTGAGTTTAAATACCTGTTAGTAAGTTGAAAGAGAAAGAGAACAGACAATTTCCATCAACGGTTTTGCTTAATGAATGTCTGAGGCCAAAGAAACTGGGTGGATATGCTTGTTCCAAATACTCAAAAGGACTTTTCTTCCAGATGAGATGTCTTTCAGACCCTTGTTTTCAACAGTACTGAGGATTGTTCTGAGTAGCTACAGGCCCTTCTGTAGATTGGTTCTGTCTTTCCCCAAGACTGTCTGGATTTTAGGGTAGCTTAAGCTTTTTATTCAATATTCAGAAGCAAGATTTTGTTTGCAGAACTGTTAATCATCCTCAACAGGTTTTTATGAGCATTCTCTGCTTATACTGGAAAGCTAAAATTCCTTTTATATTCTAGCACAAGTGCAGTTAATGAAGCCTACACTACTTTGGACTAACATGAGTATACCTGATTGCATAGTTCAGAACATGTGCTTCTCAACGTGAGTCAATAGAAAAAAAAATCTAGAAATTCTGCCCATTACAAAATATTTGTTAAATACAGAAGATTATGGGACAGAAATGCTACAGAAATTCTGGGACTGGAAAATCAGAAGGTTGCTCAGAACTCATTAGTATATGGATTTAGTCATCAGCATTTGAAGCAGTTCAGTGTCCAGCAAAGCTGAATGAGTTCTGTTAAAATGCCATCTTTGAATAATATATCAGTTCAGCCTCATGCCCACACCCCCAAAAGTCTGCTGTGTTCTTTGGTAGGTCAAAACGAAACAAAAGTTTCATTACTCAGAAGAACTGCAAGGCTGAGGGAACAGATTTGACATTTGTTGCCAAACTCCTGCGGTGTCTCATGCACTGAAAGTGAATTCTCAGAAGGTATGAGACAGGGACAAAAATTGGAGCAGGGCCCTGTTCTCTGGAAATGGAATAGCACTTTTCATCTGCTTTAAAAATGTTCTGAAATCACAAGCTGTTTACTGCAATCAAGGGGTCTTATTCAGAGTACAGGAACATCGTGTCATTTTGCTTTCCAAATTCTTTCAGGGTTTCAGAAGTCAACTGCAATGCAAAGTCTGTAAAAGCCAAATACTGCAATGATGTGGAACAGATAGGATGCATCAGACTTGATCAGACTACCTGTTCCTGCTTCCGTATCCTCAGAGACGTATCAGAGATTAAATTTAAAGGAGTATTTTTCATTCTTACTCTCTCTGGAGAGCAAGAAAGATGTGAAGAATTTGATGTCTGTAATAGAGGGAAATGGAAGCAAGGGCTGAACTAGCACAGATTTCACATGCTTCATGTGCTTTCAGAGTCTGGATCAAAGGGGAATTATGCTTGTGCTATTGCTTTGTTTGTGATGTCTGGCCATGAGGTTGCTCTGTGCAAAACTGGGAGGTGGTGGGCAAAGATGGCTTGTTGTCCTGAATGACCCACCCAAGGTTGGCAGCAATTTGCTATACCAGTTTCTGCATCCTTAATGTGGTATCAGCTGAGAGAAGAGGACAAGATTGTCTGTGGTGTCCCTGTAGTACTTTGGGAATCTGAATGGTTAGGGCAAATGTGGTTACTTGTACCTACAGGTGAAGTGCCGGTGAGGAACAAAGAACCAGACTGCTGTTTAGCTAAAAAGGCCTAGACAGAAAACCTCTTTGGAAAGAGATTTCAATGTATCAGGGTAATGTAGGTAGTGGATTAAAATAAAGAAAATCCAGGAGGTAAACTGTGATAATACTTTCTCTAAAAGGACCTGAAACTGCTTTTCTCTTGTATAACTGAAAAAGAAGCCTCCAGAGCCTTTCTGAATAATCTTGCTCTGGCTGGGAAGAGGGAAATTCCTTTTCCTGATTTCTTTCCAGAGGGATTGAAATAAGCAGAGGTGATACCTAGAAACAGTCTTGGAATATCAACAGAAAGGAAATTTAATGTGCAGTGCAACATGCTTTCTTTCATTTTCTTTTTTTTTTTTTTTGACTGGGATCAACAACTGTGTGCCAGACTTCTTCCCGGAGTAATCAATGACCAATAAATGCACTTAAAATGAGGGGGTGCAAAAGTTTAAGCTTTGGGGTACCCAGAAATGAAGTAAAAGCCCTTTAAACCAATTGAAAAGGAGGGAGTGTGTCAAGAAGATGTGAGTTGAGTCTTTGTTGTTGTTGTTGGTTGTTTGCTTCTGTTGTTTTTTATGTTATTTTTTAAATTGAATAAGGCACAGCTAAGAAAGAACGATGCTCTATCTGCCTTTCTATGGCTTGACAATTTAATCTCTAATTGGTTGTAAGACATTTGAGCTCCACGTATTCACCAAACACCCTGGCCCTTTGAGGTTGTTAGGAGAGCAGTGGGTGGCAGAGCAGTCAGGAGTGCATCTGTACTGGCAGCTGTTGCCTTCTTTTTTGTGTGTTATTCCCTAGAGCATGGAGAGTGACTGCTGGTAGGTCAGAGAACGAGAGATTGGGGCCTCTGCACCTCTTCTGTGCTATTGGCTGGTTTTGTTTTCTGGCATCTGAGACTTGAGCTTTGGACACTAGCCACCGAACATTATGTTTGCACTGAATTTGTCTCTGTCCTTCCCAGTCTCTTCTCCTTTCCTCTGTTTGCAGAGTTGCAAAGGTAAGAATATGAAATGCTACTTCTTGGCTCATTTCTTACTCGGGGATTAGTATGCTAAGTGAGAGGTATCTGAAATTCTAAACAGATAAAGACAAGTTTAGCAGGGATCTCAAATAACACTGTGTTCTTTACACAGCTACGCAACGGAGGCCAATGTAGCTCAGATTTTCTGAATGAGTAATTACTCTAACCTGCTTAGAATCATTATGTGTGGATACCTGTGCAGCAAGTACAAAGCAATGTCTGCACCCTTGTAGTCCTTATGCTTAATCCTGCATTCAGTGAAGTCAGCAGAAGTTCTACACTGAATGCAGGGGATGCTGGGTCAAGCCTCACATGTGTGATGCTTGTCAAGGGATGTATTACAGGAAATAAGCAACTGAACATGCTTTCTGATGCCAGAGGCTTGGCAGTAGGTTCTGATGCTCTTCAGACATGTGAGACAGCCCTGAAGGAGGAGAAAGCATGTTATTCTACATTTTTATCATTTTTATCTTGTCTAGGAGTCCTGCATAAATGCTCCAGGTAGGGAGCAGCTTCCTGCAGAGGGAGAGGTGACATAGCTCTGGACTCTGTGCTCTCTCTCCCCCTAGGGAGAGGCTGAGAGGGGGAGCAGTACAAGCCATATGTTTGTCACTTTCTTTCTTGCATTTCCTGAAAAGTGCTTAGACAAAACAACCATGGAGCAGAGTGTAGGAACAGGCACTGAATATGATGGGGAATGGCAGAGGTTTTCCTCCTCATAGGAGATACAGGTTTCCTGTACAAAATGTGCTTTAAAAGCACTGGAATGAGGTACCCTGGAAAACCTTCCTGCCCCAGAACTTTACTACTTTACTTTTAATTTGTGTTCTCTTTTTCACTGAAGATAAACAAAAGCTTGAGGCAACATATGGCTCCCTCACAGAAAGATGACTCCAAGGAAAAAATCATCCTGAATATTGGGGGAGTCATATATGAGACATAGAGCAGCACCCTTCGCATCTTTCCAGGGACTAAGCTGTGCAGCCTCATGGAGTACCATGCCCCAGGCATTTATGACTATGATCCCACCATTAAAGTGTTCTTTTTTGATAGGAGTGCTGAGATCTTCAGGCTCATATTGAATTATTGTAGGACCAAACATTTCCACTGCCCCATAGATACCTGTAGGTCAGTCTTAGAAGAAGAGCTGGCTTTTGGGGAGATAAAGGAGGCACAATTAGCATCCTGCTGCTGGCTGAAGCTGAATAACAAAGAAGTGCACTTAGAGGAGTTGGACATTTGGGGTAAAAATGAACAGACTGATAACCAGTGCCCTATAGTCCAGACAGAAAGAAGAGAGAGCTGGAGAAGCAGGTGGCAGCCAAAGATTTGGTCTGTCTTTGAAAAAAACTTTTCCTCTTTCAGTGCTAAAGTAATTTTATATGTGGAGATGCACACAGCCTGTGCCCTTTGGGATTACTGGAATGGGTCCATGAAAAATACTAATGAGTTTGGGGCTTTGATAACCATATTTGGAGTACCGGATTAAAACAAACCAACAAACCTCTCTCTTCTCATTAGCAGACAACTCATTTTTCTCACCTCTTGTCCCTGTTCTCTGTAAAAGAATGCATGCCCTGTGCCTCTTTCAAACCTCAGGTATGCCGAGCAACAAATGCAAGTCTGAGACAACAGAAGATGCTTTTCTGCACTGCTAGCATATCCTGAGCCAATATTTTGTCCTGGAGAGGCTCTTAGAGTAAGTCTGTCTGCATTAGTCCAGCATGTCAGATATTTTTCCTTCCTTACAAATTCAGATACAGGAGTTAAGTATATTTTTTCTTTGAACCCAATCCTCTCTGTGGTTTTTCAAATTTGAAAGGAGAAAATACATGTCATGTGTGCAAAACAGTGCTGAGCAGGTGATTTGAAAAAGATTGTCTGGAATTGTACTGTGCCTGTAGAGAGGATCATAGGGTTGTGGTGGGGCTGTGAAGTTATGCGATACCTGTTTGTTGGACTAATTGCACGTATGCCCTTTCCTCCCTCTGCAGTGCCTGGCTTTTGTTTCTCTGCTGTTCATCTTTGGAATTCTCATATTCTGTGAGGAGACCAAGGCACAATTTGAGTTCTTTACTGCTAACTTCACCTTTGTTAGCAGTGCTGAGGTCTCCCACAACTACTATGAACCCTATTACCACCAGGCTGCCTACTTGGTTCATCTGGAGCTTTTCTGTGTCCTCTGGTTTACTTTTGAGTTCTCTGTGCAATTTTGTTTCTGTCCAGACAAGAAGTTCTTCCAAAATCTCTTGAATGTGGTTGACTTCCTCTCCCTCTTCCCCGTTTATATTGAACTCTTTGTGGATGGGCAAATTCAGAGAATGACAAGCCTGGTGTTTTGATTGGGCTTTACTTGCATTGTCCATTTCTTCAAACTCCTGAAGATACCAAACCTGATAGAAACAACACTGATCTTCAGAGTTCAGTGCTACACCCTCAAGTCTATTCTCAGAGAGTTTTGAATCCTGCTGATGATTTTGACCTTTCAGACACTCTTCTTTGTCTCTCTCTTTTTCTATGGGGAGTTGCTGGGTAGTCATCCTTCCTACAAAAAGAAGCTACACTTCACTAACATTCTTCTTTGCTTCTGGTGGGCACTGATCACACTCACTACAGTGGACTATGGAGATGTCATCCCTCTCACCACAGCTGGCCAAGTGACAGCAGCCTTAGCTGCAGTATTTGTCATGTTAACTATCATCATTCAATCCCCATTTTCCTGGTGAAGTTTAAAAACTATTACGACATTGCTATCTTCAAATGGAACCTGAAAAGGATCAAGAAGCATCAACACCATTGACATCAGAACCTCTGTTCCCCTTTGCTGTGGAGCAATAAAGATTCAGCATGGCTTATTCCCTTTGGTAGGAAGGGAGAGCATATAGTTCTTAGTGCACTTAGTTGCTGCCTTAGCATATTTCAAACCAATGGTGAGGCCTCACTTTGTAGTACATGATGCACAGGTGGTCAGACCTGTTGAATCCCATGTGTCTTTCCCATACAGTACTGCATCACATGCTCTTTTATATGCCACAGTTGCACTCTCTCATCTAGCTGTGAGGAGAGAAGCTGTGATGCTGCATTACAGCTTGAATGTGCATCACACAGCCCAGTCCCATGACGTGGGGCCACAGCATAGTCTCTCAGCTGGCACGTAACCCTTGATGCTACCTATATTCTCCATTGCCTGACAGGCCATAATCTCATTTTGCATGCTGAAAAGATCTGTAAAGGGTCCTGCTCTAACAGTGAGGAGGAGGTAGGGGGATTTTTTTTTTTAAGTGCTCTGTTTCCTCATTTTACCTTTTAGTAAAGAAGCCAGTACATCTGATTTGCCTGTGCTCACACACCATTGTAAAAAAGGGAGTAGGCTGAACTGACTGTCTGTGGTCCTGAGAGCCAGCACTGTTCGATAATGTGCTTTGCATGCTCACAGGAAATGCTGTGGCATTCGGGTAGCAGCAAGGGAGCCCTCCAACAGCAGAACTTTTTGGCTCAGCTGAACTCAATAGCAACATTTTCTTGGCCTTAGTGAGATCAAAATTTCATTGGCCATTTCCAGTGGATCAACTCATTTCAGTACTTGATTTTTATGTGACAAAATCTCTGAGCTATTAACCAAAATATCTGTGGCTATATAAAAATTATTTTTTCCTGTTCAAGAAGAAGAACATAATCCGCATTACTCAGTACAGTTTTAATGTCATTTACCTTATAAAGGCATAGCTATAAATTATTAATATTTATCTTTTAACTGAATAGTGTTACCTGTGTTTTATTTTGAAATAACAAATATTGTTGAGGTATGGAAAAGAACCCACATCTCATTGTTTATACAGTAGGATGAAGTGTTAAGATTATTTTGTTTGGTAAGTAAAAACTGCTATGTACAACAAGTTTTGTATGTAAATTTCATTTAGACTGTATTTTAATTGCAATATTAAGTTTTTTTCTGACAGTATGATTTTTCTGTTCAGGATAACACTTTAAAGATATTTTTTTTTTTTAATTGAAACGCTAGGTGACTTCCCCCTGTTCCAATCCAATTAAAATGAGTTAGTTTTCTTGTAAAGAAAAGGAAAAAACACTGCAAACATTTAAACATGAAACACGTGAGAAGCTGAAAACACCCTGGAAATGGAAGGAAGGTCTAGGTGTTCTCCACCCACCTCTGCTGTGCACCCACTAGAGAGGGCCAACAGGGCAAAGCCATACATGCGGCTGCATAGGAATTGTTCTTAATTGGATCAAAGTGGTGTTCTGTTTTCTATGGACATATATTGTCTTCTTAGAAATTCACATTAATAGCGAAAGTTTAGCAAAGGTTTGCCAAGCCTGTTCTTGAGCTCTCTGCAGTCTAGGAAATGATCCATGGTATAAACATAGGCAATGACCCCATTTTAAGAATCCAAGTCAAATCCACTGGGACAATTACACAGTACTGGGTGCAAATTTAGGAGGTGGTTCAGAGTGCTGCGATTATTTTTTATTTATTTATTTATTTATTGTGCAGTGCTGATCTCCATTTGTCCTGCTCCTCTGGTGTACATCCATCTTTTAATAGATGCTTTACGAGAGATTTTCTGCAATTGAGAAGAGCAGCTTTCACCGCTGCCCCCAGGAGAGGGTGCTCTCAAAACATGTACTGCAGACCCATTTCTGCACAGGAAACACAATGGGAACATCGGAATGGAGCATTTCACCACTCTGTAACACAACTCCGCTTAGGTTCTAATGTACTTTCCTGTCACATCAGTTAGTGTCTACTCCTATTTGTCATAAAACCAGGAATTTACAGCAGCAATGTTAAGTCAAAGTCAATGTGATAGCTACACAGAGATCACTGTAGTTCCCCTGGATCTATCCCTGCTAAGAATTTAGCACTGGTTTAACTGAGGAAGAATATGTACTTTAAGACTAGCTCAAAAAAACTGCATGGTGTTGGTGGCAAGCAGAGTTGCTTGATCAATATTTGTTCTTCAGTTAAAGAGCAGCATACAGAAAATTGTCATTTATTAAGAGTTGCCAAGTTTTAGTTAGATTTCAGTGCCTTGTTCATGATCTTAGTAATGTAGGTATTATGGTGTCCTTGAGGAAAGTGTCTCATTTGCTGAGAGTTGAAGCGCTATGTATATAAGAAAAACAATGACTTAAAAACATGATTAACTTAGAGAACAGTGCAATGAATTATGTAGTTAATTTCAGAAAATAATCATCCAGCCAATTTACAAAGTGACAAAGACAGAAATCATCATCTTGGCTACAAGCTGGAGTTGTCTCTTTTGAGGTTTGTCCAATCAGCAGAAGATAATTTGAAAAAGCAGCTTTCTATATATTACTAATATATAAATCATAAAACATTTCAGTTTGATAATACCTATTTGTCTCGTTTTGATTAGGTAAAGCCACTTGATTGCAATAAAGGCAAAACAAGAGGAAATGCTCACGTGTTGTTGACATACAAATACAATAATATATTAATAAAGACGTGATATTCCAAATAAGAAAAGTGTAATGAGGTTTTATAAAACCGTGAGGTTTTTAAACTGGCTTTATAACAGTTTGTGTTTTGTGGCTGCTTCATGTCCCAGCCAAGCACTTCGAGCTTAGTGTTGTCCACTCATCAGGAGCAACAGAGAAAAGAAGAATAAAGCCTTCTGCACCAAGGCTAAATGAGCCATCCTGGTTACCAGTTTTCTTGCTCAAGTCAGACTTTGAGAGGTAACAACAAAGTGAGGCTCTGCTGAAGCTGCAGCTGGTAGCCTGACCAAGGCAGGCAAGCACGCTATGTCCCACACCCTTTTCTTACATCAGTTTCCAGATGGTTTCATGCTACACCTCCCCACCCCTTTCACCACAGAGTGGCAGCAAGTTAGCTGATGCAATTTGATCTTATGTCTTCTGAGACAGTTGCAGAGGTTGTGAGATGAATGGGATCCAAACTTCAGAGGACCTCTTGCTACACAGTGGCCATTCAACACTATCATATGATACTAACTCCTACCTTCATCCCGGACTCTGACAGCCAGAAAGCAGTTAAAAGCTTGATGTTCCTGTCCCTCTTTTCTTAGTCTCCTAATCCCATAAGCTGTTTTTGAATATTGTCTGCACCTCATGGGCAGAATTTCTGGTGGTTTTAGCCATGTTAACTTCATAGCATCCCCAAATACTCCAAGCTGCTGAACGTTCTGGGGATGTAGCAACTCTGTGCTTAGAACATGATGTAGTTATTGGACCCAAACTGCCCCAAGGCTTACAAAGTAGTCACAAGTCCCTTGCAAGACATTTCTGAGTCAAGTGCTTCATGACAGGAAGGCCGAAACCCCATCTCCTTCTCTCTCTTCCTCTGCAAAGGCCATTAAAAGGCTATTATAGAGTAGGATGCAGTTCACAAGAGGGATAAGCCATCAGACTTACTGTACCTATGAAATGGATGAAAGGGGCCTCAGACAGCTCAGAACACTTTCAGAGAAACAAGTCATGTTCTCAGCTACCCTGAATATTGCCAGCAGCATCACTGGTGAAAGTTTATTGTGCAAATTTAAGATTTTAAATGGTCTTTTAGTTTAAGACTATTCCGCCATGTCCTATCATTATCTACGCAAGTAAAGAGTTGCTCTCCATCCTTTTTATAAGACCCCTTTAAGTATTGAAAGGCCGCAATGAGTTCACCCCGGAGCCTTCTCTTCTCCAGGCTGAACATGCCCAGCTTTCTCAGCCTTTCTTCATAGGAGAGGTGCTCCAGCTCCCCATCATCTTTGTAGCCCTCCTCTGGACCCACTCTAACAGCTCCACATCTTTCTTGTGCTGGGGGCCCCAGACCTGGACGCAGCACTCCAGGTGGGCCCCACAAGGGCAGAGTAGAAGGGGACAATCCCCTACCTCTCCCGCTGGCCACTCCTCTGGTGATGCAGCCCAGGATGCAGTTGGCCTTCTGGGCTGCAAGCGCACTCTGCTGGCTCACGTCAAGCTTTTTGTCCACCAGAACCCCCAAGCCGTTCTCTGCAGGGCTGCTCTCAATGAGTTCTTCTCCGAGTCTGTACTCCTGTCTGGGATTGCCCTGGCTCAGGTGCAGCACCTTGCACTTGGACTTGTTGAACCTCATGCGGTTCACATGGGCCCATTTCTCCAG
This sequence comes from Anser cygnoides, assembly GCF_040182565.1. Lineage (NCBI taxonomy): Eukaryota > Metazoa > Chordata > Aves > Anseriformes > Anatidae > Anser > Anser cygnoides. The sequence continues at coordinate 21,820,009 of NC_089885.1, read as the reverse complement.
CCTGTCCAGGTCCCTTTGAATGGCATCTCTTCCTTCTTTGGTATTAACTGCAACACTCAGCTTGGTGTCATCTTTAAAGCATTTCCTAAAGTTAAGCTAATTAGTCCATACAACTTGCCAGTGGTAAACCACTGCAATTTGTCTTTGGGATAGCTAAAGAGGAAAGACTTGATCCCTCACCAACAAAGCATTTGAAGTCATGCTTAATTTTAAGCATTTTTGGGACTGAAGTAAATGTTTAAGTGGGCTTGAGATCCCAGCTGTCTGCTTGGGGCAAAAACTTCGTATTTATTACGGATCAGGATAGGACCATGCTGGAGGATAACGAATGTGTGAGCATTGCTGGGATGGTCTTTCCCTCACAGCTCCAATTAGCTGCCTCAGGTAATAACATTAATGAGGATACAGCACCAGGGGCTTTACTGCTGGCTGTATCATCCCACCACTGACTGCAGTTAAGTATCTGAATAACTTAAAACAGTGAAGTCACATCTTCATGGTGCCTGTTCCTTCCACTAACTGCTGTCAACCACACTTACACTTGCAGCATACATGCAGTGTCAGTGACAAGGACTACATATATATATATATATATTTTTTTTTTTTTCTGAAAGATATTACTGTCTTTCTGCTCTTGAGTTTTGTGAACTGAAGATCTACGCTTTCTTAGTGCTCTAAACAGAGCCATGGTTCTCTAAGACAGACCCTGCAGCCTAGGCTAGTTTTGCCAAGTGACTGTCTCAGCCTTTTTGCTTTTCCATCTGGGAGACTTCTTGGCCTGATTTAAAGCTTCCAGTGTTGCTGATGTTGCATGAATGGAGAGAAAGAAACAATAGAAATGAAATTGTTTAATTTGATACCCTCTCCCTTTCTGCCCTATTCATGTCTAGACCTTGCAGAATGAGACAAGAAAGGAGTGGGAAATGCAGAAGAAAAGGGAAGAACACAATTGCATCAACAAAGATTTCATGACCTCCATCAGCTGGGACAAGTGTGGCCTCAGATAGGCTGTTCATTTTCTGTCTTAATTTTTATCAGCTGTGCCTGTGGCCTGGTTAACCACTTAGAGTCTCAGCAAGGATAAACAGATGTGCCACTTCATGATCAAGCAAGCTCAAAAAAATACTGTCTGGGATGAGTATAATTCATACCAGAGTTAAGATAGCAAACCCTACCACAGGACAGAAGCTAAGAGATGGATGTCATGCACTCCTTAATCAGGAGGCAATTTTCTACTTGCAAAGGAAGCAAAAGTCCCACTTTCATGTCCCCCAACTTACTTGGGCCTGTTTCTAGGAAGTACATAGTTAGGCTCTAGCAGAGGGTTTCATGGAGAGGACACTCACATGGTTTCAGGGAATGCCTTTTCTGCTTCCTTGGCTGTAGTCATGCAAGCTCATGGAAAACACACACCAAAATAATAATAATAATAAAAAAAAATACACAGAAAATGAGGATTTTAGAACAGAAAGCAAACCCTGTGCAAATCTATGACAGTTGCTGAAGGTGTCAGAAAAGACCTTTAGCCACAAGGGTGGCTAGATGTAAGACTCACACTAGGATCTTCATATGATTGTGAGCTATGAAATTCCCGTGTCATGGAAAACCAAGGGACAGGAGAGCTCAAGCAAGGCTCCTGTGTGTCTATAGTATTTCCTTGCAGCAGGGTAAGTTTGCATACAGTCTTATCTTGAGATATGCTTCTTGTACACACCTTCCTTTACAGGAAACTTCTTTATATTTTCCATCTTTCTCACCTCAGACTTTCTTTCACATTGCTGTAAATGACCTGTCTCTTCATAGATCCTCCTTCAGCTCCAGCCATCCTGATATATGCTCTAGAGGCAGCCACCCTTACCTACTCCACCAGCTCAGAGCTGTTTGTATGAGCTCTGCTAGTCCACTGCAGTAAAAATGATTTGGAAGGATATATTCATGTCATATCCTTTGGGGAAAATTGAACTGCCCCAAAGCCAGTGCTAGAAGTGATCCTCTTTTTCCTTACAGGGATCCCTAGTCTTTTGGAATTTCCTTTTATCTTCCTAATTCTTCTCTCCGTCTTAGCAAGCTGGGAAGAAAAGGACATGTAACATTTTTGCTGTGCACCCCTGGCCCAAGCAGTGCCTGAAATCCAGCCTGAAACCATCACCTTCAAGCACCTTGGACCAAAAACTGATGTGGGCCTCATGCTCTGGTATGGCCTCTGGTCATTTGCATCCTTCCTCTGACTCACGCCCTGAAAGTATAGCCTCCTCCTCCTTGGAGTCCATCAGCCTGTGCTATATACTTTCAGTTGTGTCTGTGTGGCACAGTTTCCCTAGCCACAGAGAAAAGCAGAACCAAAATTTTGCCAAGGAGATCTCTTCAGTGACTCATCTGTGCTAGGGAAGGGAGAGTTTTGTGTCTGCAGCTTGGAATAGGTGTATCCTCTAGTGCCTCAGCGGGCTGTTTCTGACTTGTGGAGGGACTGCTGTACTAACACAGTGTGTGCGGGGGGGGGGGGGGGGGGGGGAATGCTCCGTGTGTAAGTGATACTGGGGGAACCATCCTTTCAATATATGCCTTCCCACCTCCCTCCCCCATTTCCCTCCCCCACTTTCCTGTTCCTCTTCAGTGTTGTCACCTTGTAGTATTTTAATCAGAGGAAACAGATATACCAAGGAAGTCAATGGTGGGGGCAATGCGAGGAGGGGGGAACAGGAGGAAAATCACATCACAGCCCAGTCTGCCAGTATAAACACTTGATGATTTCCTGTTATTGTAGCCTAAAATGTACCATGACATCATTTGTGGGCCTCCCAGAATCACCCAGAAGGAGGAAAAGCCAGCATTCCCAGCCCGCCCCCAGCGTGAATCCAGGGAATTCAGACCCTATAAGGCAGTGAAGCTCTGTGAGCAGCAAAGATAGAGTTTCGAAAGCTTTCTTGTTCTTGGCAATGTGGGGATTTCACAAACAGGAAAAACTGCTTTTACTTTTCCTACAGGGGAACTGTTTATGCCTCATGACATATTGATGCCTGGAACTGGCTCTGCTTGAGAAGCAGAGCTGAAATATAATAAATGCTTTCTGCTGAGGACAAGCAGAGGTAAACCCCCCCTCCACAGACACCCTCACCACAGTCATGCCAGCTCATTGTTCTGGACATCCACTTTTTATACTACCAACCTCTATTTCCACTCTACAAAGAGGATAGTTAGGTCAAAAGCTGTGGATTATATGAAACAGACCAATACAGAATTAATTTGATCACTTTGAAAGATGAAGCTAACCCTGAATATAGCAGAGATTGCCAGTGAAATGTTCTTCCTCCTTTCCTGTGCATTACATCAGGAGGCATTTGTCTGAAAAATGAAGAGCCAAGCTATTCTGAGCCCGGATACATGAACTATCCTGGAATTTGACTCAAAGGGGCAGATTTTTGTCTCAGTTACAGTTAATCCTGAATCGCTGTTCTCAGTCTGCACCACTGTAAGGAAGAACAGATCAGATTCACAGTGATGGGTTCTCACAGCTTTTCTGAGAGGGATAATAATTTGGCTGATTCCATACCACATCTTTCAGCCACAATCTCTGTGGCCAGCCTTTCAGGAAGACTACAGTGAGATATCTGCAAAATTTGTATTTTCATAAGCAGGGTAATAAAATTCAGAATCACAGTACTATAACTGTAATCATTTAGACTCATACCCTCCCTTGCATATCTGCCAAGTGCTTTGCAAACATCAATAATTATAGTGTAACATTTGTTCTTGAAACAGGAGAAATGACTATTTTCACTTTATATGTAAACAAATGGAGGCACTGAGATTAAATGAAACACTACCTTACAGAATAGAATGTTTTCTCTTATTGTGGTTTTATACTAATTCCATACTGCCAGATATGATCAGCAAATTATATTTGTTTTACCATGAAGTAGATTTTAAAAATCTGGAGAAAGTCAGCCAAGAGAAGAATGATAAAAACAAGTCTAGTAAATAAAGCATGCTTGGGACTGACATTAAAAAGAAACAGAATGATCTTGCAGTTTACTGGATAAATATAAAAATCATGTATATATTCTGCTGTTATTACTCTAGCTTGGACCTACTGTAATAAAAAAGTGGGTTGTCCCACATGCGCTGTTTTTGGATAGGAGAACCAAGCCATTCAATTCTTTACCATGCTGAGCTCCCTTCAAAGCTATATATACAAGATGACTATCACTCATTAGGTAGTTTACTATTCATTGCCAATGCCGCAGGGTGCAGCACTGGGAACTTAAGTGAACTTAAGTTTATGCACAGCTATGACAGGACCCCATGTCCACTGAAACCAAGAGCTAGGAACCCAGAAGCATGGCAGCAGGAGAGCAAATTGTTCTGATACCACTGTGATAGCTGTGGAGCACTGAAGCCCGGAATTTACTTCTATTATTCTGTATCTTATCTGAGAGCTGAGGTTGTCATGTTGGCTTGGCAGTGCAGGGGAGGAGAGGATGCTTCTTCTAAGCATTGAATTTACCAGATCTAGCGTGCAGTAGTTCTGGCTCGGGGATTTTTGCTGAGTCATATGAAAACATGCAACCTGCTATATGGCAGAGGAACAAGAAGCAGGGATGCGTACCTGATGATAGACAGATGATTGCAGTATGTGGGTAGCTGCTGAGTTTGGTGTGGTGTGAATGTTCATCTAAGATGTCATGTTGTGTGTTTCTAGGATATCGATCTCTTTTCATGCAGGAAAAGATTCAGGCTGGTTCTCTCTCATTTTATTCCCACAGCACATGAATGACTTGCTTTACACAACATTGGTCTTCACTTTGCGTGTGTTCACTGCAGGCTACTTACATTCCCTGCAGGGCAAGTTAGTGTCACAAGGTTTTTGACACAGCTAGCCTTTGATGATAAATACTTCCTGTTTCAGCTTTATGGCACAATGCCATGTTTCCTGGGTATGACAAAGATAAAAATGGCAGAGTACTGTGCTATAATATCATGGTGACTTTATGAAAATACTTGATCCTTTCTGACAAATAAAAAGTAGTGTAGAGAGCAGATTAGTAGCAATGACAAAGTAGGAGTGATAGTAGTTTGTACTATGAGGACCAGGGTGGGAGAACAGCAACATATGCTTGATTCCCAATGATTTGTACAGGATAATGTCTGCTCATATCCACGGTGAATCATCCTGGAAAGTTTGACTCCCTGTATTGTGGAAAGCCAGGCAAAAACAAAGTGGAAGAGAATCTGGAAGAGCAGTCATTCATCAGTGCAGGAAATCCAGTTTTAAGGCTGTAATATCTGACTGGAAACATCTCAGCCTGGTGATACAAAGAGATAGACAAGAGGAAGGTCTTTCCTCTGGTTCAAATTTATTTAAAACAACAACAACAAAACATTGCTGAATTTGATTGTCCCAGGGAAATGGATCAAACATCACCTGTCCACCTGTAGATTTACGCCAGATAATCTCTGCTGAAGAGTGCTAGCATAAAAGCATGAAGTCAGCAAAGCTCAAAATGACCTGGCTAATCAGACAGACATATCTTTGCCTGCTCCAGATGAAAGGTTTACTGTCAGTGATCCATAACTGTGTGGATCTGGTATTAGTGTTCACAGAAACATAGCCTGTGTTCAAGGAAGTCCTCTAAAAAGAAATATATGCCTTATATATTTTGTTAGTCTACTTCCTCTAAATACTGTAAAGTAGAAACTGCAAGAAAATGCAACAGAGAGAAACTGACACACTTTACATGTATGGTTTGGCAAACCAGAAAGTACTAGAGAATAGAATCATAGTATGATTTGGGTTGGAAGGGACCTTAAAGATCATCTAGTTCCAACCCACTGCCATGGGCAGGGACACTTCCCACTAGACCAGGTTGCTCAAGGCCCCATCCAGCCTGGCCTTGAACACCTTCAGGGATGGGGCACCCACAGCTTGTCTGGGCATTGTTCAACATTCAATGTACATTTTTTCCTGAAACCCTAAGACTCACGGTGAAAACCATTGCCCCAGTGTTGATGATGTAGTCACTGAGACATGAAAAAGACATATGAATTCTTCACATTAGGGTGGATTTGGGATCAATACCACCACCTCAAGTATACCACCATCCAGGGACAACCCCATAGCTATCAATGAAGAAAGGAAATAAGACTCTGAAAAAGATGACTAAAAATCCACTTGAATGAATGTCACACAAACCAGAGGGTTTAGGCTGTGTTGAAGAAGCTAGCCAAGATTTCTTGGGTTGAACTTCTCCAGACAATGTTGTAAATGCTGGTTTGACATTATTAAAGGTCACAATAGGGAACTGCAAAACATTCTCAAGCAGTTTCATCATCTACCTGCTAACTTAGAAGAAGAAGAAAATATTGCCAAAGGAGCCTATTTTAAGATTTTATACCTCTGCATTGTATATTCACTAAAAGAGTCCACTAAGCTGGATTTTTGTGTCTCTGGCTTTCACATTTCTTAGCAGGAAGCAGGACACCTTCTCTGTATTTTGTTCTTAGCATCCAAAATGGTGAATGTCATTGAATGGTATCACAGACAAGGGAAAAGAAAGTCACTTGTTACCTAAGAAGAGAGCCATTGGACTCTGTTTGGATGGTGTGGCTGTACAGATCAGTGTCTTTCTCTGAATAAGCATGTTAAGTAACTGTGACTCCCTGAATCCCAAGGACACTCTGAGTCTAGGTATGTGAACACAAGTGAGTAGCAAAATTCAAGCAGAGAGATAACAGAAGATTGATGTGCCTGATTAAGGCCCTTTTCATGGGGCTTGGAAGAAGATTCAGGTAATTTGAACATAGATTCAGTTATCACAGATGGTCTTTTAGGTGTCCCGAAGTCTATGGACAAGATTCACTTGACAAGTGGGTAGGTATAAAATTAATGTCTATGTCCAAGAAATGGATCTCATGAAGTAATCTGAGACAAAACCAGGGAAGGTGTTGGCTTTTCAGTCTTTGTAGTTTACGGGTGTATTTGTGTTTTGATCTGCTGCAGGCTTGCAGAGGCCTGGGGAAGAGAGTGAACAAGTATGGCAGGGTATGGTTGTAGGACTAATAAATTACTTTAGACCATGCAGGTTTGGGTCTTGGGGGCTGGAAGGGGTTATCTGTAACATTTTCAAGTTGACAAGCCAGGATATATATTGTATCATGTGGCACAGAAAACTCTGAACGCTGCCTGAGGCTGTTGTGGTTTAACCCGGCTGGCAGCTAAACACCACACAGCCGTTCGCTCACCCTCCCCCCTCCCTCTCTGGGATGGGGGAGAGAAACGGGAAAGCGAAGCCTGTGAGTTGAGATAAAGACAGTTTATTAAGACAGGAAAATAATAATAATAATAATAATAATAATAATAATGTGTACAAAACAAGTGATGCACAATGCAATTGCTCACCACCCGCTGACCGATGCCCAGCCTATCCCCAAGCAGCCGGCCTCCCCACCCCAGCTAGCCACCCCTATATATTGTTTAGCATGACGTCAGATGGTATGGAATACCCCTTTGGCCAGTTTGGGTCAGCTGTCCTGGGTCTGTCCCCTCCCAGCTCCTGCTGCACCCCTAGCCTGCTCGCTGGCAGGACAGAGCGAGAAGCCGAAAAGTACTTGGCTTGGTGTAAGCACTGCTCTGCAACAATTAAAACATCAGCATGTTATCAGCGCTCTTCTCATCCTAATCCAAAACATAGCACCCTACCAGCTACTAGGAGGAAAATTAACTCTGTCCTAACTGAAACCAGGACATATATCCACCCCTTATTCCATACCATTTATGTCATGCTCAGGTTACACTCTTTCCAATACATTCTAATTAGTCACCATTTTCATTTATGGTATATAGCAATCATGGTAGTGATGACATACAGTATTATATAATAATTAACATACTACAATTCAACTCATGGGCTATTCTCACCCAGTATTAAATCCCCTTGAGGTACACACCAGACCTCCCCATTCTCTTGCCGTACCCACCAAGTGCATCCAGGTCCCTGAGCAAAAGCAATTCCACGAATGGGTTTGCCTTTTCCTGAGGCAGGAGTAGCCCAGACTGTTTTACCCAGCATGTTTCTTACGTGCACTACAGGAACGTTATCCCCTTCTACAGTATGTAATAGGTTTGATTGGGCAGGTCCAGCTCGGTTGGCAGATCCCCTAGTATTGACTAACCAGGTGGCCTTTGCAAAATGTGTATCCCAATTTTTGAATGTCCCAGCACCCATTGCTTTCAGTGTAGTCTTTAACAGTCCATTGTATCGTTCAACTTTCCCGGAGGCTGGTGCATGATAGGGGATGTGATACACCCACTCAATACCATGTTCTTTGGCCCAGGTGTCTATAAGGTTGTTTCGGAAATGAGTCCCATTGTCTGACTCAATTCTTTCTGGGGTGCCATGTTGCCATAGGACTTGCTTTTCAAGGCCCAGGATAGTGTTCCGGGCGGTGGCATGGGGCACAGGATATGTTTCCAGCCATCCGGTGGTTGCTTCCACCATTGTAAGTACGTGGCGCTTGCCGTTGCGGGTTTGAGGGAGTGTGATGTAATCAATCTGCCAGGCCTCTCCATATTTATATTTCAGCCATCGTCCTCCATACCAAAGAGGCTTTGACCGTTTGGCTTGCTTGATTGCAGCACATGTTTCACAATCATGAATAACCTGTGCTATAGTGTCCATGGTCAGGTCCACCCCTCGATCACGAGCCCATCTGTATGTTGCATCTCTACCTTGATAGCCTGAGGTGTCATGGGCCCATCGGGCTATAAATAATTCACCTTTAAGTTGCCAGTCCAGGTCCACCTGAGCCACGTCAATCTTAGTAGCCTGATCCACCTGCTGCTTGTTTTGATGTTCTTCAGTAGCCTGATTCTTGGGCACATGAGCATCTACATGGCGTACCTTTACAACCAGGTTCTCTACCCGGGCAGCAATATCTTGCCACAATGCCGCAGCCCAGATGGGTTTGCCCCTGCGCTCCCAGTTGTTCTGCTTCCATTGCTGTAACCACCCGCACAGGGCATTTGCTACCATCCATGAATCAGTATAGAGATAGAGAACTGGCCACTTTTCTAATTCAGCAATATCTAAAGCCAGCTGAATGGCTTTCACTTCTGCAAACTGACTCGATTCGCCTTCTCCCTCAGCAGCTTCTGCAACTCGTCGTGTAGGACTCCATACAGCAGCTTTCCATCTCCGATGCTTTCCCACAATATGACAGGACCCATCAGCGAACAGGGCATATTTCTTCTCATTTTCTGGTAGCTTATTGTACAGTGGGGCTTCTTCAGCATGGACCACCTCCTCCTCTGATGATATCCCAAAGTATTTGCCTTCTGGCCTATGCCTATCAAGCTGTAGCAGTGCAAGTTATACAAATATAAGATTATACAAATACAAAATTATGTGCGTCTTCACGGAAAGGAGGGAAAAAATGGGAAAGAAAGAGTTTTCTGTGGTCATGTGTGGTGGCCAAAGCAGCTTCTTAATTTTATTCTGTTTGAAGTGGGTGTCAGAAGCCAAGAACCTTTGTGTAAGTCAGTATCTATGTTTATATCTAGGGGAGAAATGGGTCGGGTTTTCCAAGACCAAGGAATGTCTTGAGACATCAGCTGTTCAGCACTCCAGAAAAGTAGGAAGGCACTGTTTTTTGGCATGTTTTCTATATATCTAAGGAACAGCCTCTTCTGTCCAAAAATAAAAGGTCCCAAAACTCAGGCTCAAAAGTCTCCAGATGGGATTAATTTCACACATGATGAGCATATCATCATTTTGAAATCTCCTTGTCTGTTGCACAATATTGACACCAGCCATCAGACATATGGACTGAGCATCACCTGTGCAGAAATGTGCAGTTAAAGTAGCATACACCTTTGCCATCTTTGTTCTGAAATACAAAGTGTTTGTCAGCTACTTAGTGTTTGTCAGCCAGTCACTTGTAATCAGTACCTGTTTTCTTCTTGTTGATTTTTATTTGTCCAGAGAAACTAGGCTTTATATTCCCTGTTTATTTACCACAAGCAGCAGTGCTGGGACAAAGGGAGTGGATCAACACCCTGCATCCAGGATCTTGGGCAGAAATCTGAGTGTTAAACCTTTTGTGATTACTATAAGTCCTTAGCAGTATTTCTAACAGTGCTTTTAATGCTCTCCCACATAAGATTCCCACATGCTCAGAGGATTCCCCAGGGACCAGTGGTTTGACTAATAAGATATAAACTAGGTCTGTATAAGGAAATGCAGTTGTTGCTCCCTGTCAATCCCCCAGAATACTCACAATAACAAATTAATCCTGGGAAGCTGAATAAAGCCATCATTTTTTTTTTTTTTTTTCCCACTCTTGGCCCTCAGAGTGTATTGCAATTGCTAATTAGGACTGTTAGCATCCCAGTAATTAAGCATTAATTGGGAAACTGAAGCAAGGCAGGAAGAATTGCAGTAATCCTAATTAATGAAGCACTCTTTCAAAGCAATCTGTTGTCTTCAGAGGGAAGGCATCAGTTCAGGAGTAGGTTAATGAAACACAGAGTGATGCAGTGATGCATTTTGCTGTTTTTGCATGTTGTAGTGGGGCAATGCAGGGTTTATATTTTTGTTCCAAGAAAGCTCAAATTACCTAGGCAAGCTATGCTGGTACCCTCAGATCCTGTGTTGGTTGTTGTGGGAATGGCTCTAATAGTATGTTTGTGTTGCTGAAATCAAATCCCTACTGAAATGACATTGCCTGAAATCATTGCTATGTTGACATTGCAAATATGAATGCATGAGGACGTGATGACCACTGATAAGAGCAGGCTTATTTCTGTGCTGTTCCAAGCTATTCTGTTCTACCCTGTGCTATCCTAGTCCTATACTTCTTATACTTCTGAAAGGCATTCAACTACTACAAATGCATCAAGTAACAGGAAAAATAAAAAACGTGAATGGACTCTCAGAAAGCTACCTACTACATATTCCTACCTGTAAGGCAAGCTCAACTATCCTACTTCAATCTTTCTGACAGTGCTGACCACGTTGCGGGCAATGAAATAGCAAGGCCCTGCAGTGCTCAGTGGAAGCCTTAGGAGCTCTTTGGCAAAGTGAGTTCAGTTTTTAACACAGTCCTCCCCTCCCTTTGGTGGCAGTGCCAGGATCTGCATGCCAAGTCTGGGAATGGGGCATGCCCCAGTTTCAATATAGAACTGAAAAACTATCTGGAGCAAATCAGTTGTGTTCACACAATGTGCAGAGGCTTTACCTTCAGGGAAGTGCAGGGAATGCCCTCTCCTCTCACTACATCATCTTTCTTCACAAAACAATGCATGTGGAAATATGCTGACATTCAGACAGAGAAAGAGAAAGAGAAACTGTGCCTATGGCCAAACCTGTAGCCCTCTAGCACCTCCTCATTGACCAGCCTGCCCTTAAGTGTGGAATGGACTTTCTCACTATACTTCTTTTTTCTTTCCTTGAACTGAAAATATTCAAACCTAAATTCCTTTATAACCTTCCTGAATCCTCAGATTTCTGAAAGATGCAGATCCTATGCAGAACTGCTTCTGTTGCCTATAGGACAACAGCTTTTAGGGGCACAGTATGAGGGGTCTATAAGGCTCCATAAAGGGTGACAAGTGCAGGAAAAAGGAATGAAGGAAAGAAAAGAGGCGGCAGTCCTAGGAATGAAGAAAGGAACGATCCCTATGAGGCCATCTGATAACTCACACTTTTCAGTCTTCCACCTCAAGTTCCCCTGAAAGGCTTTTGAAGCTCAGCCTCCTCAGTCTCCAGTAATTACATCTATGACCTCCTCACCATCTTTAACCTTCTCTCTTCCTCCCCACAGCCCCTCTCTATATCATGTTGCCTTTCACAGGATGTAGGCAAAACTACTCCTTAAGGCTGGAATAATCTGTTTTGGCAACACTTCTGTGAAGCCTTGGGTCAGTACTACATTTCTCAACGATTTGGGTAGGTAGTTAATCCCGCCATAGTGCACAGAACTGGATTTGATCAGTTTGTCTCAATTGTTTTCATCAAAGGGTAAAAGAATCCTATATCCTTTCTTGCTGTGCTGCCATTATTTATTTATTTTTAAATTATTATTATTATTATTATTTTCATTCAAAAGCAAAGTACCAGTTTGGCTCAACTGTGAACATTCCTTTATTACTTCTAATTTGTCTGCTTTTGTGTGAAGCAACGTGTGCATGTCTGATGTTCTGCAGCCCACCAGTGGTCCACAAAACAAGGATCAGGTACTGCTGGATGGTATTTTGAGGCCTCTCACAATCCTACTTTCTCTTCACATGACTGCAAGTGCAAACAAGAAAGCTACTTCCTGCAGGTATGGAGGTGAAAGAAAATTATTTACTTCCATAATAAACAGATCTTCCATGCATCAGTGATCAAAGCAGGTAACTTTATAAACCTTCACTGGGACCACAGGCAACCCTCTGTTTTTCTTTTCACCTCAGGAGTGTTGTGGGGTAGCCCATTGTGCTTCCACCTGTATTGTCAGCAGCTCCCATTGCAGAATAATCTGAGGCAAACACAACCATGTGGGTGAATGCCAGTAAGCAAAGAAAGAGCTAACGGACCGTGGTTTCTGCTCTCCTTATTGTTGATTTTTCATAAACAAAAAGAGAAAAGAAATGGTTCTCATATATTTCAGCTGTACAGTTTTAACCTTGCTGGTGTGAATCCCCTGAGGAAACAGGCAGCATGGGTGAGAACTGAGGGAAACCCTATAATTACAGCTGCATTAGGGTTTCATTGCTGCCAAAGGCAAACAAGGCCTATGAAAGTTTATTAGCTCTTCGGGTATCAGCTTTAGCAGAAGGTGGACTTATAGGATCATAGAATCATTTAGGTTAGAAAAGACCTCTAAGATCATCTGGTCCAGCCTTTAACCTAGCACTGCTAAGTCCACCATTTTAAATAAATGTCACGGTGGCGGAGTATCAACCCAACAAGCTACTGCTACATCATTCCTCAACTCCTAGTGAACACAATAAAAAACTTCTGATTAGTAACTTGGAGAGCTGGAGACAAATTGCTCATTTTTTCTGCTGCTTTTATCTGAAATAAAAATCTTTACTTGAAATAGAAATCTACCCGTTGGACTCCTATGACCAGATTAGAACTTCAGCTTCGCTTCTGAAAAAATATGTTTTTTCTTTATAATGTTGATATATATCACATACAAGGGAGAAAAAATAACTAGTAAATGACAAAATTATTTAAAAAGCCAAACCTCATGATTTATGAAATACTTAATTGTTTACTAGAGACTGGCTTGTAGTTTTAAAGTACTGAATACCGTCAGTAGTGAGGACCAGTGCTTCAGTGAGAATATCCAATATAGCATAAAGTTTAGAACTAAAGCTTCTTTTAGAGTTTAATGGTAGTTTAAACACTTTCAGGGATATGGAGCCAAAATTTCTGTTATTTTAACTCTGGGACTGTACCAGTAAAGAATTTGGTATTCATTAGGTTAAAGTGAAGAAATATTGCCAGTTTTCAGGATTTAATCTTGAGTTTTTAATATCCTCAGCATTTTTTATGAACCTGAGCTCCTGGAACTGGTTACTTGTGGATATCATATTCTTCTTTCCTTTCCTTTCCTTTCCTTTCCTTTCCTTTCCTTTCCTTTCCTTTCCTTTCCTTTCCTTTCCTTTCCTTTCCTTTCCTTTCCTTTCCTTTCCTTTCCTTTCCTTTCCTTTCCTTTCCTTTCCTTTCCTTTCCTTTCCTTTCCTTTCCTTTCCTTTCCTTTCCTTTCCTTTCCTTTCCTTTCCTTTCCTTTCCTTTCCTTCCTTTCCTTTCCTTTCCTTTTCCTTTCCCCTCCTTTCCTTTCCCCTCCTTTCCTTTCCCTCCTTTCCTTTCCCCTCCTTTCCTTTCCCCTCCTTTCCTTTCCCCTCCTTTCCTTTCCCCTCCTTTCCTTTCCCCTCCTTTCCTTTCCCCTCCTTTCCTTTCCCCTCCTTTCCTTTCCCCTCCTTTCCTTTCCCCCTCCTTTCCTTTCCCCTCCTTTCCTTTCCCCTCCTTTCCTTTCCCCTCCTTTCCTTTCCCCTCCTTTCCTTTCCCCTCCTTTCCTTTCCCCTCCTTTCCTTTCCCCTCCTTTCCTTTCCCCTCCTTTCCTTTCCCCTCCTTTCCTTTCCCCTCCTTTCCTTTCCCCTCCTTTCCTTTCCCCTCCTTTCCTTTCCCCTCCTTTCCTTTCCCTCCTTTCCTTTCCCCTCCTTTCCTTTCCCCTCCTTTCCTTTCCCCTCCTTTCCTTTCCCCTCCTTTCCTTTCCCCTCCTTTCCTTTCCCCTCCTTTCCTTTCCCCTCCTTTCCTTTCCCCTCCTTTCCTTTCCCCTCCTTTCCTTTCCCCTCCTTTCCTTTCCCCTCCTTTCCTTTCCCCTCCTTTCCTTTCCCCTCCTTTCCTTTCCCTCCTTTCCTTTCCCCTCCTTTCCTTTCCCCTCCTTTCCTTTCCCCTCCTTTCCTTTCCCCTCCTTTCCTTTCCCCTCCTTTCCTTTCCCCTCCTTTCCTTTCCCCTCCTTTCCTTTCCCCTCCTTTCCTTTCCCCTCCTTTCCTTTCCCCTCCTTTCCTTTCCCCTCCTTTCCTTTCCCCTCCTTTCCTTTCCCCTCCTTTCCTTTCCCCTCCTTTCCTTTCCCCTCCTTTCCTTTCCCCTCCTTTCCTTTCCCCTCCTTTCCTTTCCCCTCCTTTCCTTTCCCCTCCTTTCCTTTCCCCTCCTTTCCTTTCCCCTCCTTTCCTTTCCCCTCCTTTCCTTTCCCCTCCTTTCCTTTCCTCTCCTTTCCTTCCCCTCCTTTCCTTTCCCCTCCTTTCCTTTCCCCTCCTTTCCTTTCCCCTCCTTTCCTTTCCCTCCTTTCCTTTCCCCTCCCCTCCTTCCTTTCCCCTCCTTTCCTTTCCCCTCCTTTCCTTTCCCTCCTTTCCTTTCCCCCCTTTCCTTTCCCTCCTTTCCTTTCCCCTCCTTTCCTTTCCCCTCCTTTCCTTTCCCCTCCTTTCCTTTCCCCTCCTTTCCTTTCCCTCCTTTCCTTTCCCCTCCTTTCCTTTCCCCTCCTTTCCTTTCCCCTCCTTTCCTTTCCCCCTTTCCTTTCCCCCTTTCCTTTCCCCTCCTTTCCTTTCCCCCCTCCTTTCCTTTCCCCTCCTTTCCTTTTCCCCTCCTTCCTTTCCCCTCCTTTTCCTTTCCCCTCCTTTCCTTTCCCCTCCTTTTCCTTTCCCCTCCTTTCCTTTCCCCTCCTCTCCTTTCCTTTCCTTTCCTTTCCTTCCTTTCCTTTCCTTTCCTTCCTTTCCTTTTCCTTTCCTTTCCTTTCCTTCTCCTTTCCTCTTTCCTTTCCTTTCCTTTCCTTTCCTTCCTTCCTTTCCTTTCCTTTCCTTCCTTTCCTTTCCTTTCCTCTTTCTTTCCTTTCCTTTCCTTCTCCTTTCCTTTCCTTTCTTCCTTTCCTTTCCTTTCCTTTCCTTTCCTTTCCTTTCCTTTCCTTTCCTTTCCTTTCCTTTCCTTTCCTTTCCTTTCCTTTCCTTTCCTTTCCTTTCCTTTCCTTTCCTTTCCTTTCCTTTCCTTTCCTTTCCTTTCCTTTCCTTTCCTTTCCTTTCCTTTCCTTTCCTTTCCTTTCCTTTCCTTTCCTTTCCTGATTCTTCTGTAATAAAAATCATGAAAACTTTTTCATTAGACATGAAAACAGTGATTTGGGTGCAGCTAGGAAACAAAGAATCTCAAATTCCTCTAGTTGTCAATGTTCTTCCAAACACGTAGGTCAGTTTCCTGATTTTGGACGGCCTGCAATGAGTGACATGATGAGAAACGAGGGAATATAAGCAAGCATCACATTAAGCTCCTTCCAGTAAACCAGGTGCCTACTGACTGATTCTGGTTAGGTGCCCATCTCCCACATGGCGCCTGGCAGCTTACAGCAGAGGACAGCAAGTGTTCTCGAGTGGTCTTCTTCAGAGCTCTGTGTGAGGCAGGTTGCTTCTCCCTGCAGACAGACAGAGATTTTAGCACCCTGCAATGATATGGCCAGTAACTGGTGCTGTAGGAAGCAGCTGCATGCTCTGTTTTCCCTGCCATCCCTCTGAAAGGATGCTGCACTTTGAGCCCAGGGAGAGTTTGCTGACCTGTTAGTGGAGCCTTGTGCTGTGATTCAGGAAGAGGTAGCCTGACCCAGCCCCTGCTGCTTCTCTCTGAGATCATCACAGAAAGTCAGAAGACCTATGCACAAACACGAATTTGATACGTTGTGACTCAGACCTCTAACAGACCATCTAGCTCCTTGGCAGCAGTGAGGGACTTCTGATACTTCATGTGCTCTTGAGGAGCCATCCATTTTGCTTAATGATTAGCTGTGCACTAGCCTTTCACTGGGAGGAACTTTGGTATCCTGATGGCTGTGTGGTTTCTAAAAGAGAATTATCCAGAGGATTTATGTGTTTTCAAAGCACTGTACAAACACCAGCTATTCCTCCCTACCTCCAGGACTGCTGAGGGTGAAGGTTTCTGGTGGGGGTGGGAAAAGACTACCTTGGGCTTGGGGATCATCTCAAAATATGTGTTTGGGCTTGGGAGACTAGTTTTGACTCTGGGGGCTTTTTTCCTTGTCATTTTAACTCAGGGGATTTTATTTTCTTAAAATCAAGCAAGCAAGGAAACAAACAGAAACCTCCAAATCAGAAGTGGGTTGAATGAGAGACAAAAATTGCAACACAAAGAAAAAATGTTATGGCTGCATTTTAAAAAGATAAGTCTGTGCTCCTTATGAAGAGAGAAGAATTACCGTGAAAGAGAACAGTCAAATCAGGACTATTCTCCTTATGTCTGTTACTGAATGGCAGCTACTTCTGGAACAGAGAATAGCTAAGAACAGTTCATGTACATACGTATGTATTTATGCATCTACCTACCTATCCATCTGCTATTCACCTATCTTTCTATCTACCCATCCTATCCATTCCTCTTTTTTATTACCTATTCACTCTTCTGGAACAAATATCCCAAATGCCTTAATTCTCTGCATTTTAGGATCAGAGATGCAATGGCAAGGGAGTATTTAGTAAAAACCTAGGAAAAATAAATTATGCCATCTGTCATGTCCGTGTGTGTGCTATGTGGTGCGTCATTGTGTCCAACTGCGGGAAAGGGAAGAACTGGCTGCAGAATGTGGGGGGGAGTTAGTGTTGCCCCGGGCTGCATGCTTCTCACAGCCATGCAACCCTGACTGTAGATCACACCTCTTAGCGTTAACAGGGTGGGAGGGAGTTCCCTTCACTTGTGAGTGAATCAGCTGGGTGGGAGAGGTAACATGAACATTCCCAGATTATACTTCAGACCTTGGCATCTCCTACAAAATAGTGCTCTGGATTTTGTGGTTGTTTTTTGTTCGTTTGGTGTTGGTTTTGAGTCTACTCCATGTCCTAGCATAGAAACAGCTTACCTACACTTAACTAAACAACATTGTTATGTGTCAGGGTTTGGTGCTCACCTGAAAAAAAAAATGTAATTCAAGCAGGAGCCAAGACTACTGTCTTCGGTATATAATGTTCCTGCACTAGAATAAAAATGGCTGGCAACTCCCTGTATATTTTTATGGCTTCCAAAAATAGATCTAAATCTCAGGCAAAATGAATGGAGCCAAGACTTGGATGGAAAGAACTAGTAAGGGGTGGTTTGCCTGAAACAGTGCTGAGATCATCGTCCACATTATACGCCACTACCTGGAAACATGGGCCAGTTTTCTTTCTCCTCATTATGGCTAAGACCTATGTTCCAGTGCATCGATTCACTTGACAAAGTTCCAGTACAGTGGGGAGAATTGACTTAATGTTAGTGGAGAGACTGAGAGTTCCTTCCTGCTCTGCTCCTGTGCTGTGTGAGCTGGAATGCCTGGAGCACTGCGTTAATGTGGAGCCCTGGAGAAGCAGAGGGAAGTTGGATTACAAGCAGCTACTCTGTGAATGAGGGAGAGAAGGCTTTCAAATCACAATAGCAGGCAAGAGAAAAAGGTCAAATGAGAGGGAGCTAGGGCTAACTGAAGGGTAAGACCTCTGGGAAAGTGCACACTGATGTTCCAGGAGTTTGACTTCAGTTAGCGAAGCCTGAGTCCATAGGTGAGCCTGTGCCATTCTGTAGAGGGAAGGAGAATTTAGGTGCCACCTTCAGTTTGGCGATCAGTGCGCCATGGGCTAGCCTGGTGCCCAGCTATGCCTCAGCTGGCCTGAGACTGAAGGTGCTATTCTGTCTCCATTTGAGACTGGCTACCTTGGAGGTTACTGTCCCCACAGAGGTGCCAGTAAATCTACATGTCTCCTTGCTCCCTAGCTTAGTTCTGCCAGCTAAAAATGCTTGAACAGGTTCAATAGACCCACAAGCAAGCAGGGATCATTTTGACAGGTCATTGTGTCAACATTAACAAGTAGTGTGGTATAATAGGAGCAGATCTGGAAAACAAAACAGCTGCTGCTGAATATTGAACATTCACATGAAATGTGTTTTAGAGGGAGCTTATTTTGAACTTGCTCTATTCTGGTTCTGTTAACCAAATGCTTTCCAATAGCTGGAATACATTAGGTGTACTCTTGAAGAGCATCTTCTGGCTTATTTTCATTCAAATGGAATTCAGTTCACCAGGTTTGAGACTACACCATGATGGGAAACAAAGTGCAGTGAATAGGAAATTCACTTCAAAAACAAACTCCTGATCTGAACTAAAAGGCTAGTGCAGATGCAGTTTACCAACACAGTCTTGTTGCCTGAGGAACTGGTAATTTCCAAGAAAGTTATATGTAGTGATGATAGGAGGGGTGGAAACTTCTTAATCCAGCTCAGTCACAGCCTGAATACCACATTGGCCTGCAGCTGAATGCACAACAGCCCAAACCACCAACAGCTTCAGAGGCAGGGCCGCCTGGGGGTCAGCACGTAGCTTATTTACTGGCTACTGCTTCAGGGCAGATAACTTCTACTTATGATAGATGATTCTGGAGAAATAATTATTTTCAAAAATATTCAGGAACTAATTATTTTAAATTCATAATTTAGACATAATGTACAAACATTTATTAAAAAATAATTAACGCAAAGTACAGCATCTGCACTATTGACCAAAACCTGAAGACAATTTTGTCTGCCCCTCTAAGATAACCAATATTATTATATTAGTTTCATAGCTGGGCTAATAAAAAAGAGCAAGAAATCATCCAGTAGCCACTGGCATAGCTCGTAGGACTGAGGAGAGTTATCTTCTAGTCTCTGTCTCTAATTCATAGGACAATACTTCAAAAACCCCATTTTTCTTAGACTGGGGGGTGTGAATTTTAAGTACCTCAGATACTTTTACTTTACTCAGGGAGAGGCAAATTTGTCATTTTTGTGTGAAAAAAGAAACCTTGGTGTTTGAACAGTATAGGCAGGTCCTGTGTTTGTGGCAGTGTCAGGATTTCTGAAGAAATGACATTTGTTATTGCCATCCCTGCAGAACTCTCATTTTCCTCTTCACTCTTTTCTATCCCCATAAAACAGGATCTTAATTTCATCGTCCACCCATCCTTTCCTCCTTTACTTTCTACAGATTCTCCTTCATATGCTTTTTAAGACACTTTAATGGATGTTGGTACAACGCTTAGGGAAACCTTTAATGAGGTTTAGGAGAATGCCAGAATCCAGAATTTTATTTGACTGGGAAAAAAAAAATGAGGGTTAGGAATGAATTGTTTAACTTGCTTCTTCTTTCATAACATGTTCTTTGGAATAGACATCAGCCTCAAGACAGAATCCATTTTACTGCCATTTCAGCGTAGCTGCTTTGCTACCTAACTGATTGGTAGCAGTCTCCATACTTCAAAGTCAATTGCAAGTAAGTTTTAATAATCACTCTAATGTGAAGACAGTGAAAGTGAGAATATGAACCATGCTGAGTCAGTAGATTTTTCTTTCCCTGCACCAGCATCGAATGTGCTCTTGTGTTCAGTTAGATCCGTTTTAACTCCTCCAGTAGCCTTTTCTGAGGAAGTCACTTGGTGATTTGCTCATCTCTATGTATCATGTTCCTGGCTGGTGTTAAAGTTAGATCCAGTTTAAACTCAATTCTGTAAAAGAAAATGTGTGTGTGTGTATGTGCATCTGTGAAGAGGGGACAGGCAAGAAAAATAATTTATAAAAGGTGAACAGAAATGTGAGAAGTTTGTCTTTCCAATGGTTTCACTAAATCTAAGTTTACAGCCCTTGTAACCAACATAAATGACAGCTCATTGTTTCACCCATCACTAAAGGGGAAATGAATACAGGATTTCCTCAAGCCCTTGCAAAAGTTAAGAAATTGATAGCCACATGGTGAAGAGCTGGTCCTGATGTGGTGGCAAGCAGTACAGCTCTGTAAGATTGAGCTCGTGTTGTGATGTCTGAGGGCTGCAAACACGGCAGTGCAAGAATACTGTTTGAATGATCACCCAGAAGATAAAGCCTGGGAAATGAAGAGCTGGAGAGGGCAGGATGTGTGTGGGGAAATTAAATACTTCAGTAAATACTGCCTCTTTGATATACCTCAACTGATGATGACAAATTTGAAGTTTAACACTTTTTTTTTTTTTTAAATAAATTTCATTATATAGAGTGGTTGGGTAAAGGATGAAGAAGTATCTGTGACATGCTCTCTGGCTGACAAGAGATGAATCAGTTAGGGCTACAAAGATCATTGACATCTTGTCACAGGATTTGCTGAGCGTCTAATGAAAGATCAACAAAGACTATCAGTCACTGTCTATACCTCGTAAGCATTCCCCTGAACTAAGGCTGGCAAGGTACTGGCACTTGTGCAAAGAACTCTAATATTTCTAATAAGTTTAGCAACAGCTGAAAAAATAATTTGCTGTCACTTCATTATTCTCAGTTGGTCAAATTCATCCCTCATATAATTCTGTTGATTCCACTGGAGATACAGGATAAAGGACGAATATATTTCACAAGGCTTCTTTCCTTCCTGATCATAGAGCTCTTAGAGCTCTTCCTTTGTCACCCATGAACTAAACAGAAAAAGCCCTGCCCGTCTCCAGAGTTTTGTATAGATTAAAAACCTTTGTGTACGAACAGTAGCAATGACCACGTCCTGCCCAACGTGTCACAGCATCACTGGTCTGCCTCCACTATCTCCTGTCATGATCAGGCTCTCTCCACAGCTAGAGACAGCAGCACTGGTATCTGTTTGCGGGTGTTGGTGATCCACTTGCTCTTGGGTGTGGTTTTGTTTTAATCAGCCAAAACGTACTGACCTGAAAACCCCTTTCAGAACCGGCTTCTCCCTGGTTCCTGTTCACTAAGATTGTTTGGTCTCTATGGCCCATTTTTCACCCTCTTGGACTGTCTCTGTACACATTTACTCCCAATTACCAGGTTTCAAAGCCTTCAGAAATCCCCAGTGTAAGTAAATGCATTCTTGATAGACTCCTATCCAGTGGTCACCTCTATCAGAACAAACCGGAGCCTAGTACTTAGCCTCAGTGGTTGGACTGGGCACTCACTTTTTCTGGGAGATATGGAAGGACACACCTGGTGGCCCTCACTAGAATCTCAGACTTGCTGATCTTTGGCAGCAGCTGTGGTGGCTCACTGTGGGTGTTGGTGATCCACGTGCCCTACATGGTCATTACGCCAGAACTATCATCTTGGCTACACATCAAGCATCTGAGAGGAAGCAGAGCAGGAGAGTGGGAGGGGGAGAGGAGAAAACTCCCAAAGAGCCTTCTGCTTCAGGGCACAGCAATGGAAGATCTTTGCTGAAGACTCCAAGTCACCTCCCTTTCTGCAACAAAGCCTGTCAGTGTTGCACATAAGCACTTGCTGGTCTGAGCTGTATTGAATAAAAGATTCTCCAGATTTTATGCATACGAAGCTTTGGAATGTCCTGTTAAGATAGTATAACTTGATTTCCCCATCATCCACAGAAATCATTTCTCTCAATTTGAGATGGAAGAGATCAGCAGTCCTTATCCCCAAATTCTTGCTCTGAGAAGAAGGTGGCAGTGTCAGACTCCAAAGCTCACATTGTTCCAATTCTACAAAGGCTTCAGAGAATTTTTTACATTAGTACCTTTCACCCAAACAGGCAAAGTATATGCCCATTCATTGTTTTGTCCTTGCTAGCTATATTATCTAGTATTTGAGATGTAAATATTTGGAGTCGTGTCCCAGAATATTCATTAGATTTCTCTTTGTTCCTCTCATTGCTGCAAGCATTATAAGGTGCAGAAACCAAGCAACATATAACCATTTACTCCCATATGGTACATAAAAAGAGCATCTGAAAAAGAGGCAATTCTAGCAGATGTGTGGTTCTTTTTTTTTTTTTTTTTTCATATGGTCATTGCATACTTTGCACACACTTGGTCTGATCTGAAAGTCTCCTCTTTAGTCTCCTCTTGCTTAAACACAGCATGTCCCCAGACACACAGGGTGAGGTGAGTGATGTGGGCCATACAGCGAATGTCCATAGTCCTGCCTTCTTCCTTGTTCCTTACAGGGGCCTCCTTGGCAGTGGGGGTCATATATGCAGGAGGGAACTAGGAACTAGGTCTTTACAGAGCATCTGGCAGAGTCAAATCCAGATATTTCTGCTTTGTGGAATGGACAAGCAAGGAGCTGGAACCACACCCTGTAGTGAGCTCAATTCTTCGAGGTGGAAAGTGGATCGGATAAATGGGGCCACATGTCTGATGGCCCCATCAGCTTCTGCAGTGTTCCAGAAGCTGAGTGGGCAAGGAATTATCCTCAGCCTTTTCAAATCCTGCATCCCTAGGTATGGTGTGTTCTCTCCTTCCCCTCTCATCCTCCCAGTTTGAGAATCACTGCAAAAGATTACCCTGATGCTCAAGGCATCAGTGCTAAGGAGGCAAAGGGTATTTGGAATGAATAGAGGATAATCTAGGACTACTGTGTGTTGAAGGAGTAGTTCTCACACTACAGTAATAATTTCATTTTGTGCCCTCCTTTGGCTATGCAAATCAAAGCTAACTTTCAGCCTTCTGAATTACACCTTCGATTATGGAATACCTTTAATTTTTCTTTTGTTGTTGTTTGTTTTGTTACATTGCCATATTGTGGATGGAATGAGTACTCTGTCTTCTGTCAAAGCTATGTGAAGGGCAGTTCAAGTCACCCAGCATTAGTCCAAGAAAACTATATACTGAAGAAATGGATCCTGTTGAAGAGTTCATACTAAATAATTCTTTTATTTCAGACCAAATCATTGATGTGCTTTCTCTGCCTAAAAGAAGGTACTACAAAAGTCATGATCTAAACAAAACCAAGGCAATAAATCCCTAGTGAAATACCAGGCCTTCTCCCAGGAGAATGCTTAACATCATCTTGGTCTAATCTAATTCTGAAATACTCAAATATTATTTAGACTCTGAGCAGGCTGGAAGTAATGGCACTTTTGAGGCTCTGGGCAATGTTACTTCAGACTCTTCCAAGGAGGAGCTTTAGTCAGTTGACACTTTTACCCCTTGAAATCTCATCCTTCAGTTGGGGAGGAGAGATAACCCCTGCCTGTGGCTCTCCAGGAATCCACTGCTGTGCTCGTTCTCACACATGGACAGGCAGAGATGGGTCCACAAATGGACTGCTTGATACTGCAGTCCCTCCCCAGCAGCTAGCAAAGAAGAGATCTGTGGGTGAAATCAGATCCTGGTGCAGCACTTCCACAGCAGGAATTCCTGGTGACAGTGTAGCTGGAGCATCCTGCAGTGCAGATCTTTCAGATGTCTTATTCTCCCGCTTAACAGGGAAGGGGAAGAGGAAAGGAAGAAGCAGGAGAGGAAGTAAAGCTTGGCGATTCATGTGCCTGTCACAGGGAACCCTTCTCTTTCAAAGTGGCATGTATAGCTTTTTGTTTAGCTATTGCTATGAGCAATAGAAAACAACAAGAGAAGTGTCTATCATGCTGGAGACTTCCCTTTGCTTTGTCTCACCTGTTCAGGCTGCTTGTAGACAGAAGACATATGGTTTGTGACTTTCTATGCACACAGCCAATGCCTGACACACCATGAGTGTGACTGCTTTGTATCTGATTGTTTCACTGGCAAGGGACTTCCTTTGCATCACGAATCCTGTCCTAAGTACTATGAAGAAAATGTCAGTTCTCTGGATGTTAAACTGTAGCTCCTTAAATATGGCAAGGAAATATACTTTTATCATCTGCAGTTCTATCATCTGTGTGAAAAAGAATGATTAAATCCTCCAAACAGTAACTTTGGTCTCATGACGGAACCTGGGAATACAAGTCCCAATAGAAGCAGAATCAGACTCTCCCCGTCATTGATATTTTTGTTAGAATAGTAATGAAGAAGTTTTCACAGGACCACTTGAATTCAGTGGGAAACCTCACATTTAGTGTTCCTGGATCCAAACCTGACACTGTGGGTGCCCTCTATCATTTGCCAAAATCACAAGCAAGTCTTTTTGGTACTATGGATGTCTTTTGTCAGTAATAGTTTTCTGTGGGAAACAAGTGGGACCCTTTCATGGAGCAGTCTTGTTTGGCCTTGTCTAAGAAACAGTTGGTGTAAAAATTAGAAAAGGAAAAACAAACAAACAAAAACCTGTGTAAATGCAATTACATATATATAATATATATATTTTTAAATCTTCCCCCTGTATATGGACAGCATAGAGATTCTACTTTAGGTGAAACCTACATATTCTGATGAAGTAAACAAAGCTTATGAACCTCATTCACATCTCCTTCCAGGTGAGTACAGGTATAATTGTATTGCTCTCAATAGTATTACTCCCATTTTACTCTGGGGTAAAGCAAGGCCCTGTCTCTTACAAACTTAATTTTTCCTTCCTTCCTTCCTTCCTTCCTTCCTTCCTTCCTTCCTTCCTTCCTCCCTCCCTCCCTCCCTCCCTCCCTCCCTCCCTCCTTTTTATAGGGTGAGACTATTGTGTCTTTTTTCCCCACATAATGCTGTATGATGAGGAAACATGACATTGAAAAGCAAATCAACACAACTTACAAGCCTTTAGTTTAAAAATTATTTGTGTTATATTACATATGCTTTTATAACAATATTATTCCTTAGGGGAAAAAAGAGAAAATTCCTTTTTTTTTTTTTTTTTTTTTTCAGATGGTTAGGATTTAACTATGGGTATTTACAAGGCATTTTGAGATCTTTTGAATGAAGTGCAATTTTAAAGATGTACAAAGTGTTACCATGAATCTGACATCAGTTCCCAATGTGCCTCAGTTTAATATTAATCCCAGTAGAATCCTGTAATCAAATTCAAGAAAACAGTTTACTCAGCAGAAGTCTGTGCTGAAATGCCTCATAGAGCTTGATTTGCATCTTTTCCATTTTATATCTGAATTCATGTGTTCTGACGTTAACACAATCTTTATTTATTCATATGCAGGGAAAAAGTGAGTATGAAGTACAGCTACTTTTGAATGGTCTTCCCATCACAAAAGATCTGAAAGACTTATAGATCTGAAAACATTTAGTGGATTTGACATGAAGATAAAATTCAAGCTAGATAGGAAGATAGGTTTCTACTTTCCTTGAAAAATAAGATATGAAGCTTATTGAGAACATTTAATTTCCTTCTACTGGACACAAGCTGTCCAAGCTGTTAACTGTAAAAACATTTTTTTTTTCTGGGAGGAAGTAGAACTTGTGTCACTGTTTGACAGTTATTTTCAAAGTCCCAAATAAGATGGAATGGGTTCTTTAAAGCCCCGTGAAAATGTTGGACCTTGATTCCCTCTGTTAGTGGTTCCAAAACACTGATGACAAGGGAAACTTTGGCAAGTGGTCCTCAGCCTATTTCAGTCCATGAATTTGACTGCTCTTCTATACTGTGTAATTTTGGTGGTGGCCTCTGAGGAGGCTTGAGGACAAGAAGTGGTGAGTCTGCTGTGCTTCTGGAAGCCGCAGTCCTTTGTGTCTTTTATGTTTTCCAAATACCTG
This sequence comes from Anser cygnoides, assembly GCF_040182565.1. NCBI lineage: Eukaryota > Metazoa > Chordata > Aves > Anseriformes > Anatidae > Anser > Anser cygnoides. The sequence continues at coordinate 21,794,088 of NC_089885.1, read as the reverse complement.
AAGCTGGATGTGTGCTTTTTAGTTAGAGCCGGCTATGAAAACCCCGTAAAGCACAGCATGCTCAGCAAACGCCCCACTCAGCCGGGAAGAGCACTGACAGCGCCACGGCTGAGCTGTACCCAGCGTGCATGACTCAGACGAAATGAAAGACAAAAGGATCTGTCATGCACCAGCGCTGGGGTCTTATTTTGAAGAGCGCAATCGCCCATAAAATCCGTTTATTTTTAAAAGAACGCGTTTAGCAAGGACCAGAAGTCCCAGCGACAGCTGGTATGTAAATAAGCTTCTGAGTCCGGGGCTTTCTCGGGTACCCGATGTCAGGGATGCGGGACCCCCCCGCCCCCGCGGCTTTCGCCCTGGCGGGCCGCTGCCATCAGCACCGCTCCCCTCCCGAGCCTGCCTCGCGGAGGACCGACGGACGGGGCAGGGGCGCACGTCTGTGCTTCGCCCTCCCGCGGCGGCGCCTCCCGGCCCGGCTCCCGCCGCCGCACGGCTGGAGCGAGCCGCGCCGCGCCCAGCTCCCGGGGCCGGGCCGCGCAGGGCGGGGGCGCCGCGGCTCCGGCCCCGAAGGAAGGCGGCCGGGGGCGGGGTCTGTGCCGGGACAGGCGGGCGAGAGGCGCGGCGCGGAGTCCCGTTAGAAGCGGTGCGGAGAGCCCCAGCAGCGCAGGAGGATCGAGCTGCCGTGCCCAGTCCGCCGGGAAGATGCCGAAAACGGTGAGCGCGCCGCGGCCGCTCGGGCGTCGCGGTTCCCCCGCCCCGAGCTCTCCCAGGGGCCTGGCGACGGTAGGGGATGGCGGAGCCGCGGCTGCCCGCCCGATGGAGAGCCGGAATGCCTTCCCTTCCCTTCCCGCCCGCGCCCTGCCCAGGCGGGGCCGCCCCAGCGCCGCGGCGGCGGGGCCCGAGGGGCTCTGGCGGAGCCGGCGGCAGCCGCGGGACGGCCGCGACCCCCGGAGGGACGGAGGAAGAGAGGAGGAGGGAGGGAGGGAGGGAGGGATGCGGCGGGCGGGGGGGAGCGGAGCGGAGCCGCCCGCCCCTCCATCTTGTGCTCCCCTCGCCTCCGGCCGCTTCCTGTCCCGTCACGGCACCCCCGCGCCTGGCGGAGCCCGGGCGGGCCGGGTGCGGGGCGGCCGGGGCCGGGGGACCCCGCCGCGGCGACCTCGCCGCAGCTGCCTGAGTAACGGCGCGCCGGGCAGCTCCCTCTGGCCGCTGCTCTCCTCCCCAACATGTCTGAATAAAGAGGTGCCTTCCTCCTCCCCGCTGCCTCGCCCGTGTCTTCCGCAGTCTGCACGCGGGCGTGCTGCTCGAGTACGTGTGCTCCGAGCTCAGCGTGTCGGACGAAGCTTTTGAGAGCGTGGCGGGGAGCTAATTAAATCTATGGCTACCTCTTGTGTGCTTTGTAGAGAGAAGTTCAGGGTTTTCACAACTTCTAATTAGTCAGTTTGAGTTGCTAGGGAGCCATGCCCCAGCTTGACTTGAAGTATTTCTTGGCTAGAGAGAGATTGGTACTTCAGAAAGTCTGTTCAAGTCTGTACTTGACTCTCCCTCTTACAGTAGTAGTTCAGTGACTAATAAGGAGGTTTGTTTTTTTTTTTTTTGTTTTCCAACTTAATTTCTCCTGGTTGGAGTAAAAGGTCCTCGCCCTTCATTGATAACACAGGAAGGAGCAGGCTGGAAGGCTCTAGATATTTCCTCGCTAGGAATGATCTGAAATGGCCTAAGCACTTCTAATCTTTAAGCTTACATGGGTGGGAGAGAACCAAACAAAAAACCCCCACCCTTCTGCAAGTGGAAGTTGAAACGGAATCCACCCTCAATTTTTTAAGTAGTTTAATTTTATCACTTTAGATACTAGGTGCCTGTTTGAATGACTTCTGCTTTTCCTGCTGTCTTAAATGCAGTCTCTCTGAGACAATATATCTGACAAAAAATCTGAGATTATTGTAGTTTGTTTTTTTTTTTAAGTTTAAACATCATCTTAAAGGATATCAAACTCAGTCACTTAAAGGTTGAGAAGACAGTATTTTCAAAAGATTTTGGAAAGTGTTTTTTCAAACAACAGCAACTGTTAGTGAAGAGTTACTTCTGAAAAAAAGGCAACAATTTCAGTAAGATAAACAGAAGTGGCTCAGGTTAGGGAACTCCTGTGTAAAATGTGGTTGAGATGTTTTAGCCAGAGGAGAGTTTACAATTGTGGAGTGACTTTTAGTATGAATCAGCCAAAAATTTTGCATATGTTGCAGAGAGGCTCATGAGGCAGGATTCCCTGCTAACAGGCTGAATCAAAGTGCTCTGCCACTGCATGACAAGGTGCTCTTAGCCTTTGAATCTGGAGACACACCCTAGGCTGGATTCATTTTCACAATCTGCTGCTTTCTGGCTACGATGGAGCAGTTCTGCTTTCAAGAGCTTTTAAAAACTGGAACAAATAAAGACATTCAGGTACTTAGCTGTATGTGGCAGATTCTGCAGAAAGCACTTCGCGTGTTTGTGCCTGTTGAGGTAGAGAGTGGCTGTTATATCAGCCACTTTGGTTTCCTGCCCCATCTGCCCTAATTGCAGACCCAACTGAAATAATATTTTAAACATCGTTTTTTGAGCTGTGGTTTGCAGGAACAGGAAATGCTGGCATAACTGTGTAATCAGTTCTTCATGTGAAAGAAACATGACTACTAGTGTGCTAGCTTTAGATTTGTTAATAGCTGCTTAATTAACAAAACAGTAAAATGCAAGTGACTTTCCTTAATCAAGGTCAAATGTGGGTGAAACCTGAGCAGTTAGATGTAGCTATATGTAGGCTTCATCACAAAAATAAATCCATTGTGAAGAAGACAGATGGAGGAAATGTTCCAGGGAACAGTTCTGGCTGGGCAGGAAAAACACTTGTGTCTAAAGTGTTTGGTAGCTCTTATCATTCATCTCACCAAGCTTACAGAACATGCTGCTGCAGCTGCTGTGTGGCTTGAGCAGCAAAACCTGTTGAGTTCTGAGTCCCTACTCTTTGTTAAGCTAGGCTAAATGTTAACACATGTAGCTAGAGATTGCCTCTTCATAACGTGAGATTTGTTCAGTGGCACTATGCTTTAGTGCACTATTAATAGGAATCCAAGATTAACTTTGGTAACCTTTGAACTAGTGGCACATGATTTTGCTGTTGTGAAGCATAATGTCTGCACAGTCAGAGTGGGTTTGGTTGTTGGAGGCCTTGTAGACTATAGAAAGTCCATCACAGATCAGCCTGCTTATCCTGCCATGCTCTCCACAGGAAGGCTTCGTTGTTTTATCTCGAGTGCTCTTACAGTAAGGCAACCAACTCCTGTTCGTAACTCTTTTATTCTGAAAAACTTGCAGGATGTAAACAGTTAAAGTGCACATGAAAGGGGGCATGTAATAATCCCCACACACAATTTGTATTGCAAAGGGGTGGAAGCAGTTAGGTGGTAAGATACCTCTTTCAAGCTATTGTCAACTCCGAAACTCCCCCGCTTGTGGGAAGTATGGTCATGAGTAGGCTCTGATCTCATGCTCACTGACTGGTCCTGAGTCATTTTGGGATGGGTAGAGCTGAATGTCACATTCTGTTCCAAATCCTGATAGAAGTGAATGAGATGTCATATTAACAAGCCACATTGTTAATCACTTCAATATTACAAAAAACTTTTTAGCTGGAGAAGAGTAGTAGAGGGGAAGGCCACCATTTTGTACCAGTCATGTCTGACAACTGGGCTGATATTTCAGGGTATTTTTAGCTATTGGAAAAAGCAGCGTTTCTATATCAGGTTTCGTTAACTATTTTGTCTGTGAATGTACTGGCTTAGTGGCTATATGAATGGATATATCACTGAGAACTTGAAATGTGAGCATCTGCCTTGTATAAAGTGTGTATTCAACTCTTAAAACTGTCTTATTGAACAAATCAGTATTAGGTAATGTAGCCTTCACTCACTGTAGAGAAATGGATTTAATCAGAGCTTGAATGTTACAAACAGCTTCAAACTGAGGTAGTAAAGTTTGGACTCCTTACCTTATTAGCAGAAGTAAGCTTTTCTCTAGATGTTGAGAACGTAAGTCTTCAGGTTTCTAGGGCAAAGTATTACTGCAGAAAAAATCATCTTGGACAAGCACAAAAGAACAGTGGGATTTGTGGATTTCAGCTCTATTGTGGTAGCTCAGATTTTTAAAAGTTCTTCAATACTGCTGCCTTTTTCCTCTATTTTCTAAAATTCAATGCAGTGGTGGCCATTAAGGCCTTCAAGGACACTGTAGTGAAAATTGATGGTCCTAATTCTCCATTGGACTCCAAAGGTCCTTGAAGCATATCTCCCTCTAATTTTTGGAATGGCATGGGTCTGGTTAGAAGGATGATAACAGAGATTAGGGATCAAGTATGAGGAGAACCCTCTGGATAATTAGTTTCTTGAGGTGTGGCAACTTGCTACTAAACACTGCAAGATGACAATTGTAAACAGAGTACTATGTTTGAGTAATTCCTATTTTTTTTTTTCTTGTGGAATTTGCTAGAGCTCTTGAAAGCTGGAAGGACAGGGGTGGACAGTGATGCAAACCATGACTTGTAATGGATGGATGCTGTACTTTTGGTGCCCAGGATTTGAATCTTGTTGTGCTGTGAACTATGAAGGAACACAAGGAACAGTTCAGATGTCTTCTCTCTTACCCAAGGGTTGGTTTTCAGATGGTGTATTTCCCTCTCTCTGTCCCTCAGTATAACCTGGGAAACTTGTCACCACTGAACAAAATTAGGCAGGCTTTGGTCTGGCACTAGTGCTAGCTTGTTGGTCGAACTTAATCCCTTGTATCTTTCTTCTAACACTATTACATGCATTGAATTGCAGTAAAAAGGTGTGATTGAGAGCTCCCAAAGATCTTGCTTTACACAGAAGCCCGTGTTGCCCTTGTTGGTGAATTTCAGATAAGTTTGTACTTCGGGAGCAACAGTAACTTACAAAGCATGCGGAGAGTGTCCTGAAACCTGGTAAACTACCAATTTGGAGTACAATGAATTACCTGTAGTAAAATACCTGTTGTGGGATGTAACAAACCAGGAAAGACAATTACACCTCAGCTTGTATTGTATTAATCATCTTGGTTCCTAGATTATGCAAGAATAGCAAGGTTTTACTTTTTGTGCAGATGAAGCAATTAACACTGACAATGAGCAAAAGCTTCTGTTCAGTACTTCCGAGCCTTTTATGCTGAAGTTAAACAGGAGTTTTATAGAATAAAAATAAACTTTATATTCACTCAGTTAATGCATAATTGTAAAATTTTACTTCCCCCTCTTATGGAAAGCCCTGAACCTAACTGGCAGTGCGCTGCAGAAGGCATCAGTTAGTGTTTTTAAACTGTAGTGAGCAAGAACTATTCTGAGTGCCTGATATGAATTTGTAGTCATGATCCAGTCTGTAAAACTAACATCACAGATTATTAGGGTTAAGAGTGTTTATTGTACCAGAGGTTCCATGGGACTGAATGTTAGTTGAGTCCTTTTTTCATTTTTGACCTCTTGATTTGTTACTTGAGGCAGATGAGCAAGAAGGAGGTTGGCGAGGTGCGTATAATAAAAGCAGCCTAAGGAAAGCTTTAGATCTGCTACTTCTGCTATAAGAATCCTGTGTTGAAAATAGTGCCTAATATCAGGGGGCTGGTCATCACTTCTAGCAAATACCCTGTCCCCTTAGCATTTGCAGGCACTACCTTTTTTGGACCTGCAAGGGGTTGCAGCACTTTCCTTTGGGTGACTGCCTCATCTGATTAATCACCCCTGAATGTTAATCACAATCCTTGCTTTTCTCAAGGGGATACTTCATAAGATGGCTTAATATGGACTCATTTTTTGACAGGAAATGGCATCGCTGCCTCTAGAGGAAACTTGTTTCAGTTGTTTTATGTATAATGGCTGGTGTGAACCTCTCTTTGCGCAGAGCTCACTGAAGTCTCTAGGTAGCTATCTGAAAGACAGCTGGCAAACTGAAACCAAGTGCTTCAAATACCTTCTGTGTTTGCTTCTTGTGAAGCTGGGATGAGGGGGGAACAGGACCCTTCTTGAGTTGCTGGGCTCTCCATGTCCTTTCTGATCAACTGACACTTCACTGAGAAACTTGTCTGGAAGAGGTAGCTCTGGCCCTGCTCCAGGCTATAAAGGAAACTGACTAAAAGCTTCCTCTAACTACGTCATCTCCTGGACTCTTTCCTGGCTTGGTACAGCTCAAACAGCCTTATTTGGCTGACTTGTTTTTCTGCCTCTGCGCAGCAAGAGGGCCTCCCTGAATTTGCACAATAAAACTGTTATCTGTGCTTAATTTTTGTTCTGAGGACTGTAATGGGGTCTGCTTCAAAAAGAGTTCCAAGATCTCAGCTCTAACTCCTGACCCCCCTCCCCCAGGTGTCTAGTTTGCCTGCTAGATGATGATACTGGAACTCAACATCACCCTGTGAGGAGTTTCCCTGCTGTTGCAGACATATTGCTGGAAAAGAGGAAATCCCTCCCTGCCTGGGAATAATCCAGGGCAATTAACTGATGTAAATGAAGAGCAGTAGTATGCAGCCAGTTAATTGCTTGCTTTTCCCTGGGGGTGTTTGAGAACAGCAGGAGTTTGTGTAGTGCAGACAATATTACTGCATCAAAGAAGTTTTTTTTTTTTAATTTTTTTAATCCCAACTGAAACATCTAAAGCAGGCTGAAGTCTAGATTCATGGAAAGCTACCCCTGGGTAAACCTCTTTATAACAACACCTACAGCTGTGCCTAGGTGGAGCATTCAAGTGTTCTGGAAGTTGTGGGCATAAAACCCATCCTTCTGACTCCAACAGTTAATGCTGACTCTTACTGTAACACGTAATATATTGTGCAGCAAATACTTGGCAGTGGTGTAGGAAGAAAAACAGTCACTGGCAGCCTTGGTGGTTATAAAACCGTAGGGATCAACTGCAACTGGTTGGAGGTTTCAAATCTGAAAATGCAGAGATCTGGGCCTTGCATTTGCCTGAGGCAATTAAAGCTGTAGTAACCATGGATGCAAGGGCAGATGATCTAGTGCTGCTTCCCTCCTGTGCATCTGTGAAACGATATCTTTACTTCTGTAAATCTGTGATCCTCCAGTGGAGTAGTGGGGCTGTCAGAAATTCCTGGTCTCTGTATAGCAGCTTTTTGAACCTGGGGAGAAAACACTCCAAAGTGTTTTTTAGTGGTATGATTTGAGCAAGGTGGTTTTTTTTTTCCTATTTGTTTTGATATCTCTGAAGCTGTAGTTGCCCTGAGGAACCAGTTTTCAAAAAGATAAATTTAGGTTTGAGGAATGATGTTTTGTTCTCATCCCATTCCCAGGCTAAAAAAAAAATAGGAGTATTTGGCCGTACTAGGTTTCTCTCCCTTTTGCCATTGTTGGTGGACTAATAGCTACAGACAAAAGTGCAGATGTGCTGCAAAAGGAGGAATGAATGAAAAAATTCTGAAGCTGATCAGCTCTGTGGAGAGACGTGATTAGGCAAGAATTGGATGGTGGTGTGGGAGGGAAGAGACAGGCTCCTTTCTCTGCCAGCAGCAATTCTGTGTAGAGAGAAGGAAATCTCTGAGAAGATCAAGAAAGGGACAACTGAAGTAGTGAAGCATAATGGCAGAGTATGCGTGGTCCGGACTGATCTATGCTCTCTCTTGCAAGCTTATAGCACTACTGATCAACAAGTTTGTTGCTTAGAGAAAGACTACGTAAAAGGACACTGACTTCAATAGTGTATTGGAGTGCGAATACTGCAAAACCACACTTCTGTTTTTTTGAGATTAAGTCAATGTCAGAGAATCTTGCATACAGCATATTGGAGAACTGCAGTTCTGCTGTTGTGTGCATTCCTGTGTTCTCCAGGTATTTTCTTTCAGCGGCAAAACTGATGTCTTCCTGCAGCCATGAGCCATTCTTGTCTGTCTGTATATCACTGACTTGTCCTTTTCTTGTTAGTAAGCCTTTATGATTCATAGCCTTCTTTTTCTCTGGATTTAAGGTGGGGAAGTGACTAAGTAGAGAGAAAAAAATCTGCCATTACAGTCCAATCAATCATTTAGTCACACCATTTAATAAAAGTACTTGGTTTTATGTAACAGTCTAATAAAGCACGAAATTATGGGCCAAATCTCTCCTTGCTATGGCTTTTAAACTGTACTGAACTTGGCTCTCCAGTATTAATTCTGCACTTTTTTTATAGTGCAAAAACTGAGCTGACAGACAAATTATTAGGGTGAAGCGTCAGGTCCCTCAGCAAACACACATACCAGTATTTTTTTTCCCCTATGGAGTTGTGGCTTTTTGTTCATAATGTGTCTAAGAATAATGAAGTGGAATTTTTTTACCCTCTGAATATGCTATTCTGGAATAGTGGATAAAAAAGTCTGATTCTGTTTCCTCAATATACTATGTGCCTTTTCAGGCTGGACGGACAAGAGGCTTCTGGTTGTACTTTTTTCTCTATTAAAATTCAGAACTTGTAGTTTTAAAATGATTATAATCCCCAGGACTTGCAGCATGGTGGCAAATGGTTCTGGAGGTACCTTCTAAAGAAGTAAGGTAGTTCTACTGCCAACGTATTCAAGTCACTCAACATAAAAGTAGTGATACAAAATCCACACAATACTTCATGATTCACTGATATGAGTGACACTGATATGAGAACAATTCTGTTAGTCCTTTTGGCATGACAACTCCCTCAATCAATAAGCCTACTTTAGTGAATGGTTTTTATGTGAATTGTTTTTTATGAAAGTAAGCAAGAGGTGTATATTTGTCATGGTGGGTGGACTGTAACATATTCTTTCCTGGGATGACAGGCTTTCCTTGTTACTGCAGTGTTAGTGTTTTGCTCAGAGAAAACAACAACAACCAAAAAAAAATAAACCAAACAACAAAAAAAAAACAAGCGAGGAACCTCTCTTCCTGTATTTGGTGCTCAAAAAATCCAGAAGTGTCTAGTGTCTCCTGAAGTAATTTTTTTTTTTTGGATAAAACACTAAAGTGAACCCAAACTGATGGAATTTTGACCCACCCCCTGCAAACCTGAAAGCAGTAAGTTGCTGAAGACTTGTGGTTTTTTTGCAACAGCATATCATTAAAAAAAAGAGCAAGTGTTGTCAGCTACAAAAAATCAGTAGATACTGATGGGCACAATGTATACCTACTGGTGGGCACAATGTATACCTAGGATGTTGTGGTGACAGACGCGTATGCGGAAGTGAGTTGAAGCTCAGGAAAAAAAAAATCTTTTGCTTTATCTTGTTTCTGTGGTTCATTGCTAACATCTCAAGATGAGAACCTACTGCAAGCTGCAATGTAATGTATTATGCTTGGAATACTTCTTTGCACACCTAATAGAATAGAGATTTCTTTCAAATGTGGGTGCACTTTAACATCATCAGCTGTAAGAACATATCCCTGTAGTGTGTGTCCTGAATCTCTCTGTCAAAAGACAGAACGAATGGAAGGACTTTGAGTAAATATCAGAGCAATCAACTGAAGATGAGAGGCAGTACTGAACAATACTTGCTTCAGCATCATACACAGGAAATACGATGCTATTTTAGTATTTGTTCTGTCAGATTTTTACTTGATCATTCAGCATTTGTCAGATGTCTGGATTGCTTCTCTTTTGCTGCTTCGGTTTTGGCATTCGATATATAAGTTTTGTTGATTTCTCAGTACTTCATTCACCTCTGTGCAAAGCCTCTTCTACCAGTAGGGACCAAATGCAGATGAAATGTCCAGCCACTTCTCTCATGGCTAAGCTTTGATGAAAGTGTCTTTCATTCATGTAAAATTATCATGTAAAAAAAGGCTGTTCTGCAGGTGTTTTTTGGATAGAACCCTTCAAATTTGCATGAAGCATTTTGAGTTTAGGATTCATTGCAAAATAATTGCAAAAATAATTGCAAGCAAATCATAATTTGCTTCTCAGTAAGCTGATTCCCTCCCTCTTGGTGAGGGGAGGAGGAGGCAGGTGTCACATGACTTTATTTTTGTATTTTGCTATCATATGCTGCATTACTCTGTATTTTCAAGTTTTTCCTCATCTCTCTTCAAATGACTGTGTCCAAACACCTTGGTCTCGGGAAAGTCTGGTGTAAGGGACTTCTTCAGTGAAATGCTTTTATGATATTCTAATGGCAGCTTTAGTGTGGTAGTGTTAGGAAGGATTTGAAAATAATTTCAGTCTGAAGGGGTTCAGAAAATCTTGTAAAACAAGCAATTTTGTTGGTCTGCCATTCCATTAGAGGAGGAAGGGTTATTAGATGCATTCATGTGGATCTATCTGTTTTCATGACAAGCCTGAGCAAGAGTAGTGGTTAGCAGGCAGCTTTACTGTTTCCAGTGTTCTGAAGATGTGCAGTTTGGTGTGAGGTCTCTGCATGCAGGAATCTTGAAGGAGCCCCAGGCTTTGATCAGAGTTGAAGTACTGCCTATAAATCCTTGCTGCTGTTCCTTGGCTTATGGGGGGTGGGGTGGGAATTGAAAATGTAAGAAAAACCAACCCTGTACTGCAGGTCTGAATAAAGAGCTAAGCTCTCAAGTTGAACTCCGAATGTCCCTTGCAGAAGGTGCTCTGCAGGCTCCTTGCCTCAGGTTGGTCTAGTTAGTTCTACTGCTTACTTTCATAGGTTATATTTGCATGAACGCTGGCAGGAGCTGTGCTCAGTGTTTGGCTATTTTTCCTCCTACTGTATATGTTTGACTGTGGAGATAGCGCACATCATCTCTGTTTGCTGAGGAGATTTGAAAGACCTGGATATTGAAACTGTAAATCGTATGAGGAAACTGCTCCTGCCCACTTGATACAAGAAGTCAGTTTCCACCATGAGCATTGTAAAGACTTTTGTTATTACAGGGTAGCTCTGCAGCAACTTCTGCAGTCTTGTAGAATTATTAAAAGTTAAGCCAAGAGAGGTCATTAGAAGAAATCTGGTCCCACCCAATGCTCAGAGCAAGGCTGATTTCAAGGTTGGATCGTTTTCTAAGTTGGATTGGATTGTTCAGGTTCTTGAGCTGTTTGAATTGAGATGATACTTCTTTAACTTGTTCACAAGCATAGTTTGGAAAGTACTTGGATTTGCAAAATATTCTGTAGGTGACTGGAGGTTCTTAACCTTATCTTCAGGAGTGCAAAGGCATGGAGACAGTGAAGGAGCTAGTCATGTATAATGACAAAAATGTATCAAAAGCAACCCCTTTTAAAAGAAATACATAGTATAAGCCCAGTTACTACTGAGTATGGCTAGTTTATCTGTTCTGTTTGCTGGTACAGTTGATCCATGCAATGTCTCTGGTCGTGTCCAGGCAGTAATCTAAAAACACTTTCCCGCAGAAAGGTATTGTAGGCCAGGAGATCACATTAAACTGTCAGAACTCTGAGCAGGATAGCTTCTTAGCATTGCTTATAGCATTGTTTCAGGAGATGCGGCCCTGTAGCAAACTGGGAATAGTTTTTCTCAGTAGCAGTTCACTGGGAGTCTAAAGCTTTATTGTGTTAAGTTGTAATCCAGTTTCTCTATAGAACTGTAAAGACAACTAGACTTTATCAAGTTTACCAGATACAAATACTATTCAGGTAACTGTAACATTTTTTTTAAATAGGCTTTGCTAGAACACCCTGAAACATTAAAGATGAAAATACTCTGGAGAGGAATGGGTAGTTAAGTGCTTTCTTACATTCAGAATTCTTTTTTTTTTTTCCTGCTGTTTAGTCAGGCTGTGAAAGGCAACATGATGCAGAATGCTATTTATTGGTCGAAATGATGCCCTCTGCTACAGCTGTTTTTTGACTGTGGTTCCATTATGGCATCCTGTGATGTCTGCCCAATCTATAAATGTCAACTAACATTTGCACTTTAATCTGCATGTAGTAAAGGTGGTATGTGATGAGCTTGTACTTAAAAGGAAGACATATTGTTAATAAATCTTACTTTACCATTTGGTTTGCGAGGCATTTAGCCATGTCTTCATGTATGTATCTAATGCAAAGTGATACCTGATACTTGATATCAGGCATTCTTTTCAAATAACTCAATTTTAAGCAATGCATTTCAAAATCGTGTAAGTGTGAACTCCTTGATCTAGTTTATTAAAGGCTGCAGTTAACTTGGTTTCCTGTTTAAGAGCTTTGATGGTTTGTTGCCACTGAAGAGTTTTGCTCACATCTGTGTGGTCCTGCCTTACATTGGCTCTGATAGTTCAACTCAACAGTGAATCAGTTCTGACTTGCTAGCACAACAGAAAGCTGGGTTAATGGCAAGTTCGCATGTGGCTTGATTAGGGGGTGAATCTTGGCAGGGGGTTGTGTGAGAACCTGAGTCACTACAAAGGGTCATAGAATCATCTGTGTTGGAAAAGACCTTCAGGATAATCAAGTCCAACCATCAACTTGTCCTGTCAATAAACCATGTTCCTCGGTGCCATGTCCACGCATCTCTTAAATACCTTCAGGGATGGGGACTTTACCACGTCCCTGGGCAGCCCACTCCAATGCTTGACCACCCTCTCTGTGAAGTTCTTCCTAATATCCGGTCTAGACTTCCCCTGGTGCAAGTTGAGACCATTTCCTCGTGTCTTATCGCTTGTGCCCTCCTCACTGCAACCTCCTTTCAGGTTGTTGTGGAGGGGGATGAGGTCTACCCTCAGGTTCTTCTCCACACTAAACAACCCCAGTTCTCTTGGTTGCTCCTCATAAGTCTTGTTTTCTAGTCCCTTCACCGGATTTATTGCTCTTCTCTGCAATAAAACAGGATAAAATAGGATTGCCTGGGGGTGAGGAATAAGAAGCGATTGTCTCCTCCAATTGTATCCAAAGAGAGTCATCTTACACTTCCACCTTCCTGTAATCTGTGCTAGTAGCAGTGTTTCTGTGTCAGTATAGTGAATGGGACCAAGGAAATGATCTTGCTGGAAAAAATAACAGATAAGTTATTCTCAGCCTGACTTACTCTTTGATCCTGCTTGTTGTGTAGTCATGGTAGTGCTAATACTGGTCCAAAGAAGGCAGTGGGACTGTGCAACATGGTGACAGGCCTTTTGGGATGATTTGTGGTGGTGGGACCACACCCAGAGCGTGCTGGCACTGCTCTCTCCAGGCTGCCGCCAGCAGCTCTACACCCACTTGAGTCTTCTGGGACACAGGGCTCTCTCTATCCTGGTGCTGTAGCTACTCTGCTCTATATTAGGAAAACTCAAGTGTTTGAACTAGACGGAGCTTAAAATAACAAAAGGTACTTCAGCAATCACAAACTGGTCTTTTATAAACTATGTACAGTCCCAATAGAACTATTTAAAACCTAAAATAGGTTGGTGGAGAGGGAAGTGAATGTGGGTGGGGAAACTTACACTTAAAAAGTAGTGTAAAACTGAGCTGTTCCAGGGAAATCCTGTATTTTAGGGAACCATGACCTAAATAGATGTGAAAAGGCAGTGAGACTACATGAGACCCTGTACTAAAAAGAAGTTGCAGGATTTGTCTAGCACACTGGCTATGATAAAGCTGAAAATCACAGGATGATGAAACAGCTTTACCTCACATTTGACTCTGCCTGCAGTTAAATTTGGAGGGATAGCTCATAGTCTGGGCAGTCAGATCCCACAGTAAGGCTGTGTTCTAGCTCCTAGAAATCTGGCTATTGTTCAGATATTCAGTGAGCTCTGTGAGCTGGCCAAGAACTTGAAATGCCACACCCAGGCATTGCCTTGGATGTCTGAAAAAGGCAGCCCCTGTGTACAGCTGCCCTTCTTGTTATCAGTGAGCCTAAGTGCTGGATGACTCTTGGTTGAAGAACAGAGAAGCATGTGAAACAGTTGAGCACATTTCTGACTTGTTCATCCACACATGAGAATCCTTTTGGAAGGATGAGCTCAGTCACAGCAGTGATCTCTGTGCTGTCTTCCCTGTGGAAAAGTCTCTTGAATGATAACTGGAGCTTCTGAGTATGGCTTTTTTTTTTTTTTTTTTTACCGCCCTAAATTCCAAGTTACTGCTAAAACAGTTCTTAACTACAGGTGAATTTGAAGACCTTTACATAGGGAGTGAGTTGTTTAGTCTATTAGCTCATGAACCTCAGGTACTTATGGTACATGTGATTCCTTTATACAGCTCATGCTTGTATTGTTATCATCCTGTCTTGATCTTGTTTTGAGTTATTTCCAGCCGAAAGCTGCTTGTAATTTTGGCAGGTATCCACTGGGTGCTAGGTTTGGAAAGCTTATTGGCTATTTGGAAATGCATCTTGACTACTAGGCTTGTCTGTTTTAAACACTTGCAGTGTCTTTGCAGCTGCTAAATGATACTGGGAAATCCTCTGCTGGAAGAGAAGAACTGGACTTAAGCAAGTTTAGGGGGGAACAAGCTGCTAAGTCTTCTCAGAAAATCTGATATGCTTCCGTGTTGGTGGGGTAGGGTAATGGAACTGTTTTGTGAGTTAAGTTACTGCAGTAACAGACAGGGTCATAACACTAGTGTATGGCATAGATTTTACTCCAGTGGTGGTGAGGGAGCAAAATACTTGTTTGTAACCTGTGATTAGGATTGTCTAGGGGGTGCATGCAATAGCTGCGAGGAATGTCACACATACCACTGCTGGCATTTCAAACATGCCCACTGTCCTGCTGACTGCCATTAAATTGAAGAGCTTTAAGGAGGGATGTGGTTAAGCTCAGACATGTGAAGCACAACGGCCAACCCCACTATTACGGTACAGAGGCTAAAACAAGCATATACTGTTTCTCTAGAGAATAGCACCTTCTAACATGCACAAAACAAATGGGTGTTAAAACAAACCACCACCACCAAAAAAAAAAAAAAAAACAACACTCCCCCCACTCCAAACAAGTGAAACAAACCCAAATCTAGCTCAGAGTGTAGAATTTGAATGATGGCAACTGCATATGGCTAGACTTTGCTTTGAGTTTTCCCTCTTGATACAAAAGTTGTAGAAGAGGGGGAAGTTTTTTTCCCCCATGTTTTTTCATCTTCTGGATTTGACTAATGAAGTATGTTGTCTCTAGCCTAAATAGCAGGTACAAAAATAGTTGTTCTAAGGCCTGACTTCAAACTAGCTCTAAAGGAATAGTAAATGGCAACATTATGGCTTGGAGCAGCTACAGGAAAGCGAAGGGAGGTGTATGAGGAATCTATTTATGAGAGAGGAAATGGCAAAAATAGAGGAATTGACCCATTGCACAAACTTGTGAATAAGTTGTGTAATAAATGTCCTGCAAACATCTGTACTTGACTGCAAATCTGGGGATCCACCCATGGCTGCTTTTACTGGCTTAGTACTTCTATCTTGCAACTCCTCTTGTCAAACTGAAACTTGTTTGCACTTCAGACAGGGTTACAGGCTATTAGCAGCCACAATGTTGAAATACCACTGGTGGGACGTAGCTAGTTACCATCTATATGGTTGAAAAGGAAGGAATTATATTCAAGTAGATTTAACTTGGAAACATTAATGACTCTGGAAGACTTGATATGTAAGGTGCAGGGAAATTCCCTGTGTGATTTTTTTATTTTTTATTTATTTATTGTTTTGAATGACTTACTTTGTAGTAATCTTCTTATGAAATAGAACTCTTTCAGGAATAAATGTTCCCTGGGAGCCCAAATCTGATCACTAGTTAAGCTGGGTAAATGATGTCCATAGAGTTCTAAAATTCCAAGTTCTCCAACCCATTAAGAGGCATTGATATATAGCCCTGGCTTTGCATGGCCCCACGTTCTAGTGCATGCTTGGTAGCACTGTAGTAAGAAACCTGGACTTTGAAATGCCGATTATGAGAAAACAGAAAAGTTGAGGCAGAGTGGTTCAGTGAAGGTAGCCTCTAAAGAAAGGCAGCTGCAAATGCCAGTCCCTTTGGATAAGGAAGAAGCTTTTCTGAGTCCCTCTTGTGAGCTCTGTGGATGTGGTTTGAAGAAGATCTGAGTTTTTGAAGAGGGGGGTAAGTCTCTAAGTTTGGAACCAGTAAGTTTGGTTCTCTACCTCTTGTGGGGTGGGGGAGTGGGGGGAGAAGCCTTAGCTTATATAAGGATGCCTGAAGTAGACTCCCTGATTTAATATGAGTAACTGATCTCTTGTCCTGCAGGGAGGATCTCCTTGCATTCAACTTTTTTACCCTGTACTCAGGACCCTATGAATATCAGGTATTGATCAGTTTCGAAGGGGGATTTCAGCAGGAAGCAAATTGTGGCTTCTCACACTTGGTTTCAAGAACCAGAAAAGCAACAAAGTACTGCTGTGTTGCTCTGTTCTGTAGACATTAATTTTTCAATGGCAGAAGGTGTCTTCAAGGAAACTGCCTTTTTTTAAAAAAAAAAAAAGTTTACCCCTGGCTGTATGGAAGAATTTTACTTTTCTTATCACTGGGGGATGAGCACTCTAGCTCATCTCATAATAGAAAGGATGGAAATAATGGAAAATGGAAATAATGCAGCAGCAATAAGTGTTTAAATGCTAGAATTGATGCAGTAAGGTACAGCTTATTGCCGCACTTTATTGTCAAAACGTTTGCATAATGGATTTGTGAGGAATTGATCATGAGAAGGAGGAACTGAAATGTAGAGTATCTCGTCCATGAACCTATGCATTGGTACAGAAAAGATCCAAAAAAAAAACCTGTGCCCTGCCTCTGCTGTCCGTTGTAGCTCTGCTGATGAGGGCAGTCATGGTAACTAGTTTCTCTTGCTAGTGCCCTGGAGTACTGCTCGGTGTCAAAGATAGGTAGACCTTCTCCGATAAGAGGCTGTTCTGCTGAGAACTGGCAGCATGGGGCATTTACTGATAGGCCTCTTCACGTAACTCAATCTTTATTTTCAGTGCTTAATTTTTTTTAAGCCTGTTGCACTCAGTTCCAGTGTACAGCTTGTGTTCCTGCCACCATAAGTCTAATAAAGAGGTTTTTTTTTGTACTGTGGCGAATAAGTATTTTCGTGAATGTGTAGCTTAGATGGCTACTTGCTGGGCCAGTAAGCATAGAGGCCTTGCTCTTCAGCTAGAAAGTTCCATAATGTGGCAAGAAAGGTCTTGAGATGTTTGCCAACATGATGAACTGTAATTGGTTATAGTATGTATCTCAATCTGCTGAATGAGCAGAATAAAGAGTAGAGACAAAACTCATGCAGGTAGAATGCAGTTTGTACCATTATTGTTTTTTCAGCCCAGTTATTAATAGTGTTTTGTTTTTTTCCACAAAGTAGACAAGTAGGGGATAGTAAGTGTGCAGTAAACAATGGTCATTAACGTATAAATTCTGTGGAGTTAGACTTGCAAAGCCTCTTGGTGAGTCCAAGGTGGTTGGGAGGGGGGCAGGGATAATCCTAGAATTCTACTCTTGTGTTCATGTGGACAAACAACTTGCTACTTTAATCATTGGTTCAAAAATCATCTCTTGTGGTAACAGCTAAGTAAATTAATATTTAGGACTGTGACATTACAGTTTGACAGGGTTTGTATTAGGGTAAGTCGCTTCTTCCCCTACCCCACCAGTGTTGCTAAATCCATCCAGAAAGGTGCATTTTGCTGGAAGTTACAGAGAGCGTTTTCTGCACTGGCAATGCTCCCCCTGTGTCACTGCTGAAGTGAGACAAATTGTCAGACATGTACTTGTGTCAGGGCATGTCTGGTTTCCTCCTGCTCAGGCTATGCCTCCTCCACCCGTTCTCGGTTCTGTTTCTGCAAGTAGACTCTTCAAAGCTGTGAACTTTCTCAATCTGCACTGCTGTCACTGCAGCTCACTTCCTGTGGCAGCTTCATAGTCTTGCTGTTCTCAACAACTTTGTTCGGTATCTGTGTGAAAACTGCAACTTGCTGCCCACATAGGCCATCTTGCCTCACTGGAGACTGAGGAAGGAGTGGAGGGGGGCTGCAGCTGTCATGTGGCTTTGAGGTGTGGCTCTACAGTGTTTTTAGGAACTGATCTGGCTTGTTGCTGTGCTTATTCATGGGGAGGGAACAGGACTGTTTGAGCCTAGATCCAGTTAGATGTATCTGTATCACTTCTCTAGCCTGGCTTGCTGGTGCTTGCACCTGTGAGAGAACAGGGCTTCACAGTCAAATGGAGCTCCAGCAGCTGCAACCTCCCTGCCTCCAGACTGGTCTGCATGGCAGTGGGATGGGGCACACAGCTCACAATGCCTTCAATGGCTTCAGAGGGTACCACGGTTACCAGTAACTTTGTGTCCTGAGATGTGAGCTCATGGGGTGCCTTCTCCTAGCTTTTCCTCAGTTTACTCTTCACCCAACTTGCTTTTCTATGATAATCATGCTGCAATTCAAATGATTTATTCTTTTATCATTTTCAGTTCAGATACTGACCTAAGTATGAGATTTTATTGAAGGGACTCAAGCACATCTACCATTTGATTTTCAAATTAAGAAAGGTGTTGTTTTTTAAGTAACACCTGTGTTTACATGTAACACGTGATTCTGTGGGTATACATAGGATAGAGCAGCAGCACACTGTGTACATTACCACAGGGCTATGCACATAAAGCCAGTGGCTATGCACTCTCCTTGAGGACTTGTCAGATCACATTAGGTCACTCAGCAGCAATAAGCACTTTCCAGTGAGGTCTGGAGGATGCTGCCAGCTTCTCATGTTTTTGGTCTAGAGCCCAGTGATGTGTTTCATAGCACACTGCATGTATGGTCTCTTCCATCCTACAAGGATGGCAGTGGTGGGGGATAAGGTAACAGGGCAGCAAAATATCTGTTATTAAAGGTAGTAAGTGGAGCATCTTTCATAGCCTACAGACAACAGCTCTTGATGTCTGTCAGATTCAACTTGGACAGCAACTGAGCCCATTAACTGAGATCCAAATACGTAGTCCATTGTTCCTTTTGTATCTGGCTGCTTATAGGGAAGCCACTCCTCCCTCTGCAGGTGTTTTTAATTTAGTTTTACTGTAGGTGTGAACTGAATTTTTCCTCAGTAGATAACACTGTACTGTGGAATTCAGCAAAACAATAGGTGAAACTTTCCTGTAAGATCTGTGTAAACCTGCTATTTCTTACTGAGTCCAACTCTTACAGTTGTGCAGTAATGACAGCTATATCTCTCTTTTTTGTATAAAGTAGTCTGAAATTTGTAATATTGAGCTAGTTTTAAACAGCGGTTTAAAGAAAGGTAGTATGCTTACAAGATCCTTAGGCATCTCAGTACCTTCAGAAAAGTGAGCCACAGTCTATAAGTGACTGTCATGTGTTGCTTCTTAGTATGCAGCAGATGCAGGAAGTTGGGATGTGTTTATAATTAGTGTATCACTGAAAGGTACAGTCAACTCAAAATCTGTCTGGTTTTATTGGAAATGACGTTAAAAATAGTTCTAACTGATTATTACTTCTGTAAAATAATCTTACATGCTGTGCTGTCAAATGTGGAAAGAGAACAGAAGATGGATGGGGAAAGGACTTTTTTTTTTCCTGTTACAACAATCATGGTGGTATCTTTACCTGTTGAAATGTTTTTGGATAATGATGATTGCTTGTGTCTATTTTTAGTTTTACCTGGAGATGGCTAAGATATATATGTGGAAGGAAGCTGAATTTTTCTTTAATATCAGCTCTTTATCTTCAGAGTCTGCTCTGAAATCACTAGAAATCCCTTAAAGGGTGAATTCCTTCCAAAAAAAGGCCAAGACAGAATTGGTGTCTGGGATGTTATAGCACATACTATGTAGCACGTAAGCTGTACTTCAGTCGCACTGGCACTGAGTACATCAAAGGTGGGCAAGCTTCCTCCTCCATTTTATTATGGTGACTCTATTCAAACTGTCACAGTGGAGTGGGAATGGGACGCCTTCCTTGGCCATGTTAGGATCCCTATGGTTCCAGTCAAGTGAGTAGTGCCATTTCCCAGTTGAATGGGGAGGAAGGTGGCTGAGAGTGGTGAAGTGCTGGGGAGCCATCTGCAGGGTTAATTCTCAGTGGGGGCTGCAGCCTGGCAGGGCCAGGGCTGGTGCCTGGGGTGTGCCTGCTCCCTGCTGGTGTTCTGCTCCTGATGAATTTAGGGGTATGAAAAGGCCCTTTAAGACTGCTGGAAGGGGGCTGGTTTAATTAAATGTAATCCCTTTAGAAATTGCAAGCACTTTCATATGACCTGAGTCCAGCCTCACCCTGACACAAAGGACACAGGACTGTTTTTGGAAGAGTGCTGGTACTCAGAAAAGAGCCAGATGTCTGTGAGTATCGCTGGTTCTGCAGATGGGGGTCACTACCTGTGACGCTGTTTAGAGGCAAAGCAAAGTGCTATGTGGATTGGTGTGCGACTCCTGTCCTTCCAGCAGGGCACTGCGCCCACAAGCATGGAAGGTGGCAGGGCCCATGTTAGGTGGCTGCAGCAGGGAGTGGAATATGTGGCCCTGAGAAGCATTTGTCACCTCAGAAAAACATTCGTTTTTTTAGATAGTGACACGATTCTAATTATACCTGTTAGACTGCTGTTAGTCTTGCTGAAAGCCAAAACTGGGAAAGTTTTTTGATTTCTAGGGTACCTTGTGAGATCTTGAGTTCCTCCTGCATCTTCAGCTGGATATGATGTACTTCTTTAGCCAGAGCTTGTGCCACTAATGCATGGTGTTAGTTCCAGTATTGTTACTTGCATCAGCTCTTGGTTGAACAGATGCTCTATAAGGGTTGGCTAGCCAGGAGTTTCTTGTTAACTTCTTTTCTGTGACAGTGAAATGAGTAATAAAAAATTATTTTTCCCTAGTTGTAGTTATGCCACTTTATCCAGAAATAGTCCACTTGGTGGCTTGAACCTGGAAAACAGTATCTGAAGCTTGAGGTCTCCAGACCAGTACTGTGTAACAGCCTCCTTGCATTCAGGAAATCCAGGGAGGAAAGAAGCTTTAACTCAGGGTCAGAGTTCTGTAGAGGTTGATACTCTGTTGTGCTGACTCTACCTATTATTCTGACATGAATTTCCTAGTGCTCTGTTCCTGTCTCAGTCTGACAAACAGAATTGTCTGTTCTACCTCTTACACTGCTTCATACACTGTGGTGTTAGTACAAGTAATACATCTGTTATTTAGTGTGATGGTATCAGTCCTTCCTGTTTGTTCTTTCATATACAACAACAAACTCTCATCTTAGGAAGAAGTTATAACAGGTTATTAGTAGGGATCATTTAGAGACCTGGAAGAGAACTGATAATCATTGCTGCTAGTTTATTGGGAATCTGAGTGGGGCAAAAAGTGAAACTTGAGGATATACCGGTGGGCAATGTTAACGTTTCTGAAAAGACGTGTTGCAAATAGGTGCATGGTACTGCTATTAAGTCTGTTTCCTGTAGTCTGCTAGACACCATGTGAGGAGGGTGCTGTTACGAAAGCTTTTCTCTACCAAAAGGAGCTTGCTTTGGCTGCTCTTGGGGCTAAAACAGTGTCTTTTCCATGCAAGAGCTTCTGTTTGTGCAGGGGGTCTTCCTAGAGCCACTGTCCTTGGCTACAGGAAGTGCTTTAATATGCTTTGGTAGTGGCAATCTGTAGCTGTGCTTAGACTGGTAAAAACAATGGTAATTCCTCAAAAAGAGAAAAGGAAGAGTTGCTAGGTTTCTAGCTCTTTCCTGTAGCCATTATGAAACAAATCAGTTAAATATGGGCTTTTTTTCTTGAGTATTTTTTATGTTGGTGAATGTAAAGTTGCCTGTTGAAATGCAATAGTTAAACTTTCTTGTAATGTGCAAGATGGGCTTCTCTAGAAGCTTTTCATACAATATTGTTAGCTGTTTGTGTACAAAATACTTTATTAAATTATAATGGAAAGACAAAAGCCTATTCAGAGGCCACCTACCACGGTAAAACTTCTGCTAGTTTAAGATCTAAGCAGAACTTGAGGGTTTCAGACACTTGGATGCGTCAGTGCATGCATTATATATGCTAAGATGATAAAAATTCAGTTAGTTTAAATAGAGCTTCAGTATAATTTACTGCATTAGGATAGCATTCTTGGTAAATTGGTTGATGATGAAATTCAGTAAATCCTCTAAAAATACATCCTGAAAGTTGAAAGTTTAAGAAAAGAGTTTAGTAACCGTCAGTTCTGGAAAAGGAATTGGAACGAGTGCTGCCACTCTGGTGCTTGTAATCTGATCAGTTGTGGGTAGTATCTTTTTGTCACTGTGTTTTCTCCTGTTGCTAGCATCGAAGAAGTATGTGCCTTGCCTGTCTGGGGTGACAGAGCTAGAGCAGTGTATGCTCAGCAGTCCAAGTTGGTTATCTTATTGAGGAGCATTTTATTCTGTTTGCAGCCAGAACAGTAAGCACACTGATGGTTGTGCTTGCCCTCAGATGAAGGTGTTGATGAGGAATCAGACTCTTACAGTCTTGTTCAGTCTCCATGTCTAACTGACTGTGTTCTAGAGTATTCTAGTATTCTTAGTGGTCTTGATACATTCACCCTGGGAAAAGCAGTTAAATTTTTCATGCATGTCTTTATGGGGCAAAGTTTGAGCACCTGTAGACAAAAGGGTCCTTGCAGTGTCTTAATTCAGGCCTAGTGATTAACCATTTCTGCACTGTTACTTGGAAGACACTGTTTTTTTCTGGGATCAGAGCTGTAATATTACACTACAGTTATTTCTCAAGAGGAGACACATCTATGTTTATTGCTTCGTAGATGCTAGGATGTTTATTCTAATAAAACCTCATTAAATGGTTTAGAAATAAAAGTATAAAAGCTTAATGCTAGTGAATCTTGAGGCTCTTCTTGCTTAGAGTAAGCACTGATAAATTAGTGGTTTAAAAGCACTTTGGCAGGGTAACTCAAGGAACAGGACAAATAGATGAGTCTAAATTATGATGGGACTGGATTATGCTGGCTTTCTTCTGATACAGCACTCTGTTACACAAGGGGTACGCAACATCTGTGTTGGGCAGTACTCAGCTGTGCGTGCCTCAGTAACATGGTTTAACTAAAACTAGTATTTCAGATGATTGAGGAGAATGAAGGCAAGCATGTAGTGCCTGGCATTTACTTGTCAGGTAGAGGTTACAGCAATTTATAGATCTCTGGTAGCTTCTGTCTGAGCGGCAGACAGAACCCATTAAGGGAACAGTGAAACTGCCTGAGAGTAGGGTGATCCCTGGGTATCTTTCAGAACAAAGCTTCTTTGGTGCTTGTTTTTTCAGGCTCTTTTACATACTGGAAGAACCAATTCGTATTTCTGTACCAGTACTTAGGCTCTTGAAATGAAAAAAACACCCCAGTAAAGCTGCATCTCCTCTGAATAAATGGCTTCTTACCTGCTAACTGGGAATGCAGACCAGTGCCTCCCGCTACCTGTAATGGTGGAAATCTCACTTTGTTTTTCCAGTTCATAACTGGCTTAAAAATTCCATTTGGTAGCATATGTGTGTTTTTTTCTTTTTTAATTTTTTTCTTCCCCCACATCAATGAGGCTTAACAAAGCTCAAATTTACAGCAGCATTTCAGCCCTGTATTAAATGTCAGTGGTACATCTCAGGACGTGCTTCAAAGCGCCACCATCCCGGTCTTTAACAGCAGTCTGCTATTTAATTTGTTAAAACTTTGTTCAGATCAGGGAAGCTAACATTACCGGGGTGTGGTTCTTTTAAAAAAAAACAACAAAAAACAAGGCTGTTTCCTGTGGTATCTTAGCTCATGCTGTCTTCTAAAATAGCATAGCCTGAAATTGGAAGTGTGTACCCCATTCAAGACTTTACTACTCCTAAACCTTAGATTGCTACTCATCTTGAGAACAGAAGGCTTCTACTAAGCAAAAAAGTACATTTCATCTTACTGAATGTACTAACTGAAGGATAACTGGTCAGGGAGCTTAACTACATTTAAGTGAATGACAGTGGAGGAATTGTACTGGTTGTACAGTGTACTGGTTGTAGTATAGGTCCGTATTTTACTGTGCTAACAAAGGTGTGAATCTTACAAATAATTCTGCAAGAATTATGCAATTCTGTGATGATACTTACTGAAGCAGCTCTACTTTAAAATTTGTGATGAAGAGCTTTAAAGTTTTTCATGCACTAGTTGCAAAGAGCTGCCACAAATGTTCATTTTCTGGTGCTTCCACTGTGCTCAGATACTTTAGTATTCAATCACTTATGCAGATGTTCTCAGCCAAGATAGCTACTTTTTTTTTTTTTTTAATCCCATAAACAGTGGAGCAAAAAGACTATTTCTTTTCATGGTAGCTGGTACATTAGTGGTGTAGGTGAACAGGAGCGACTTTAAAGCAACATTCTTGCTTAATGACTAGTTTAACTAACCCCTCTTAGCTGTGGTTTATGGACATCTTTACTCTTGCTGCTGGTGTGTGGCCTAGGCAAGACAGTCATAGAAGCCAGCACTCCTTCTGGTACAAAAGACTGCTTCCAATTATAAGTAGAAAAGATGGTTTGGGGGTTCGCAGCCCTGCTAGCAAGCAGTTGGATTTGTGGTTCACTGAAGCACTGTGAAATTAACAAATTGTCAATTATCTAGAATCTGGGGAGAATGATTTTTGTTAGAGCGAGTCCAGAGGAGGGCTACAAAGATGATTGGGGGCTGGAGTGTCTCTCCTATGAAGGAAGGCTGAGAAAGCTGGGCATGTTCAGCCTGGGGAAGGTTCCAGGGAGACCTTATTGTGGCCTTTCAGTACTTAAAGAAGTCTTATAAAAAGGGTGGAGAGGGACTCGTTACCTCAAATAGGTAATGATAGGACATGGGGGGAATGGTCTTAATTGAAGAGGATAGATTTAGATTAGACATTAGGAGTAAATTCTTCACCGTAAAGGTAGTGAGGCACTGGAACAGGCTGCCAAGAGAAGCTGTGGATGCCCCATCCCTGGAGGTGTTCAAGGTCAGGCTGGATGGGGCCTTGGTCAACCTGATCTAGTGGGTGACATCCCTGCCTCTGGCGGGGGGATGGAGTTAGATGATCTTTAAGGTCCCTTCCAACCCAAGCCATTCTATGATTTTGGGAAGGTATAGCAAGAGAACCTAAGACATCTGCATACTACTGAAAACTGGTAATTTTAAATAACCTGAACTCACAAGCTACCAACCTTTTTCTCTTTCCTTACTACTTCTAAGGAATGGTTGTTCTGCAGTTTGACTTCTTTTGTGTCAAAAGGTTCAGAAATTTCAAAATCAATTTATTCCTAATGTGCTTGTTGATGATCTTTGCTACAGCAATGTCTAAACAGCTTTCCTGGTGCACTGCAGCTCTTAATGACTTCAGCTTTGCTGTGCTACCTTCAACTTCTTATAGCATATACTGAGATTTTGAACTGAACTTAAAACAAGAAAACTCCATGGTTCATCACCAAGGGTTATCAAGTACCAAGTAGTGGCATGACTAGTCCCAAGTAGGTTCAAGGCTTTTTGGGAAACGTCAAAATGTGTTTGGATGTGGTAGTCTCTTTAAGCACTTGATTTAAACTTAACTAGCGCAGTGCTTCTTGCATGTGAACAGATCTGTTCATAGCTCTATTGCAGTCTGCTGTTGCAGTCTTTGTAAGGGAAATATGAAATCTATCCATATACTTGGTAGAAAAAAAAGGGATCAGAACTGGCTGCAATTACAACAGTCTTGGGTGGTTCCTTGGATATTTCTGTGCTTACTCTAGCATTTTTAGTCACTAATTTCACACTTAGTTTATAGTGTAAATTGCAGTTAGGGTTATTCTTGCTAAAATTGTTCACAGCATACTTCTCCCATCACTGGAAGGCTGGTAGACTAGGTTAAGAGGATTGATTGCACGGAAGAGCAAATAAAGGAGGATTTGGTGATGTACAGTGAATGGCTGTTGGCAAGGAAGAGAATTATGTATGCTGGAATTTGGTGCACTGGAAATCTCGTCTGTGCAACTTCAAGTTTCAAACTTTTGCTTTGATTGAAAAGCATTAAAACACTTCTGGTTCTAAAATATTTGCAACTTGTGTACATAAACTGAAATATCATTCTTCAGTTGATAGATATGCAAATAGAAATGAATTCTCAGGAAGCTTGGTATATTTGGAGGCTTTGGTTTACCTGGTTAAAAGTGAAGTAATTTGTGTTCAGGCAGTACCTGTCTCTAAGGATCTACATAACATTTTCTGGTAATAATCAGGAGTTGTAGAATGGAATCGGCTATATTTTACACCAATATTTAAGGTGAGAAGCCTCTGTTTAACTTGTTCCATGAAAACCATTTTTGAAAGATACAGACATATTCCTGCTTCTGTGAAATGAAACTGCAAGCTCCCTTATGCAATTCCCTTGCCACTTTCATTTCTCATGTGGAAAATATGAGACTTTTCTGTCAATATAGAGCCTATCATATACCACTTCTTCCGGAAGACGATTCATGATTTCACTTCTTTTTTTGTGTAGGCATCTACAGCTATGAAATTTGACTGCATAATAAGTGAAAACATAACCAATTCTTCATTGTTTAGAGATCTTTCACCTCCCTGAAAGAACTGGGTGGTAGTAGGCAACTACATAGAGACTACTTCTACTTCTTTGTGAAGTGCCTGCACATATTAATGTGTGCGTTAGTTCAGTATGCATCCTTTTTGCCTTAGCATGTGAGGTCATCCTTGCATCCTGTCTGCTTTGTACCACTAGTCCTTAGAGTATACCAGGGATTGTGCTTTATATTCTTTTAAAATCTCCAGGGAGACTAGAACAATATTGTTCTGTACTCACTCATCTTCTGCAGCAGTCTGAGTTGTTAATGCATCTAGGGACTTCCTTGACATTCATCCTTCATATGGAAGAAGTTGGATGTCTGGTTGTGTATAACTGTTTGGAACGTCTCTGCTTTAGTGAAAGGTATCAGGGTGTTGTTCTACACTGAGAAATACAACTAAATAAGCTGTAAATAGTTGTCTCATATGTATCAGTATGTAGATGGGAATATAAATTGGAACAGATAGGATTAAATTCTTACACTAGGAAACGGGAAGGTTACATTTTGTGAGCGAACTGAAGTGATGGGGTTTGGGAGCACTGTCCTGGCAGTGCAGATGACTTTATAACCACCGGCAGCGGAATTCACGGAGGCTTGGGAGCAGGTTCCTGGATGGAGGCAAATGATGTTATTCGTTATTACGTGTAGTGTCAGTTGAAGCATCTATTGTAATGATGTCTCTTCTGTTTTCCAGATCAGTGTGCGTGTTACCACCATGGATGCTGAGCTGGAGTTTGCCATCCAGCCCAACACTACAGGGAAGCAACTCTTTGATCAGGTAAGTGATGGACCTGCAGAAGATCTAAAGTTTATACTGGTGCTGTGATTCTGTTAAGGCAACAGCAATCAATTTCTTAAGGGCTTCAAAGATTAAATGACAGTGTGTGGATCCATTCTGAGAGAAATCAGCAAAATAAGAAATGGCACACTTTTAAAAACTACACCATTTTTTAGCTTCAGAAATGTGTTAGGAGCTATTCTTGCCTTTAACAAACTGAATAGCTCATCATATGGGTTGGATAGATGTCTGCAGTCATAACTCACAAAATCGGTCTTTTGGGGGAGCTAGTAAGCTATTGTTGGTTGGCTTACTTGCAACTGTTGTGTAATTGATTTCAAAGAATAGGTGTTCTGTAGAACAGGAGAGCTTTAGCTGGCGTTTCAAACATTGCTGCAACTCTTAGGTGCAGGTGTTATTCTATACTCTCATCAGGGTCTGAGGGAGATTTTAAGATAAGTTATGTACTGTATTGTATTAGGCCATCTTTATCTAGGTGTTTTAGCCGCCTTCTTCATTCAGTGACTAGGCATATTTCCTCCTACCTTGGCCCAAACTGAAGCAGGGAGTCAAGTGCACTCCAAATTAGGAGCAGCTGAAAACAGATTTTTATCAATTGCAGCTGCTGAAACTTCGACAGGCTCCTCTATGTGTTTCTGCTGTAATCCCAAAGGCCATATCTAGGCAACTGCCCCATCAGTCAAAGCATCTGCTACTAGGAAGTGATGTAGTCTTGTCTTGTAGACATTGGAGGCTTTGTCAGAACTCTGAGGAAGAAATCAAGTGTTTCCGAACTGGAGAGTAATCTGAGTTGTAAGTTTATAGCTTAAAGAAAAGTATGATGAATCTTAGATTAATGATGGGATGAAGGAACTGTCAGACCAGATATGTCAGATATGGGTGTGCTTCAGAGCTCTACACTGAGCCTATCTTAATGAAGAGAGGTACTTAAGGCCTGACCCACCCATAGAGGTCAGCTGTCTCATATGGGGCCAACAAACCAAATTTAATTTTTTTTAGACGTTTATCCACAAATTACTGCTTTCTCTCATACTCGTCTGGATGATTTAACACTAGATATTGTATTGCTCTCTGTAGCCCAGCCCTGAAATGGTGTGTGTGTGTGTGTGTGTGTGTGGAATAGAGAGTTTGTAGGGGTTAGTGAAGAGCACCCTTTCATGATGGGAAAGCCAAAAAATGCTTTCAGGAAACTTCTGTGCTGCGATGTGGTTTCTCAGCTGTCTTCATGTTACTACGTAGTAGGTCCTATGTATTTTAGCCCTTTGTGGTCTCAAGTCTGACAGTTCTTGTTCAATGGAAGTGAGTGCTGGATTCCATCCAGAATATATGTGTGCAACGTGGAGCTCCACCACAGTTAGTTTATGGAACCATATTCTGATAAAGCTGACATGACGTACTCCAAAGTTCATCAAAGCGTGAACTGTTTTCCTTTAGAGAGTATGTTCCTCAGCTGAATGCTTTCTATGATTATTTTTCATTATCTAATGTCTGGTGTTTTCTAGATAAAGCATCATGTGCTAAGAAGTGTTACTAGTGAAATCAGTAGTACTTTTTAATCTGTACATAAACTTTTCAGTCAGCTCTAGACCATCTGCAGGTTTTGCCTCACTTGACATAGAGTACAAACTGAAATTGTGGTGTCAAACTTGAACTTCAGCAACTTGTCTGTTTTTGAGAAGCATCTGATCATGTTTCCCATATGGGAATTCTTCATGTCTTAGTAATTGATTTCACTCCTTCATGTCATGTTCTGGAACAGCTGTACATTCTTCTTTGTGCAATGTGTTTCACACAGCACCTGTCTAAACAGAAGTCTTGTTTTGTTTTTTTCCATCATAAACCCTCAGTGAAGGGAGAAAATAAATGCTGTTGCAAAACTAAGTTTTGAAGGTGCTGATGTAGATGAGACTGTTTACTTCAGCTAACTTGGGTTGTAGATAGAGTTGAAAGAAGAAATACTATGGGAGGAAAAAACTTTCAGAAGCTAGCTGTTAAACATTTGCTATATTTAAAGGATCTGGTGGACACTATCCCTCTATACTACCCATATATCAGAGGCTTGGTGGATGGGTGCTATAGTCGTAAGAATTACTTTTTTTATTTTTAAATTTTTTTACAGTTTAGCATATATGCTTTGTAGAGGTAGTGCTTCTGGTTTCTGATAGGACTGATTCTGAAATGAATGTTGTAGAGCCTTACCATTGGCAGATGTCCAGGCATTGACTTTGTGGTTAGTCAAGCTCAGATTCTTGATCTGTGCATAAAGAGCTAACTGTATATCCAAACAAGAGAGCGTATAGTGACCTGACAGTGCATAGCTAGACTTACTCCCTTTAATACAGGGAGAGAGCTTTGAACATATTGGACTATTGTGCTATGGAATTTACTGATCAGTATGTGAGGAATCTCTTGCTGAGTGTAAAGTGATGAAATGTTCATCAATCACAAGGAGCCTCTACCATTCTTTTATCTAGCAAAAGTCATCTGGAGGCAGACGCATGAGTGGGGAGTGCTGCTCTCAGTGATGCAAATACTTCTGTCTGCTATACTAGAACACTTGATATGTTGCAACCAAATCATCTCATCTGATGACTGATTCTCAAAAACTAATGCCTGTTCACCTCACTCTTAAGAGAACTTAGACAAAGTGAGATTTTTGTAGTCTAGCCACTTTTGGCTTGCCCTCTTCTTAAAATTTTTTGCTGTCAACAGGCATGCATTCAATATTTCAAATGGCTGAGCTGTTTGTGTGGATTAGTTCTTGTAAAGGACTAGTCCAGAGCTGTTCTCCATGCTGGCACTACTAATAGGGACTAAAGAATGACTGTCTGACTAATAATCTTCTCACTCTATCTCAGTTTCCATCCTGAGGTGTTCATGGGTCCTGTACTAGGATGTGTAAGAACAAAGTTAAAGCTGAACTCAATTTAGTGTGTGTTAAGTTCAAATAAATTTAAATACTATGCAGTTCAATTTTGGACTGTTCACTATTTCTTAACACATCTTTTATTTTTCTGTGGACAATTCTATCCCTTCCTTTTTAGGGAATACCTAAAAGATATCATTTCAACTATATTTTCTAGCTCCCTTAAAATATCACGCACTCCTTATGGTGTTAAACTAGTGGTTTTTGCATGAATCTGGTTCTGAAAAAATGTCTGCCTTCATGAGGGCTTTTCTGAGGGTAGGAATTTTCTCTACAAAGCCAGTTTATGCTTTTGCTGTTGCAGCACATTGACCTTCTGGTGTGAAACCTGATTTTTACTCTTTCACAGAAGAATTTTTAGAGATCCTGAATGTTTTTGCCCCAGAGTGCCCTTTCAATTTGAATGCAGGGTCAGTTCTGAATCAGGCAAAAAGGAAGCTACTAAGTTTTCCCAAGGTTTCTGGCCACACAACTATCTTAGTGCATGCTGTTGGCTTTGTTCAGTAATGTTTAGACAGTATTTGTTTCCACTCGTTGAGTCTAAAGGTACAATAAATATATTCATTATCCAAGATGTAGTTCTGTCCTACTCTGAATGGGATTCAAAGGATTTTTGGAAAAGCTTATACCTATGTAGCATCATGAGCAAGAACAATTTGAGTTTAGAGATAAAGTTCCATAGTATTAGTAAGTGAACGGGCTTGAGGTCCTGTCTTCCTCTATCATGCTTGATTAAGTTCCACAATGAAGTTTTGTAGTGTTGGCATCTTCTGCCCCAAGGTACCTGACTAGAAATATCCTTATGAGCTGACATATGGTGTAATAACATAATGATTTATACTAGAGGTCTTCCTACATCATCCCATCCCCTAGGATTGTAATTGTATAGCATTATCTTAAATAGCTTACACGGACAAAACCTGTGTTAATTGAGACAGGAAGATTATGCAAACTTGCCTTTAGCAGCTCTGCTTATGTGCCTCTTAGCATCAGATGCTGGATTCTAGTGCTTGCCAACTCACCAGGAAAAACAGCTCTGCCAAGGTTGAGTATAGGCTATGGCTATTGGGAGGGCTGCTTACCCCACATGCAGTGAATGACTCTGGTTACTTCATGGGCAGCTTAGAATATCGCTTTCCTGGGATGTAGGGTACAGGTGCTGCAGCAGTGATAGCTGCTTGTTTTCCTTCTTTGACCCTTTTCTTTATCAGATTGAAGAGTAGTTAGACTGGAGGCTAGTGTGTAAAACAAAGCATTGCTTTGCTTTGTATGTCTCCTATACATACATTATCAGATTTTTTTGGGTGGTCCTTTGGGGACCCAGGAATTGGACTTGATGGTCATTGTGGGTCCCTTCCAGCTTGGATATTCTATGAAAGAATAACTTTTGTGTGTGTGTGTGGTAAAACTGTGTAGCTACTTAATGTTTTGCAGTTGTGTCCCTCCAGTTTCAATTCCCTCTCAAACTGTTTTTGGGGAGGGGATAAATTGATTCTAGCAGATGTCTTCTGTCACTGGGGCAGGGGGGCTAGCCTGTGCCTTGGGCAGGGAGAGGTAACAGTAATTCACTGGCCCAAGTGCTTCACAGCTGGCTGTCTGGAAAGTTTTCTCAGAAATGCCCTAGTTTAATGGACACTGATTTTACAAGCTCCTCAGACAGCCTGCATACAGACTGTAGTCACAGAACCTTCATCTGTTTTGAGCACTTCTGTGGTGTGAAAACATACCCCCTTCTTCCATGTGCCCCATCACTTCTACAAGGCAGCTTCTCAAATGCTTTGTTTCTGATCACTTCTGACCTTGGATCCTGTTAGTTTCTTGTTCTTTCCCACTTAAGAGCCTCTTACGTCTTCTAGTCTTTTGTAGAAGCGTCTTAGCTGTCTGCAATACTAGATCTATTGGGTGGTAAGTACAATAGATGGGTGAGGATCTACCTATTTGATAGGCCTTACATCAGGCTTTATTTTTTAACAATGAGTTGTGGTTACTAAACTATTTAGTCAGTGCTTCATTCTCCAACCTACAATGAACTCCACTTCCCTGACTTCAGATTTGCTTCTCAATTATATGCTTTGTGCTCTCTGAGCCCGTAGTTGACCATGTAAACTTCAGTCCTTCCAATACTGTCTTCTGGATATTGTGAAGTCCAAGAGATGGTGGCTTCAGCGTTAAGATGGTTATGCTATCTGATGATGTAAGTTCTTAAGGCATGAAAATCTTGCATGGGCAGTTTGGATGTAGGAAGGCTAGGAAAAGAACCAGCATGGTGACAGTAGCACGAACTGAATGATTTGGGATTCTTGGGATTAATCTCTGGGATTATTCTTGGGCACAGATGAAGCCTGCAGAGATTAATCCCATAGCCAGACTGAAGGCACATGATGAAGAAACTTGAGTCTGCTTGAGAGACATGACTTGAATCTCAGTGTGATCTACCTATGGACTATATATATGTTCAATTTCATAAACCATTCCAAATTGGCAATTGAATTAAAAAAGAGCTTCCGCCCCTCCCCCCCCCCCCCCCCCCCCCAAATTCCATTCTCTTGTGCACTTGTGCTTCATTGTGGACACGGGTGTGAACACCTAAGTCGCTAGCTGAGGCAACGCTGTGTTCAATTTTGAACAGTAATTGAGAGAACACTTACCCTACCATAATCGCTGCATGAAATGAAATGAAATAATTTCTGGGCCTGCTGGCAATCTTTTGGTAATCCTAATCCATGGTTTAATCAAGGAAGGGCACTTGTGGAGTGGCATAGAGGTTTTGAATGTCGGTAACTGCAGGATAATCACGTGACCTTTATCCACTAGGTGCCTTGGTTTCTAGCCTGAACAGAATAACTATGGCATGTTAAACTGCAGGTGTGGCACCAGGTCAGAGCTACTCCAGCAATATTGTTTGCTAGCGGCTTACTCTTAGAAATACTTGACATGCCTGTCAAGACCTGCTTCATCTTCAGGCAGGACAAGAAGTAAGATTCAAGGCAGATTTGTGTGCTGTGGAATAGTCCAGGATGCTTTGGCCTCTGGAGCAGGAACTTGTTCTGAGTGGAACATCTTTCTGCTTGAATGTTTTGTTATCTTTGTGTAGATATTGCTTTCATGCAAGATCCACACTTGTTTGCAAGTGTGGTAGTATATTTCCTGGGGCTGAGAAAAAGGGCAATCTTCAATAATCATCTTGATGCTAAAATCTACATTTAGGAGACCTGCCTATTATGGCCCTCCTGCTGCTGTGGGATAGCTCTTAATGGCAAGATCTGTAGCTGGGAGGAAGATTAGTGTTTGGTGAGGGGAAGTTCAGGAGCCATGCAGACCTGGAAAAAGTAGAGTAAGGAGAAATGAGAGAGAAGGCTGTCGGGAACACCTTGAGTCTCTACTCTGAACATTTGTGAAGAATGGTACTGTGCGTTTAGATTGTCTCTAGAAATACACCACCTACCCTAAGGCAGAGAGACAAACTTGCTCACAAAAGTGGCCTTTTAAGCTAAAGGTGCTTGATTAAGAGCCTTGTTGTGGCTGGTCAAGGTTTTGTGCAACAGCTGGATTTTAAGTCTGCCTGTAATCTGTTGCCAACTGTAGATTAAACTTTGTACTGCGTGCTAAACAAGACGCTGGGACTGACTTAATGTTCTCGGTGGCACAAAGAAAAGATGTCACTGTCCAGCCGAGAGAGTAAACTTTGGTATTTAAGTATAGTGGTCTGTGTTAAGCAGTACTCTCTGTATTCTCCTGTTCTGTGTGCCAGCCCTTTTCCAGCCCTAGCTACGGCCAATAGCTGTTTGTTTTTTGGAACATCTCACGGTTCATCAGGGCTCTAAATGCTGTACACCCCCAAACAAAATTGAGCTGCTAACTGCTAGCCAGACTCCTTGCAGATGTAGAAAGCTGTTTCTTCTTCATGCATGTGGTGTGTGTTTTTTTTGTTTGTTTGTTTGTTTCCTTTTCCCAAAGGGAACTAAATATACTGTTAAAGCAGAGGTGGGGAGGACTATCTTTTTTTCCTTCTCCCCACTTGACAGAGGCTATCATCATGTGTCTTTTACTTTCAGGATGAAGGCTAAACGGGCCAGATTTATGCTCAGGCTAAGAAGCCACAACATGCCTTGCTTTTTACAAGATCGCATAATTCCTAGAGCAGGAATTGCACTGCATTTTACTTTGATTCAATAGCAATCTGGGGGTGTGATGTTGTGTGCTGTGCTCTTCTTGCCCCGTCCGGGCCATTGTTATCACCGCTATTGCTCTGCTGTGGAATAAAAGCCCCTTTGTGCGGGGCCGCAGTGTGATGCCATTCAGTTCCTTGCTGGCAGTTCAGCTTGTTGAATTCCCAGGCTTAAGCTGCTGACAAATGAAAATGAGGCAAGCAGACACATGCAGCAGTGGAGGGCGAGCCTCCATCCCATTCAAATGTTAATGTTGCCGAGAACAGAGCTTTTCTTAGGCTCTAGGACAGCCCTTCTTCCTCTCCTACCATGTGCTTTCAATACATACAGCAAACTCTAATGCTATTCTGAAAGCCTCCTTAGCTGTGGGCATCCTGCTATGTGATATGTGCAAGTGAAGGCCCACAGATCCCTGTGTTTACTCTGGGCTTAATGCCAGTTCTCCATATTCAAGCAAGGACAGGCTGAATAATTTCATGGACTTCAATGGAATGATGTATATACACTACATGACCTTGTGTAGGTTTTGTATGTGCTACTAATAGCATGCCTCTGCTGAAAACTTCCCCCCCCCCCCCTTTTTTGTGCCCTACTGCTGCTTTTGTAAAGCCAGAACAAATGTCTGATCCAAGCCCTTAGTTATCTAACTAGTAATGTGTTTGCAGGGAACCTATGTCCTTAATGTTGTATATCAACAAATCTGGAGACCACATTAGAAGCAAATATAGTGCATCCTTAGGAATCAGAATCAGTGTGGAAGCAACTTAGAAGCAAGTAGGGGGTTAGGGAGAGATCATATAAAACATGGGACAAGGCAGTGCTAAATCTACCCCAGCTATTTGTCAGATCCTTGCGCCCTGAAGGAGGGAAGCTGTGAGGGAGCACAAGGGGTGGGAGCTGTGTTAAAAGCAGTTCTCCAGGTACAGTGTAGACCTAAAGACAAGTGTCTTCTCCTTCCTCCATTGTCTAATAATGGAGGTTACAGGTAAGTGCCTCATTCCTCATTCACAGGTATAAGAACAACTTGGGGGGGGGGGTAGGTCAGGAAGGATGTAGACAAACTTCAGTTTCTAGACTTAGAATCACAGAATATCCCAAGTCGGAAGGGACCCACAAGGATCATCGAGTCCAACTCCTGGCACCACACAGGTCTGCCCAAAAATTCAGACCATGTGACTAAGTGCACAGTCCAAACACTTCTTAAACTCTGACAGGCTTGGTACAGTGACTGTGTCCCTGGGGAGCTCATTCCATTGCGCTACAACCCTCTCGGTGAAGAACCTGTTCCTGATATCAAGCCTGAACCTCCCCTGACTTGCTGAACCCCATGGCAGGCGGGTCCAAAGCGGTGGCCTCATGCTAGTGAGCAGGCTCGGCAAAGAAACTTCTCCCCTCCTTTATACCAGCATAATACTGCAGTAGTCTTGCCCCCCCATGAGGCTTTTGTCTCCTGTTACAGTATGTCTGTAAAACACTTTTAACTCTTATTTATGCACCCCTTACGGTGGGCTAGAGACATGACTAGGGAGAGAGCTCCTGTATCGGTGTAGTTAATTCCTGTAGAAGCTCTTAAAGTTATTACACCTGTCAGATTTGTATAGCTAAAATGCAATGCAACAGATTGGCTTATAAGTGGCTAAACAATACTCTGTCCCAGCTGCTGTGTTTACATAGCAACAAACCTTAAAGATAGGAGGGAGAGGGATGAATGTATTTGCCACGTGGGCCTCCTCTGATGCCCTGTCATCTATGTTTGTGAAAAGTAGCAGGGGTGTCAGAATGCTATGGCCCTGGTCGTCTCTGCGCTTGTGTGTTCTTACCTCTGACAGGTTCTCCACCACCAGTGAGATCAGCCTGTCTGGCTGGGATTCCTGATCATTATCTTTCTTCCAGGTTGTCAAGACAATTGGTCTAAGAGAGGTCTGGTTTTTTGGACTCCAGTATCAGGACACAAAAGGATTCTCAACATGGCTGAAATTAAATAAAAAGGTATGTTTGCTTCAACCTCTCATTTATCCTTGGTTCCCTTTTGTTGAAGATTCAGTCTCTGTACTTTGATCAGGGATCTGTTCTTCTCTAAACACCTGAAATTACAGCAAGTTGGTACCACCTTTCTTCAGTCCATCTTCCCCACCCTGGAAGATCTGTTACCCACCCCAGTAACTGTTAATATGATGCTCATGTGAATACTTGTCCATTCACTACTGTGTTGGAAAGGAAAAATTTTTTCAAATGCATGCTTGTCGTCTTTTCCTGTCCATAAACCTGATCATCTTCACTTGGTATGTGGGCTATAAAATAGAATAACTTTGTTGCTCCAGGTAACAGCACAGGATGTACGCAAAGAAAGCCCTCTGCTTTTCAAATTCCGAGCCAAGTTCTACCCAGAGGATGTGGCAGAAGAGCTGATCCAGGACATCACACAGCGCCTATTCTTCCTCCAAGTAAAGGAAGCAATTCTGAATGATGACATTTATTGTCCTCCAGAAACAGCTGTCCTGCTGGCTTCCTATGCTGTCCAGTCAAAATATGGAGACTTCAACAAAGAGGTGCATAAGTCTGGCTACCTTGCTAGTGACAAACTGCTTCCACAGAGGTGAGTGAACTTAGTCAGTCTTAGTTCTTCTTTGCCTTAAAAGGTTTGCAGTTTTTTGGGGTCTTGACTGCACTTTTCAGAATAAAATAGTCTGGTGCCTCTCTGAGGATGAGGATTGGTATTTATTTCTTTAAGAGCTTTAATCTTAAAGGTCCTGTTGCTACTGAAGAAACTCTGATTGGAAGTAGTGGGAGAAGCTCCAAAACAAACAAACAAAAACAAAAATATTATGGTACAAGGTGAACATAGCTTGTCATTTGTCAGAAGTCTGGAACACTGACTAGTGTGTGTCTACCTAGCCTTATTATAGAACTCTATTTCTTGGAACATTTTTGTGGGGAAACTGTGATGCCCATGGAGTATTTAATAATGTGTTGTTCTGGAGTGATGCGACTGTGTGAGCATAAATGCAGTGGCTGGTCTAAATCATGCAATGTGTTCTTTCTAGAGTTCTGGAGCAGCATAAGCTTAACAAAGACCAGTGGGAGGAGAGGATCCAGGTGTGGCACGAGGAACATCGAGGAATGATTAGGTAACTGATGCATGTGGAACTGCTGTATTAAGGTATTGTGATATATGCTAGTGTGTAAAGTATGAAGTTGTATAAAAATCTGTGGCTTACTCCAGGATGAGTTAGCGTTCTTCAGGTTATTCTGCTGGGATTAACTAGGCCTAGCTGGTTGTCCTTAGTGTAGAAAACAACAACAACAAAACAGAGTTTGTTTGCTATCATCTTCAAGCATGGTTCTTAGAATCTTTGCCAGCTTATTGCTGCTCTAGCCATGTAGGCAGACAGCGCCTTCTTCATCTAATGTTTTATTGACTCAGAAGGAATATCTACTTTCTTTTTGCATGCTGCAGAGAAGATGCTGTCTTGGAGTACCTGAAAATTGCACAGGATCTGGAAATGTATGGTGTAAACTACTTCAGCATTAAGAACAAAAAGGGCTCTGAACTCTGGCTAGGTGTAGATGCTCTTGGACTCAACATTTATGAGCAGAATGACAGGTAATTAACCCCCCCTCTCCCCCCAATCACTGCCTTCAACTCCTTTCTAGTAAAGGTAGTCTTTTCTGGGATTCTAGTCTTTTACTAAACTCTACTACTTCTGTATCATTCTTGGCTGTATTTTTGATGCTGCCAGAATGCTCCGTAAAACGTGCTGCTTTGGACCAGAAAACACAACACATTGTCAAATGTTATCAAGCTAGTTTTACTTGCATCCTTAGTCTTCATGATGCAGATGAATTCTTCAGTTATGTTTTCCATAAATAAATATATGTAAAATTACTCCCTGTGTTTGTAGTTCATTTAAATGATTCTAATTTTTTATGCTTATTCCAGTCAACCTAAGAATACTGAAATATGAGGGCATGTTTGGCAGAATTTTAAGCTTTTTATTGTAGGTCAAGAATTTGGAATGACTTGGGACTTTCATCTCCTTTGCTTTCTATTTCTGCAGGCTAACACCGAAAATTGGATTCCCTTGGAGCGAGATCAGAAACATCTCATTCAATGACAAGAAGTTTGTTATCAAGCCTATTGACAAGAAAGCACCGGTAAGAAGCAGCATTCAAATTAAAGTTTTTAAACTTTCAGTTTCTTCTTAGCTGAATGATCAGTTGATTGTTAGTTTTTTGTTTTTTCTTGTTGTGTGGTTTTTTATTTTATTGTACATTATCTTTTTATCAATAATGTCAACATTGACTTAAGCAGTGCTCTACTACCTGATATGTTTGGGGCAGTATGCCCAGAATGGATCTAATAGCAGTAAGGGGATAGATGGAGCTTGGTTCTGGCCACAAGGGGAGAAATTTGTTCTTTGTAACCTTATTCTGTTTAAAGTCAGTGGGAAAGCGAGGCTTTCTGCTTAGGGTTTCTGCTTCTCCTAAGACCATACCATTTTTCTGATACAATTACTGATCTGAGCTACCCATGTTAACCTTGAAAGCTTCTCTTGCATCTTGTTGGCTTTAGTAGCGTGAAATGTCTTTCACAGTTTTCCACCTTATTTGAAGCTGAAGATTCAGGTTGTTTTCTAGGGTACACTGGGAGCATTTTTTCTTACAAACTTTTAGTGGACATAATTCAGCTTGGTTTCATCTATAGGGCTTATTAATTTCCTGTGTGAGCTGATACCTTCTGTTTTTAACAGAACAAAATTATTTATCTGCAGGGCATAATGTTTGACACCCTTTCTGACATAAGACAAAGCATTACACTTGTGGATGGCCAGACTATTATACTAAAGAGCTAAGTGGGAAGAAAGATGGGAGAAGGTATAGTCTCAATATGCATGGTGAACTAACTCCTGATTGTGTTTGCAATGAAACAATGGAGCAAGTCACTCTGCACTCTGTGTACTAGAAATGCTTTACAGTGAAACTGAGTACACTGTAACAAGGAGTTGGGCACTTCTGCCCTGTGTTTATCAGGTTGAAATTCACTCCTGAAAGAGTGAACTTAGATGCTGAGCAGAAAAGCTGGCTAGCAGTTCTAGAAAGCTTAGGGTCTTGGAGCGTATTGCATACTCAGGGGGTTATTATGCGAAAGGAACAAGTCTAATGCTGCCTTTTCCTTGTCCCAAGGACTTTGTATTCTACGCCCCTCGGTTACGGATTAACAAACGAATCTTGGCACTTTGCATGGGGAACCATGAGCTCTACATGCGCAGACGTAAACCAGATACCATTGAGGTGCAGCAGATGAAAGCACAGGCTCGGGAAGAGAAGCATCAGAAACAGATGGAGAGGTTGGTGTAGGGTTCTGAGTAACCTGGACTTGGTTGGTCACAGCACAATAGCACCATGTGCTAGATAAATTGCTGGCAGCACACTAATCTGCTTGAGCCAAAAACAGGGCAAATTTCTTTCTGCTTCAGTAGATTTAATGGGAGGATGGAAACAGCATTCATCACAAGTGTGACCCACTGCCACTTTCTTGGATTTAAAAATGTGTCTGTCTATTTGAAAGGACTAATCTGGATCTTGATATAAGGAGCTTTCCCTTAGTATCATTGCTATTGTGAACTTTCCACTGAGGTGAATGCTGGCACAGTTTTTTGTTTCTTTGCTTCAGTTTAAAGGGATACAGCTGGAGTACAGCTCATCAGCTGAGTGATCTAGTGCACATCTCTTGTGTGCTTATAGCTTCACTAGGAAGCACTCCAGACTGGATATCTGTTAATTGTAAATTGCATCATGATTTTTCCCATCATCAGAGCCCTCCTGGAGAATGAGAAGAAGAAGAGGGAGTTGGCAGAAAAGGAGAAGGAGAAGATTGAACGTGAAAAGGAGGAGCTAATGGAGAGACTCAAGCAAATTGAGGAGCAAACCAAGAAAGCCCAGCAAGGTGAGATGAAATGCTCCAGTATTCCATTTAGATGCACAATCTGAGTGAGAAGGTTTCAAGGAGTAAAACTAGAAGCATCTATGAGCCATTCAGACTCTGGTATTGTGCCCAAATTGGTGCGGTAGGGCCCAAGTTTAGCCTTCTGAAGCTGAATATAACTTCTCCAACTGCACCTACTGAAGTATGGCTTGCGTTAAAGAGGTGGGTGGCAGCTAAGCTGCCTCTCTGGCAGCCAAACTATGTTGCAGTTGTTCAAATAATGGCTGGAAGCTTTATCTCAGCACACCTGTAGAGGAAGGAGTAAGAAAGTGTAGCAGGGGTCCCACCAGCCAGTGCTCTGGTTCTTACAGTCTAGCTGCATAGTAATGTTGGCCAAGCAGTGTTGCCCAATCAAAGTGCTGTATGCTTCTCTGTCTTTAAGGACATCATTTTGGGATAGGTACTTCCCTACAAATCAATGAGGTAAGTAATCTGCTGGTTTGGAACAGGCCTGACTCTTGGTTTTCCAGCCTCCATTTACAATGTGAAGGAGAAGAAAGGGGACAGTTTCTTGCACCTTTCTTGTCTCTCTGAAGGAAAGGTCTCATTCAGGAGGTAGCGATAGGAACACTTTCCTCTTCTACTGCCATTCTTTACTTGAGCTCTCTATTCAATGTACAATTCTACTCTTTCAGAACTGGAAGAACAGACTCGCAGAGCCATGGAGCTGGAACAGGAAAGAAAACGAGCTCAAGAGGAAGCAGAAAAACTGGCTAAAGAACGTAGAGAAGCAGAAGAGGCAAAGGAGGCCCTGCTGAAAGCATCCCATGATCAACAAAAGACCCAGGAACAGCTGGTAAGTGGGTGAGCTGAAAATTGAGTAGGGCAAATAGTGACAATGTAGGGGTCTAAACTCATAGAACAAACCAGGCTATGAACATAGTAAGGCAGAATAGCATGGTTCATTAATTTTTATCCTCAAGTAGATGAGCTTATATCTGAATACAGATGTTTGTATCTTTTTGTACAGTAGGTTTGGATTGTTGTGCTTTTTGCTTTCAACAGTATGTGATGCTGAGAACAGCATGTAGAACTCACTAATTGCTTTCCCTGGCTTGGATTCAAAGAAGTGAGTTCTCCAGTTCTGTTTGGAGGAAAAAACAAACACAACAAAACCCAAAACTTTTTTAACTTCCTTTTCCCTTTAATCCTGTAGTTATCAGTGGGAAGTATACAGAAGGATGTTCTCCTTACCAAAACGATGTTAGAGAGATACTGTTTTTTAATGCTTCATTTAGCAAGTATGTGTGTTTTGTCCCCACTTAAAGTCTTTCCTTTGCAGGCTGCTGAGATGGCAGAACTCACAGCTAGGATCACACAGCTGGAGCTGGCCAGGCAGAAGAAAGAGAGTGAGGCCCAGGAGTGGCAACAGAAGGTAAAACAGAATCTAAACAAACAGCAGTACTTTTTGTGGGTTTAATCTTTGTTTTGTTTTGTGACCTAAACTACTGCACTAGGTACCATACTAGACTGATTGTCTGCAAGCTTCAGGCTGTTGTGGATATCTAGCTTTGCTTTTTTAGGTAGATTGAGTGCCCCATATCTAGAAACAATTTGACCGATTAGACCTATAGCTAATTTTCCATGAGTTATAAGCATTTCTCAAATCTCTGATGTGCTAGCCAGCAGAAAATTTTGCAAGTGACTGTGTCTGGGTAGCTTTGGAACGTATCATTTCAGTGTGCAAGAACTACAAGGTTTGATTATAATAAGCACTAAGTACTGCTTCTGTGAACTTGTGTGAGAAATCCCTCATGCTCAGGATTGCGTTCACTAACTCACTGTGGCGTGTCTTACTGCAGGCACAAATGGTGCAGGAGGACCTAGAAAAGACCAAAGAGGAATTGAAGACTGCTATGAGCACCCCTCATGTCACCGAACCCATGCAGTCTGAGAATGAGCATGATGATGAACAGGATGAGAATGCAGCAGAAGCAAGTGCTGAGCTACGATCAGAGGCCACCATCAAGGACCGCAGTGAGGAGCAGCGTACCACTGAAGCAGAGAAGAATGAACGGGTCCAGAAACACTTGAAGGTAAGAAGCTGGCAGGAGAGAGTGTGTGTGCCTGGGTGTTGCTTCTGTTCTTGACATTAATACAGCTGGAAGGTTTTACTGATATTCCTCAAAAAGAAAGGAAAAAAAAAAGGGGGGGGGGGGTGAGAGGTGGTTGAGGTAAGGTGATTGTTATCTTATCAGATGGCTGCTTACCTTACCGTTGGGGAGAGGGGCATAGCTTGTTTCCTGACACTTGACGTCCATTTCATTGGAAACAGCAAAGTGTTTTCAAACAGTGCCAAGAAGCAGCATCTGTTGGATGTATTGTGCTTGTGTAACTTTTGCCAGCCATCTGACAGCTGTTCATAGCCCTGGCTGCAATGTGTCAGAGGACTTGGTCAAGTTCTTATCATGAAGCTGGCTGTAACTGTCTTTCTTGTCTGAATGGGTTTCACTGCAAAATCCTGAGAGCAGTCCGCTAGGGCTCAGCATGGGGGAAGCAATGCTGCACCTCCTTCTTGTAAGGAATGGGAATGCCGGTGTTCCAGTGTTGATGCTTACAAAGTGTTTTTGTTAGTTTTCTTTTTTTTTTTCCCACACTGCCTGCTAGCTGCCCGGCTTGCAGCAGACTTTGTTCTGTATCATGCTGTGATGGTTATGTACAGGCAGAGTGATAGAGATATGCCCTTTTTCATCTACAGCAAGTTTCTTCTGTGCTAGAAGGTTGTAACTGCTTCGTTTCTGCAAAATGCTCCTGAAGTCTTTAGGGATTTCTCCACTGGACTTTCTCATTCTTCTTCTGAAATAAACTGATGACCGTCTTTGTTACTGTGCTAGACAAAGATAAGTAAGGTGGAAGCGCCTGAAATTTTCTACCTTCAAATGTTAGGGAAAAATATTAACAACTTTCACAGTAATGTTTGGGTTGGAAGGAACCTCTTGAGATCCTCTAGACCCACTGCCTTGCTTAAGCAGGGTCAGCTAGACAAGGTTGCCCAGGACTGTATGCAGTTGGGCTTATCTGTTTCCTGTTTAGAAGGATCAGCAAGGAAGCTCCTTGTCTAGCTTTGAGTCTCTGGCATGGCTAACCCATTGCTGTCTGTTTCTCTTTCTACAAAGGCTCTTTCCTCAGAGCTGGCAAATGCTCGGGATGAAACCAAGAAGACAGCCAATGATATGATCCACGCTGAGAACATGCGGCTGGGCCGAGACAAGTACAAGACCCTTCGTCAGATTCGGCAGGGCAACACCAAGCAGCGCATTGATGAGTTTGAGTCCATGTAAACTCTCCTCTGCACCTGCTGCCCTGCACTCTCTTCTCCCCTTTCCCATCCTCTCCCATCACTCACTCGTAATTGTGCTGCGCTGGAACCACTACAGAAGAGTGACCATGGTCTTATTTATAGAGTTTTGGGCAAATGCTGGAGTTCAGCGACAGAAGAAAGAACAACATTTAACACCTTCCTGGGGCAGCTTGGGAAAGCAAACTTGTATTGGGGCAAATCTGAAATTCTTTGGCTTTGGGTAAAGTCTTACTGCATTTAGTTTTGTATTGCTTACTGAAATGGCTGTGTTGCTGTCCTCTCCCATTGGGTAGGGAGGCCAGCAGATAGTTTCACTGAATTACATACAGTAAAGTGCTAACAGTTTGACATTCCTACTAACTTGCACAAGCTTCATTATTAAGCTTAAAGGCCATTTCTGACTTCATTAAGGGTCTGAATCATATAGTCGAGAAGGAGAGGCTGGAGTGTGGCAAGAAGGGTTGGAGGTAGAATATGGACTTTCTTTATAAAAGACCAAAGCTTTTGTCCTTTAAATTTAAGCAGACCAAACAGAATCTGTGGCGTTCCTGCTGTTGTTACTTTTTATTTAATGATGAAACTTGGAATTTCCTAGTCACATGGAGGCCTTTGGAGTATTTCCACTAATGAGGTGTATATCAGAGCCTTGAATTCCCTGTTTTCCAGAAGTTTTCCTCTGGGTAAATGGCTTTGTTCACTGTCATTTGTCTGACTTGAATGTAACTAGTGAGGCAGAGACAGCTAAAGAACACTGCCTTCCGTTACTGGGTCACCACTGAAAACGAAAAGAGGTAAGCAGAAATGTAAATGACTACAAAGTCCTGTAACTATATTTTCTCTTGCTGAACCAGTTCATTTCAGTCATGTGAATGGGATTTCAGTTTTTTCTATGAAGCCTTTTTAGAACATAGTTGTCAGTGCCTTATGATGGTGTATAGATCTACTGTAGCTCAGGTGTCTTTGTTTAAACTAGATACAATCATAAAAAGTGATTAGCAGCTGGGGACCAAAAACTACTTTTGTATCTGGGTCATGTAGAAACAAGACTGCAGCTGTCTTCCTGGCTACCAGCAGCATTTTATGGGAGAGGGTCATGAGATATTTGTCCAGTTGTTGCCTTAATCTTCAGTAGTGTTTTGCCAGATCCCTGGCTCAAATGGTTTTCCATCTCCAGAAGGATGCTTTGCCCCTGTTATAGCTTTGAACACAGAATCTGTCTCTTAGAAACAGGACACTAGTGGTTGTGGGGA
The DNA here is from genome assembly GCF_040182565.1 of Anser cygnoides. NCBI lineage: Eukaryota > Metazoa > Chordata > Aves > Anseriformes > Anatidae > Anser > Anser cygnoides. The sequence continues at coordinate 21,749,210 of NC_089885.1, read as the reverse complement.
GACTGGTCCTAGGAACCATTTGTATCAATTATTCTAATGCCCATCACCTCCGGTCTTCCAAGCTATCTATTCCTACCCATGCTTCTGTCCCACCCCCACCCCCCCATTTCTGGGGAGAAAACAGCCATGTATGCTCAGGGTTGAATTGGATTTTGCCTTGATCCTTCATGGAAGGAAACCTTAACCTTTAGAAGAGGCCTCTTAGAATGGATTCCATCTATAACGGAGTCCTCCTTTGCTTTACCCTCCTTGGATTAGCTTGTCCCTATAGGAAGTCATTGGGCTAGCCGCCTGTGACTTATTTTCTTGCCTAACATGATCCTAAATCTTGTGACTTTCTCATTTTTGTGGATGCCCCCATTGTCTGTATGGTGTCACTGTTCATGGTGATGGAAGGAAAGTACCTGAACGCTGAAGCATTTTCACCTCCCTGAAATATAGTAAAGGGCAAAGGGGGAGTGTGCCAAAAAGAAATGTCCATGTCAGTGTTAACAAACTGCAGTATTTCCCCAAGAATTCCTTGGGCTGATAGAAACAACCTCACCATTGCTGCTTTTTTTTAGAATCAACACAAGTCTGTGGAAATCCACACACCAACCAACCAAACTACTGTTGGGAGCATAACTTAGCGTGTTACTTCTGAACACCCAGATTAGTCATGTGAGAGCCCCCTTCTCTCCCCTGAATACAACATGCTTTTGGGCAGGGGAAACAGGAAGTTTTTGGTTGGCCAAAAACACATGCTCCAGTCCTTTGAAAGCCACAAATGAAAGATTGCAGTTAAACTTGTCAGAACTGATTTGTGTATTTCTGTACTGAAGGGTTATTGGCACTGACTCTGCATGAGTCTCATTACTGGCAGGGCAGACAACCATTACACTTCTGTTCTGGTGCTTTAAAGCTGGTTCTCAGCACTTCTGTTCTGTCTGTAGCAACTATTGGTGCATTTGCAGGGAAAAAAGCCCTTATTACATTTAAACAATTTCCTAACAAGCTGATACACAGTGCCTGAAATGTGTTCAAATAATAAACTAGTAAGCCTTACTGCTTTGAGTCACACAACACTGCTGAGCTCATGTTATGATGCTGGCATGACTTGTGTTTATAGGGTTTTGATTTTTTTGTTAAATGTCGTTCTAATTCCTAAAGTTCCAGTATAGGAATAGAACGGCTTGTGCCAGTGAGTCCACCTAACTCTTTGTAGTTGTTTCAGCCCTCTCTTCTTCTTAACCAGTATTATATTCTAGTGGTATCTAATGATATTTGATTTCAATACTTCTAGCTATGCACAATTAGAAAATATTAGTCATGGGACGGAGGATACGTTTATGGTCCTCCTTCCCTTGGAAATGTATACTGTATTGTAAAGAAATGATATTTTGCAAGAAAACTAATGTAAGAAGCTTTCAGTATTATGTTGAGATTTGTAGGCATATTTTTTATCTGTTAGAATACAGTGAATTTTTTTCTTCCTCTCCATGTCCCAGTTTAATTGGTTAACTACTCCTAATGGGGGGGGGGGGGGGAATACCTTATCAAGTGTTTGCCTGGCTTCATCTTTTTTGTTGTTGCTGTAAATTATGGTGTTTTTTTCTTGACCAGTCTTTTTATTGGATTATAATAAAATGTCAATTCCTTAGGGTTGTGGAGTAATTAATGGGTCCATGTGGTTATCTGCAATGAGAACCTTGATGTTAAGGCTTTTTTTCCCCGTTTGGAGGAGTTGTTAAAAATCCATACCCTGTTCTTCCTACAGTGCCAATAAAGTTTAGAGAAATTCAGCAGATGGTGTCTGGATGATTGCTTAAGGCTTGCTTTGAGTCTAGCAATGTGTCTCCAAGTTAGAGGTCTGCCATGTGGCCCCTGAGAGGTCAGCCATGATCGTATCACTCTCACAAATAGGGATATCTTACTTGCATCCTTCAAAAGCAAGAAACTGCTTGAAGTAATGCCCCTTCTGACCTTCCCAGCTGTCTGACTGGAGCTACTACTGGAATTCAGATTTCTGTGTGGAGAAATTGAGTGTATATTTGTATCATGTTTAACTTGCAAACTGCGGGTCAAACTGGGGAAGAAGAGCTGCTGCAGTAGTTTTCCACTGGTGAGTGTCTGCTGTGCCTTGACCTATGAGGAATCCAGCACCAGGTGAGCACACAAGAGGGTGGCCAGGCTCGGTGCTGCTGCTGCATGTCCCAGACTTGCTGCTGGGTCTGTCCAAGACTAGCCTTGTACCAGAGATTTTAATCTGATTTGTTTCACAGGCCCATCTTTCATGTTTCATGAGGTCTCAGTACAGGGCCCAGTGATGGAGGAGCAAGGCTACTGCCAACTTTCTGCTAATGAGCTGTGTGATCTTCATTTGTATCGGCTTTCCATGTGGTTGTCAAGAGGGGCTTTGCAGAAACTGCCTCATGCTTGCTGCACTGTAAAGTAAGGCAGAGATTTCATCAAAATTTGTTAGTGCTCATAGATCTGCTACTGTGGGAGAAACTTGAGCTTGTCTACAAACACAATGTGAAGTGTGGAGCAATGGAGACTTCTGCAATCCACATCAGGCTTGACATGGATCTGTTTTCTGTAGGTGGGTTTCCTCATTCCTTCCAGGATTCCAAATACCTGAACACCACTGGATTAACTGCACAAATCTACTAGAATACTACTGTACTGCATTATTCAAGGGAATGCACACTGGCCTGGGGATGCAGTTCTCACAAATGGGATTCTGTCTTTTAATGCATGTACATGTAGATGAACAATACCACCTGTGCTTACATTTCTGGAGTTCCTGAAGACTGTGCTTGCAGTCAGACTATTCTTCTGCATGAATGCCATGGCTTTCATGGTGTTCCCTTGCCTGTATTTGGAAACTTTAGATGTTTAGTTACTTCTCCAAAAAAGTATAGTTATACTAAATTTGTGCTTGAAGAATTGGAAGTGCAAAGCACTAATGGCTGAAGGCTGCTGTGCAGGACCATACAGTAAAAGAAACACCAGATTGTTCTAATCTGTTGGAAGATATTTTATAGTTTAGAATCAAATCTGTATTTAAACTCTAGTTTACATAGATAGCTTCTGCTGTTATTTGCTGTTCTATCAGTGATAACGTTTCTAATCTGGGCTACACCTACAACTGTTGGGGACACAGATGCTTTTGTCTGTGAAACAGGGACAGACTGGAAGTGATTTGGTGCGAGATTCTCAGTGAACAGACAAGCAGGATACAGCTCATCTGTAAGAAAAATGAGTTGGACCTCAATGCGTTGCGCATTAAAGTGAGGCTGGCTTTAGTCTCGCTGGTCTGCAGCTCTAATTTAAGTGCAGCTTGTGGACAAGCATGCAGGTTCCTACTACAGAGCAATGCCTAAACAAACATCTGGTGCTAAGTAATAGCTCTCTTAAAGTTACTAGTAATTTTAGGATAGATATTCTCAGATGATAGGATGAAGTTGGTATGCAGAAAATAGGAGGAAAGACTAAGGAGGAGAAAGGAAAGAGTGTCTCTGAGACTTAAAGGGATATTGGGAACTCCTGGAAGGGGCTGTACCTCCAGCTTCTTTTGCTCTGAATAGATGTTAATACCATTGATACAGCCTGCTGGTGAGCAGAGCTAGTTGGAAAATTACAAGTTCTCATCATGGTTATTGCCTCTGATTGTGCTCTTTTAAAGCCAGGGTTGCTCTTCCATCAAGACTGACTTAAGGGTCAAGGGGATGTGGAATGTACTGCTCTTGAGTGGAGAGGTTATAGTGAAGCTTGTCTATACTCCACATGTAGCAGTACTGCCCTCCCATCCATCTCTGAAGCATCCTTGACTGACAAGAAGAAGCAGCTGTAGTTGCAAATGAAGGCCTTGACTGGGGCACTGTAACTTCTAGTGGCCTTCACCCAGACAGGCAGCAGCTGCTCTGCCAGGGGTGGCTGCTATCAAGGAGCCCTGTTATGAATTTGTCAGCTCATATCTGATAGCATAACTGTCCTCTTGTTTCCGGTGGTGAAAATTTGTCCCTTGCTCCTTTTCTTTATAGCAATACTAAAGAGGTTGCTGAACATCTAGAGAGAGGTCAGAGTGGGCAATTGGTTTTCTCATTTGACAGATGTAGAAACTGAGGCACATTGAAAGCCTTCCCACATACCTTCCAGCCTATAACACTCAGTATCTGAGACTTGCAAAGTGCTTACATCAAGTGTTTTCAGGTCTGAGTTCAGCACATTGCTTTTGGGGCAGCCCTCTGTACCTGGTCCTGTGGGCTTGGAGAAAGCAGGATAAGCACAAGTTGTCCAGTTTGCTTTTATTAGCAGTTTGTTTGGGGACAGAAAATGGTCATTGGTAGGTTTTTGTGGTGATGATGGGGATGGGGATTTTCAGTTTTGTTTAGTGGACTTAGTTCTGTCTGTGTAAGCAGCCTGTATCTATTTCCTTACTGCAGTATTTGTGAGGTGATGGGCTTTGGTAGGAGGTATTCTGATAGCCTTCATTATTCCTGGTTCTGTGTGTCAGCTGCTCTGCAGTCCTCGAGACTTCACCTGTGGGAGCAGCAAAGGCCTGACTCCCTCCCTGACTCTTGGCAGGGACTACTCCAGAGCAGCTCTGTACAACTCTCGCAAGAGAATTTCTGTCTCAGGTATCCATTTTATCGATCATCCCTCATTCATGCTTCTCAGAGGCCAACCAGGAATCTTTTTTCTCCATTTATCTGAGAGGTAAAACATGGTACAGAAGATGATGCCTTTCTTCCATGGCAGTACAGTTGTGAAGGAACATAGTGGCCCATTTCATGGAACTCAGCTCAGACTTCCAGCTCTGCCTTCACACGTGTCCAGACTGCCTGCCTTCCCACAAACCTGGAGGAGAGCATGGATCAGTCCTGCTTGCTCCAAACATGAACGGAGCCACTTCTTTACTGGAACAGAGTGCTGACCTTCAGCTTTGTCACGATTTATTGAACTGTTTACTCAGGTTCTCTCTTTCCTCTAGACACATTTCCTGTTCCACTGTTGAGCACATTGGAGCAACTGGTTGCCGATGTGCTGACCTGGATGATGTTTGTACTCCTGCGTGTCTTGCAGCTTGTTCATGGGTAGGGACTAGGTTATTTCTGATGCATGTCTGATTTCTGTCTCTTCCCTCTCCTATCTTTGTGGCTGATCTGCTGCAGGACAGGCTGCTTTTTCTGATTCTTCCTCCCACTCCCTCAGGAGGGACTTATTCCTCCCTTAATTTACTAGATTTGTCAAATGTTGATTCAAATGGTAGTGGATTAATTCCGACGGAACTGTGGTGCCTTTTTACATTAATAACTACAGGATTAAAGCATGATTTTATTTTCAGCATGGGAGGTCTTTAAAAGATGTTTAGATGTAGCCCTTAGTGATATGGTTTAGTGGATGACTTGTTAGTGGTAGGTCAGAGGTTGGACTAGATGATCTTGGAGGTCTCTTCCAACCTAGATGATTCTGTGTTTCTGTGAATCTGTGCTTTCAGAGAGGCAGCAGACTAGTAGAGTAACTTGAAACCATCCATCTAGGGTCTCCTGGAAGCCACAAAGTTAGCAGAAGAGCTCTTTTGGTTAGAGTTGATTGCACAGAGTGCTTTCTACCTAAGGGAACAGATGCAAGTCTACCTTGTGCTGACTGTGCATACATATTTGCTGAACTGGCCCACAGAAGGATTGAAACAGTGCTCAGAGGAGCTGGGTCTGGTATCCAGGAAGTCTGAGTGCTTCTGGCTCTGGAGGGCTGCAGTACCACTGTATAATGTCCTGCTGGAGCAGTCCTGTGCTGATATCAATATGTTTACATCTTATGTAGCAATTGGGGACAAGGGGGATAATGGTGCCTCTTAGCTGTTTTGGCCATTTTTGTGAGAGCCCCTAGACTGGGGAGGAGGGGAAACTGTTCTTTGCGTGGCGCAGAAGAAACTGGGTGATGTATTTCAGGCTAGAAAACCACTTCCTTCCCAGTGTGTGCTAAGACATTACTAAACATGTCAGCACAGCCACTGCATTGATGGCAGTGTGACCTGCTGGCAAGTGAGATGGGACGTGTGTGCATGTCTGTGTGTGGTTGCTAGTGGAAACATGGCTTCTGCCAAATTTCTATGAAATGGAGCTAAAGATTCACTTCGGCTCTGCCTGTCCTGCTCATAAAGTATTGGAAAATTCTTTTTTTAAAAAAAAAACCAACCAACAAACCAAAAAAACAATGTTCTGAGGTTTTTGGTTTTTTTTCAAAATATGAGATTTATATTATTTGCTGTGTTTTGTGAGATGAATACTTATTCGACTGGATTTCTGTTTGTGGCCTGGACTAAATGAACAAAGGTTTACTCTGGAAATGCTGAGTTTACTTCTAGGCTTGCTGTTAGATGGAACTGGAGAAAAGGGGGGGGGAAAGACAGACCTTACTTCTGTTTTTTCTTTGCCCTGTTTCGAAGACCTTAAAATAACATATCAGTCTAGTGCAGGGCATGGTTCTATCCTGCCCTAGTGGTGGTGTTCCTGTTTTCACCAGAGGACAGTTGTCCTCTTTGCTGCTTCTCTCTTCCCTACAGGACTGGATGTGTTGATCTCTGACCTAACTTCCCTCTCTGTGCTCTCCTCTGGTGGCATTGACCTCTCACTTGCTGTGTTCAGAGTTCCTGGCAAGGAGAGAAGTCAGTGCCAGGCAAACACATGAATGTCCTTGCTGTGAGAACTGCTGCACATATATCTAGTGTATCTCTCATTTCAAGGTTTGCTAGAGAGATAAGATGCTTTGTGGCTTGTTTGTTTGGATAACTGAGCTGCCTGCTGCATCTCTTCATGGTGCCTGAAAAGTAAAGACAAGACTGGGCAGGGCGTGTGTGTAAGCATTCTACCAAAATATGAGCTTTTAATTTGGTATTAGGGGCAATTAAGGCTCCTGAGATGAGAGTTGTTCTCAAACTCCACAAAAAACAGGAAGTGAACCTGTCTCTACTGTAGCATTTTGGTCCTCAGGGGCAATTTTAATTAGCCTGGGGCGGAGGGTGTAGGCTAAAGTAGTGTCAGTGTTTCTGAAAATAAATTAAAGCATTTTCTTCTGAGGAAGTCTCACTTGCATGAAATATCAGTTAGCTTGAAATGAGTGATACTTATCTGTGTCTTTATGGCACTTTTCAACAGGATTTAATGAATGAACAAACAGTGGCTGCTTCTCATGGCTGTCCAGCAAAGTAGGTGAATATTTACATTTTACATCTCCTGCAGTATTGGGGAAGGCAGTATTACTGGGAAATATTTACTGAGCCTGCAGTACTGGGGAAGGCAACGATGTGGCCAGATGGTATCTATGTCAGGAGCGGACTCCATAAGCCTAACTCTCACTTTGTTGCTGTAAGAACTGGTACCCCAACCTGCCTTCACAAGGTGGCGTCATCCAGGCATTCAGTATTCCTGTTAGTCTGCTCTACCAATCCTCAGCTTGCAAACCCTTTTGTCGTTAGATATTGCATTGAATATTGCTCCCCAAACTTGTATTTAGATTTAGTTCCTAAAAGGGAAGTCTGTAAGGCAAAACAAGGTGAGTCTGGCTTGGGGGCGGGTATGTGGTAACAATACTTATTACCATACTTTTCTCAATACCTGTGCCCTGATACAACCACAAGTGGGCTGGACTGCAGCAAGATCAAAGCATAATCCCACTATCCATCCCTCATTTTCCTCCCTCCCTTCCTCCACCCCCAGGGAGGCTGTCCTCATGTGTTTTTTTTTTTTTTCTTCCCCTTCTCAGCCGTATTTATAACTCTTAATCTAGCTGGCCTTGCAACAAAAGACAGCCCAGGAGACACGAAGCAAGACCTAAGTAGCATGATAGCTCAAGGCATCTTGGGGTTCATGCGACCCTTGCGCAGTGGACTGAATGTGAGCAAGACTCGCTTTATTTTCCTCTGTGGGGTGACAGAACAGAATCGTGTGCCAGCAAAGCAGGTGTCAAGAAGGGGTTTCAGCTCAACGTGCAAGCTCCAGGGTGCCCCCGGGGAGTCAAGGTGAGTAAAAGGATGAACCATACATCACTGTGTTGGGAAGGGCCTTTTCAAGAGGGAAATGCACTGACCTCTACCTCACCCCACAGAAGGGAGAGGAGAGGCTGGTATAAAACATGACCTGTAAAGGGGTAGTGAATGAGGAAGTGTAGGCTAAGCAGATGCTGATGAGATGAAGATGGTACAGGGAGCTGATGTGAGAGGTGCAGCTCCCCTGCTACTGGAGCCACAGAGGCTACAGCTAGTGGCATAGAGATGACAATGTGACACATGAGTCCATGGACTGCTGGGGTCCAGTCATAAGCCTTTGAGGAATGGGGATGGTGGGCATGGCAGGTCAGTCGTCTGGGCAGAAATTGGGATGACTGCTGGGTTACTCTGGGAATTGAAGATTCTCTCAGGTTTCATGTACCTGCTGCTGGAGAGGCGGAGTGGGGAGCTAATATTTTCTGCAGTCCCAGGGAGCAAAAACACCCTCTCTAGGTCATTAGAAGCCCCACTGTAAGCTCTCATGCCTTTCTGGCACATTCCTCCTGAAAAATTATGCTGATAATCCTACTTAATGGGATTTATGAAGTCTCATCAATGGGTTTTCTTTCTAATTTTTTTGTTGCATATGAAGTTATTGCTGGCAGTATATGGCCTATATGGAGAGTATCTTTCAGGGAAAAAGACTGTCAAGGAGAAGAAACACCATCTTTAACCCCCTTCACTAGCTCCTTTTGTCACAGAAAGTTTAAGATTTTTAAAGGGGAGTAATCAGTTGGCATGTGCTGAATTTGCAGGGCTGAGCTTATGTCTGGATGACATCTTTCCAAAGCCCTGAACAAGTGTGACAGTAATGCCATTGCAAAATAGTTCAGCCTAAACAAAGCAAAAGTCAGTCTCATCAATTTTGAGTTGTTTTCAAAATCCTGGTTCAAAATTATTAACAAAATGTGAAAGGATTTTTTTTCTTCATGATTTCTTTATTGGTATTTTTGAAACCAACTTCAAACAAAATCAAATGCTAAATAGAAAACAAAAGATATCTATTTTCTTTCCTGTCTTTCCTGAGACCTTGGCTGCCCAAAGCAGGAGTCCACCAGAGGAGACTTGAGACTGGGACTAGTTCAGGGGATATGAAGATGGCTAGGCCAGTACGAGTGGATCTACAGGAGATAACTGAACAGTAAAAACAGGGACTAATCAGGTTGGGTTTATGCCCCCAACAGAGGCATCTATATTAAGAACACAAGCAACTTAAGTTTCCCCTACAGCCAGCAAATAAAGAGAAGATGCTTACAGGTGCTTTCTGTGTAATGGTCTAGGAGTGTTTGTCATCATCCCTACATTGTTCTCTAAAATGGTGAATTGTTACACCCAGGCTTGTCCAAAGTCATGCAGGGGGTCAATGACAATAGCATCTGTACTTCCTTGTATCTAAGTGAATACCCTGTGTGCTTTCCCAGGCTGCAACTCTGCTCTCTCATGGCTCATTTAACTGGTGGCAACAGCTAAAACTGTTGCAACTGCAGGGAATGAATTCCCCTAGCATTTGTGGGAGCCCAAGTGCAGGGATCCTTCTGGCATGGATGTTGGCTCAAGATTCAGGTTGCCTCCAAGATAATATGAATGGGTTTTTCTATCCATAAGTCTCTGTGCAGTTTTGGGGACTGCTGCATCCAGAAGCCTGCACTTGCAGGCAGCTGCCTTCTATAATCCTTGTGATGAATGTGTCGAGTTGTAGCATTAAGTGAAGTCCTATGACTTTACCATATCTATTGTGTAACAAATTATTTCACCCATAGCTGTAAAACAAACACTGAAGGGAAAACTGGATATTTGCCATTTAAAAGTAAACAGATAAATAAAAATAAATGGGTCCAATTCATCAAAATAGAGGAAGGGTGATTTTGCTTTATTTTGACAATTGAGAACTAATCTTTAAATTGCTTATTTACAGAGAAATGTTTGTGGGTCTTGTTATGAAGGAGACTGAAATGTCTTGGAGATGTTCTTTGGCTGTTTGCTTTGTGAAATAGGGGGGTCCTGCTTGGTCCTCTGACTGCAACATGATCTTTTCTTTCTGTGCATGGGAAACTTCCCTCTGCAGCATGGCCTTAGTGCTAACTTCACAGCTGTTTTCATAACCAGGGGACCCTGTCACAGACCAATGGCCCAGGCATTGTTTTCTGACTAAGCTTTCAGAAAAACAGGAAGCTGATCTCCTCACATGAAGGTACAGTGGCCCCTGTGTTCCGTTCCTTTTAACTGAATCAAGCCACAGCTGAAGAAGGATCAGAGAAGGCATGAATATAATCTCTTTTCTCCACTTCTAAATTTCGATGAAATAGAGGGACCACCTTTCCAAAGAGAGAATTATTTGAAAATTTCTACTCCTGTAGGCTTGCTGATACAATCTGTATGTCAACAGTTTAAGTGACGGCATCTTGAGTCACTCAGAGATATCCTGCAATGACTTGTTGGCAGGTAAAGGGGATTAGATCTAGATGGTGACTGTGATTTATGGAAAGGGGGATGAACTGACCTGCAAACTTGAAAGAAAATATTTCTTCTCGTTTCTCCATTAAATTTTTACAGGATTTCTTTCCTGTGTCCTCTTCAGCTGGATACATCCCCTGTACTCCAACTGTGCTGATTTCCTTTAAGTACAGAAATACATAAGAATCAAGTTTGAGCAGTTTCCTTTGCTCTCTCTTAACTTACACGAGTAGAGATCTCTGCACGTTTCATTTTCATCTGCTTCAGAGCAGAGAGGCATGAGCAGACAGGTTAAGTCCTTCCAGTTGCTGCTGATGTTGCTGCCTCAGACACAGATCCCATTTAACCAATTCTTCCTCCTAATCTCTGTGACTTTCATGAGGATGCTCAGCACAAGGAGTGCAGGTGCTGTCATGCTTCCTTGGCCAGAGGATTTGCTGTAACATGTCTTTTTTGGCAGTGACAGCTTGTATTCATTGTGTACAGCAAATATATTGCTAGAAATTGGGCCACAATATTAGAAATTCTCAGAGCTCTGAGCCACACTTGCTACATGTTTCAGTAGCCCCAGGGGAAAGTAATTTTACCAAGCTTTACTGAGTGTTCCAAGCAACACCTTTATTGGAAAAAGTGGATGTTGCCTCATTCATCCTCTTGTAAGTGGGACATCAGGGGATTGTGAACTTGGCCTGTTCTCACTGTGAATCTTCACGGCTATAGTTCTTTCTTCTGATGTCAGAAATGACAGCAGAAAGGCCATGGGGCAGCACTGACACTTCCAGTCCTCAGAAGCATACCAGAGCTGTGGGGGGAGAGCTATGGCTCTTTCCAGAGATCTGGGAGGCAGGTCTGCATTGCTGGCCTCATGGAAGAATGTGGCCCAGCTTCTGCCACTGGAGAGTGTCCTGGACTTTGAGATGATGGGCACTTGGGCAGTGCCACATTGAGAGATACTGAACAAAATACCCACTGCTGCTGGGGTGCTGCCCAGTGTCAGCACAGGAGGTAGGGTTTGGGATAACTGGGACCTCCTGCTCCTACATGACCGTTTGGGTGCGGGAACTAAGAAAGACTGCTGTTTTGTTGCTTGGTGCTTTCCATGACAAATACAACAGATAGTTTCAGAATACACAGTCTTATTGAGAAATCCCTGGCGCTGCTCGTCAGGGTGGCAGCCTCCACACTGGTAGGGAGGGCCTGGTCTGGAGGAGGTGAAGTGGATGCTGCTTCCTTCTTGCTTGTAGATACAGTTTCTGCAAGTCAGCACTGAGCGATGCTGATGGCCTTGTCCTTAACACATCACCAGATTAAATTCTGCAGGCTGTCAATACAACTAGTGGTTTCTCACAAACAAGGATTGTGTTAGCTCAGAGGAGGTTATTCAACATGGTTGCTCTGTAAACTGGGGCTGAGCATGTCTCATCACAACAAGGCTCCCTGAGACTGAGTTCGGGGAAGGAGTGGGCACTTCATGAACGAACAAAGAGCAGAAAAGGAACAGTCAGCAAGTAATCCCACTGGGAAACACCATGTGAATGACAGCATCCCTTATTTCATTATTAGTACCTGATCCCAAAGATTTTTTTATTACTCCAACCAGGATTACATCCCAGGCTCCAGGAGCTGCAAATGCTTTCCTTGTCTACAAATGCTTCCTCTGCCAGCCAGACCAAGTAGAGGCAGTGCAGAACATCTGCACTTGTTGACTCACAGCCAACATGTATTTTGAGGGAAGTTTGGTAAAATGGAAAATATTCTGGTCAGCTCATATTTGAACTGTTCTAGTTTGTCCATTTCCACTGGGAACCAACAACCTTAATGTTTTTTAGCACATGTAGCGTAATCCTTCTGGAAACAGTATTTGTATACATATTTCCCTCTGAATGCCATGGCTCTAGTGTTCAGAAAAAAGACCTTGGCAGTGGATGTGCAGAAGAAAGTAGGTTCCTCTGATATGTCTTTTTCTTTTGCAAATTTTTATTACAGCTCTGCAGACCAGGTGACAGTGCATTTTATAAATCGGGATGGAGAGCGACTTACAACCACAGCCAAAGAAGGGGAGAGTTTGCTAGAAGTGGTAGTCAATCAAAACTTGGCCATTGATGGATTTGGTAGGTGTTGCAGAAGGGTATGTACTCTTAAGAGTTCTGTGTCCGTGCTGTGACCAGTGAATACCTGGGAATAGTACAACTGTACACATGCTACTGTGTTCTGATGAGAGCATGGAGCACAGGGAGGATGCATATGCTTCCTTTGCTAATTTGGTCATCAGCACTTTTGCCCTTCAGTCAGCTTACTCAAATTACTTGAACTTGGAGCCCTAATTTGTATCCACCCACTGGCAAGCTTCTCTTCCCCAACAGCTGCTTGCTTGGGCTGGCTTACTGCACTGACGTGGCAGTGTGACTTCAACCCTGTGGCTGCTGGGATTTCAGTGGTACTGTGGTTGGTTGGAATTGAAGTATGAATTTGAAAACTGATGTGATCCTCCCAGAGCAGAGGCAGGCTGAAGTCTGCCTCCATCTGTTTTGTCTTCCGGCATCTATTTTGATGTGCTCTAGATCTGTTAAAGGACACTTTCTCCCAGTGTTTCCAAAGATGATCTCCATTTACCACCTTTTTTTTTTCTGATTTGCTGTTATTCCCCCCACTTCTGCACCAGGTGCATGTGAAGGGACATTAGCCTGCTCCACCTGTCACCTCGTCTTTGAGAAGGATGCCTTTCAAAAGCTGGATGCCATCTCAGATGAAGAGATGGACATGCTGGACTTGGCATATGGACTCACTGAGACGTAAGCATCCCTGCTGATTGCAGTAGATAGTCAAACCTCTCCGACAGAATCTCAGCACCTATTTCCAAGGAGACAGGATTTATCCTGTATTGCAGTTATGCCTGTAGAGCTGCTTTGTCTTGGGTCTTTTGTCTTTAACGGGAACTTTTATGAAAAGTTAGCCTGGACCAGACATTCCAATGTGGGTTGGGAATTTCTTCCCTTACTGTGGGAACTGATGAACCTCACTTAATCTTTTTCTTGTCAGATCTCGCCTCGGTTGCCAGGTGCGCATTAAGAAGTCGATGGATGGTCTGACAGTGCAGGTCCCCATGGAGGTATCAGACATCAGGAGGCAGCTGGAGGTCGGAAAGCAAAGCAAACAGTAACTGGAAACGACTCCTGCCCAACCCACTTCCTTTAGGTGTGGCAGGGCATTTTGCTTTTGGTTAACACTGGTGCTCTTTGGGGCTGGCTTGCAGTAGACAATGGAAGTCTGATTTAGTATGTACAACTGTTCAGCAAATCTCTTCTTTAAATAAAGCTTGATGCTAGGATCTTCAGTACGTGTTTTAAATTAAGTGTTTGCTTAAGTGCTCTGCTGAAGTAACTGGGTGAAAACATATGGCAACTTTAAGCATCCTGGTGCAGAGTAGAAAACATCTTTTAAAGGCCAGGATCTCTGCAAGTATATTAAATTATTTTGTTTGGGATGGCCTTGTAACTCTGCCTTCTGCTGGAGCTTTCCCTCCTTACGCTCCAGGTTTGAGCTTTTGGTTTGCAAGGCAGGATCCACCTGGAAAAGTTCAGCAAAACGAGAACATAATCTTCTCCCCTCCCACAGCTTTTTAGTCTCTAGCATCAAATGCCAACACTGCAACGTGTCTCACAGTGTCAGATTGCATCTGAACGACAGGGGCCGAGGGATGACGACGGTTTAGGGCTTCAACCAGACACCAGGTGGAGCTCTCCCTACATCAGCAGCTCGTGAAACAGCAAGCAGAAGGGAAGAGGACGTGACTTGAACCTGAATTTCCTTGACTTCGTCTTATTTCTATTCTTCCTTCCTCAATCTCTTACACTGAGTCATGACTAGCTCTGTCTTGGAAGGCTCAGAGCAGTTATCCATGGTTTGATTTCAGCTGCTACCTCCATACCTTTCCCTAGGGCAGAAGTAATGTTGACATGAGTTCTGCCCCACTAAGCGTGGTCCAGTGTCAGTGTGGGGCTCACAGGTGAAGAGTGACAACCTGTATATCCCCAGGTACAAACTTTGGTTTCCTCTCTGGTCCATTCATTGTGCAAAAATCTGTACAAAATTTTATGCCAGGAGACTAAGACAAGGGTATACAATGGGAGGATTTTTCTGGTGCTGCACACTTGCTTGTGACTTAACATAAGTTGTAAAAGAGGTTAAATGAAAGCAGTGAAACCACCGGTTTCGGTACCACTTTGTCTCCCTGATTCTGCCACTCTCCCTTAGCAAAGCAGAGATGATTTGTGGCTTTGCAGTCCCTCTCGTCAGTCACCTCCTGTTTGTAAGCCTGAAGCTGGACCACAGTCTAAGACGTCACTTCCCTGCACAGAGGCATTGAAGCCATGTGCTGTTGGGAGGGCAAGTGAGGCACTAACTAGTGGCTGAAAAGGTCTGAGTGGCTGTCACATTCCTCTTCAGAGCATTGTTGCCCTTCAAAGAAAAGGTTTCTAGGGCAGGCTGCTTTGAAATGCAGGTAGCAAAAATAGCCTGTGCTTCCCTTCTGCAAGTCTAACCCTCAAAGTTGCCACAGGGTAGCAGTGAGTATGCTGCACAAAGGGGCTATCTGCAAAGGATGAGGGTAGAATCCTTTCTGAATTTGTCTCTGGAGACCTGGCTTTCCTGACTCTATTGGGATATCACAAATGGAATTAAGACAGTTAAAATAAACAACTGTAGTTGCCCGTGGGCACTTCCATCAGTTTCGGTCAGCCTGAGGGATAAGGGAACAAATTATACATGCCAAACAGAAATGAAAAGAGGCTAAAGTGCATGACTCATTGTCTCCTCAAGGTAAATGAGCTGGACTTGCTTGGCCTATCAGGGCAGAGTGCTGCAGACACTGTGCTGTAGTCAGTGTCAGGCTCAATGTGCCCCCCCTGACCTGGAAGTATTCACATCCATTTAAACCTCCCTGAAAAAGACCAACATGTACTTTAACCACAGTCTTCTGTGGGCTACTTTGTTAAAACAGCAGTAATGTTATCCCCTGCATTCTCCTTGATGCTGGGTTCCTTGTGAGCAAGACCCAGTCTCACAGCTCGAGTGGGACGCACGTGCATGTATCATGGCATGGTTTGGTTCATGGCATGGTTGCGAGCACGCCCACCCAAGCACAGAAGAGAGGGAAAGTAGGAGCAAAGAGGGAACAAAAGGCAATTGCCACATCACAAGCAAACTGTGTCTCTTTTTATTGAAATAGTTACAACCGTAGCTCTGGAAAAAAAACTGAATGCCTCTGTAGTGTTTGTGTGTGCGGAAAATGATGGCAGGTGGTTTGTACTACAATTATATATACCATTCATCATATAAGGGCCACCAACGTGAGCTGGGACAGAGAATGCCACATCTGAGAGTTAAACACTCTGAACATGACAAATCATTTTCTATACACCTTGTAAAGTGGACTTGGGGCTCCCTCCATCCCTACAGGAATGGTGTGTGAACTTCGAGTGCTGGGCCAGCTCACAGGCACTGACTGTCACTGACATCTGGAAGATACTTACTGGATCATTTTACAAAGGTGATTTCCCCTCTGTGCAAGGGCTGAACCACAGCTGATGCCAAGCAATCCCAGGCATGGCTATGGCATACACTTGGCAACCTGCACGGGGCACTTACTGCACAAGGATAGCCATTTGATCACTAAGATTCATGTATTTCTCTTGTCCTTCACCCATTCACTAGTAACTGAGTAAAAGGGCTGTCTCTCTCTGAGAGAAACCACTGTAGAAAACTCTCACGTAACTTTCAAATGAAACATTCTGAACATTTTAACCTTTGAGACTTTTCCCATCATTTTCTTAATGCCAGTCAAGCTAATGTGGTGCTCTTAGCTTCTTTTTAGGGTGCAGCTAGCAGCATCAAAATCCTCTAAGTCGCATCACAGCAAAAGCCATTCTGAGCATTGTCTTGAGTAGAATCATGGGGATGCTCCAGGAGTTTACTGGCTGCATTGCTTTAGTGGTACAACGGGCTTCTTAACACATCCCTGCCTGTCACTTTTCCATATTTAATTCTGCTGGACTGCACTGGGCTATGCACTTTGATGAGTGGGATCTCATTACTACTCTAACACAGCATCAATGCTGTCAAAGCCTGGACAGTCAGCCTATACAGTGTCTGTCGGCTTTCTGGCTAGATGGGGCTTTGCTGCAGCATCCACTTAACAACATTCCTGACTACTTCCACAGCTCCTTAACTTCATGCTGAAGCCAAATACTGCTTGAGTCCTCCTCAGAATGACTAGGGATTTGATTAGGATTCCCATTCATACTGCCATTGGAAAGGGCTGTCTGAAATGTCACCATCATTCACAGAAAAATGTCACCTTTTACTGAGACTGAAATGACCATCTGCTCCCAGAGAATACCATAGAAGACAAATATTCATAGCCCTTCTGAAGTGACAGAACTAGTGCCCTTTATAGTAACTGTGGCTCTGTCAAATGCTAGCTTTGGAGGAGGTATGACAAGGGAGAATCAATATAAACTTGGAAAAAAACAAAAACAAAAACATCTTGGGGTTAAACATTATACGTGCCTTGTCAGTGAAAGCTGGGCTTTAGGCTCCATCTGGTGTTTCTGCCTCAAGCAATAATGAACGCAAATTGTTACCGCGGGGGGACAAAAGGAAGATGAGCAGAGAGAGGAAGCAGTGTTTTGTGGGATAGGGGTGAAGGGTCTTCTTTTGGATGAATGAACAGCACTAACTGTTCATGTAACAATGAACAGCAAATAGTAGAGAATTTTGTGCAAGCTTAAATTCTTTAAACTAATGCTGATGGAGTATTTGCTGTCCTGATTCTCCAGTCATCCACACACATTGGTGACTGGAGAAAACAAAGCAGAGTTTCCCTTTCCTGCTTTAAAAAGACATGGATCAGACTCTGTACATCAGCTAATTCAGGGATGGAGTCTGGTGGCATTCAGACCAATTGACACCTAGTCGGTGAAGTCTCTGAAGTATAAAAAGCATGTAAAGGAAAAACAAGATGCCCTCCCCCCCAGCCCAATCAAAATGAACTGTAAACCCCAACATTATATTACATACACATTAGAGTAACTTTACACTTATTGCCAGTGCAGCCCACTAGATTCTTCACACCTTGATCATATCTTACAGAATATTTTCTGCTGCATATACACAAAAAATATTCAGTTCTCCCACAGCCTTCTCTCTAGACAAACATCTCTTCTGCAAATGCAACTGCATCACACTCCTCCGTGGTCACCTCTGCCAGTGGCTGGCTCCTGAGCCACTCCATCCTGCTCCGAAGAAGTTCATTTTCCACTGCTTCTGCCTCAGCCATGGGACAGGTCTTGGTTTCATCGTGTTTGAAATATTCCCTGACAGTGTTTCGAATGGAGGCAGGGAGGATGATACGGATGGTGTGGCTGAATGTGTTGAAGCCCTTACTCTGGGCTGGTGCCTGCACCACTTCCACTGGCTTGCTCTCCAGCTCACTGGGAGTGGAGGCACTTCGGGGACTCTCTTTGTGCTCTGCCTGTAAGGACAGGCTTGTTGGTTCATGGTGGTGTCGCCTGGAGGTGGACTGGAGGACAAGGGGGGTATTCTGCCCATAGAAAACTGTCTGGGGGATATGGACTCTCACAGTCTGCAAGCTCTTAGACAGGCTTTGCTCATTGCTGCTACTGGGTGAGTCGCTGCTGCTGGTGTTTGCCTTGGAACACTCCTCTTCCTCTTCCACTGGAAACCCCCGACAGCTTTCTTTATTTGGGGCCATGTAAAAAGTTATCTTGGTGCGCTTCAGGCTTTCCTGACTTGGAGGGCAGTCATCAACGCTTTTGATTTCAATGTGCTTCACCGCCTTCTCCCTGTACTGCTGTTGGCTGATCGGTGGGAATTTCTCACTGGTTGGGGTGCCAGTTGAGGGCTCGGGATTTTGTTCTAGCTCTTTGGCACAATCCTGGCTTCTGAGCACTGGACCAGAGCCCCCTGCACAACTCAGCTGTCTCTCCTCCTTTTCCCAGTCAGTGTTGGTAAGTGGGCTTCCCACTGCAGCTCTGCTGACAGATGCAGAACTTTTCCTCTCCCCCCCGAAATGGCTGCTGTCTACAGCCTTGGGTTCATACTCATGGAAACTGTCCAGTTCACACAGATGTAAGGGCATAGGAGAGGTGAAAGACTTGTGCCACTCTTTTGGGGACCTCTTGGCAATCTTGGGAGACACAGCATGAAGTCTGGCAGACGTGCCAAACATGAATGGCAGGGAGGAGACATCTGTAGGACTAACAGCTGATGACTCTGAGCAGTAGGAGAAAGCACTGTCTAAGGAGCTAAGTGAGGAGGCAGATGGGGACGTGGTGGTGGAGGACAGACTAGAGAAGCTGGACCTGTTGGACAGGCTGGATTTCTTCACCCTAGAGCTGGTCTGAGGTGACTGCCACAAATTCTGCCTGACCTTATTACCCCCAGGGCTTAGGCCTTCGTCAATCAACTTCTGGCTCTCCACCTGTAGTTGCTTGAGCCTGTGGATGTAGTCTGTATGGCTGTGCATGATGGTCGCATCACAGCTAGACTGGCGAGCCACAGGCTCATGGCTCTGAGCAGGAAGCTGGGAGCTAAGGCAGACACTGGGCTCTGACGAGCACCGGTCCCTGGCTGGGCTGAGTGAGTGTATTGAGCCAATGGAGCAGAAGGAGCCCTCCTCTTCTAGGAGGTCATAGCTATCCGCACTGGTGTTATTCTGGGCTTTGCTTTGGTAGCAGGCTGTGATCTCACTGAACAAGTCCCAGTCTTCTTGCTCCTCATCGAGTAACAAGCTGCTAGATTGTTCAAAAATGGCATCTGTTTCAGGTACCAGGCAATGCTTTGGTCTTTCTGGGTCACAAGCAGAAAATTCCAGCTCATCGGAGGAATCATCATTCTGAGCCAAGCCTATGCCTAGGGCAGAGAACACAAATTAATCTGCTGCCTATGTCTCCCAACTCCATACAGCACCTTACAATCAAGGCAGGGGAAAATATTATCATCTGCATTTTGCCGACAGGAAAGCAAAGATGATCTATTATTTTCCCAGGGACTAGAACAGTACTGGGAACAATACCAAAAATTCTGGGTTGACAACCCAGGATTGTTAACAACTGGATCTTTTTTCCATTCAACCTTTTGGTTTAGCTCTACAGAACTAATCTGGAAGATTGCTGGACCATGGCATTGCTAAGGCTACACTAAATTCCCGTGATAGTGCTTTAATCTGGAATGGCTGGAATAGGTTGAACAGCAGCCACAGAGAAAGACAATCGTTCAGGGACACGTTTGAGGTGTCACACCTCAGCCCTCTGTTTTCCCCTTGCTTTTTGCCTATGTCTTACAGGGCAAGAGAAAATCCAAACCTGTTGTTTTTCAGTGCTTTTCTTTGGCAGTGAAGGAGAAACAAACTCTTCTGCATGAAGAGTTTATCTATTAAAAGATTTTAACCTTTTCTTGAAGATACAGTACCACAAACTTACCCAGAGATTCCTCAGAGTTTCTGGACTTCTTTTTATCTGATCTTTGAAACAAGGAAGCAATGTCACCTCCAAAAATCTCTGCTGAGTTTTCAATCAGAAACTGCACTAACATAGCTACCTGGCAAAGACATGAATTTACAGTCAGTTTCATGAATATATAGCAAATCAAATAAGTCCCCAAAAGTTCTTTTTTCTTTGACAAAGATGCAATTTCCTACAGAATCTTTTGCTCAAAAAGCTGTTAAGGATGCAGCAATACTTATTTATTAACTACACCTGGGGCAGGAATATGAACTGTGTGCGTTGGTGAAGTGAGCCAGATACAGAACATTCTATGATTTTCCTTACTATTGGTAACACCTCACAAAACACAAGCAAGCATTCCTCCCCTCTGATACTCTATCATGTTTATTGCTCACTTTGTCTCTGTGAGACCAGCTGAACTGGCAGTGTCTAACTTCAGCTGCCCCATCTTTCTTGAACATGCTTGTCCAGAAAGTACTTTATCTGGTAAAGCAACCATGGCTTCCCTTTCCATCCTACATAACCTGAGTAGCTAAACTGACCCACTAGCTTGGGCATGACTGCACAGGGGAAAGGATGAAGCTCAGATGCCACTCAGCTTACAATATCCCTGATAACTATGCCTCCATTTAGTCTACAAAATACAGTGCCCATAGAAAGCGGTAAAATGGAAAGACAATCATGAGGCCAAACCTATGAAAAATTACCTTCTTTGTAGACCTGCTCTCCTCCTCAGGCCCAGTGGGACTAGGTAGCCACAGCATATTGGGTGCTATACAAAGAGCCAGGTTAAAGGCATTCATCTGATTCACACCAGAATTCTGCTCAATCTGATGAAGAACTCCAAAGAGGTGTCTGAGTAAGATGAGGTTGGCGTCTGGGAGCTGATTGACTAGGCTGTTAAGGGAGTGATAACAGAAAAACAGCAAATGTAACAGACTGTAAAAATCTGGTCTTCAAATATTGGAGGTTGCTTCCCAAAGCTTTTGTCCCCTTCTGCTCTTTTGTAACCAGTCTGAGACATTCTCATCTGATAATAAAGTAAGACACTTCCCTCTTCAAAGTATGTGAGAGCCACAGTTTTACATTCATATTGCCCAACCATTCTGTTCACAAAGCCTTAGGGGCAGAGCAAGGGACTTACACCCAGAACTTGTGGGTAGAAGTCCACAGTGTCTTAACAAAATAAAGACCACCCAAAGGAGTTGCATACAGCTCCATGCCAGAAGCGCATGAGACAATGCCATTGCCTGTGTCCTATGCTATAGAGACAATGCAAGAAGGAGATCCAGGTCAAACAGCAAGGTTCAAAAGCCACTAACAAGAAGAGATTCAATATACTGCTTATCCCGCTTGCTCCTAATACACTTTTCTTGCTTGGGGCAGCAGTTTCAAGGCAGTAGAGCTGTCTTCAAGGTTCCAGTCACCATCCTGGTAGGGCTATATCTTCTAACTGCCAATATGATTATCTTTATTTTGTGCTCATAGAAAAAAAGTTACCATTGTTAAAGATCTAATTCCACTAATATTTGATGTACTTCCGGTGACTGAACTACTGTGGTTTTTCAGTTTGCTGGTTCTGGTAATTTGAATTGGTCATCAGAAAAGAATTTTCTTTTTCTGTGTCAGAAATGTTAACAAAAGACCAGTGAAAGGTTTTGACCAGTGACACTGGCAACCAGCAACAGCTCTACTGTGGCCTGGAGCAGCAACAGAAGTCTCCCAGAAGATGAAGTCTATGATTAGGGCCCTACATTTCCCCTTCTCCCACCAAAAGAAGCTTTTACAAAGCTTTTACAAAGGTTTTTACAAACCTTTTGATAGCTTCAATTTTATGTGCCCGATTTTCTGTATCCACAGCTTCCATCCACAGTCCGTGCATGTCTGAGGATAGAACACTGTCAGGTATATTTCGGAGAAAATCCTGAATTAAATATATATATGCAGAGCAGTCTGGTCAGTTTTGAATTCCTTGTTTTGGTTTCATGATGCATATAGTTAGTGTTTATTCATATTAAGAAGATAAAATGAGATGCGACACAAATACATTTCTCCTTCCCTCCCCACTTCCACCAAGCTCTTCATCTGCAGCACTGCAGAACTGTGTTTATAGTTTATGGCAGAAGAACATGCTCATGCCTGCCCCTCTTCCAGAACAGGGTTGATCTCTGCTACAGTAGGCCAAGGACTGGTATCTAAGGCTATGCATAGTCTGTCTGAAATATTTTTAATCAATAAGGATTGCCGTTTTTATGAGAGGACTTTGTAACAACTTAACATACATTTTGCATTGTAAAATGCCTGAATATCCTCCCAGTCAACGGCTTTTTATATTAGGCCAACTGGAACAAGAGGTAAGAATGTTTCTGGCACTGAATTGTCTGAATTGTTCTGACCACATTTAATTGACAATGCAAAAGATAGGCTTTTTCTTATCAAAAGTTGTTGTCTTATTACAAGCTTTATCCCCCATTAACTACAATGCCTCTGCTTGGACTTGGCAGCAGTTTTCCTCTTGCTTGCTGTCTGATTAGAGGGTGAAGGCTCAGAGCCTAGATTGTACAAGCCATCTCCTTTGCACGGCCTCTCTGTGGGGAATACAGAGTGGCTGCAGTCAAATGGCACTAGTTCTCCCACATCTCCCTCCACGCTCTTCCACGTGTCCAAAAAGGACAAAAAAACAATTACACTGCTGTCACCACAAGGCTTCATGGACTGCTGCGTCCAGCATCTGAATTGCTGAGTTCAGGCACTGTCATGGTATTTGACACTGTGAAATAATTCCTGCGTAGAAGCCATGGTTATTTTGGAGGTAGATGTTACTAGAACTGCTGGTGAAGGCTGTTTTGTACAAGGGAGGTGCAAAATGAAACACTGGCCTGAGGGCCACTGCACATACCTGCACGTTAAAGCAACCACCACTGGGTCAGACAGATACCTTTGTGCACATAGAGGACAAAGCTGTCAGCTGAGAATGTGCCTCGCTAGAAATGGTTTGTGCAACCCCCCTGCCCTGCCCTGCTTTGAATCATCCCTCCCCATAAAGACTCACGTTGCTTTCTTACTAAAAGAAGGAAGGCATGATTAGCTCAGACAGGTGAGTTACTTGGCCCAACATACCGTGATGACAGCTGCAGCCACAAAGACTGACTCTCCGTCCACCTGGACATCATCTCCAGAGTTCAGCTTCTCTTTCAATTCCTTGCAAGTCTTGGCATTGGCAGAGCGTCTGAAAATGCCCCTAGTGGAGGGACCTTCATGGTACAGCAGGAGCAGCATATCCTAAGAGAAAGCTCAGTTATACATAAGAACCTAATACTTTATCCTGTTGTTTGTGTATGTTATCCCTCACATACAATTAGTGTAAGACCTAGTCAGCACTGGGAAGAGGATAGACGCAGGAGAGGTTTGTCATGACTTAAACAGGGACAAGAGCCTGTCACCTTAGTTGCACGTACAGTTCACATGGGTGCTCCTATCCTGTGGCAAGCAAGAGTCCAGTGGACTCTTGCAGTGAATGAGATTTAGACGATGTAGATGTATGTAGTCCACTGACACCACAGGCAAATGCTGGTTGTCTTCTTTAAATTCTTGACCGAACGCATCACATTTATGTCAGAATGAACAGCCTAGGCTGCTCTTTACCATGATTGGCTTGGGAAGGATCCCATCAGGACAGACAGAGGATAGAGACAGGCCAAAGAGCTTCCGTGGGGTGGTAGGCGACTGTGAAGGAGGGCTGTCTGTGGGTGTGCTGGTGCTACGGCGCAGGGCCCAGTCAATCAAGGACTTCTTCCTCTTGGTGTGTTTCTGCAGTGACTCTAAAAGGAAACAGACCTTCATTATACATGTGATCGTCCTTCCTACTGGCCAGTGACTGACCTGCAGGGGAGTCAAGAGTTCCCGGCAAAGCAAGAACTTTCTACCATCTCATCGATAATAAATACACCTTTAAGGGTGATAGTCAGGTAGAAACCACCGCAGTGAAAACACTTGTTCATCTCTCAACCATCATCAAAACTCTTATTCATTCACTGTTCTTTAGGGAACCTTACCATCTATGCAATGTTTGAATGCAGTTGAAAGCTACTCAGGAACTGAAAGCTAATTCTGAACATTTGCACCAACAAATTTAGCCCCTCTGCAATCCCATCCTCTATGCATGCAGTAAGGTATGGGAGTGACTCTGGGATACATGTACAATGCTTGGAAGAATTTGGTACCGCCACTGAAACAGAAAAATCTGTCTGGTTGTGAGGCACTTCTGCAGCTCCTACCTCTCTTCAGCTGCAATGGAACTTGGAGCCTGGGTTTCAGGACAAACTGACATTGTTTTTCTTTTGGAAGCTGCTCAAGGAAGGAGGTTTCTGACCCATCAGCCAGCAGGGTGTTATTGTTGGTTCCTTGTTGCTGGTCAACAGAATCTCGGAGAGAGTACAACGCGATGCTGAAAGGATGCTCGTGCCCTGTGGAACAAAGAGGTGTGTAAAGAGCAAGTAAAGATGCAGACTTACGTGAAAACAGATCTAAACCTGGGCAAGAGGAAGCAGCCACATCCAATGGCTCTCATTGCAGCCGGGCCTTTAAGCAATGTTGCTCAAAACCTCCACCTGAGGACTAAAGAGGCTAGGGTGCCTCTGTGCATGTATGATCATTGCTTTACAAATAAGTTCATCAAGTTAAACCTGGCCAGTCACTCTTCATTAGCAGCTCTTCAGAACATTATGGTTCAGTAATAGTAATAGACTTATGAACCCCATTACACTAACAAAATACTGTACGCATTGCTCTGTGCTGCAGTCAGCTCCCTATGACAGTCTAGTATGTACTGGACAGATACAAAAAATAAGCATGTGGCATGAGGAGTTGGAAAACATCTTTAAGCACCCACAAATAAACAAACATGCAGTCTAATGAACACCAGAATAATAGTTTTAATATGACTATGTGGTCTTCAGAGCAAGATCTCCTGAATAAACTAACAGGCATAAACTTCTTTGGACAGCCTGGGGATATATTTATTGAGTTATCTCTGAAAATATAATGCAGCATTAATGCAGAGATTACTTGTTTGGTGTAACTAAGCAGTATGCTCTAGGACAACACTGTGAGCAATGGCTGAACCACTGACACATCCTTCAGAGAAACAAGGAGCAGTTTAAATGCATCCAACAGCTTTGGTTTACATGTTGGGTAAATCACAGTATATCTTTGCTTCCCTCTCTGGTTAGATCTAAATAGTGAGCTGCTTAGTGCAAGTTCGGGCTGTCTATGAGTACTGTCAGTACTACCTTGCTCTCACCTAGCAGTAAGGACAAGAGAACAGGACCCTCCTGCTCTTTCGGTCCCTGACAGAACTGCAAACTCTCAAGAAGGTATTTAAAGAAAATGATCCTAAAACACCACCACCTTTCCCAGGAAAATTAACTAAAGTGTTCTGAATTTCAGGAAAAGTTCAAATTGGGATTGATTCTTAATTTATCTTAATGGCCGATACCTAAATATGGTTATATCATTGAATACAAACATAATAATAGAATTTATTATGTATTACAACAGGAAAAACAGAGACATGTTTTGCATCCTTTGCCAAATTAAATATTCTGCCTTATTTTAATTTTGCATTTAACCTTACACTTTGGTGTCTTGTTTTTGCCAACAGTTCACAAATGGAAATTATTATTATTGTTATTATTATTATTACAATTATTGGAAAACTCCAGCTTCAGTGATCGATGCTGAGTACTGAATAATCAAAATTCAGAGTTTTATTTTAAAATATTTATTGTTTTCTGGTATCATCTGCTACAGATTTCCATCACTCTCCTCCACTGTGACTGTCTTCAAAACCCTCTAAATATACACCTCCTTTCCCTCAAGCTTTGGGAGTTGCTATAAACAAAACACAAAATGTTAAAACGGAAACTTTTCAAATAAACAGCCTGCAAAGGGCATTGCCTTGGGTGTCCCATGTCTTTGTGTGAGATCAGATCAGTATTGGGTTAAAGTGGAGATTCAGAGGACAACTATAAGGAGCCTTATGAAACAAATTGGCTTTGATCTTCCATATAAAGATCTTCCATATAAAACAGTTTCATTATTTGTGAACTGCAATGCAATGAAAGATAAATAAGTACCACAAAAGTTAGATAAACATCTTATCTTCTTCATAAAAAGCATACAAGTCACCAGTGGATCCACCTAAAAATTCTGCATTCTTCTGTTACGTCCAGGAGAAAGCTGCTCAACTGCTTTCCCCTGGACCTACCATGCTTCTGCTGAGTGGCCTAACTGCAATGACTTTTTTTACTTCTCATAGGGCCTCAATACAAAATGCTGAGAAGGTGTCCGGAGATGCTCCTGATGATGTTTGGATGGACATCAGTGGATATCTCTATCACAGGTAGTGAAGGCAGACAGAGGCTGCCCCAGACCACAGGCACTGTCTGTAAGGAGCAGAAGCCTTCCAAGAAGTGCTGGACAGAATGACCAGTCACCAAGCAAACAGACCTGAAAGCTCATACCAGCAGCCAGAGGGATAGGAGCAAGCTTTCTTCTATGTCCTGCCTACAGCCCCTTGCATCACAAGCACCGAAAGGAAAGAGATTCTTCATCCAGCTTAAAAATCTCCTGTAAATTTGGTTTGTCTACTGAGAAGTGTCATGATTTCAGATCCAGAAATGCACAGATTTGCTTGAAAAAGGGACGTAAGTGTGAAGATATTCAAAGATGTCAACATACCTTCATTAAATGTGTATCCTGACACCATAAGAGCCAAGTGACATTCTACATCAGCTTGATACGGTCCCCCTACAATTGCCTTTTTATGTGAAGAATGCACTGTTTGAGATATTTCTCTGCTACATAAACCAGTGTCATTTTTCACTTACTTCTGTGGTGCTAGAATTAAGAGAAAATGGGAGAGCTCTTACCAATGAGAGGGTAAGCAGGCTCATCTTTTCCTGAGATCACCCAGAGATGATGGTCATTCGTCCTGCCCTGGTGGTTGAAGAACAGAAAAGAGAAAAATATCAGGTGAAGCGGACCAGGATGAGGGTCCAAGGGGTTGCATTCTACTCAGAAAACAACAGACAGAGATAATGGCTGAACAGGCCCAGAAGCAGCAGACATGTATAGCTAACTGCAGGACACAGGGATGGGAGGGATGGGTGCTCTGGGTCACTCTGTCTGATAGAGAGTGGAAGGGAAAAGGTTCAGAAGAAGAATAGACTGAGCAGCATGAGGTTGTAAAACCACATAATGGTTTCCTGACCACCCACCCAGTAGGCTCTGAGTGAAGAAATCCCTTGACACAACCAGAGAAGCACTACCAGCCAAGTCGACATGCTTTTTCAGGAATGCTGGTGTCCCACACTGTATATGGAGAACGCAGAGTGCAGTACCATTTTCAGCCTCAACAGTCCAATGCATTTAGGTGTTGCTTCCAGGTCAGATTACAGATTGGCCTATTTGGGTTCTTGCTGTCCCAGCTATTCCCTACTTCCCCATCCCCTAGCATGCCACAGCACTGCCATACTTGTATGATGTATTGGCATCACACGTTCTGCAAGCTGAAGAAAGACGAGAAATATTAATGTCTCTCTTAAGACTGCAATGCTATGGAGTATGCCCAGACACCTTTCCACAGAATTACACATAAGCATATGACACAATAGAAGTGATTTCCTTTTTACAGAAAGAGAATGAGACTTCCCAGGACTATTTCAGCAATGTGTTCCACACCTTTCCTTGGTATTATATTACTGGACACTGTAAAAGCTACCAAACACTGTAATTGCTGGACCATTGCAATCGGAAAGACTCATCTGATAACATCACTGATTTGTTCACTATTTCATGGCTATATTAATAATTTTTTGATAAGCTAGACTCAAGCCTAATGCTGGATCACCTTACAAAGTTTGAATTTAATGTAGGAACATAAGCATGTGTGTCTTTCTAAATTTTTGCATCCACACAAACTGATTTCTTCACCTTCTAGTCCAGAGAGTATCAATGTCTTGATGGTTAACTACAGCAAATGTAGACTTCTCCGTATCTGCACTGTCCCAAAACCTAGATGTTGCCCCTAGCTAAGATCTGGCAAATCTATGCAACAGTCACTTACAGGAAGTCCAATCTGTAGAAGCGTCTTCCTCATCACACTCTCTGCAGTTTCCACATTGGACACATTGACTGCAGTGGTCTAGAAAGGAAAAGAGGAAATGTAGGAAGCCATTAAGAAGGCATGAAGATTGGTTGCAGTTTCTTGTAGCTTGAAAATCTGGCAAAAAAATATCACTCATCTGTCTATTGTCTGTCTTTACTAAATGTTGATGTTTAGAACAGTTGTGTTAATTTGAACTACAATGGAATCACTGTTATAGGTGAGGGTTATACATTGTGAAAACTATTGTCAGCTACTTCCATCATTGGTTTATTAGCATACAAAGGCTTCATCCTGTAGAAAACAAAGGAACTGGGTGGTGTTCAGATACTGTATTTGATCACATTGGTATTTGACTGACAATAGTGCCATTGTTAGTTCAAAGGGTGAACATGGGATAAAGCTAATAAATCAAGAAGGCCTGGGGTCCCTCTCTGAGAGACGACTTGCTAAAAGGTAAAGGTGACCCACCAAGCTTGGTGTGAAGCCTAGAAATGAGTGCTATAAATATGAAGAGACCAGGACATATTCTAGTAAAATAGTTCAGGAGACTAAGCCAGTGATTCTTTCAGGATCAGTATCTTCACTTACTGCACTGAAAATAGGAATTACTGGGCACTCTACCACAAAACATTGCCAATTATGAAGTAAAGCAAAAGGAAAAGAGTACAGAAGCCAGAAGCCAAGAATAATTTTAAGACTTTACTATTCTTTGATAAGGGTCTGGATACCTCATGATTTCCCAACCCAAAACCCTCTGAGTGGGCTTCCAGCAGGAAGTGTGCAGCTGCATAGATATGCACCCTCTAAAACCTTTTCAGGTGGGACTCGAATTTTAAACAAGGATAGCTGTAGCAGCAACAGCTGCTGTAGTTTTACTTACAGATGAACAGTTATCAGCATCCAGCACAAAGATTTGAAGGGTTAGATTCTTCAGATATTCATTCTGTTTTATCTCACTGATATGCCTGAAAGTCAAAGGAAAGAGAGGGGAGAATACAATTTCCTAAGCAAACTCAAGAAGGACCCTAAAGTTTGGATCCAAGAGATGCAAGAGACCTGCTCCTTGGCACTGCAACAAATACAGAGTAACTACAACAGTAATAATAACATGCAATGTTTACAGAGTGGTCATGTGCTCTTGCTAACTTATTAATCTTTCTTTGAGGCCCCAGGCTAGGAAAACCCCACATGGCAATGCTAATGCAGATAGACGTGCCTGGCTTAACACCTTCCATCATTCTTTGGATCATTATTGTTCTCCAAGAATCAGGAGATAACCTTTTCCCCTCTCTCTATCTATACAAACACTTCTGCCTGAATGTTAGTGGAAATGACATATAGAAACATAACATTAAAAAGAAACAACTGGAGCCTCCAGATGCCATGAAATACAAACTTTAAATCAAATCAAAAAACATCTGAAGAATCAATACCAGGTATGACATTTCCACAGTGATTAGCAAAGCCAACCTCCAGCACCAAAGGAATAAAGATGCTCCAATAATAATATCTTCTAGTGGAGTTCATCTTTTCTGGACTGTAAACACTACGTTTGCTTTCACCAATGGATTCTACAATCAGGCTTCAAAGGTAGATTTTTCAAACAGTAGCTAGACACTCTCTGTGCTGAAAATCAGAGGGCAATTTGATATCAAGCATGACAAATTTCCTCTGAGTATTGTAGAGGAACCACCCCAAAGAAGGATAAAAGGAGAGTCACTTACCATAGTAATGCAGACAGCCATCGTTCCTTCACGTCAGCTGAGCTGAAGATAAAAAGGGAGGCAGATCATCAAACAAGTGCTGAGTGGGTAACAGCCTTTGGAAACTTTACCCAGTTTCATTTATATATAGCTGTAAGTCAAAGTTCCTTCCTGCAAAGCCCTGGAACAAAAGCACAGTCCTTTCCTACTTCTGTCCTATTTCAACGAACAATAATAACCATGACAAAAAAATCCCAAGAACAAACTAGACTACATTTCCCGCCCAGGCTGGCATATGTTCAGATAAGGAACAAATATCTTCCTGTGGTTCTGGAGTTAACTCATTTTGTGGGCCTTTATTATTTTTGAGGTGACCTTTAATTACAATTTTCTTTCTACTATTATTTCCTTTCCAATGTCTGCTGTTCTTAGAAGCTTCTGCTGCCAACATGGGTTACCCAGGTCTCAGTGACATGAAGGAATAGCAACTGTTTTTGAGTTTGGACTAAGACACAAATGGCTGCTTGCATGTCAGAGCATGAGTCCTAAGGCCAGGAATCCATCACCCAGAAGAGACCATCCTGACCCTTGGAAATTATGAGGCAGCAAGTGTGAAAGTAGGGTACGGTTCCCATTTCTTTTCCCACAAGGACAGCTGCCCCACAAAAGGAAAAGCATCAGGCTAGATCAGCCCTTTCTAGCCAAGTCAGCAGAACCCCTAAGGTCAGAATGACCCTTGAAGATTGATGGCCTCCCAGTTTCACAACCGACTGTGAAGCAGAGATGCCTGAGCTAGCAGCGACCTGAGCTCCTTGTGGATATACCAGCTCTAGATTCAATTTGGCCAGGCTAGACTGAGCTCAAGCAAAAAAAAAAAAGTCACACTCTTTTTGGTGAGCTTTATGAGCTCAGGAGCAGCACTTGAATAGCCTTTCAGATGGCATTTGGACATGATCTTGCTTCTCTCTAGCCTGCTTCACACTCCCCTGCATTTCTGACGTTTGGGTTAGCAAGGACTAAACAGGTCTGGACTGTGCTGCTTGTGCAGACCTATCTTGACAGTCCTTGTCATCTTTACAGGCTGTTGTTGTGGGCACAAGACATCCTGGATGATGACTCCAGGAGCAAGGTTTACCCAGGAGCTGCCCATGCCACATTAGTGGTGGATAAAGGCATTTAATCCCTGCACAAAGCCATCTGGCATTTTCATTAATGTAACTAAACCATCCTTTGTAGTGAAAAATTCCCAAACTAGGATTAATCTCCTACAGAAATGCCCAGAAAAGTAGTGGATGCCCCACCCCTGGAGGTGTTCAAGACTAGGCTGGATGTGTTCAAGACCCTTGGCAACCTGATCTAGTAGGTGGTGTCCCTGCCCATGGCAGGGGAGTCAGAACTAGATGCTCTTTAAGGTCTCTTCCAACCCAAGCTGTTCAATGATTCTATGAAATGTCTGCTGACAGGTGCTGAAACAACATGTATGTAGGTTACATGATGGCACAAGCCAGTTTGCTATGGCTGATTTGGATGTGATGTTCCAGCACGTTCTGCAGCAGGGCCAGCCCTTGTTACAACACCACTTGCAAGGCATGGTCCTCTAGTTTAAAAGTCTCTCAGGGACTAGCCTGCAGATACTTTTAAAATATGACTGTCTCCCAAGATCTAAATTTTTACCACACTGCCTAATATGAGTCATGCACTCAATGGGGAGAAGGGCTGTGGTAGAGTTCAGGGTCCTGCATCCTCAGTCATCATTTCTCTTGACACATGGAAGACTTGGGCAGCTGCCTGGTTGGAGAGAGGTCTGATGTCTGATGTGATACCTGAAGGTGACAACATAGTTGATGATAGGCCAGCCGATGACAAATGAATTCTCAGGACTCATCTTTTTCTCTGTCACTTCGCTGAGACAGGTGCTGGTCCACACTTCACTCAGATGTACCTGCTTTTTCAGCTTCAGGCTGGCAGAAGACCTGCAATTCAAATTACGAATTTCTTAAGCCATATTCTAACAACTATGCCTCCAACGTTTGTTCGTGCCACCGTCGTCCTGCAGATGCAGCAACACTAACAGTCCTCCAAAACTAAATGTCTGGGCATGTGGAGGCACTGCAGGAGAGTTTTGCAAGCGGATTTTGGTGTTGGCGGCTCCACTTGTGGCTTAGGGCAATGTGTTTCACTAGAATCACAGGCAGGTAATGATTTGGGCTAATTATTGTTGTAACCATGTGTTACATGAAACTGTGGCAGAAACAGTGAGACCAAGAATCAGTTTTCTGTACTTACTGTCTCTTGCCCTCATGGGATTTCTCCAAGAATCCCATGAGGAATAGGGCAAAAGCTACCTTTTCCTTCAGAAAAATGTAGTGAAACATTAATACCAAGAAGAATTTCTTTAGGTGGAAAGGGGAGATGCCGCATTTTAGATCCACATTTGTAAAGAAGAGTTGTTTTGATGCCCATTACACAGATAGCTCAGGGTCTAGCTTCAACAGCACGTACTGGGGAGAATGAGTTGAGTGCAAATGCCTTACTTGGACTTGGCGATGATCAGCATGTCACTGAACAAGATCAAATGTCTCTCCTGGGTCTGTAAGCCCACAGTTAGCTGTACTCGCTCATCCAGGATGAAAGTGGAGCCTGGGCTGCTGAACATCCAACTTGGCAGCCCATTGTCTGAATGGGAAGAGGACAGGGTAGTTTCCCTGGAAGAGGACAATAATTGTATGACTGTCAGCAGCTTTTCTCATAAGGTTTTGTGACTGAACACTGGTGACTATTTTGCAACAGCCTGTCATCAGCAGTGCTGACCATACAACAGGTCCCACACCACCATTTCCTGGGTCTACCCTCACCCTGCAGGTAGGATTGTGCTGAACTAACAAGCAATAGTTCTTGGCTGAGTCTTGTTCAAAGACCTTGTTTGTGTACCTGATCCCGACTGAACTAGCTAACCTCTGAGAAATGGCCCTATATTTATGTAGATCGAAAGTAACAGAGATCCTCCTGTCTCTACACAGACAAAAATGTGCATCTTGCCTGCAGGCAAGGGTGCATGTAAAACAGATACTTGCCATCCCTCCACCCCTCTGCAATACTTCTCTAGTTGGAGGGCAGTCTCTATACAGGCAAATCAGAAAACACATGAAATTTAGGGGTACTACTTTTGACATCATTAGTCTAACTCAATTTCCACCAATCTCATAATGAGGCCTCTTTGATTTCAAGGGAGTGAGATTAAAGCTAGCTATTAACTGCTTTTGAAAATCATTCCCCAGTTACAGAAAAACTACATTCTTCCCTCCTCACCACAGTCACCAACAAGTGAAGTCTTGGCTTATACATCTGTTGCCATTGCAAGTGAGAAGCTAAATCACCTTTAAACTTGCTATTAAAAGCTTTCCATGTGCATTAACTGAGCAGTGGGAGCCACATCATCACACAAGCTCAGCAGTGGACTTCCTAAAGCTGGAGGAGTTACACAGCTTTGTAAACATAACAGCAGGATAGCAAAAAAAATCTCACCGATATTCTGGTGGCCTAAGCAAAGATGGCATTGTACCAGCTCCTTCCACAGCAATCCATCATGAGAAATGTTTAAAGTTTCCCTCCCTCACAAGGATATTCTTCAGCCAAATAAAGTCAAGAATTTGTTTCCCTCGCTCTCTTTTTTTTTTTTTTTCCCTTAGTGCAACTTAAAGGAGGGAGGAATGGCAAAGAAGCCACATAATTTGGTCAGGAGATGACCAAATGAAAATCACTCCTGACCTTTATTTTAAATGATTCCGCAAGATTGACCTCAGATGGTTGTTTCAGAAAAGCAGGATGTACTATGCATCAATTACCTATGGCGTAACATAAAAGGTGTATTCTTCAGGAGGGCTGGTCAGCATCAAAATGTAAAGCAGTTCAGCTTTATCAACTTTTTCTTACAAAGAAAAAAAGATCAAACTAGACTAATACCTCAGGAAGTGTTATTTATAAGATCATTATCAGCGCAAGGCAGAAAGGAGCACGGTGTCCCCTTAGCTATGTCTAGTAGTTACATGGTGCTGCAGGAGGAAGAGAGCATGACATTGACTAGGGTTCAGCTCCCATGTAAGGATGAAGGAGCTCAATTCATAGCTAGCACTTGATATTTCAGGGGAAGATTTGCAAGTCTGGCATGTTTGTACCTAGCTCTATCTGCTGACACTCCTGGTGCTTTATACCTTAATGGGCAAACCATCAGGACAACACTGGAGCTGCTGGCAAGAGAGGGAGTTTTTCATGTCAAGGTTGTCACTTAACCTGTCCACCCAAGCTAGTAGCAAGTAGAAGCTGCTGTCTTCTGACAGGGGACATGATTCTCCTAGAGGAAGGATGGATCCTCTCTCACCAAATGACCAGAGATGATGCCACACACACAGTTCTCGTAGAGACTTCCCAGCACTGCCCTTGTTCCCTAAAGCAGCTCCCAGCCTCTTCACACTCCCAAGTGAATTTGTGTCTGAAACAGAGCCAAATCTCAAAGCCAGACCTTCCCACAGGCAGTCCAACAGGCAGAGCAGAGGACAGAGGTCTCCTGTGGAGAGTCCCCCAGTGGAGAGTCCCCCTGGTTGCAGGGCCAGGATGTGTCCCCAGGGCTGCCTGTTCTCCTGAAAAGACTTGTGGCTTGTGCAGCCTTCTTCTCCCTGGAGCAGCTCCTTCCACACCTGCTCAGTTGGGGACTGTTTATGGTCCCTTCCCCATTAATCCAAACTGCAGCCCCTCACTGCAGTCAGGACTAAGGGGACGGGGATGACTGTGCTCTCTCCCAAATCAGTGGACATTTGCAGAACACAGGCAGGCCCATATGCAGCCTCTCTGCACCGAAGTCCGTTTTCTGACAATTTGCAATTGTGCTTCTCACCCACGGCAATGCACTGTTGAACAGAGGAGGCCCTCATGTACTGGTCTCACTTCCTGAGACATCAGCTGTTTCATTTCTTAGGGCACCTCTGTTCACCTTCTCATACTGCTGCTTGCTGCGGGTTAGACGGCAGACTAAACAGCCATGAATCTGTCAGCTAAACACACATTGACTGCCCAGCTAGAATGGCACAGGAAGTTTGTCTCATTTGCAGCTCATGTCATTGTCTGTCACTTTACATCCTCTGCACTGCATTTTTAAAGTATGTTGCAGTAAAAAAGAAAATCTTCCAGATCTGTCCACAAACCAATTGCCCTTGACACTGTTAAATGAATTTTAAAAGCAGTTTCTTTCCAGCCTGTATAGGCAGAAAAGTGAAAAAGGAGTCAGAAAGGTATTTCCTTTACCTGGAATGGTACTTTGACTTGCTGAGAGCTTTAGTAATGGCAGAAGGTGTAGATCGTCTCCTTTGGACTATGGGCTTCATCTTCTGCAAGAGAAAAATACCTTCCAGTTAGTTTGGCCACCTTGGAAGCAGATTTGCTTACTGCACTCTACAAGTTCTCTTTTTATCTTGCCAACACTTATCATACCTCACCACTGAAAGCCATGATGTGAGACACTTCCCCTTCCATACTTACTTTTCAAACACTTGTAAAGTCTCGCATTTATGTGAGACACTTAAATCTTTCCTACCTTGAAACACTTCCAGTTTTCACAGCCAAAATTCAAAGTAATGACACGAAATTAGGCAGAGAAAAAAGCATGGGATGAAGGTCGGGAAAACTTCCTAACACTCTTATCTCGTAGACAGTGGAATAGTCTTTTAAGGAAGGGCATGGAAGTCCCCTTTAAAACTGGACTGGACAGAGCTATGGACAGCATTTAATGCCATAGGTAGCCATATTTTATGGGCTGAAGGAATGGATGAGTTTACTTATTAGATTTCTCTCTCTCTTTATTTTCCACGATTTATAGATTAATCAAATAGACTATTATTATGTCCCTCTCCAGGTAATGTAACCTCGAGACACTTGTACCTTTTTTAACAGCCTTAGCCACAGTCTTGTATGACACATAAATGAGGTGACTGTAATGGTGAGACTTGTGAGTTAGACATGATAACCATCCATAAGTATATGTCAACATACACACAGAAGGTCACGGGTCTTCTTTTAGTTGCTAAATGAATTTTGTGCTGGAGAAAGATACCATATTTTAGCCTGGGAAACAAATCCGCACTTCAGTGGCTCATACTTAGTAAGCATGGGAAAATCTTTCCCTTACCTCATATCTAATTTCAGCATTCACTTGTGCTAGAGCTTTAAGTACCAGGAGGTTAAGATTATGTTCAGAACTATTGATCTTTTGACTTCTGAACATATTAAAATATGGACTATCCAAAGAATAAAAGAAACTAGGATTGCTGGTTGAGGTCTTGTGGATAAAGTGTGTTACTTTTATTAACCACATACTTTTCAAACTATGCTGAATGTAGAAATAGTCATTTCATGTGTACTCATTAGTACAATCTCTGAGTACTTTACACTATTAGAGCTTGGTACCTTATATTAATCATGTTAACATGGCATTCTTATGATGTTAGAGGAAGGTATTGTCCCCATTTCATTGATGAAAAGGCCAAGAACAAAGGATTACAATGAATTTGGGTGCCCACTGTTCTACACATTGGATCTGCTTTTTCTGCGTAGACAGAAAGACTGGATTAGGGGGTTTGTTTGAAGCACTCTCCCCGCTCATTTTTTGCTAGAGCTACAAGGGCTCAGCACATCTGTAAGTCTGTCTCCTAGCATTTATGTGAGGAATCCCAAAAATTAAGAACAAGACATTAGTAACCACTTCAAAAGTTGGTGGAAGTGATTTACCACACTAAAGAAAGAAAATCTGTGGCAGAGGTAGGGGTGGAATACAGCTGCCAGGGAAGGCTCATGCTTACTCACATCCCTTTTAATATACAATACGCTTCTTGACTCCTGTGACAAGACACCAGGGAACTCAACGGGCAATGGTTTTCTACAACACAGACTGTTGAATAATACCTGATCATGTCCATCTGAGCCCTCCAAAGCACAGGTGGCTTTGTGAAAAATAATGTATGGTCATATAACTCAAAGTTGGAGCAGGGTTACAAGTGCAATTTAATTAAGTCATTTTCTAATGTATGAATGCTCAGCTTTGCAACATCCCTAATGCTCTCCAAGTAGTTTCCTTATGTATGAGTACATATGTAGACTGAGGGACAGATGGGCAGCAGTTTCTCCCTCATTCCTTGATATGACCTTGCCAAACAATGTTCTTTCCTTGGAAGTTTCACAGACAGAACTAAATAAAAATAACATGAATATACATATATATATATATAGTTTTAAAGTCCATACTGAAAGAGAACATCTGCCTTTCATAGGTGCCTTAATAAGATAAAATGTTCCTACAAAACATAGTACGGTAAAGCATCAGTAATGCCATATCATAGGGTGTGGTTGCTTGGTGGAAAACCCCAAGTGGCTGTCAGCTGCAAAGGTCTCTTGAATGAATAAAGCAGGCATGCAGGGAGATCTAATGCATCTCTGGGCCAGGGACTTTATTTTAACATTTTGAATGGCACTGCAGAAAAACTTTGCAAGTGATGGAATCCTCTGCTCTGAAGAATACTATGGCACGTAATAACTTCACTGTAGATAAAACAATCATTTCGGCCACCCCAAAACTAGTCTTCTCTGTCGTATAAGGTGGTAAAGAGTAGCAATGATATACATGACGTGTGTGTAGCGTAGGAGGACATTTTACTCAGAATACGTTTCATGGGAGATATCAGAGAGTCGGGATTTACCATACAGCTGATAGAGGAAAAAGTACTGGTGGATTTCTTCTTCTAACCTTCAGGAATGGTTCCAGATTGTATCTGAATGTTGGCAGCAATACCCTCCAAGAAGCCTTGTCTTTGCCCATGCTTTCTCCAGAGAAGTTTGAGGACCTGTTCACTAGCACTGCTTCCAGCAGCCACTGGACTACCTATGAAAGCCTCTCAATCAAGACAGAACTTTTTTTATTTTTTTGTGAAATGTTGTGACTACAAGACACAAGTTATTCCCCATACTCACTATCTCCAAATAAAACACCGAGGTCATCGGTTGCACAGAGGTCCAGTTATCTGATGCAAAACAGACTCTAGGGAAAACAGCAAATTGCTTTCCAAACCCTCATCCAAAGTCTCTGTGACCTCAGCCAGTCGAGCATCCTTGGCAGGACACCACTGAGATGACGGCCACAAGATCACACAAGTGGCATCTTACTGAGGGAACAGGACACAGCTGAATGGCATAATCTCATGTTTAATATACTTTATTTGCATATTTAGTAGAGGAATAATAAATTTTCTGTAGCTGTGCAAGGTTAAATAGTTGCTCACTTCCTCCTTCCTTAGCTATACCCCATTTCACGCAATTTTGGTTTGCATAGGCTAGCCAATGTAAATGATGTATCTTTAAGAAGCTGCTGGACAAGGAAAGAGTCTCCTAACACTTTGCGTGTTCTTTCAGTGACATGTAAAAAGTGCTCTGGTGCCTGCTTAAATATCATATGGCTTTTAATACCAACATCTGTTGTCATATGTCACTAATGGAAGGACATTAAAAACCACACACGACAGCTCTATATCATCTCATATTATCTGCACTCTAAATCTCATGATTACAGGACAGGACATGCCACTCTATTCAGTACATGCATCTCTGCTCTAGCTCTGCTGCAGAGAACTGGTGGACTAGTCTTGCCTCTAGATGTTGAGCCTCCAGCTTTGCAGGAGTCTGATTGGGCTTTCATTACACCAAAGCCCGAAGGGAAACCTTGTACCACAACTGGCCCTCTTGAATGTTTTTCTTGTCTTACAGGTCATTGACACTACGGACTGACAGATAAAAGTTGTATGAGGCTGAACTCTTGGGTTCTTGCTCTTGCTTGGCTGCTAACGAGAGTAAGAAGACTAAGGAGAGTCACCTTCCTGGTGCCTTCATTTTCCTGTTAACAAGTGAAGCAGAACTTTTATTTGCCTCATGCGGTTGTGATTAAACTTAAGCAACTGATGGTGGTAATGTAAGCTATGCTCTTTGAGGTGATCTCTGAACATGTCAAGAAATCATTTGTAAGAATTAAACTGAAATGCAATGTAAACATTTTCACAGATGCAACAACAGGAGAAAAATAGGTCACGTTTTTCTTTAATGTGATCAATACTAATGGCTAATTATTTATTAATACACACGTGAACAGCTCGGAGACCACTCCTGTAACAAATCTGAAGCATCACACTGCACCGCCTTTAACGGATGCTCTTCACTAACCAGAACTGGAATCGCTGAACCAGCATCGCCATCACTGACCGGCAGGTAGGCGGCCCAGATACTCGCTTCATTCCCATGCACTCTATGGGACGGGCAACTCCAGCGCCTGCCTCCCATCTTACTACATGGATGAAACACCGCAAGGCCTTTGTCTCAGTCAGGAGCTCTCTACATGGCCACGGCCTCCTTGCCCTCTAGAACTGCTGGAGCCTGGAGGCAGCTGCTGGTGAGCTGCTGGGGCTCACCTGGACACGGGACAGCATCACACATTTCCACAAAAGCAGTATTCTCAGATGAAGAGAACACTTTGCTGTGCTCCATCATGTTTGAGCCAGGGAGTGTTTTCGCTGGAAGTCAGCTCTGTTCACACTAACCAGGCACTCGAATTAGAGAACTGTCAAAGGGCCATAATCTGTGCTGTTTTGTTACCACGGAAACAGATACTCATTTACCCAACATACTCTGAAAGTGCTTGAACACTTGCAACACTCCGGACTGTGTTTGTGCATTACTCATCTCAGAGCTGCCAATTTTAGCTGTGTATTTCTTGGCTCTGGGAAAGTTGTGAGTCTAATACCCCTCATTCCAAACCCATGTAAGGCCTGCAATATCAGTTCAATTGGCCAGCACGAGCAGATTCCATGCCCCTGCACCCCTCCCTGACCTCTGTGCTTGAATGCTATTCTTCAGATAGTTAAGGTGGGAGGGAGCTGAAAAATAATGACACCTGCTTAGTACAGGGTGGATTTTCCTTCTCTTGATAGCTGGTCAAAGTTTGTAATGTCTGGTTTAGTTCATATTTGGTTTAGTTCATATTCAGAAATTGAATTTTTTTAATAGTTCAATTTCTATGCAAAACATAAATTAAAATATTTGTTTCAGAAACACTGACGCATGTTTACAAAAACACCATGTGTTTTCTTGGACCCCAGCAGCTGGTGTAAGTTGACAAGACCAGTGCATTCTGCCAGCAGCAGTGGGAAGCTGCCTGGTCAGACTCATCTCTATCGGTCAGTGCAAAGCAGCAGGAAAACA
Source organism: Anser cygnoides (assembly GCF_040182565.1). Classification (NCBI taxonomy): domain Eukaryota; kingdom Metazoa; phylum Chordata; class Aves; order Anseriformes; family Anatidae; genus Anser; species Anser cygnoides. The sequence continues at coordinate 21,709,040 of NC_089885.1, read as the reverse complement.
CATCTCTATCACTCACAGGCTGCTCGTGCTATGAAAGACTGTAGGTTATGAGGGCATGGATCAGAGATCCTACTTCCAGACTGAATGTGGGAGCTAGGCAGCCAAGGCTGACAGTGGGTTGGCTTGGCCATCTGCAAGCCCAGGACTTAGGGTGGTGAGGCACTGGAACAGATTGCCCAGAGAGGCTGTGGATGCCCCATCCCTGGAGGCATTCAAGGCCAGGCTGGATGCAGGCAGGACAGCCTGCTCTAGTGGTTGGCAACCCTGCCCTGAGCAGGGGGGTTGAAACTAGATGATCTTTAAAGGCCTTTTCAACCCAGGCCATTCTATGACTACCTGCATGGTAAGACGTGGCAGATCTACAGGACTTTGAATTCTATGTTAAACCATACAATACGGGCTTCTGCAACACTAGAGACTATGGCACCGAGTGGGTAAGCTGGCACAAAACAAGGATGTTTTACCATAGAAACATGTTGGACAAAAAGCTTTAAGATTCTTTGTGGTAGGAAGAGTTCCCTCAGAGCCCTCCTTTCATTTTACTGGAAGGCTCTTCCAAAGCAGTGTTTCCATAAAAATGTTTGTTTTCAATGAATCTGCATTTTCCAGGGAAAAAATACACCATCGAAAAGTTTGTGGGTAGTTCTTTGGCCATGGGGTATGTCATCACTAAAACAGATCGTCAAGCCAGCCTGAAAACAAATAGCAGTGTAGAAATAATAATATGGAGCTCTGCAGAGCCTCTGCCACTACACGAGGTTAGCTAGCAGCTTTAAAACTAGCCTGGTACATCCATGCCACCCTGCAGCTAGTAGTGGAAACGTTCTTTATGAGCACTGAACGCAGAAGATCAGTCAGCTAGCCTATGTCCATCCCATATGCTCTCTGCTGAAACGAAGATGGTAGCTACCACCTCCCTTTTCTGGACAAAGGAAGCATTGTACACTGACTTTACTAGTTGCCCCTTGCTAGAGATGGACATAGTCTAAAAATTAAGACGACTTTAGATCCAGGACATTTCACCCATCAGTGTCTAATCTGTTGTGAATGAACAGTCCACCTACCCCAATGAGCTCTGAATTTAGCTTAACCATTTCCCTCTCTGCTCCTTTCTATGTGATTGTTTATTGAGCTCTTACACTGACAAGCAGGATTTAAAGAGCTTTGAAGCTGCATTTTATTACAAACCGTCATATGCAAGTTAGACCAACTTCACACCTGACACTGGACTAGCTTTCCTGTATTCAGGGGAGTTAAAAGCAGTATGATCAGATGTAGAGAGAGAGTTAATTTAGGTCTACCCCTATTTTCAGCATATTGATGTTTCACCATGAGTTCTTTGCATACTGCTGAACAGAGAAAAAGAATTGCAACCCTACCAAAATGTCACTAGTATGGATGTAGGTACCCAGCTCACAATTCCAAAGGAAACTCACTTCTCCCACCACTCTGACTTTTTAATTTCTGCTACTTTTTCACGTGAAGGATTTGGTTCTCCATGTCAATCTCCAAAGTCTTAGGCAGTCTACTTTCTAACTGTGAAGACAGTGAAAGGGTATCATATCCTCTTAAATATATATATGTGTGTTCATAAATGTGGACTCCAAGTCAATTCCATGCTGACATTTAGATCAGTTAGGGAGGCTTACATTGCTAAGGACACTGTCAGAAAGAACAATACATCAGCCACAATGTCTTTGATTATTTGGAGTATCACAGATTGCTCAGAGTCAATAACACCAATATTATTCTCATTCTTGGATAGATCTTGTGAAACACTCTCTTCCTATGAATACTCTCATCACAGTATTGGTATGTTGTGTTAGAGCAGATAGCTGATCTCTGTTATTAATCAGCTGATCCCAGTAAATGCACATAAAAGCAAAAGTTACTGCAGAAATGTAGCACATGGCTATTTAGCTCTAAAAAATATTAGAGAATCCATTTAAGAGTGCATAAACAATTAACTGATGGCTTGGGCTTAGATCCATCCACGTGAAAAAAACTGCTGCTGCTCTTCCATCCAATGAGTTTATGTTAGCAGCAGCATTCCTGCAGAAGTATCTTAATGTGAGATAATGTGAAACACTTCTGGCTTCAGCTCTGTTATATCCCTTGTTTATGTGAACGTAGAATGATTTACAAAGTGCCTGTATAATACTGCAGTTGCATTTCTAGTTAGAAAATTGAATTAGAGGGAGATAAAGAAAGAGAAGGAGAGATTGCTCGCTGCAAAAAAGGACATCTCGCATTAGGTTACAAGAAGTAGGCTTGTGATTTTATCATGCTGATTTGCATTTAAAATTAGCGTAGAGAAAAAAGTGTTTGATTAATAACTCTATAAATGAAATCCTCCCGCAATCCTCAGGACTGGTGTAAGACCAGGAGGAACACTGTGCAGCAGAGTGGTCCACTGGCATAATTCACCAGGCACAGCGGGAAGGAAAATGAAGCCATGTACTATCAGCCCTCCCTGCACCACCAGCACTACCTGCTGCTGCAGTCCTTCTACCCTCTTGTGTGCTGCATTTGTACAGCTGCTGTGTCCTTCCCCCTTGTTTCCAGATTTTATCTGCCACCTGAGAAACTGCAGACTTGAATGTGACCCCATGACCAGGAGCAGTTTTAGCAGGGGCTCTAACAGCTGCTGCCTTGTCATCATCCCCCGTTTGCCCTTAGATGGCAAAATCCCCTGCAAGATGCCCAGTACCACCTTACTGGGAAGCAGCCTCAGACGTGTTCCTGCTCTGAATTTCATCCAGGTGTGCCCATTGTATGGGGCTCTCTGCCAGTCTGATCTTGGGTGATATAGGCTTGAAAAGCCACACTCTTTCCTACACCATACCACCAGCCCCTTGGAAGAGGACTTGTTTTCTTTGCAGCCTTGATTTCCTGCCCAGCTTGCTACCCATAATAAGATAAAACCTCTCTAATTCTCCTCCAATCATCCCTTAAAAGGTTAATGTTTGGAGTCCTAGGACTGAGACAAAGGCCTGGGCTGCAGCTCGGTTCCCATGCTGGTTTCCCCATCTTTGACCAGTTCCCAGTCAGAGGAAGATGCTATATATAGCAGAGATCTGTTATGATGGTGATCATGATTAGGCACTGTTAATCAGCTTCCTTCCAGCTTGCTGCCAGTCATGCAGGCCAGTACAGCCTGACGGCCAAAAGGGAGAAGGTCCTCCAAAAAACACACTGCATGTGAACCTGGAGGTCCTGAGAGGACCAGCTGTGTCCTGCACAGACTGCTGGCCTGAGACCTCCTCTGCCTCCTGCTCCACCATCCCACCATGAACGTAACCTCACTGACAGTCCCAGAGAAGTTGGGCCTCGAGAGGCAGGCTGAAAACACCCCCAGCTCCGGTGTTTGCAGTGAAGAAGGTCTCAGGGGCTTTGTGGAGGGGGAGGGAGATGGAAAGACAGGAGACTGTCATAGACCTTGCTGAGTATCTCCAGGACTGAGCAGAGGCCAGTAAAGATGACAAGATCCTCAGCTGAGATAAATCAATTCTGGTCCACTGTAGTCAGTAGCATTACGCACATTTAATGTAGGTGTCTTCAGAAGACATCCAGAAATTATGCTATGCCTAACATTTTTTATCTGTGGAAGTGCAGTGCCTATCGACATTAGCAAACAGGAATGATGTCAGAAGGTGGATCAGCAGTGCCTGCAGCACATGCTGTAAGGCATGTAACAGGGAGTGAGTCTGCAGATGTAGACAAAGTGAGCCAGGCAGGAGATGAAAACATTCATGGAAGTGTTGGCCAGAGGAAGGAGAAGCACATTTTAAAAAAAACCTCCTGTATCTGTCCCTCCCTTAGTCTCCCCCAAGTTGGAGTGCATATGACGACCATGAGTGTCAACAACTGCAATGGCTGGCTTCACCAGGGAGCACGTGAAATCTCAGGGCAAGAGCTGAACATGTTGCTGTGCAGTTCAGTTTATGTCCTGCAACTTCATCACTAGTTAGGTTGAACTGTGTTAAATGGGTCTCTAATACCTGTGGGCTATCTTCTGCCAAGGGGGGTGTCAGGATCACCCTTCACAGCAGTAGGGCTGTGAGATGTCACAGCTGGATTCCTTTACAGAGCCTACTGCAACTTCCCCAGCTGCTGAGACCTCTCTGCGCACCAACTCCGGGTGCAATCCACCAATAAGCTCAGACTTTGTTGGTCTGAGCAATCCCCTCAGGGTGCAATCCCCTCTCAGTCCTCAGTGTGACAGCAAGTACCTCATTTTGAGAGGAAGCCAGCCAAAAAATAATGTATTTTGCCTGCTTGGTGCCTGGCCTACAGCACCTCTACAAATATTATTCACAGCTGCAGTTGCTCCACATTCTCTGTCTCTGTGCAGCGCTGGGCTTTGCAGGCAAGCTTCACACCTCTGTCATATATTCCACCCCAAGATACCAGATGAGCCTTTTCCCACAACTCAGAACAGCCAGGAGAAAATGAAGCACGCTCAGACATCCAGCTCATAGTGCTCACGCGCCAGCTGCCCAGCTTCTCATTCCAGGGACAGAAACGTTTCCAGCAGCTGTAGGAGTGGCTCCACGCCTTGTGCCATGACACCACCCCTTGCCCAGCTCCCAAATGGACGCCACGTGGGCATCCCTGCAGTGCGTGAGTCCTTTGTCCTTGCTCTAGATACACTCCAGGGCAGGTGAATGGGGGAAGAGAAGCAAACCCTGAATGTCTAGAGGAATACCTACTGCTACAAGTGGCCAAGTGAGGAGCTCTCTTAGGACTGCGACTAGTGTCAGTGCTACAAGGACTGGCACAGCCTCTTTTCCAAAGTGTCTGGTGTCCTTAGCAAAGCGGCTTTCTGCTTTTCCCTCTATATAACTGTTTCACCATGATTCCTTCTAGTTCATGGGTTCTAAAACATACTACAGTTTTTACTCAGCCAAGCACTTCTTTACCCATATCCTATATACGTCTACTTCAGCTTCAGAGTGACTGTTTGGAAAATGGAGAAACTGAGGCTCAGAACAAAGACTTTAGCATGTCCACGGTGGTGCAGAGACGTACTGACAGAGCCAGACTTGGAAGCTAGGTCTTCCTTCTGGGAGAGGTCAAAGCTAGATCTCCTTTCTCCTAAAATCAAAAGTTACATATTCCCCCAAAGTTATTATTGTGACATTTTAATTGAAAAAACAAGACCTACATGGTTCCTGCCCAAGGAGCTTATCCAAAGAACAAACCAATAACATCTGTGAGCAGACAGAATCATAACAGATCAAATCTCATGGCATATTACTAGGAATTCCCGATACCTAAAAATCTGCCATCCTCCACCTGTCTGAAGAAGCAGGCTCCTTTATTAACACTGGGGAAGCTTCTCCGTAACAGAGATGACTCATTCCATCTAACAAGGAGCAATTCTAAGTGCACACACATCTCAATTAACACTACACTAACTGCCCTGTGCCTCCTGACACCGAGACACTGGCAGTCCATTACATTTTCTGGCTAATGCAACACCGTTCCAGTTCATCCAGCCTATTTTTTCCATATTGCTGCACTCAGGTGAGGACATGCCTGTCTGTCCATTTACATTTTAATGGTTCACATTACTTCATTCCAAACAGGGTGAAAATTCAGGGTACAGAAGATAGAAAAAAAAATAATAGAAGTGCAGCTGTTTTATGATCTCTTTGGGATGAATTTTGTCAGCAAGGGCACATGGTAAAGCATTAACACTTCCTTGCAACGCTATGGAGAATCTTCAGCTCTCCTGCCACCACTTTAACCTTTGACCTACTTTAGATCCATAGTTAGCTTAATCAGAGGAAGAAGACTGAAATAATGTTGAGTGGCCACAGCACAGTATTTTGCTGTGGATGCAAGTCCCTTCAAAGAGATGGAGTAGAGTTTAACGTGAACTCAGACCAATGAAATTTGGGTGTAAATATTTATCTGAGATGTTTTACACAAGTCCATCTTCAGATGTTGTTTCACTAATTGCTTCCCTCTTCCTCACTGTTAAAAAGCAGCTCCAAACAAACTCAAACATTTCTTAAAATACGCAGGGCCTGATGGCACTAAATCAGTTTGCAAGGACACACTTTGAAACATTTCCTTTTCCTTCCAAGAAATGGAGCCCTGCTGGTTTATTTTTAAATGTCCCATATAAGGGGTCTGGGAGAAACAATTCTCGGCTGCCAAAGGCCAATGGAGTTTTCCACCCAGAGGTGACTGGGGACTAGTTTGACTCACACTAATCCATTCCATCTCATTTTTTCCCCCTGCTTCCATGGGTTATTTGTGCCTGCAGGGCCTTCCTTCCTCAGGATTGCTGGCACAACATTTACAGCAGATGACAAAGAATGAGGATGTCCTGAAAAACACAGAGGACTGACACCTCATGGAAACGCCACAGACCTTCCAGACTGAAGCTGTTCTTTCTGAACAGTGGATATATTGGCCCATGTTCTTAAATGACACTGCACTGGATCCCAAATCAAAACACTTTGAATTTGTCAAGGCTTGGACCTGTGTTTCCAGTTACTGAACCGAGCCTTGCTTGCATAGTGCCAGCCTCCACCAAGAGAGCGCGGATGCATGGAGATTAGCACAGGGTTTTGGTCCCTTGTTCTAACACTGCCCAGGGTGTCCTAAAACCAAGCAAAACTCTTAGCTGCCACTCAAGCTGCAGGACAGGTACCTAAAAAGGGACACCAAAAGCTTTAAGCAGGAAAATAAACTGTGCCTCTGTAAACACCTGGGTACCCAAATGGAGCTCTGTGCTTCCTTGCTTGTATTCAGTACTAGACAGATGTGATAACTGGTGAATACAAGAATGTAAAAAAAACCACACTGCTAGCCCCTGTCCAATGATATAGTGACAGTGGACAGAATTTGTGAAAATCATGGGCAACTGCTTCTGAAAAATCTGTTGTCAGTCTTTTCTCTGTAAATCTGAAGGTACAGCACAAGAGCATGCATCTACATATTGTGTGACAACAACAGAAAAATGCACTGCAGGAAGAAATGCTTAGTCCCGGTGAGGATGATTACTAGCCATCACCTACAACAGGATCAGGCTATGAACATTTGAAGGGTGCACTTGGGCGAAACCTTTTTTCACATTGATATAAATCTGAAAAGCTTTGAATAACACAAATGCAAGTCTCTTCTCTGTAGCCAGCACAGCACAGAAAATGCTAATTGATGGAAACAGAAGAGATCGATAAATATCAGTGTTGATTTAGAAATGTTTCTGTACTTTGTGCATCTGGGCTGCAGAAAAACTAATAGCCACTGGAGGAAGCACTTCCCCCTGCTAGTACCAACTCAGGAGGCCAAAAGTAGTGGGAAAAGTAAAACCTTGTTTTGCAAAATATTTTAATCTATTCTTGGAGGTCCTGAAGGTTTGGCAGCAATTCTGATGTCCAGGGCTAAATAAATTTGAAATATTTACTAACAGGTTAGACATCATCACCTGTTGGGGTTTTCCTGCAGTGCTCATGCCCATGGTGAAAACTCACTGCAACTGACTTCACTCACATGTTTTGATACAACTTTAAAATCTCTCACAGTAGTAAAGGGACTCTTTTCTCATCTATTTCCTTCCTTTGAATCAATGCCAAAAGCTACCCCAGGAACCTTTCACTAAGAACACCTTCTTGCCTCTATAGCTCTAAAGAAAACCTCTGCATAGCTCTACACATGCATTTGATCTCTAGCATCAGGTGACTAACTACAAGACCCATGTGGGAAATCAGTGGGTGCACACTTCTAAAAAGCCGTTTAAACCATTTAATGCAGGCGGGTAATTCAGAGCAGAAGTTTCTACTTTAGCGTTAGATTTATATATAAAATATTGGGAGGGAGCTTACTGGATTTCACAGCATAAAAATTCATCACTGAGGCCAAAGTAAATTAAGAACCAGGCTCTTTTTTTTTTTTTTTAATGCAAATAAATGGTTCACTGAATTGATATTTGGAAAAATAAAAAGCTTGCAGAGCAGCCAAACCTGAAGAACAGAAGAATGTAAAACATTCCTTCGTGTCTTTAAAATAGCCCCCTTTTTCTTTCCTTCTCCTGGTTCAAAACTCCTCCTCCTGCCATATTAAAAATTAAAAATTCAAAGACAGCTGGATCTGCCCAATTACAGAATTACTTTAGCCTTTCCAAAGCAGAGCTTCTGAGCTTGAGTATGCAGGCCCAGCCTCCACTAGGGACCAGATTATCTACCAGCACCTGAAATGCACAGTACCTGTTCTCAGCAGGTGATACAAGATACAAATTGCATGAGGAAGTGAAAATGTTAACTACAAAAAGTTATGAGACAGCAGCGCTTAAGGTCCATTGAGCAGGCAGCACATCTCCACGTGAACGCACCTCTCCCTCTGCCTGCCACCCCAGAGGACGCACATTCATTGTGAGCTGACAAGTTCTTAGTGGACCTCCAACACATCCCTGACAGAGACTGACCAGACACACATCACCTTTATATTTGCCTTATCTTTCTCTTAGGGGTAGAAGCAGGCTTACTTCCAAGCCACCTTCCCTCAGCCTAAATGAAAATATGTGCATGAACGGTGGTCCCCAAGAAAGGTCCCAAGTTCCCACCTTATGAATAATCAATCTTGTTGCAAGCAAAGCATCAGTGGGTAACTCAGTCCTCTCCAACAGGTAACTGCCAGCAGACTTTGGTGCCTGTGAGTTTAAGCCTGACGTTTCACATGCATTTACAATGATTAAATCATTTTATTGGCAGCTTAGCCTTGGAAAAGAACTTGAAAAGAGGCAGCTCTGTGCATCTGGATTTCATTAGAGCTGAACATTAATCCCTTTATAAGTATCCCGTTAGCACTATACAGACTTGGAGTTGTTAAATGGCATTCTTAGAGCTGAGTGGCTGAAAAATGGGCTAATAACAACACTTTTTCTAGCACATGCACCATGAAAGGCAATTTCTGCTTTCTGTTGTTTGCTCATCTGCCTGTCAGCAACAGGACGGCTAACACACTTAATATCTTAGTAATATCCCCTGTTGAACCCCTCCTCAAAGCTCATTTTAGGTTTGTGCTGAATTGCAGGATTTAATCCCACAGAATTTTGCAGTTGATGAAAATGAGGATCCAAACATCATGAATTTCAGTGGAGCTGCAAGTCTAAAGTTACACGAGCTGGGCAAATAAAAGCAGACTTTGGCTCGAACAGTTGCACATTTTTGCCAGTTTTTTGTAGTTGCAGGAAGACGTTAGGGGTGTAACACCGAAAAAGGCCAAGAGAGACATCACTGAGCAGCTAGGCAAAGATCAGGAATGGAAAGGTAGGCTAAGGTACATGTAAAAAAGAAGGTGTGAAGGAGGGGCCTGAAAACACTGCCTGAAGAGATGCCAGTGGACTGAGAAAGGGAAGGAGAGAAGCTAATTACAGAGGACAAATAGCTGAGATCAAATAACCTGGAAGCCAAGATGGTCGGCCAAGTGAGGCTCACAAGGAAATATGTACATTCTTACAGTAAAAAAAACCTCTTGCTACGAACCCATGCAAGTAAAGTTGTGTGGTATTAAAGAACATGTTCCAGTTTTTGGATGGCAGAAGAGATGGAAAAATATAAGCAGTGGAACGAAATTATTCCCATTAAGAACCTTGCACGAGGCTGTTAATAATTATCCCATGGGAGCAACTGCTGCAGGCTACTGCAGAAAGTCATAGATGAGCCAAGGAGAAGAAATGACTAAGGCAGAAAACACCTTGTTCCACTCAAGTCCATGATACAATGCCAGTGCTTTGCAGGCGCTACGATTTATAAGAGTGGGTACAGCATCACCAATGAATCAGGCAAAGGCTACATACATTAATGACTCTGCATATCCCATGCACAGGCACAAGCTTGGGTCAGGGAGGCATTTTTGCTCTGTAGCACAGGCAGACATAAAGTAGCCATGGGGACGCAGAGGTCGCACCCAGCCTGCACTGGCACTGGGGAGCGCAAGCAGCTGTGGGGCTTTTCCGACATGTCACTCTATATGCCTGTATTTCTGGTGCAGCCTAAAGAAGCTGGCAGTGGAAAACTCTGAGAAACATTCTATTTAAAGACGATTCTTCTGATTCATATATTCTTCCTCACCTTTGTTTTTCCCCACTACTTTTTTTTCACTTTTGCCTTAATCTTTACAGGAACTAGTATGAAAACTCTATCAGCTTAAACTAGGACAAACATAGGGCACATTAGAGGGCACACAAGACCCCAAAAGCTTCCTAACCTTCCCCTTATACTTCATTCCCCATCACTTGGGTTTAACACAGGTTTATGTGTAAACTCATACCTCCAGTCATGAGCGCTTTTGTGGGTCTTTGAAAAATACTTTATAATCTGACAGAATGTTTCTGATTTTGAGGAATCCAGAGCTGAAAACAATTGTCCAGCAGGATTTACAGTAGAGCTATAAAGATAGTGCTTATCTTTTCCACCACTTAGCTGTTAGCCCCTATCAGCTTTATTAATTTTTCATGGAAAAAAAATGCCATGTGTAGCCTCTTTATTTATTTTCCTTATGCAAACACATGTGCACAGACGCACACATAAACATACATGTACAAAGCTCTTTCGTTCATAAACTTCCCAACAGACACTGCAGCCAACTTCAAAACCAAACCAAACCAAGCCTTTCAATAGGAATTATGAAAAATAAGTTTTAAATCACAAAAACATCCTGTTTTGCTTCAGTTTCTCTCTCACATGCCACAAGCTGGACTCCACCCTAACTGTTTTCAGAGGGGCTAACTATGAGTGCCAGGTTTTGGAAACTTTCACGTCATTATCTGTCCTGTCATTTGCTCGCAGAGAAATGTGAGAAGGGGTAGCACAGTGTGGACAAGAACAGAAGGATTGACCCCATGCCCATGCACACCCATCCTTCTTCCAGTCCTTTCTCCCACAGCTCTAACACCCCTCATGAGAAAATGCCAAGAAGAAGATGAACAAAAGTGTTTGGTTTTTTGTTTTTTTTAATCACAGCAACTGCCTGGTCTGTGGCTGAAATGGAGAAGGTGCTGTTAAGCATACTTTCTATATGCTGTTCAAGGCATAAGTAATCATAGTGAAGATGCTTTCACAGGTAAGTCAAAGTGAGTATCCTAAGGAGACGCCAGGTCCCTTACCAGAATGACATGGAGAGGCGGGGAACTAGCAAGGCTGGATTTCCATGTTTTATCTGAGAAAGCGACCATGCAGATCACTTGTGTACCATACTGCAGTAACTCCTCTGGATGACCTCTGCATATCAGCTTCCAGCCAGAGGATACAGGCTGTCTCCTGAGCAGCGCTGCCAAACAGGTGATGTGCTGCTCGTGCTCTGGAGGCTGCTGAGGGTGTTTGTTTGAGATGGGTACAGTCAGATGTAGGTGTGACAGTACACAGCTGTAAGCAGGATGCTGATGCAATAACAGTACGAGTGACTGAGTGCCGCTGTAGGAATTTACAGCGATGGGTGCTACTGGGGTGCTACTTGCTGCGATGGTCACACCAGCAAGTGTGGAATAGTGAGTACTATTGGATGAAGTTGAACACAACAAATACAGGAGTCTGGGGTGTTTGTGAGGGTTCTGGCATGACAAAGAGGGTGAAAGAGCAAAGGGGTGGTGAACCTGTGGCAGACAGGAAGTTAGAGTACAGCATACTGGTGTGATACTGTCCACAAGGGACTGGGAAAGGATCCAGGAGAAGGATCATCAGAGCCACAAATTTGCCCAGCAGCTTCACTTCTCACTTCTGACAGTAAGATAGAGTTTTCATATTGAGAAGCCAGTCTCACAGCTCTGGTGTACTGATGTACAAAATACCAAGGAAAATGCCCCCCCTTTTTTTAAAAACAAAAATTCAGAGTCTCCCATATTACAAGCAGGAGGCAATCTGGGTTCCCTCATGGCTAGTCATAAGGAACAAATGCATACTAGATCTTAAAGCTGCTAAGAGAAACCATATCTCCTCACACTCCTCAGCGTCTCACACACCTATGAAGTAAAACCAGCCTGACTACAAATGTCTGAGTCACTTCCCCTTGTTACAGTCTAGAACAGTTCTAGGTCCTGGAGGACAAGGCCACAGGCTTCCCATTTCTGGGCCAGCTGAAGTATAATGAACACAGCAGAAGCACCAGGAAGCATAAATTGTCCCTTCTGACAATCCATGCTGACCAAGCCTAGCCACATTAAGTGATTTGTGTGTGGGTTCAGCCAAAACCTAGAATGCAGCAGCACTTAAAGACAAATCAAGAAAAAGCAAACTGTGTTCAACGCTATTGGTGGAAAGACCTTCATTGATCACCACTGAGAGTCTACAAGGCTGGCTGAGACTATCAATGCCTCCATGACACGCCTGTCGATAACGAGGTTGTACACCGACCCAGCGTGTGGTGTCGTGTTTGATAGGGATTAGGGAAGCAGTAGACTTGCAGCAAATGTAAGTTTGTTTTAACCAATAAAATTTAATATTTGTTTTCCTCTTGAAAGGAATCTGTGTTAATTTTTAAAACATCACTAGAGGGCGTTAAATAAATAGGTTTCCCAATCAACCCAACTGCCTGTATAGGCGGTGAGATCTTGGAGAAAGTTGTTTAGTCGCAAATCTTGCTGGGAGGAGAGGGGTTAAAACATCTGTGCATATCACAATGACCTCCTGACAACTTTCTCTCATATTCACAAATGAAATGGTTCTCTTTAAGTGTGTGTCCTGGAGAACACCAGCCCAGGGACCTGTGAAATGCACCCTGGAACTTCCCTGAAGCTGGGCATGAGCTGTGTCAGGTGTCAGCAAGATAATGGGGCAGCTGTCCCGTGACAGAGAACACTGCCATTAATACAAAGCCCATCGAGTAACGGTGGCTTAATTAGCTTAAAGCCATGCTGAACAAACTGATGACCAGGTTGTTGAAGAAAGCACTGGGAAGGCTGGGGTGCTGTGCCCTGTGGCGCCCTATGCATCCCAGGGAGCACAACTCATGGAGGAGCTGTGCACTCCTGCAGAAGTGGGCGCCCACAGCCCAACTGCTCTGGCTGCGTGAGCTAACAGCCAGCTGTGCTGCTGAGGCAAAGAACAGACTGTTCGAGGCCCTTGCTTTCCATATCTGCAGGTAAAATAGATCACAGCCATGCTTTGGATTACACAAAAGGCATCAGCAGAGGGTCCCATTAGGAAAAGGAATGCTAAGGGATGTTCTGAAAGTAGAAGACAGGAAGGAAAGGGAAAAACAGACATCTCTGTCTCAACTGCTCCAGTTAGGGCTTTGTAGGTAAAAGCTACAAGCATCCCCAGAACAGGCAGTAAAAGCTGCAATAATACTTCACTGGATTGTATGGATCTTTCCAAGTCCCTCTTGGTTGTGGGCACTCTCCAGCCCTTGGCAAGCACTATTAGTATTCCAGCTAACTGCAGACCTTTTTTTTGTTGTTGTTGTTTAATCGAACTCGCTATTTATTCCAGTGGAAACAGCCTCCAAAGAAAATTGTTCCACTCAGCTACTGTTTGTTCTGGATGATTTGCTCTAAGAATTTCAAACTGGCATTTTGAGTAACGTTTATGGTTTTCCCTTATTTTCCATTATTTCAGCCTAACTCCAAGCTAGTTTGATACTCTATTGTTTGCTTTACTGCTTTTAAAAGCATCACTAGAGGCAACTGCCATTCAGTACGGGCTGAGCATCTCTTCCCCACCAGCACGCTCTCTGCTTTGCTGGAGCCAGCGCCACATGCTCTTCACACCAGAGGAGCCAGCAGTTTCTCCTGGTGAGTCTGAAAACACGAGGCAGTAACACAAGGGCTGTTTTGCCTGTCACGATGACCTGACACAAATGTAAAACGCATCCGACGGGTCTCCTGCAATAGCACGTAGAGGCAAAAGGGCTGCGATTCCGCCACCGCTCTAGAGAAGCCTACTGCGAACACACCTCAAGCAAAACCGCTCTCAAAACTGCGTGCTGCGGGAATTTTCCGGCTGTTTCCTTCCTGACCCGTCCCACGACAGACGGATCCCCGGCTCCACGTGCGCACCCGCACCCCAACTCTCCCGCCTCCCCCTGCCTCCCTTCCCTTCCGCAGCCGGGCTGAGCACGCCAGCCCCTCGGCCTCCCCTCCGGCTGCCGGCGGCTCCCCCAGCCCCAGCGCCCCCTCGCCCGGCTCGGCGGACCCTCCGAGGCGCCCGGCACCACCCGCTCGAGGGACGCCGCCGCCTCCGGGGGACGGGCGGAGACCCCCGCCCCGCGGGCAGCTCTGCGGGAGGCCGGCGGGGACCTGCCCCCGAAGCGCGGGCGGCAGCCGGCGGGGGGCACCGGCTCGGCGGAGGGCGGCCGCCCCGGCAGCCGTCAGCGCCGCCGCCGCGGTACTTGCCTGGCTCCGCGCGGAGCCCGCGGCGCAGCTCGGGGCGCTGCGGCCGAGTCATGCCCGCGGCCGGGGCGCGGCGCGCCGCATGGTGCGCGGCGGCGGCGGCGGGAGCTGCGCGCTCGGTGGCGGCGGCGGGGGCGGCGAGCGGAGCTCCGCGGGGCCGCGGGGCCGCGGCGAGCGGGGCAGCTCCGCCCGGCGCCGGCATTGGCCGGGCGCGGCGGCCGGGGCGGGCCGGGCGGCGGAGGGAGGGAGGGAGGGACCGAGGGGCCGGGCGGCGCCGCGCTCGTCTCGGGCGCGGGCGGCGGGGGGATGCGGGGCGAGCGCTGCGCCTCGCTCCTGCGGGGCTGGAGCTCGGCGGAGGCGGAAAACCCCGTGGGAGGAGCCCCGTCCTCTCCCGCTCGCCCGCCCGGGCGTGGGTGCCCGGGGGAACGACCCGGTCCGTGGGCGAGCAGCAGCGGCAAGGTCTGCCGGCACTCCCAGCCTGCGCTCCCTCCCGAGAAACGCGACGGGGGAAGGCAGAGTGGGAAAATTCACCCAGCGCGAAGAGGGTGGTGGGTTGGCATGTGCCAGACTCATCCTGCTGGGATGAACCCACCGCTCTCCTTGTTCACCTGAGGGTCCTTTGTTTGCTCAAAGCATTGCGGAGAAAAAAGAGAAAAAAAGGACTCGTGCTGGGGGAAAAGGGCAGGATCTGCTTGTTGAAAGTAAGTGTTTCTGGGCAGGGTTTAAGCACAAGTTGTTGCAGACTGGAAAACTACGAAGCAACGCAAAGAGAACCTGGCATAGAACGCGGGCTAGGCGATGTTTTCGCTACCCCCAGTGGTGCAGAAACTCACTTTCCACTGCGGGTATTGCCCAAGAGTGGAGGCAGGGACTAAATACGGCGCAAAAGCTACACAGAAAATCATGCTAACGGACAGCTTTTGCGGGCATACTGAGCAGAAGAGCCAAGAACTGATGGGACCAGAGATGGTCAGGTTCTTGTTCTGGAAAGCAGTTGTCCCTACAAGTTCAGGCACCTCAGCATGAGGGCATTGACACAACTCTACAAGGTATTGCCAATTTCTTCCTTCACTTTCATGTCCATATCTACTGGCCCATATACCAGGAATAGCCTTGCTCACCTGATTTTCCAGCTTCTAACACCAGTCAGCTTCCCACTTTGCTGTATCATTCCTTACGTTTCCATACACAGTCCCCCAAAATCTGGCCCAACATAGCAGTCCATTCATTCCTTCGGGAGGAAAATTTTGGTTACAGCTGAATGGTACACATTAGTGTATTTGCGACCATCAAGTTGTAGCCATTTCCTCTGTATGACATGATTTTTCCTGACCCCCACTCTTCCTCCTTCCAGCTTTCTCACCTCTTTCATTTCAGGCTTTCTACTTTGCATCTTTTCTCCAGTTAGATTGTGGCTGTTTGGGGGAGAGACTGCAACCACAACCTACCAGTCATAATTCTGTCTACAATCTATTGCAATACAAATACTAAAGAAATGGTCTGAAATTTTCCAGTGGATTTTTTTTTTCTTTTCTTTTCTTTTTTTTTTTTTCTCCCCAGTGGAAAGAGATGAATAGTTCACATTTGGGGAAACATGTTTGTTCTGGCAAATCTGATGGAACTAGGGCAAAAGCCCATTAAGGGAAGACTTTGGCTTGGACAGCTTAGCTCAGCTTCACAGCTGTCTATCTGAAAACTTTGTGTTTCCAGAGCCCATGAGTACAGGCCAGGTCAGTTTTCTGGGGGTCGGTCAGATGCAGGAGGCCTTGTGAGTGGGTTCCTACTTTCAAGGAAGGCATCTGATGCCTGGTGTCTGGTCAGGAAGACCAAGGGTCTATGATGATAATGTTTCCATGAGGGGCATGTCTCTGTGGTGGCAGTTCTGATGGCATACAGAAACAGACACAAATGACAGTGTCCTTGGGCTCCTGAGCAGGTAGAAATTCCATACATTAATTCCGTAATTCCACCATGATTGCTGGGCAGAAACTACTATGGAAAGCATATGAGATTCCTACAGCTTCCCCTGTACTGACAAAAGTCATGACTGCAGCACGTTTCATGGGATCAGAAATAACGTATGTTGGCAGTCATCCAATTTTCCACTCTTCTGTGCCTTTCATGGAGAACTTGCTAACCAGTGACCCTCCCTGCTACTTGAAGCAACCATACGCGTAATGTTCACAACACTGTGGTAGAGCTGACGGATGAGAAATGCAATGGGTCTTAAAGGGAGTATTGGTAAAAGCGGAAAGACATTTAGCAATGCAGATTCTTGTTTTGGAGAGATTTCTAGATTATCCTGTTGCTTTTTCCTTTCTAATTATTACTAGGTGAATATTTGTGGGAAGCCATCATTTATCAACATATCTTCTAGATCTTTCATCTTTCTTCTGTGTGCTGGCAAAGCCTGTATTGTTCCCCTTTGTAGCTCTTTCATTAAATATCTGCTTGGAACATTTTGTCGTTTATTTACTCCGTATGATTTTTTTTAAAAAAAATGTATTCATTTATTTATATTTTAAACAACTCTTTGTGCATTATAGAAGGTAGAAGGCTGGTGACCTTGCAAAGGGAGCTTACTGTGCTACCACAATGCAGATTGAATACGTGTGCTTCTCCTATATCATTCCCTTTTCATGCTTGACCCTAGGTGGAGAGTTGCTATCTCATTATGAGAAAGGCTTACTTACCTTCCTTCCTATATTTGTTTGACCTCTTCCTTTATCTTTCTGCAAGGAAGCAAGTTAATGACAATTGTGATAATAGATTTTATCATTATGGTATTTGTTAGTGTTACCATAATGTATAAGGCTGGAATTTTCTGAAAGACACTGTTAAGCAGGGACTTAAGTCCTGCTGAAAGTTAAGCTAAAGCCAGTAGGTATTCTATTAAGTTGTTACTCCAAGATTTTAAAAGATTCTGTCATGGGAATGTTTTGCCATCATAAACAGAGTTGAGAGTTATGCAAATGCCCAAATTCCTTGCCATCCTTCATTACTGGTGCTGCTTAAAGTGGGATCTGCCCGTGTGGACGTCTCACAGACTGAAGTATCTGGGACCGTTCATCATTGAGAAGACATGAAAAGCAATAGCAACCAAGTCCAAACCTGCACACCCCCCCCCCGCGTTTTTTTTAAAAAAAATAGGAAATTCTGTTTAGAAAGCTTTCTAATTTGCTCTGCAGGAAAATTTTGTCTCTGAGGGGAACTCTATTTGTGTTGAGAAAGTCCAGAGGCTATTTCAAGGTAAACATGTACCGAGGGCAGATACTTTCACAGTTCTGTCACTTTGGGGAAATATCTGTTCTATAAAATCCTCTCTGGAGATGTACTGAAAAGAATACAGAGGGAGAATGTGCTCTCATATATGCTAAGATTTTGATCTCTTCCACATTAAAAGTTCAGTCATGCAAACACATACTTAAAGTGTTAAATAAACTGAACTCTTAAAAAAAAATGGACCACATCTCAGTCACACAGACTGTCTTGGAAAATCAAGTGATTTTTAAAAACTATAAAGAAATATGAGGAATGCTTTATTTGCCACCAGGTATACTGTGATCTGATCTTTATGTTTTCTCTATGAATACGAGATTTGAAAAGTAATGACATCTCTACTTTGTCTCTAAACAACTCTTACAAATATTTTTCAGCATAGGATACTCAAGAGATACTTTTGGAAAAAGGACAAACAAGGCAGCCAGCATATGTTCATGGAGTATTACAAAAAAAAAAAAATGTAATCCCTCCCTATCGGCTTGCATTCTCATGGGAAATACCTTTGGAGGCATTTCCTGTAGGCCAAAAGGTACAAACGGGCCAGACAAATTTACGACTGCAAACAATACTAGAGCTTTCTAGTGCTTTCCGTTCATATTTTTATATGTCTGATAGAAGTGGATCTGCAATCCTGTAACAATTCTGCCCATTATCTTGTTATAGCAACAATACTATAATTAAAATGATACAGCCTTTTCCAAAGATCTCCAGATAAAAGTTTCTCGAGCATTTCTTTCCAAAGTGCTAGTACCTTTTTCCTAATAGAGCAAGCATAAACGTTTTTCCTTGTAGTTGGAAGTTTCTGTGACTTCTGAGCTGAATAACACTCTTTATATTAAATAAAGGTGCTCTAGAGCCTCTAAGCTTATTATACTTATGGTGGTAGCTTAATAGAGTTCAGCTATGTTTTATTTTACTTCCATTGCATGGGCATAGGATTTCAGGATATGTGTGTCTTACAGATCAGCAAAGTTTGTCAAAAGAACATTTCTCCTAAATTTTCAAGGAAACTTAGAGGATCTTCTTCCCTCCCCTTAGAATCCTTCCCAAGAAACATGCAAGAACAATCATTTTCTGAAGAGTGGTACATCTTCATAAGAGTGGGCTCAGACATAGCCTGCTGGTTTCTCAAACTGGTTTGTTTTATGATATCACAGCAGCTGTGCAGAGGATCAGATATGGAGAAAGGGAATACCATGTTGGGATACAAATGCTGAGGCACTCTCTCCAAGAGGCAGAACTGATGGTATGGAATTTAGGAAGGAAGGTCATTTCTTCTTGGGTTGTCTTTGCTTGTGGCTTTGTTGTTCTACTCCATCATATGCCTGTCTTTCTGAATCAGTCTGCAATCTATTTCTTCCTTTATTTGTATTTGTATTTGTATTTGTATTTGTATTTGTATTTGTATTTGTATTTGTATTTGTATTTGTATTTGTATTTTTAATTTATTTATTTTTATTGTGAATACACATCAAGCATTTTTAAAGATTAAACCGCTCCAAGACAGACAAATTGGCTGCAAGCCTGGATATTCTGAGGAGGAATTCAGCTTTTGAAATCTGAGAGCATCACTGTTCTTTAGGTCCCTGATGTCTTTCAAAGGGACACCAAATGTCAGTGCACCACTGAAACAGCCTTTTCTAACAGAGAAGCCCATTTGCAAAAAGATCAAAATGAATGCAGAATAAGTTTTTAGAATTATTCACTGCTCCCAGCCCCGAAAAAAACAACAAACAAATAAAAAAACACCAACAATTCACAACACAACCAACCAACCAAAACCCACACCAAAAAAAAGTGAACAGCAACTGTTGGGAATTCTTTTTCAAAAGGACATTCAAGAGAAATTGCCTGGCAACTGTTGTTCCAAATTGTTGTGCTTTGGAAAGATGCAAGCTATAGACTATTACATCAGAGGCATCTCAGTCTGACCTAATTCCACACCACTGGCCCCATCTACATTTATTTTGTAAAATAAAGGACCAGTCAAGGGATTCCACTACAATACAGTTCTTTCCTTTGCTGGTTATGGAGTTGATTCAAAACAGAGTATAGTCCATTCCTCATCCTCCTGTGAAGGCAGGGAAGAGCCCTGGAATACTTCTCTAGTTTATGGGACATGGCTGAAAACTTCTTTTTTCTCCAAATTTCTTGACCCTGCTGCATGAGGAGAGGTGATGAAGTGTCTGTATGGCATGAGCAACTCAACCAGAGGCAGGGTAGTGCTGACCAAAAGTAAATTTCTCAACAGATAGGATTTTATTTCTTTTTTAATTGTTATCTGAGAAGCCATTTGAAAGAGTTTGCCAACACGTGATCAACAAATAAATTTACTGTGCTCCTGGATTTGCTTTCCTTACTACAGTGCTGAAGAAATACTACTTGACTCATTATTGCATACTGCCATTTGCCATACTGCTAACATTGCTACCTATATTTGTAATGAACTGATGTCCATCAGTCTGTATTTGATGCTTACAGAGTAAATGCAGGGATCACCTAAGAAACTTGTTTGTGTCTAGTGCTGCACTGTCTGGGAGCTGAAACACAGGGAAATTCCCCCTTCCCTTGAAGAATTAAGTCATAGGCTGTGACTGGGAGCAGGAAATTGGGTTAACCAGGGCATAGATTAGATCTGTACAAAAGTCTGTGTTCCTGTGCCCTGAATTTTGATGATAACCTTTGATGCATGAAGACTCATCACCTTCTTCCTACACAAAGTTGTTTAAAATGGCTGCTTAGGCTGGGTCTTGTTCTCAAGCCAAAGGTTTAGCTGCCCCCTGCTATAGAAAGAATGCATTCTATATTCATTGTGTATTCCTCTCCCTGATTTACATCGTGTTTCCTTTAGCAGGACTTGCTGGCATCCTGTTTGCCTGGTTCATTTTTCTGCTGTAGCTTCATTTGGAGCTGAAAATACCATAAGGATGTCTGTGCAATGATTTGGCATGTCTGAAGACCATGAAGGCTACTGAATTAAGATGTTTCCTAAGGGCAGATACTACTTTTTCTTTCCTTCCTCAGGGCAAAAAGTCTGTTTTATAACAGCCCTTCTTGCCACAGTCTTATTAAACACCATTTAAGGTTTTCAGTTTCCAGTCATTGCCCTTTCTTACACTCAGCCTGTGATCTCACACAGAACCATGGCCAATAAAAAGGGAGGGGATGCTGTAAGGGAATGTGCCTGGGAGTGTATGTGGAACTATGGGAGAGTGCAAATATAGCTACATCCCTATGTGAGTGTACAGGAGAGATCATACTCTGGGGCTGATGCTTTGGAGGCCTCTTTCTTTGAGGTGGGGCCAGAGAGAGAATGGAGACTAGATGTACTTTAAAATATTAGACGTGTGTATGTATGTGTATGTGTCTGTAGGGGTTCTGCAAAAGCCAAGAGGAAAAGGACTGATTTTCTGCTTTATGAAAGTTGTTGTGTGTTTTTTTTGTTGTTTTTTTTTGTTTGTTTGTTTGTTTGTTGTTGTTTTTTTTTTTTTCCAAACAAGAATGTGAGTGGAAAAAAGAATCAAGGGATAATTTAGACTAGGAGAAAAACGTGACTACAATACATTTAAAGTTCTCCCACAGGTACCACCCCCATGCTCCTTCCTAGCATGAACACAATCAGACATCATGAAGATCTTTAAAAACCATTTCTTACTTTGAGTTGTGCTCCTGTTTGCAATATAAACACTCAGTGTACCTTGCCACACAATTAAACAGGCAAAAA
The DNA here is from genome assembly GCF_040182565.1 of Anser cygnoides. Taxonomy (NCBI): domain Eukaryota; kingdom Metazoa; phylum Chordata; class Aves; order Anseriformes; family Anatidae; genus Anser; species Anser cygnoides. Next base: position 21,687,693 of record NC_089885.1, on the reverse strand, counting down.
GGGTTAGAAAATACCTTGCACTTGCTATTTGGCCAAGGTGTTGTTACTTCTGGAATCTTGTCCTGTGCATTTCCATGCACACTGAACTAGCCAGTTCCAGTGTGGTTAAGCATAAGAGTAGCTGGAAATACTCATTCAAATATCCATGACCAGTGGGATAACTCATGGGTTGCTCCTTTTTTCTCTGTTTCAATGAAACATTAATCACATGAGTAAACTGAGTGAGCTTTGGGCTGTGATTTTATGTAATGTGATTAATTAGGCTTTGCCTTGCCTCTATTTCATATTTGCAGTCCTGCAAATTCAGACAAGAATGCCACCAGATTAGAAAAGCTGTATTTTCTAAACAGTCTTGCACTGATGTGCAAAGAGACTGGAGAGTGAAAGAACTGGAGAACATTTGGTCTTTAACAGTGATGGCACAAGGAGGGCTCTTTCTTCATGCTTGCTCTTGTTATTGCCTGGCTGTAAAAAGCTTGACACAAAGTTGGTTTGAAAGGACAGGAATATGTCTGTTTATGTTGTGACTGCTTTATCTCAGGTAGAATAAAAGATAAAAGTCCAGGGCTTGATTCCCCACTCAGACAAGCACATCTCCAGTAGTCTCTCTCCTCACACTCTTACGTTTCTTATTGAATGGAGATGAAATGCAGGAGTTCCCTACATGCAGGGAGACCAGTGACCTTCTTTGATTCCTGACCTGGGGACAGGTCTGCTGAGGATTCTGCTTTGGGCAGCTGATGTTGAAGTCTTCTTCATGCAAACTGTCACAGCAGGAGCCCTGAATCAGTAGTGACTTGGTCCACAAGACTGAGGACAGTAAGCTTTATTAAGGTGCATCACACAACTCCAACAGACACACTCAGAGGGAATTTTCAAGCACTGGTAATGATTTCACTTCAGATTCCACCGTTCTCTTAGAATCATAGAATCACAGAATCATTAACATTGGAAAAGACCTTCACCTGGCCCAACCATCACCCTACTATCAATGTCACCCACTAAACCATGTCCCTAAGCACCAGGTCCAACCTTTCCTTCAACACCTCAGTGTAACAATGTAATGTAACGTGCACGAAAGGTGTAGTAGCCTTGGATTAAGTACTGTTTCCAGGCCTGATCCTGAGAACTACGTTTCATCTCTCCTTGCTGGAGGCTGTCTGAAAAAAGTACAGTCTCAGTATTTTTACAGAGGAGAAGATTGCACACTGGGGGGTTTGGGTTTGTTTCTTTTCACTTTCCTTCAACTTGAAAATACCTACTGGGATTTTGTTCCCAGTTTCAAAACAAAATGACCTCTATTGAGAGAAGCCAAAACATGGGAAATATGAGGTCAAATATTCAATGGAAGCATCTTAAGCAAATGTTGGATGACAATGAGCATTGTTTTGCAGCCTTGTCTTGGTGAGGCTGATATCTGCCATAATAACACACTGAAATACACACCACTTTGAGACAAAATATGCTGAATATTAGAAAGTTAAGGGAGCCTTTTCAACACTCACTATGCACCAGAGATTTTGAGAAATAGTGCAATCAGTTAAAGCTATATTTTTTCTAAAATAATTGCTGTGATTGTTAGAGTGTACTGGTACATTGTATCTACTTAAATGTGGTTCATTTAAGTCAGGGGATGTGGTCCCATACTGTCAGTACCCAGGTGGTGCTGCAGTCAGTGGAGTGCACTCCTCAGTCTGGACACTCAGGGCATTGTTGCAGAACCTACATGTGCTAAACAAGGTCTCTAAAATGACTGCATGTGAATTACTCCCTGGTACCTCCCCATGCTACTGTCACAGCATGGTAAGTGTGATGCTGCCTGTCCCTGGTGGTTAGCCACCTCCTGTACCCACTGGCTAGAGCCCGCTGCCAGGGCCTGCAAGGTGCTAAGTGGCTGTGATGGTCCTGAGTGGCCTGGCTGCCCTCCCTGGCTGGCTGGGGCGGCAGGACAGGCATGGCTCCCCGCTGGGCATGGTGCCACTCGGACCCAGCCAAGCACCTACTGCTCTTGAAACCTCCAGAGGCCTGCAGACCCTGGGGCCCAGCTGCCCTGCTTCCTCTGTACTCCCCAGCTGGAGGGAGAAGCGTGGTGCTGCCCATGGTTACCACCTTCCTGTTCCCAAAGGAGGTGGTGAGACTTGGTATCTGCTCTGCCTCGACACACATTAGCTCAGTGAGCAGGAGTGGCCCACAGGGAGAACAGTGCTGGTATCAGAGATGGCTGTGGTTTGGTTCCTCCACATCCCTGGGGGTCACTTGGCAGATAGAAAGTCTCAAGCCCTGTGTGCTGGCTGCAGTGCCCCAAGCTCTCTCTGTGTGCGTTTCAGTGGCTATGAAGCCACCTACAATCCAAGCATGTCACAGAGCTGCTCCCTCATCATAAATGGACATAAAGGCTCCTCCCCACGCCCCTATCAGTTCATGGTGTGTCTTAATGACTGGCCATTTATGGGAAAATATGTGCTTTTGAGAGTAGGAGCTTTTGCCATGGTAGCACTCTGCCCACGCAGACAGGGCTGTTCCTCTTGCCAACTTCCAGCCTTGGCTCTGCATACATGATTTAGCCTTTGGAAAGGAAGAGGCAATCGGCGCATCCTGTGCGTGTTTGGAGAGGAATGCACAGCAGCTTGTGAAAATGATTTACTGCATGCGTTGAGCACCAAGAATGTCAAGCAGGCACAGCTCTGAGGGCTCCCTGTGGGATCAACCTGTGCTTTTTTTTTTTTTTTTTTTGCAATCATTATTGCAGTTTTAAGCAACCACCATTCATGGCTGTGAGGAGCACAATGTTCAGAAAAAAAAGCCTAGGATTTCCATTCTTTTCCTTTCGCTCTTTGTCACCTTCTAGGATTGGATCATTCTGAGGCTCTGATTACCTTCCTTCCAGCTCCTTTCTTATCTGCTTTCACATTGCTGTGATTTCAGTTCCATATTTTCTAACTTGGAGGGTGGGACTGCCTAATATTATGATATCTAAGGAGAGGGTATAGAGAAGACAGTCAGAGTGTTCTCTGAAATGCACAGTGGTCAGATGCCAGGCAGATATAAGCTGCAAAACAGTAAATTTCAGTTTGACATTTTTTTCATCGTGAGGGTAAGTCAAACACAGACAAGGTTATCCAGAGAGGTTCTAGAGTCTTGATCCTTGGAGATATTCAAAGCTTGACTGAAGAAGGTCCTCAGCAATCTGAACTAGCTGGATCTACTTTGAGAGGCAGAACAGACTAGATGACCTCCAGCAGCCCCTGACAACCTAAATTATTTTATGGTTCTATGGTGTTTTGCCAGTATTTCCCACTGAATCTACAGTATCATCTCATAGTGTTTATCCAGAGATTTAGCTTCTCTTGAGTACTGCATTTTCTGAGCCTCACCATTTTTCCTACTTCTCCTGTTGGCTCTAGATGACAGTTTGGGCTTCTGTAGGATTGTTTGCTCCTAAGCGTGGGGCCATTTCAAACTTGCTGAGCTACAAACACATGAACACAGAAGTCAGATGGGGAATACAGATCTGGATATCTGCATTCCTCACAATTTGGGGATGCACAAAGCAAGAACTTGGGTTCATGTTCATACTTAGATGAATATAAATGTGACTTTAGAAATATGCAAATAGCTGCTACCATTCACCATGTCTGCCACATTTGGTACAACAGGGACAAAACAGTGAATGGTGTTAACAGCGTGAATATTAAATACTAAGACTGGCTGTTGGACCACATTTTTCTCTGAAGAGGACTATGGTTTTCATTTCAAGTTTGGTTTGATGTCTGCACAACTAACAGAAATAATCTGTTTCTAGCACAGACATGTAACTTTCATTGTGTACCTCTGCCTTTCCTATGCTGTATGAAGACAGGTGGGAGCGGGCAAACTGGGCAAGGCCACTATAAATGAAATGAGTAGCTGGGAACAGGATCAGGACAAAGACGTGCCTACAGGGGTTCTCACTGCATAGCTTTGAGCCTTTAAGTTTAGTGTGCCTTCTGTTGGTTTCACCTCTGATTAATCTGTTGATGCAGTGGATCTATAAACCTGGATTAATTTGTAGGCTGGGATTATTAAGTGGTAAAAAATATTCCGGTACGATTCAGAAATGTGCATGCCGCATGCCTTATTAAATGCTGCAGGGCCTGAGCTGGTATTCTGTGAGCTATCCAGAGCAAAGTTCTGCTCTAGGCAAGAGAAATGTGGATTTGGAATAACTGGGAATCTAATTGGAGTTAAACCTGTACAAATCCAGAGTAAGACAAAACAGAATTCAGATTATGAGTTTTTTCTTACTTTTCTCACTTAGTACAAACCAGGGTCAACTGCCGTGCAGTTGATGGAACTATTTATATAAGTTTTATAGCTTATGTAAGTGAAGCTGTGGTAATGAAATACATGTATTATATAGGAAGTCTTGTTCTTAAGCTTTTTGTCATAAAAAGGGTGCAAAATCAGTTTTATTCTGTATGGCTAGCACAGAATTTCTCCTGATATGAAACAGCAATGGTGAAAACCATTGTAAAGAGCCTTAAGCAGCATCCTTGGCTTTTGCAGTACATCTGGAATCTGTTGAACCTGGACCGCTTATCCTGTGGGAAAAGAGGAGTAAGTGGGTTGAATGAAGGGAATTAGCATGAAAGGAATGATTTGTTCCCAATGGACCACTGGGAACACCTTCCTTCTTGTTGAAAATGGATTAACTGTGAGGAGCACAGTGAAGTTCAGATTGCTTATCCTAGAACTGGTTTTCAGCCAAAATAAGACAAACAGAAATAGGGGATAGTCCCCCATCTGGGATCCAGTGCCATGAACTGCACAGGAGACAGCTGTACCACACAGCATGGGTTACAAGCTGATGAGCTTGTGTGCTCTGAACTCTTGACATTTAAGCTGTGTGTTGGGGCACTTGAGCTGCATGATAAATAGCAGCGACAGGTTGACTATGACTGCAGACCCCATGTCTTCCATCAGTAGCATGTGTAAGATTTTGCAAGATACATGATGTGTGTTTGTGACTGTATGCAGCATGTGTTTTTGGATGGGTGTGTTTACAGACGTTTTTGGCCCAGTTAAAATATCTTTGGCAAGAGCCACTTCTGTGAATCTGAACCAAGCCAAACACACCTCTGAGGTCATTGCTGCCGTGAGATCACCAGCTCGCCATAATGTTCAGGACCTTTGAAGACTCCCTTTGTGTTGTTTTTTTTTTTTTTTTTCCCAACATTTTCCCTCCTATTTGAATTTTATCCAGAGCAATTAGAATCCACCAAGGGAACAAACAGAAATCTTTTGCAAACTGGAATCATAATAGCTAGGCATGGAGATCACATGCGGGGCCTGAAATAAAATGTGTGTTGCTCTGGTCTGATTTTTCAGGAGGACTCCAAACACGTGATGTCAGTGTAAATATCAGATTACCATGATCCTCTGGAATTTTGAATACTGCCTTCTTCTACCTCACTGTTTGTATATTTTTACTCTCTGCAGAATATTTATCAGCACTCTTGATTTTCACTCTTTCTCTCAGCTTCAAATGAGTTAATTTTATTTAGCAATCTACTTGGCACATGCCAACTCTGATTCAGGACCCTGGCTTAGAGGTGTGTCCAATCTTAAACATGAGAAGTTAGCACCACAGGGTGCTAACCCTAAGCCTTATTTTTTTTTTTTTAAACCAGACAAAACAAAGCCTTGAACTGCAAAATGAGAAAGTTGTATGAAAGAGTGCCTTTGGTAAGAAGAAGATGGTTCAAAAAAGATTGACTCAAAAATCAGGAGAAGCAGTTCTGGATGGGCTGTTCCCTAATGATCCTTAATCCACCAGCACTACAGTGACTCTAAAATCTCCCTGTTCCCTCAAGGGAGTTTTGAAAAGATGCAGCACTTATTCATTTGCAGGGATGGACAGCTCTTTCTGAACCCTGGCACTCTCAGCCTGCAAGAATTTTCCAACTTCAGAAGAGGACATTGGATGATACTGAGTGTTAACGGGGCAAAATAAGCCCATGGGATTGCAAGGGACAGCTAGAGCATCCATGAAAGGGTGTCCTGTTTGGCAGCATGGTGCAGGCACTGCATCCATCTCTATGCCACCCACAGATATTCTGCCTCTCATCCCTCCTCTGCCGTCCTCTCACACAAACCCTCTGCTCCCAGTTCTTTTTCAGCAGACTCTTTCTTTCACAGCCATACACAGACTCTTTAGTCCCGTTCCCACTCCCTGGCCACCACCCACCCACCCACCCACTCTCTCTCAAATACTTCCTTCTCCTCTGGTTTTCATGCAAACACCTCCCCTCCATACTCTGTCTCGCACAACGTCCCCTTTTCCTGGACACACAGACACCCTCCCTCTGTAGAGCATATGCAGAGCAGAGGCATTTCCTTTTATTGTCCATACAGCCCCTGCAACCACACCCATCTCCCGTTTATTCATTGCAATAACACATTTGGAGTGGAAGTAGTCCTGCTGAGAGCAGCCACACAGTCAATGCAGGACAGCCAAACCTTCACCCCAAATTCCTCCTACTTGTAGGCTACTGCTTCCTGCCTGCACACCCAGAGGAAGAGGCATGTTCAGGCTCAGGAGATGTGGTGGTGAGTTGTCCTTTGCTGCTCCAGGACTGTGAAAATGTTCACAGAACAACTTTTCTTTGCCAGGACAAATCTAGCCCAGGCAGCTTTGACAAAGAGTTTTCCAGCACATGCTTTCCTGTAACATCTACCTTATCTGTAAAAACGCATGAGTATGGAGGGGAACAGAAAAACATGGGAGTGCCTCCATGGTCTAGCACTTATCTCCATCTTAAGGGTGATGGCAAAAGGGCTGGAGAGGACCAATTATGTGGGACACCACAAGAGACTAACAGCTTATGTTACACAGGTCACCAAATTATCTCCCAGTGTGGCAGCAAGTTCTCAGTTGTTGTAAGGCGGAACAGCTTAAGCACAGTCAAAGAAATAACACCGGGTTGTGCGAGCCAAGGGAACTTACCCCAGAAAAAACAAATGATAGGAGGATATATGACTGAAAGAACAGGAATGATAATAGCAGCAGGGCACTGCCCATATAAACCATCTTTTCCATAGAAAAAGCACATTTTGAGGCAAGCAGTGTTTCTTTACTCTGATAAAATGCAGCCTACAGGTTCGTACTGGACTAGAAGACATTTCCAGCAGTGTCTCTGAACTGTTTGCCTGAAGACTCCCCCATGAAGAGCTCCTGTGCCAGTCATCAGCTGGGAACGCTTTTGTCTCTCCAACGCTGTCCACTCATGACCAGCAAAGCGTTCATTGGGGCTACTATTTATAGCTAGGGTCACAAGCCCTCTTGCAGTAGAACCACATTTTTCCTTGCTAGTCCTCATTACCAACAGGCCATGTCAATGTGTTATTTAAGCTCTAGTGTTCCTTGTTTTACCTTTAGTATCGGTGTGCATTATTAGCAAGGTGCACCTTGCCATTGAAGGACAGGTGATGCTGTATAGGATCCAAGGATCCCACCTGGGGGATCCCACTTGAGATCAGTGCTACATCATGTTAGGGTGCTGTATACACAGTTAGTGAGACACAGTTCCTGTCCCAAAGAGTTTGGACTAGCACAACACAATTGAGAGATGCTCTGGTAGCACAGTCCTCGTGAGAGGGCTTGCACAGCTGCTTACAGGACTGATCTCTGGGTAACATATATACATTATTTTGCTGTGTTAAATTGAGCTGGGGTAAGATCCCACACTGGGATCACCATGCAAACTCTTTTTTCAGGATTGCTTCTTCTGGCAGAAAAAACAGATTATGCCACTTTAAAGAGAGTATAAAAATACAGGCAAAGGGTATGAAGGAAGCCAGAAGCCTCTGGTGGTCAGTGCCACAGCACGGAGTGTAACAGGCCTTGTTGCTTACTCCTCATCCAGGGCCATACTCACTCGCTTAAGCTTTCTATAGAAATACAAAAGAAAAAGAAATGCATCAGGGAAGCTGCAGAATCTGGCTTGATACATTTTGTAAGGCATTTACTGCCAGATGAGATAAATAAAGATGCAGCCCCCACTCCGTTGTTTGCAGCCCATCCTGAACTTGGGGACTGTAGCAGCAGGAGCACGAGACATGAAATGAAACCAACCCCAGTCTTTGAAATGCTGAAACTGCCTGAGAATGATGAGGACAACTGGCATGTGGCAAACCTGATCACTGCCTGGAGTTGGTTTTAATAGAGAAACTTGGCGTCAGGACCACTTCCAGGATATTATCATCTCTTTGAGCTGCCTACAGCCAAGAAAGATGAAAAGGAGCCGGAGGATGCTGGGGAGGGCAGGATGAGCAGGGCTTGTTGTGAACTTTGAGAGATGCTCAGTGCTTTTCTCTGGAAAAGCCTAATGACCCAAATCCAGTTAGGACTGCTGACTGTTTTGCCAGGCACTGTCATTGCCAGAACTTTGTTGGAAGCTTAATTATGAGCTTAATTACTTTTGGGTTACATGCTAAAAGAAACCATGTTAGCAAAAACTTTTCCCACACAGAGAGATGAGAGGCCAAAATTTGTCCAGTCAAAACTGATGAATCTGATGAAAACTTGATGAAAAAAATCAAGTACTCAGATGTACTCAGTACTCCCAGTGTCTAGACCTGGTTTCAAATTATGGCTTGCCAGACTCAGACCACAACACTTCCCTTCCTGCTCCATTATTTGAGGAGTGAGTAAACGTAATCCCAAACAAAGAAAGTGTTGAGAAAAGTTGCTCTTGCAGCATTTCCGGCCATAGTTAACAGCAGGAAGCCATCAAGAATTCATGGCAGATCTTTTGGCTCTCATGAGCTTTTCTGTCCAGTTCTTCACACTCACATCTTTGTGAAGGTCTGAATTTGGCCATGGAGTAGCTCCATCTTCAGATAAAGCTGTCTGGCCCTGGATTCAGCTTATTCCTCAAAAACTGAGTCTTAGGACTCTCTTCCTAGCAATATTCAAGTCCACTAGCCTTGGAGTCTAATTCAATTAAAATTCATTAAAAGCACCATTTTCAGGTGGATTAGAGCTTTCTGTTTTGTGTTGTAATGGAACTGTGTTTTTCATGCTCAAAATAAACAAAATTATCCCTTTAGAGCCCTCCCTGCTCCACCTCACAGAGAGATATTTTTAGGCTTTTTCAACGTATGTAAAATGCTTTGCAATTCTTGGTTGAAAAGTTCAAAATACCAAATACCACATGGTTACTAATGTCAGTTTGGTCCCCAAGCAAGGATGTTGTGATGTGCATATTTGAGTGAGTAATCTTATCATAAGGATGAACTGGTCTCAGTCTCTCTCTTTTTTTTTTTGGCATGTTCGACTCCAGACTTCCCTTCAACATTTGACATATGGGTTTTATTGTTCAACTGACTTTCTTCTTGTACAAACATCCTGACTGAAGCACATGCAAAGGGAGGAAGGGAGACATTCCTTTCCATGTATGTTTGAGTTTCTTTATGTTCTTGCTATGTGGTCCCAGGAAGACATGGATGGTCCCTGCATATGTTGAAGCTTTTTGTTTCTCATTTTTCAAGGCCAGATGACACATTCTGATCTTTTGTGGCACACTGCATTACCTCTGGGCCCTGAGCTTTTTACAGGCTGGGATGAGATGCCCTTACCACAGCGGTGTGCAGCTAAGTACTGTAATATTAATGTTACCACTTTGGTAATAGGAAAAATTGCACTAGAAATCAAGGAAGAACAGACTCTGGCAAGACACATTTTTTCATGCTAGTCTGTCGCACAGTGCTTTTTTAGTTCTCCATGTATTAGATCTGGTAATATAATCCTGATTACATTTACGGCAAAGCTAATGGATTTGTTGGTAAGGTCAAGTTCGTTGGATTACACATACGTTCACAGTTGCTTTCCACTGGACACTGGACTTGCTCTTTTGCACCTGTTAGCTAAACAAATTGTCAGATGATCCTATTTAGCTTTGACATCACCTTTATTATCAATCAGTTCATTATGTTGGATGGTGATAATGCCAGTGTTAAATTTCACATAAGCACAAAGCAAGAGAGAGACCCTCTTAATCTCATGCAAGACAAAGATACAGAGTAGAAGAGGCAGAATTCATTCAGTTCTTGGCCAATCCTTTTCCTTTCTCATTCTTTTGGGAAAATTACTGCAAACTACATATGATCAAGGACATGAGTAGATCTGTTAGCCTTCAATCATGTAAGTTACACTATGTATGTAACTTTTGTGTGTGCAGTTTCTGTGACAGACTGGTGCAACTCAGAGAGTGCTGTGAGATGTGAACATACTGCAAATGTTAAGAGTAACACCTGGATTTTATTACTGCAAATTGCAAACATCTATACCAATATTGCCTAGCTCCCACACAAGTGATGTTTTCATTCAATGCTCCACACAATCAAGAGAATGACTCCCTTCTCACTCTCCCAGATGTCGACAGAAGCTGTTTAAGACAAGTTCAGCCTAAAATGGTCCCTTCTCATAGTCCTAGTCTCTAAAAAAATGTAGCCTGCTGTACAGTCTGAGTCTAAAGCCTTATGGGTACAGTTAGGTAATCAGGAAGGTTATTTTCAGGGAACAGGTTCAAAACTGTCTCTATCCTCAAGCAGGCTGTTGGCAGACAGTGCAGACCAGGTGAAACCAGTAGCATATATCACGTTGCACATGGAAACCATAGAAACACAGAATAACTGAGGCTGGAAGGGACCTCTGGAGAGCATGCTAGTCCAATACCCTGCTCAGAGCAGGGTCACCTAGAGCAGGCTGATCAGGACTGTGTCCAGTCAGGGTTGGAATATCATCAAAGATAGAGATTGTGCAATCTCTCTGAGAATCCTATTTCAATGCTTGCTCACGCTCACAATAGAAAAGTTTTTCATATGTTTATGTAGAATTTCTTGTACTTTGTACAAGAAATTTGTACTTGTACTTTGTACAAGTAGTTTGTATCCATTTCCTCTAATTATGCCACTGGATACTGCTGAGAAGAAACTGTCTTCTGTATATGCTTCTTTCAGGTACTTGTACACATTGATAAAGACACCCCCTGAGCCTTCTCTTTACCAGGTTGAACAGCTCCAGCCCTTCCAGCCTCTCCTTGTATATCAGTTGCTTCAGTTCCATAGCTACCTTTGTATCCCTTCCTTGCACTCTTTCCAGTATGTCCATGTCTCTCTTTTACTGGGGAGCCATTCACTGGACAAAGCTTTCCATATGCAGCCTCACCAGTGCTGAGCAGCAAGGAAGAATCACCCCCCTCAAGCTGCTGGAGATGTTTTTCCTAATGCAGCTTGGGATGTTGTTGGCCTTCTTTGTTGCGCGGGCAAAGAAATGGATACTTGGTTTTGATTCCTTTTGCCCTGTGTCTCTAAAACCTTTAGTTGCCTAAAAGAACAATGCCTAGTAAATGAAGTCAAGGTGGGACCTTTCTAAGAGGAAAAACTGTTACATTTCACTCTATATAATCTGGAAACACAGGATAATTCTTTGGCTGGTGACTATAAAGCAGATTAGGTTTCTGCTAATGTGAAAGACATAGGACAAGGTATCCACTTGTCAGCATGAGGTTTTATCTCAGATTCTAAAGGATTGTTATAAATAACTTTGTTTGTTTGTTTATTTGTTTTTTTTTGAGAAGACACTGAGATCCACAATCCACAGGGCTAGATAATTTTGGTTTCTCTCTCAGTCACAATCTGCTATGTTTTTTTATCACGTCAAAAAAGGGATGGACCAGATTGCATACTTTCCTGAAGTGGAAGCTACATTAAGTTCTCCCTGTTTACCCTCAGTCCTCATGTTTTTCAAACCTGCAGAAACATCATTATCTTAAAATGTCAAAAGTCAAGAAAGGGCTAGCTGAAAACTATTCCAAAGCTTAAAAAAATATATAACTTTTTTTTAAAGACAAGACAAAACTAAGAATACATGAGGTATCTAAGAAACAATGAACTAGATCCCTTTTGCTATTCATAAAAAACAAACTGTGAGATGTCTGTTAAGTGTCTGCATGAACTCTGTTGGTTTCTTTTATCTGGGTTTTAAGTTTCCGTAGGAGTAAGACCCATGGAGAGAGAGTATTCTATTTATAGTTTTTGGCCATATTTTATGATGTATTACAATTTCAGACCATTTTAAATCAGTAAGAAGCCTGACCTTTACTTCTGAAGTGCTCCAAGAACAGATACTACTTAGGCTGTATTATAATATATTACAGCCATGGTGAAACTGGTGCAACTTTGCAAATGTGATTGGTTCTACAGTTGCTGTCAACTGAGCTTTGTCAGTCAAAGTCTGTATTCATGTCCATCGTAGATGCGAATTACAAAGTGGAAGAAATCTCCCCATAGCTATACAGAGGACTGATTTGTCAATTGATTTGATTTATGGGGAGCATGGGTAAGAGTCTTTGCTTCAGAATAGCTCAGTGCATGCCGAGTAAAATATGCAACAAACCGATGCAGTAGCCAGGGCTGGGAAATGCTGCTCTGCTCATGTTTGGAAAAGCAATCATGGTTGGGAACAGACAGTCCCTTCTCAGGACTGGTATAGGTTAGGTTTTCCCTGAGCTGTGTGTGAAATCCTGTGAATTCTATGCTTCCCTGAGCACTGGTTCATGCTCCAGTGAGGCACTCTCAGTGGGTCTGCAGGAAGTGCATAGACGTGAGAGGTATGTGACATGGTGGCTGGTGGTGGCTGTTTCTGTTTTTCTAGCTCAGAGCAGGGCTGGGTTTCCTGGTTCTCCTGCTCTAAGCAGTCAGCAATTTACTTCCAAACTTTGTCATTGATTCCAGCTGGAGACCTGCTGGTATGGCGGCCCATGAAACAGCTATTTCACAGCTGTGCAGCAGTCTCTTCAATTAGAGAGAAGTAAGTGACGACTGGCATAAAAAGCATCCTTTAGATGTCTTAGCCCTGTGAATTCAGCCAGCTCACCTTCTAGAGGGTTAATGAGATGAGAGGTTTAAAATGGTGTTTTATGGGCACGTGAAATGGCTGAAATGTGACGATATATGTGATGATATATGTGGAGAATAGCACTGCTGAAGTCAAAAGCATGAATATAGTAACTCAGAACGAAGTCAATCATTTGAGTGACATTTGAGATGCAGGGCTTCAGTTCAGCCCCATCACACAATGCCTTTACAAATCCTAGGGCAGCAACATCAGCTCCTTGGGTGACAGGTTTCTGGGACAGACTTTGATGCCACAAACTGTGCCTGCAATTGACCACAGCCCTGAGTGTATCTTCCTCATGGAGCTGAGCTGGGGCGTGCTGTCACTGTGTACTCAGACAATCTGTTCCTCCCAGCTCACTGCATTTCACTGGTGGGAAAAGGAGGTCCTAAACAATTTTTTTCTCTCACCTGCTGTGAGGATTACTGAATTGGCACTGCAAAGACTTGCCAGGATCAAACTGGGAGGTCTGAGTGCTCCTGCAATGTTCATTTTTGGACAGTTTAAATTTTAATGTAAATTTGCATTTCTAAGAATTTCCAAATGTCTAAGTTTTTTTGTGATTGTTTTTGAGATGACAAGGAAGCAACATGAAAAGAAGGATCAGGAATGTTTAGAGGCAAAGGGAGAAAATGCCTTTGTCCTGTGCCAGTTCAATATAACTAATCAATTCTATGACTAACTGATTCTCCTGGAATGTCTTTCCAAGACCTGCTTTGCTACAGGGACAGTGGTGATGGATTCTTGCAGGAACAAACGCTAAGCAGTTAGGTATGGAAGCATTGCTTGCTGTCAGTTTTAGGCACCACGCCTAACACCTACACTCCAAACAGCGCTTTTCACCAGACATTGCAGAGGCAACCACCGTGGTGGGCTGCGGTGGGCTGCGGGGCAGCCGGCCCCGGCTCAGGACGTGGTCTCAGGACCACGCGGCTCAGCTGTGGCCGACACAGGCGTGCAGGATGTGCACTCCCCCTGCCTGCAAGGAGCTGCCTACCACTAACCCAGGAGCCCAGCACTCCCTGAAAGAGCTTATTTAATGTCTGGCTGGGGGAGTAAGGAGAAGGCGTGGAAGTGCGTACAGCAAAGACAGGCTTTCAGCTTTCCACCCTTTAAAGGATGAAAACGTAAGGGAAGGTGTCAGAAGTCAATTTATTTTGGCAGAGAGAGGGGGAAAAAACCCTGAGGCCTGGCTAGGAGCCAGAGGGTTTGTGCCGGCTACAGCCAGGATGAGGCTGCGGGCAAGGAACAGAGGAGCATTTGTGTGCCTGTCCCTGGTCCCAGTGGCCAGGCTCCCGACGCGGGAGGGGGCACAGCGGGAGGAGGTCAGCACCAGCTTGAGGTGTCACAGGGCCCTGGCCCATGTCCTGCCATCTGGCTGCACAGGGAATTCCTTCCTCTTGCTTAGGGATGGGGGGGGGGGGGGGGGGGGGGGGGGGGGGGGTTGGGGGGAGGGGAAAAAAAAAGACACCATTCAGCTAAATAACCTTGTTAGCATTAACCCTTAGCTTCCTAGCTTTTACTGCGCAGATGGACATAGAAGCTCTCTGAGGGATGGGTAAGGGAAAATCCCATTTCTCCATTTGGGGAAGCACACAGACCTCTTTGGATGGAGGTTCTCAGTAAGCCCTCAGTCCTAGTTTTTTAGTTCCTCCTCGCCACCTCCCCTCCATCTTTCCAACTGTTTCAGAATTTCCACATTCTGGCTAGACCTGAAAAAAAGCACAATCACCATACAGGAAGGTTGTTTCAGAGGCTTCCCAGTCTCATTGAGCAAAACTTGCCATATTACAGGAGACCATAAGGATTCTCATCTACACTGGAAGTGAAAGGTGCATCTGTCCCAGCTCCTTATTAAGTAAAATATGATCATGGTGTTGAGAGTTCATCCCATGCCAACACCCCCTCCAGCCTCTAGCAAAAATTCCAACTCTGCTCACTGACAGATCTGTCTTCAGCTGATTTTATGTCGGTGGTGTAATGGAGAGCAGAATAGGAAACAGGATAGATCTTAATTTAGAAGAGATAGAAATCCTGCTCTCATCTAACAAGCTGGAGAAGGCATCTCCCAACTTGCAGTTCTTGTTTTTGTGTTCTACATATGGAAATTGTTATTCTGAGTTATTACAAATAATTACTTAGTGACACTGGAATTCCTCGGCATGGTATCACACCCATCTTAATGCTCCTTCCACCGTGCTGCACTAAACTGGTAAGATTGAGGACGTCACTCAGGCATGACCAGTCTCCCATCACTGGAAGGTTTTGTCTGCTGTCTGCAACCTCTGATTGCTGTTTTGAGGAAATGGTCTGTATGCAGGAGGGTTAGTCACAATGCTTTGAATTGGGTGGAGGAGTTTTGCAAAGCTGCCTAATCCCTCGAAGCATCACTGGCAATTAGATAGGCCAAGGTGTGTTCAAAGTGTTTCCCTCAACCCACTCCTGTAGAGGTCACTTGTTAGGATGCTAAAAACCCCTCGTAGGAAAAGGGTAAATGTTTAGAAACAGTCCTGATCTCCTTCCAGCAACCTGCTAATTTGCCTGTGACCTCACTCACTCACTCTTTAAAAGAACACAGAAGAGCTCCAAAAATTTAATGTCTTCTTCTAACATCACTGTCCTGCACAGTTTCAAAGGTGAAGTAGCTTTGAGAGGTCTCCAGGACGCAAAAAATCCCTTGAAGATTTCTGCAAAGATGCTCAAGTTTCATGACCACATATAAAAGATTACCAGCATCCCTCCTTGAACAGTAAGACCCACTATACTTTTGAGGAAATAAAAATGCATCCCTGTGTGAGTCTTGGGGCATCACGAGGCAGAGAATATCTTACCAGTCAGGCCAGAGCATCGGGTCTACTGAATAATGTAAGTGCTTGTGTGGCAGGATGGCCATGTTGATACCGTTCCTCACCACATTGGCATTTGGATAGAACTAGCAGCTCTTCTGCTGCCCATATTCCTAAGCATTATATGGGATCATGTGTGGGATACCATAGAGTTAATGAACATCAGTTAGGAATAAAACAATCTCAGCGAAGGATTTTTGTGGCTCCCATGACAAATTAACAAAAAAAAAAAAAGCTTATTTGTTTGTTTTGTTATTTTTTGCACAAAGGCCAAATCATTTCAGAAACTAAACCAATCCAAATCAAACCAAACCAAATTATTTTTCTTCCAGTTTGTTTACAGTTAGAAACAAACAAATAAAAACATTGTATGTTTCTATTTATTTTCAAATTAACCTTAGGTAGCTTGAAACAGAACTATTCAAAAATGAAGTGTCTTTTGACTTCTCCCAGTTTTTCAGTTTTTCTGTCTAAAGAAATTTGATACAAATGGTTTTGATTGCTGGAAATATTTAGTTTTGAACAAGTGTTCCTAGTTTTCTGAGGAGTTAACAGGGAGCTGATTCCTTCTGTCTGTCTTCAACTGGCATAACGATTTTTGCTGATAAAGGAGGAAAACAGAGGAGAAAAGAGAAATAAACTCTTGTACTTTGACTTCCATTTGACCTTGAGGATGTGGCTGGAGATACTCAGCACCTTGGCGAATACAGCTCACATCTAATGTTTCGGAAGAAATGGTGAAGAGTGGGAAAGTGCAGCCCAGGACCTCAATGCTGAGCTATGCCGTGGTGGCAGCTCTAATAGGAGAGCAACTTTTCCAGGGGACAGGACAATACGAGAATCTCTTTGAACCCCCCCCCCCCCCAGCCTCTATCCCTGAGTCAATGAACATGAGAAGACAGACATCTGACTTCAGTGTGTGCACGGGTGTGTGAGCACTGGGGAGGGGGGAAATCTTTTGCGAAGCAAATGTGTATTCTGTTTTGTTGTTTAAAGCCCACCCATCAGTTCACACTGGATGGCCAAGTATTACCCAAGGAGTTGCTGGGGAACAATGGAAGGAAATACAGACTTGGAGAATGACACAGACAAAGGAAGGGGTTGTGGGGAGAGGATGTGAGCATGACGGTGTTGGGGAAACGGATGTGACAAACAGCACACTGCTGCAGGCCCCACTGTTTTGCCCTTTCAACAACCTACAAAAAGAGTGTGAGGACCATGTCCAGGCCCTCTCCCAGCAGAGCACTCCCAGAACTGTGTATTCACACAGAGATCAGTGGGATCCCATCCCTGGTGAACTCTCTTTGGGTAACACTGTCAGCATTGATACACCTTTGTGGACAAGGTACCCACTCTTGGCATCAAAGCTCATTGTCTCTTGGGCTTTACAGAACCCAGTTTTACGAGGCCCTTCGGAAGAAATCATCAGTTTCCAGGCTAGCTGGGCATGATAATATGCATTCATATAAACAATGGCACATAGCATGAGAGGGCAAGACTTGAGGCAGCAAAAGCATGAGGCACATCTCACACCATCTTGTCCTCACTGGCTGCCTAAGAGAGACAGATGTCCTGGGTTCTCCTCCAGATCTTGCCTGAGATTTGCACCTGACATTGGAGAATGCACTCCATCTGCCCATTTCCTCACCTGTCAGATGGAGGAGACGGCACTTAGCTGCCCACTGCAAGGATGATTCACATCACAACCAGTCTCAAAAAAATAAGGCAGGAGGCTATTTATTGTTTTATCTGAAACAAGAGACTGTGAGCAGCCAGCACATGCATTCTCTACCTTTCACCCTGAAGACTTTGCTACTGAGCTGATCTTTTCTAGCAAGGTTTCCTGAGCTTGGAGCATGGTTGGAGCATCTCTAGAAGTGACAGGAAAAAAGGGCAGTCTGCTGAGGCTATAGTTTCATCTCTGGTTGAATCAATTGTTTTCTACTCTGATTCTATTCACTAAAAACACTATTAAATAGGCAATTTAAAAACAACAACAACAACAAAAGAACCAACTGAACAGAAATGGGGGAATGCGATAGCAGCCATGATATTGGACTGTCTTCTTGATGGAAAGGCTGAAGTTGACAAATCAAGGTAGAAGTTGATTATGCGGGTTCCCAGCTTTGGGTTGATCCAGTTTTGATATCTCTGTGAAAGAGAAAAAGCTTTTTCTGTGTTCCAAAGCAAGCTAGCCAGATTAGGAATTGCTACTTCATTTCTAGGAAGTGCCAAGGAGAATTAATAAATCTATCACTTGAGAGTACATACAAGTGAGGTTCACTGTATGAACAGCAATAGAAAACAGCCTTAATTATATTAGAACTGTCAAAATATTTATGAACTTCTAGTGAAGTGCCATGAATCCTACTGAAGAAGTCTCAGGTTCTCCTGTGCACATAATGAAATTACATTAGGCTAAACAAATCAGTAAAGAGGGCAAAGATAATATTAAACAAACTCAATGTATATGTTCTTGGCTGCAGTCAGTCTTGAGCTTGTTTATCAGTTCTCATGTAGCTGCATATTTGGGTGGCAGTGCTGCACTGAACTGGAATCCCATGAGTCCTGCTTTATTCCTGTTTGTTCCCTCCTGCAAACCATCCACAGAAGGGATAACAGACAAACGGAGAGGCCCAAGATAACAGGGAAATAGAGGGAAGAGGATAACAGACAAACAGAGAGGCCCCAGATAACTGAGAGGACAAAGCCTATTCTAAGATGATGTGAAAATTGGCCCCACCAGGCAAACTCATATAACTTCGCTGTAGAATATTTTAGCACCCGTCACCAGACTCAGCAGCAGCAGAACCAAGTGGAACTCCATAATCACTTTCACCGTTCCACTCCACTTTCACTGTTTTGTGAGGGAATAAAGGACACTTCCTTTGGTGGAATAAAATGATATTCTTAGAAATATCATTTCTGCAGTTTACATATACGTGGATAGCATTTGGCTTTCAAAATGGAATAGCACATTTCATTTGCAGATCACAGCACTTAATAAAGCACATCTTAATCTGTTTTGAACAAGGGAGAAGGTGGATGAGTGCCTTGTCTCAAGAAACAAGATGAATGAGAGTGTCTTCAAGGTCTCAGAAAGTTTTCCAATGAAATATTAAAATTTCCAAGTGCTTTCCACCAGATCCTTTCATTCTTAACTCATTCATCTTCTTACTGCAGTCCTGACTGTTCACCCAGCTCTGTTTAAATAGTGCAATGCTATCTCAGCTCTAAGCCCCACCAATGAGCTTGGTCCTGGTCAACAGCTTTGGTATTTCAGGTAGTGGCTCATCTGTTTTCTTCAACTGTGACACCTAAATGCTGCTCCATTTCTAGATCCAGCTCCAGCACTTCTGCCAAAATGCTTTTTTCCTGAGCTACAGTGTTAACTTTTATCCACTGCGACAAATTAAAGAGTGGCTAGATTCCATGAGCAAGTGTTTCACAAACATCAAGGTGAAACCTCCTCTGTGCATTGAACTTGACCAGAACAAGTACTGAAGAGGAGCTTGTGCTGTCGTTGCTAAAGTCTTGGCATACTTTCCAACACTAAAACACATACTTGTGGTCAAAGATAAAAGAAATGCCAATATGACTGTTGGCTTGGGAACATATAGGGTATACAGCCCAAGAAAAAAATCCTATAGCACACTCATTCTAAGGAAGGTAAAATGCTGAATAGTGTGTGCTATGTCCCATGCTCATGAGATTTTCATTCATCCTGATTGCCATTTTTCTAAAAAACAAAACAAAACAAAACTGTGCCAGCCAGGGAGGATCTAGAAGAGAACAGTTTGCCAATTGGGAATTTTGAGGGAAAAGCTTATATGAAGGAATAAGAAAGGATTGAATAAGGAGATCACAACACTTAATCCTAATCTGCCTAGTTCATGCAGCACACCAGAAATATTTGAAAGCGTAAGCAGCCAGGTGGAAAGGAAATTATTTATTAAAGTGCAGTAGGACATACCTAGGAGCTGTACATAGTAAAAAAAAAGTGTAGGAAGAATCTCAGAAAAATGTCTTGACAGTGAGATGTGTTAAGTTGTTGATGGTTTCCTGAAAAAAATTGGTGGAAGCTTCATCACCCGGGAAATTTAAAACTTTTCTCAAGCAAACAATGCAAATTGTCCCATAGGTACAAATTTTGTGCTATCCAAGCAAAATGGATTAGACCTACCAGCAGGTCTTTTCTATCTTTAATTTCTGTGATACATCAACGGAATGCTACCCATGTGCCAAACCACAGGAAAATCTTTACATATTTCTAATTTAAAGAACCCTTGTTGCAAAGCCCCAAAGCCTCAAGCTGTCCAATTTGGATTCCAGCAGCAGCAGAGACTTTGCTCACGTTGAAAACTGTTGGCACGACAATTATTTTCCATTGAGCTGGATCATTTCTTGAGTGAAAAATCCCATGTAGAAGTACAGTTTGGAGTGGGTGTTGGCCTTCTTGGATTGACTTCCAGTGGAGGCAGGTTGAAGACTGAAAAAAGCAAATTGACAGGTATCATATATGCACACATAAAAAATATGTAGCTCAGATTCCCTTGTGGGATTGTGTCTTCCTTTATTACTCATGAAGGACTGCAGTTATTCATGAAGATGCTTGTGAATAAGCCAGAACTTGAAAATTACAAAGGGCTAAGGCATTCCAAGAAAATCAAAGTCTCATCAAGGGCAATTAACCCGTCATTAAAGTAGGCCCTACTGAAATAGGATGATGATTAGAACGGTTTGATTTTGTCATACCCCCTGAGCATATTAAAGTTGATGAGATGCTTCAACAATTTGCATAAAAGCTTGAGGGAAGGTGGAATAGAGTTGTGAGGCCACCCCAGACCAATCAAAATCCTTTGGCACTATTTTTGTCTTTTTATGTATCTTCCCTTCATGCTGGGCATATGTGTGTGTGCAAGCACAAACATGTTTCACTTCTCTAAGGCCACTCTTTTCAGTCCTGAAAAAAATTCTACACTACACTTGTATTTCCAGCCTTTAGTCTCAGTTGGAGTTTTAATAAGTTGTAGTAGGTTTCTACAGTACTAGTGCAGTATTCTTGGTCTAGGTGTTCCTGCTCCGGCAGGGGGATTGGACTAGATGATATTTCAAGGTCCCTTCCAATCCCTAACATTCTGTGATTCTCTAAGAATGTGCTCCAATGATTTATCTAGCATAGGGTTAAAAGGCCCAAGAGATAGATTTTAAAATCGCTTAGGGCTTGCAATGACATAAAAAGTGCACAGTTAAAATACAAAGGCATTTGCTATTTCCCTTGGGAGCTTATATCTCACTATTAGGGTGCTTTACTTGTTAGTTTACTAGTTAGTTTAATGTTCCCTTTGTACAGTTTTCATAGTCCTCCCAGCTGAGGACTTCCAACCAAAAGATGTAATTTCCCCCCATTCTTCCTATCGCTAAGTTTGTGCCTCTGCTGTCCCTCTGCTCCTCTGGTTACTCTTTACCTAGGGTTCCAGGGCTGCATGGTGTGTTCCTCAGGGGAGAAGTCGGCCATGTGATTTTATTTCCTGGATTAGGATCTATAAAAAGTTGCATTCCTGGAATTAGAAACCTCCCAAGCCCATCCTGTGCCCAGTGAGACACAGACGCCTTGCAGCAAAGAAACCTCTCCGCCTTCCTTTTGTAAAGTTGGTAACAACAGCGCATGAATCTAAGAGCCTGTGTTAAAAATAAATGACAGGTCCTAAACAGAACAATTTCCCTGTCCCAGACCAGAGGAATTCTTGCTGTGAATTCTTCTAGTTTCCCCTGTTTGCCTCCTACCTTTTTGCAGGATCCTGTACAGGGTCCATGTGCAGTCCAGGAGCAAAGCAGCCTCAGGCCTTGTGGGGTGCTGGGGATGGAAGGTGTACAGACCCAACCACCCCTTCTTCCTCTGCCCTTTCCCCTTTGCATCTAGTAAGAAATTTGTGCTGAGGGGGCCTGTTAGAGACAAGTGCCTTCCCTTCTGTGCTTCAGCCCTGCTCCAGGTTCCCCGTGCCTTGCCATTGTGGCCTTCCCTGGGGTTTCTCTCTCTGCTGCAAAGACAGAGGAGAGTGGGGAGCAAAGCCAGCTGCTGCATGGCACAGCACCAATATCATGCTGCAAGAGCAGACATCTCTTTTCATTCTTTTGTCATGCTTTTAGTTATATCATTAAATCTTTGCAAATGAGTAATGATGCCCTTCACACATTTGTATTTTTTGCAGTGGGTGGTTTACATGGCACTGCATGGTGGCACCACTCACACACATCTGAAGACAGATTTGTACAGGCATAAGGTAAAATTTAGGTGTCAGTAATCTCTGCTGGGTTTCAGTTCTCACTGCCCTAGGCTTGCTAGCATTATCTTCTGTAACAGCTCTACAGTGGCTTTGTAGATCTGCACAGTGGAAACCACTTCAGGCTTTTGGGTGACCGACACATGTACACCACTTGCTGCCATGGATTTCATCTCCTTAAAAGGCATTGCTTTGAATTCTTGTGGAAGCTGGAGGACCCCCATCCTATGCCATTGGTTGTCTGGGGAGATGAGAAGAAAACCAACAGCCTAAAGTATTCACTTTCTCTTGAGAAGCCCTGCATTTCCCATTGCTCTCTGCAGGGTAGCAGAACTTTGGCCCTAGGTAGGTATGTGTCAGAGTTGTGATGGGGGGGGACCATAAGGTCTGCAGGAGGTCCTCAGGGCCTGGAGACATGGCTTGGCAAACAATTAGCCTTCGTTTTCATGTCCTGCTCCACCCAAACACACTCAATACCTTGTCCTGATCATCAAGACTGTGGCCTCCTTGCTCACATAGAGAAGACAGTCATGCACAAAAAAAAAATAAAACTAGCCATCTCTCAGAGAAGGCAGAGCTATAATACAGCTCTTCCTGAATTATCTTTTACTCTAAACAGTGAAATAGTTTCCACCATTTGCTGTGATGAGCCATTGCACTTACCTAACCTGCTCCTGAATTTACTCAGTATCAAAGGCTCAGAGGCCCTGCTTCTCTTCCAAGCTTTTAGTATCCCTTGAAGATGACTCTGTATCCTAAGCCATACTCTCCTGCTTTACTACCCAACCCAGAAAATGATGGCAACAAGTTTTGAAGTATAGCTATGTCCTGAAGTTATTATTTCATGGTGATGTAGGAGGCTGAATAGATCACAGTCTAGCTTTAATGGATGTATTTAGTGCTGATAAAAAGGGTCTCCACAAACTGTGGAAAGTGACAATTTCTGCTTAGCTGTAGTATAGGTACATGTTTATACATGTGTAGCAGCGGATGACCTGACAAACACTCGTCTATTTTATGTAACTAATCAAGCAGACATTGGCAGATTGTGCTGTCTTGACTTGCATAGATGACAGACTGCAACAAAGCTGTGGCTGCAGACAAAAGACTTCCAGAGAAAGTAAAGTATCACTTGATATGCTTATGCCAGCAGAGGATTGCAAGGGCTACACTTTCCAAATCAACACTTCACCTTTCTTCCTTAGCTTCTTTATAAACACAGTTTCATGATTTATTTCACAACATTCACGAGTAGCTCCATTAGTCACAGCAGAAGTGATATGGCCAGTCGTTTCTCCAGAAGCATGTACTTTAGTTAAAGGCAAGAAGAAAAGAAGCAGTGGAGGACAGGGGACAGCCAACAACAGGATGGATGGTAACATCCATTGCTGAGTGTAGAAAAGCAGCCAAAGAACTGCCAGGGTTTCAGGTCGTTTTGTGAGGGTGCATGTGAAGGTGGTTTCCAAAGACAACATGTACTGAACTTTGTTCTCCCTTTTTATGCACTAGTTTAATCCATCCAGGACTCACTGAAGGGGCAAAAGTAAGATGAGATCTGATCCCCTCCAGGAATTAAGAAAGCAGAGGTCCTCCTGAGCTTTACCTGGTACTTTACTGACCTCCTGCTCTAACACAACCATCAGCAAGATTGCTGGTCTTAAGACCTTGACACTGACTACAAACTCAGCACAGGCAGAGGTATCCCTACCCATTTCAGGACTGGGGCACAACTTTGCAAGTTTTGTAAGATGACATTTCTGCAAACTGTTGGCCTGCTGACACTCCCTGTTCTGTGAAACAGAACTCTGTGCTCAGAGACATTGTGTAACTTCTGCCCTTTGATTTGAATGAAGTATTCATTGCAGGCAGACTCCCACCCAGACCCAGAGGTATAGACGCACCCCTGCAGGCATAACTGGACCTACAGTGTTTGATTAAGAATTCATGTCTCAAGGCTTTTTGAATGTTTTTATTTTTGTGGCTTTTCCCTCCCTTCTTTGCACTAGTGCCACGCACTTCCTAGGATAGAAATTAGTAGGAGAAAAAAATAATGGTGGAGACAGGCAAGCAGAAACATCTGTCAGCCAAATGGTCTCTCAATACTGAAGCTCCGATTTTTAGTCTATGAACAGCACTTTTTGTCTCCTGCCAGAGGGTAAATCTGGATGGGTGCCCAGGAGTCAAACAAGGGCTGAGTAGAGAAAGCATCAGCACAGCCAGTAATACAGGAAAAGGTGGAATTTTTGTGGAATCTTCACTCTTTCCTGCTGGTTTCCTGCTTACTACATGTGAGTAACAGAGACAGCTTTTGTATTGGAAACTGAAGCAGAGCAGCTATTCTGGGATGACCAGATTGAGAAAAACAGCCCCTGGATAACCCACTGCCACCAACCTGACTTTAACCTTCTTTGTTCTCTACAACTTGGCTAACAACTGCTCTGATTTCCAGGAGTGTGGTCAAAGTGCTCTCTCTCTTTCTCTTTATTTTATTTCTCTCATTCCTTTGGTAAAAGTCTGTCAGCCATCCAGCATCAGGGAGGATGGGAATGCTGGAGGTCAGTGCAGCTACCGGACCTAATGGTCTCCCTCACATCCACACAAGCAACTCCCACTACATGGTTTTCCACTCTTGTGGTCATAAGAGTTTCTATTTATTGATACTATGTTGATCTATGTGATATATTTATTCAAGAAAATTTTCCTCTGGAGACATCACAAACTTTTTTGGTGCAAGGACTAATAACAGTCTTTCATTTGAGTTTCCTGCTTTTAAATAACAGCAACAACAAAAAACACAAACAAACAAACAAACAAGACACTACTTCCAGCACCAGGCTGGTGTAATCCATGTATGTTTTTACAAAGAGGTTACATTTAACTCAAAGCCATAAGCCTGGTGGGGGAGCTTGCACAGGGTTCTGGTAGTATTTTGCACAGAAAGGAGGAAAAAAAACAACGCACAAAACTATATCATAAAGCAGGTTTAGAATGACTTGCACTGTAAACCTGAGCTACCTGAGAATAAACCTCAGTTAAACTAAATGAATCTACTTCTTTTGTATGAAAGAACACAACCCATGTCCCATTTAAAGAAACTGGACTACAAGCAAGTGCCAGAGAGACGGGAAACTTAGAGATAATTTCCTAACCAACGCTCTGTTATCGTTATAGTTCAAATGTGATTAATTCATGTGGAATTTGTTGTAATAATATTAGTCCTGGTGACCTCATTTGTTATACATGTTGCTGCCATTAGGACTCCAATGTGTTGCCTAAAAGATACTGAGCTTGCAGCCATCTGTGCTGTACCTGCTGTGAGGATATCTGGATCTCCTCATCTGCAATTCCTGCCCAGGTCTTCAACCTTGGCGGTGGTTTTGTAGATGAAGCTGTCAAAGGAAAACCATTGACAGTGATTCAGACGGTTTGGAGTTCAGGACAAGTCCGGTATTCCAGCATGTGTAGCCTTTGCCTTGCTGCTGCTCCACTCACTGAGAGATCCCCATTTCATTTAATTTGTCTTTGTTAAGTTTCAGTATTCTTTTTTTTGTTGTTCATCTTCCTGGTCAAATCTCTCCTCTTCATCCATCTTCTTACTTCTCTCTCCTGATGCATACCAGGGCCTGCTGACCCGGACTGTTCCTTCCACCCACAGCATGACTCTCATCTGAACTTGATTAGTACATAAAGTGGGAAGGATTGAATCAGTTTTAAGATCTCTTTTTGTTGCAGAATATATGTGGGATGACTGCAGCTACTGTCAGAAGTTGCTGGACTCAGATCTTCTACCCAGGGTTTGGAATAGTAATCCATTTTCAGTGAAGCGATTGCTTTGGTTCCCTCTCTGACATTAAACTCTCATGCAATTAAACAGTTCACCAAACACCTGAAGTCAGATTAATGCACTGTTATTGAGTTTGAGCCCTGCTCCTAAAAGTTACCCAGTGTGTATCCAGCAAGCCAGCAGATCCAGGAGATTTTGTGTGGGTGCCTAGCACTTACTGTGTAGTAGCAGAACTCAGAGCTGTTCAGTGTTTCACAAGATCTAGGCACACTTTCTAATCACAGACCTTAGTCTACCTTGATCCCAACTAGCCTATATTCACTTTGCAGGACTGCACAATAACTACGGTTAACGCACACTGACTTCACAGCAGCTGTAAAACTTTGGTGTCTGCACCATGAGATGTATTATTAATGATCGATTTCTTTTTCTTCCCAAGGACATTTTGTCCTGTTCTCTGAATGTACTCTGCAAACATGACTTAATGCATTTCCCTTGGCTTCGTTTCATATCATTCTTCTTAATTTTAGCCTCTATCTGAAAGCATTGGGGTGAGACTGTGCAAAAGGACATATAAGATTGAAACCCAGTTAGAAAAGTGTCCTAGCAGCAAGATCTGTAAAATCTTGGCATCATTTCCCAAGGTAAGGAGATGGAAACACTATTACTCAAATCATGTTAACCTGGCCTTGGTAAGCAAGGGAATGTGCATCAGGAAACCAACTTATGCTGGGCCAAAGTGCCTTTCCTTTCATACATATCTTCCCACCCCAGACGTGAGGCTTGAAACATGCCATGGAGTGCAGGTGTTTCTTTGTTGTCTTCCTTTTTGAAATTGAAATAGAGTTTGATTTCCTTTTGCCCTCATTTTCCTTGAATGCTCCCTGGAAGAAGATTGGTAGAAATATCTAAGAAAACATGAACTCATGTCAAAGATTTTCTGAGCAAATATTAAATTATGGAATGGCAGAAGAAACAGCAGTTCCCTGGTAATGATCATCTCACTGGAAGCAGAGTGGCCCTGTATGAGCCAGTTGTATTCGCAATGCAGGTCAGTTTCTGACTAGTACATCCAAGCTGAGAGCTGCCGGTGAAGTGGAGGACAAGTTCACAGGTTGGAACAAGAAAATAATTTAAAACAGTGAGTCAGTTAGGGAAAATAACATGGGGACATGGAAAAGTTGCAGACAGAAGGTAAACTGTATTGAATGCATTACTGACCATGAGTAGCTCCTGGTGCATTCAAGAGAAGATGAGCTATTTAAAAGATTCTAACATCCTTCCAAATATATTAGAAGTCTTTCTTCTTAAATGATTTTTCTTTTAACTTAATGACCCTGAAATAGTTTTAACTACTTGTCCACCACATGTGGACCAGCCTGGATTCTAGGAATAATCAAAGATTCTCTCCCAATCCTGATACTGCTGCTCATGTATTTCTGTTCTCTGCTAACAGTGGGAGCAAAGTAACTTGCTGGGTATTTGAAGAAGAACAGCCAAGACCTGATGATCTCTTGAGGTCCCTTCTAACCCCTACGATTCTGTGTGATTCTGCGCCTTCAAAACCATTTCATCATCACATGCAGCCCTGATCCCAGTTTCTTTAGTATCAACAACACCTGAGCATGGCACCACTAGTGCTACATGTGATGCATGAATTGAATGTTGCTACTCTCCTTGGTGAAAAGCCCACTCCTGTTCTCCTAGGTGGCAATCCTTGGCTTGCTGCACAGATCTGGCATGTCCACAACAACCCATTCCTGCCTGAGCTCTTCATGCAGTGTGCATCACTCACACTCTTGCTTTTTTGCATCAATACAAACTTCATAGTAAAACTGATTTTGTAATGCTTCAGGCAAGGATACACACATTACAGGGCTTGAATCATTATATAGCAGCTGATGGTCACTGAAAAAGAAGAAACAAAGAGCAGTTTAGGAGGGCTCAAGGTTTCCTGATGCTGCTGGATGTCCCAGTTGGCAAAGCAATATATAAGGTACATGATGCCTCGATCACATCCCTGCAACATCAGTTGATTGCCAGGCTATGTTTATGTTGTTAAACAAAACATTGTCAGCTTGTGAGCTTACGCACTGGACCAGTGATCATCTGTCCTGCTTAATTATTATCTCACACCCTGGCACTGTTTCAGCTGCTGCTAATTAATATTCTCTGAAATTATGCCTGAGCATTGTTTGGACAATATCATAAATCAGGAAGCACTGCCAAAAGGCAGCATAGGCAGTACAGTTTCATGCTGTGAAAATACTCCTCTGACGGATTGCAGCACAGGCTGCGTGCTCTTTCGTGCTCTTTGAACTGGAAAGAAAACACACAAAAAGTTAAGGATTATGTCTTAGGACCACAAGGCCTCCACATGCTGGAGACCAGGTACCAAGAATTTCATTATGTGGACACAATCAAAGCTGTGCTGTTTGGCCTCAAAGCTCAGAGAACGGCCTGTTGCATTTGGGGTTGTAGGCTGCGTTATCTGGGGGCTCTCCCAGAACACTGCTGTGTTGCAGTATGGGTTCGAGATTAAGAGGAAAGAAGCTTTGCATTTGGAAGGAAAAAACTCTCCTTTAAAGCCTGATAAGGTCTAGCTGGGAATGAAGGAAAATGAGAAATCATATTTGGGAAGTAGCTCCATTGTGCCACTTCAGCCTTACTGGACCTCTTTGGACTTTATTGCTAGTATGTTGGACTCGATGATCCTTATGGGTCCCTTCCAACTCGGGATATTCTATGATTCTATGATTCTGTGTTTAAATCAGGCCCACAGCTAAATGCAAAAGTTCTTAGGAGCATTGTGTTCAGAGTTTCCTTGCTAGAAAGTTTCCCCTGGTGGTCTCAGCTGGACAGGTGGGAGAGCAGCTCACTGGCCCCACAGCAGGGTGAGCCCTGAGCCCTGGCCATCACAGCAGCGGCTGCCCAGGGCTGCCACAGTCCCGTGGTGTCCCTGGCCCCCAGGTGCTGGAGGACTCGCGCTCTCAGCTGTGCTCTCAGCACCGTCTGCTCTCTCTGCAGAGCTGCACGGAGGGAGCTGAGCATCAGCACAGAGGCCAATGGCCAGTTCTGTGCGGCAGGTACTGACCGTAAGTGGTAGGTCCAGGAGCAGTGTGGTCTAATCTGTCAAACATTTTCAGTGCGTCGTAAGCTTGAGAGAGATGCTGAAGATGAGATTTTGTCAGAAGTGAAATGCTTCCAATTTTTATTATATAAAATAAAAAACATTGGGGAAGACAAACTTGCTTTCAAACTATGATCGCACTGTGTGTTTGTGAAAGTGTGTGTACAATCTGAGAAAAGGTTTAAAAGACAAAAAGCAAACAAACTGTAAGAGCATGTGAAGTAAGGGAAGATTTTTATATTTTCTCATGGGAACATGATGCAAAAGGCAAAGAACCAATAACAGAAAGAAAAAAAGTATCCCAAATATGCATTTATTTTATTCTTCCCATTTTTTTTTGCAAGTGAAAAATGTTATATATAGAGCCTGGAGAACCCTTTCATTTTGTCAAGTAAATGAAAAGAGTAAATGAAATGAGGAGGACCATGCCCCACTCAGTATGAACAAATGATTGATTAAAGTGAAAAAATGTGGCCCTGAATAGAGAAATGAAGAGTTTCTGTCCCTGAGAAAATGACATTGCAGAACATTTTCATTGACAAATTGCACCAGTGACAGCATGACTTAGGAACTGCTCAGAAGGGATACATGATGACCTCTGGGTAGCTCGGGGCAGGAGAGCTTGTGGGACCCCAGCAAGGGAGCTAGAGCCCTGCACAGATTAGCAGGGGAGCTCCAGGGTCTGCTGCAGGAGCGTGACGCATTGGCAAGGCTGTGCAGCTTACAGAGCACACTCTGCCATTTCATCAGCATTATCCTTTGCTCGCCCTCCCCTCGCGCTCATATGGATTCTGATCCCCAGTCTGACGTGCAGATACTGTCGGTGATTCAGCTCAGGTGTCCCTGCAGAGTAATAAGGTGTCTCTGCCCCTGCTCCTCTGTGATTGCCAGCTGCCATCGCTCTCGGAAGCTCAGACAAACCCACCTGATTGCATTTATTTATAGAGCCGAAGGGGGGCACTACTTTCCCCTAGGGCTGGCTCTCCTTCCTTGGGACGGAGCAGGTTGTGGGTCAGCTCAGTTCCTCACCTTGTTTCTCATCCTCTCTGCCCCGCCACCACTGCCAGCCCCTTTCCTGCAGGACGTTCCAGTGGTGAGTACACATTGCACTGCAGTTGACACCTCATCTGCATTCCAAGTGTTGGCTGTGTGGCATGTTCTTTCACTCACCTATCCCTTTTGCCCCTCAAACTTTCCCTCTCTGGAGGCGCTAGTAGCATAAAACTTGTTCCAGTGCTCATCCATACTGGAAATGCTTGCAGAACTTACGGGACTATAACTGTCAGAGAAAGAGAATTACATTTGCCTGGGTCAGGCTGAAGGAAACTGAGCTAAGCAAATAGGAGAAAATGGTAGAGCTCATTTTTGTGTCTTGATGGTCAAAGCTGCTCTGTCTGTATGTGCTGGAAGTCTGCTTTGCCCCTCCAAAATGGATTCTGCACCTGAATCTGTCCTTTGTGAAGACTGTCCACTTCCTCTTGCTTGCTTCTGTCCCATAATATAAGTTGGAAAGGTTGAATGTGTATTTCCCTTTCTTGAGATGCGAAAGTCATGCAGGAATTCTTGCCCATAACCTCCATCAAGTTAACGACGAAGCAGAGACCATCTCTGGGTGTCGCATAAAGCACAGGTCTCAGATGTTTTGCTCTCAAGGGGCCCAGGAAGGGCTCACCCAAATATATAACACAATCTGTTTGGACTCTTTAAGAGAGAGGAGTCAGAAAAAGAGAGCACTTGCACTACTTAATGCAGACATCTCCAGTGGAGCCGAAGTTGGAAGCCTTAACTCAGAGAGAGCCCTGGTCTTCTGGTATATCTTTCCTTTGTGAGTTCCCTCTTGGAACTCTCACTAGCCTTATGCCACACTGGACAGCACCTTCTTAGGTGGCTTAGAGGAGTTTATGCAAGAGGCTGATAAGGCCAGACCATCTCCAGTTACTTCCCCTGGTTGCAGTGCTAGTATCCACCTATTTTCTAGAAGAAGCAAAAATGTTTTTATCTCCCCTACTGCCCTCCTGACTTTTGTCCCTAAACCGTAAAGGAAGCAATTCCTTACACCTGCCAACGTGAACCAGAGACAGTAGTTGTGTAGAAGAACAGACAGCCCACTTCTGCAAGTTTGCTGTCTTGGTGTCCCTGCTGTTCTGCTGAGGAAGGCAGCTACTGCTTGTGTGCTTGGGAAACCCACCTGCTGCTTACCTCTGTGCAGCAGCTCAGTGAGGTGACAGGTGCTTGACAAGAAGGCAACCTTGTGCAGACACAGAACATACCCTGTGACCAGGCACCAGTCCATTATGGGAGGCTGCCAGCATCTCTGCTCATAGAAGCTCAGGGAATAGCGTTGCTCTCCAAAACACACTGTGCTTGGATGTGCAACTGAGATGTTGGGATTGGGAGGGATGAGGCAGGCAGCTGGCTGTGATGGTTCTGATAATTGCTTGGTTGGGATGTTGACAAGAACCAGATTCCTAAGATTACTGTAATTACCAGGCCCTTCTTTGTCTTCTTAATCAAGTTCTAGCAGAACTGACTGTCAGCTAGAGCTGACAAAATAATACTAAAGGTCACATTTAGCTGGTAGGATGGCAATTCCCAGGGCAAAGAATTCAGTGCTGCTGCTTTGACTTCAGTTGCGGTTGTTCAGCAGGACTGCTCTAAGCTGCCTGGGAAAATGTCTCTGCCACTGCTCCAGCACTCCGTCTTCTGGGCTCCACAAGCAGGCACAAGCCTTTATTTGCATTATTTTTACACGGACTTTAAAAATAAAATCCAACCCCCAGACTGAAAAGTCGCCCTTGTATTTTTCAGAGCAGCAGCTCTTTCCCTGGAGAGATCGTAAGCCTAGGATTGCAAAGAATGTTCCCATGCAGCTTCCACAGCACCGCCCGTCATGGAAACGGGGGCTCTGCCAGGCAGCCGGCCACCCGAGGCAGCGCCGGCAGCCGGCTGCTCCTTCGGCACGCTCGCCGAGCGGCCCGCTCCGATGGGAAAGGCGAAGAGCCGGCGCCGTGCCTCTGCCTAGCGGCTGCGTTTTGACAAAGACGGGCCCGCGGGGCAGGACCTGGTTTAGATCGAGAAACGCGACGCAACCTGGAGCAGCTGCGCGGGGCAGGGGTGCCGGACGCGTGCCACCGGCTGGCCTCCCGGCAGGACGCCGCCGCTCTCCCTCTTTTCCCGAGGAAGGCGAGGACGGAATTCCCGGTCAGCGCCTCGGGAGCAGGCGCTCAGCCTCCCCGCACGGCCGCTCCGGTCCAAACGGGCGCGAGCCGAACGCCGCCGGCCCCGCTCCGCTCGAGGGCCGAGCCCGGCCCGGCCCGGCGCCGCGCTGCGCCTTCCCCCGGCGGGGGCGCGGGGCTGGCGTTGGGCGGCGGCGCCACCCCGCGGCGGAGCGGGGCCCTGCCGCCGACACCGGCCCCGCAGCCACCCGGAGCAGAGGGGCCTCGCGCCGGGCCCCCGTTGCGGTCGTTTCGGATTCTTCCTGGAGCTTTCGAGGAGCGTGCTCGTCGTGGGCCTCCCCTCCTGAAGCGCTCTGTGAGCGCTGGTCAGGTCTGGCCGCCTCTCGGTGCCCGCTCATCGCGGTTCAGGCACACGCGCTCTTTCCATTGACCACCTTTAAGCGCAGGGTGGCGGCCAAAGGTGGGCTGTTGAGGGCCCCGTGTGCTTTAACCGCTCTGCTATCTGGATGTGCAGTGAGCAGATTGTTTGGGGCATGGAGACAGAAGGGGGGCAATGAAAATACAATCCTAGAGGAGGCCAGAGCAATTAGTAATGGGAGCACGGAGCAGTGACTTTGGGTGCAAAGCACGTTCCCTGCCATGTAGGCACTTCCATGTATCAGTCACCCTAGATTTGGCCTCGTATCTAGTAAAAGCTACAAATCCTTAGGTAAAGCCTTAATCTAATGTGTAGAAGTGATACTCAGTAGAACGGTTTTAAGATTCAACGTTCATATTTACCCAGCCTGTGACAGGAGGCCATGAGAACAGCTGTGACCCTATTAAGACCTCCCAATCTGCCCTGCAGACAGCCTAATTGCCTGGTGGCATCGTAACCTGCTCAGCAGGGTAATTGGTGCTCTGACACTAATACCTTGCTCGGGCAACGTGCTCTGATGGGCAATTTTGTGTCCCTCTTGCTGCCGAATGTGCAAGTTCACTGTCTGGATAAGGTCGTGTAAGATCACTGTCTGCTTAAAATACGCTTTTTATATAACTTGATGGATTTGTGCAATGCTCCATAAGCTGCTTGTAAAGGAGTCATTTTTGTATTTATATATTTGAACTTTTCAGACTGGGGTTTTCAAAAGTTCATTGGCACTCACATCATGGGATAAGATTAAGCCATGAGGTTCAATAGAACTTTTCATTTTCCATGCTGTTGTTTGAAGGAGTCTTTGATTCATATCTGAATGAGTAAATCATGTCAAACAACTCAGCTGCTCTGGGAAAGGTGGAGAAATTCTTGATTACTACATGCTGGCATTTCAGCCTGCATCCTTGCTGTAGGCAATAGCCTGTGAAACATTCCAGTGTGAAGAGATGTGCTGATGGAATTTCACTGGCATGGAAAATGCCCTGGAATGTTTCAAGAACTCCATCACACAAGGAAAGACGTGCTGGAAATAAATACTGGGTGTTGGAGATATTTTGGTCTGTTTGGTAGGTCCATCCCGGGTCAGCTATAGTGTGGAGGCATACAATTTAATGAATGTTCTCTTATGAGCCTTAAAGGAAGGAAAGGACTGCCCAGGTTATGATCTGTGATCTTTCTTTCTATACTTTTCTCCTTGGGAAGGTTGGAAAATGTAGCAGCCAGTCAAGGAAATACATACAATAAAAAAGGGCTCCTACCCTTTTGAAACTTGTTAGCAATTACCAGCACAATTTTGTTTGGGTCTTTCTTGCCCCACTGTGAAGAGGTCTGATGAAGCAGGTGGTCCTGATATGAGAGGTATTGGGGGTAGGGTGGGAGAGGAACAGCTTTGGGGAGAACAGCTGCAAAGACCTTCCGTGTCCAAGCAGGACAAGTTTGATCCAATGGTTATGGGGATGCCCAGCAGCATGCCTGATGGATTGAGGCACAGACGTATGCTGTACAGCGACCCCCCCTTTTGTTCTGTTACAATGGTTTCTGCAGCTGAAGAGCAGCTCTGTGCTGGGGAAGCATTTCATTGCCACAGAGGGTGATGGCTGATGTAAACCCAACCGTCGCTGTTGAGCAACACAGCATGCTAGCTGCGAGCTGGAGCCCAGCGGTCACATACTTCCCTACGACAATGACTCTGCAAGCAAAGGCTGCAGTGTTGAAATGCCCTCTGTGTGCCAAAAGGGGGGTGGGCGATAAGCTACACAACTCTCCTCCTGGAAGCCCGAAGCAGAGGGTCCAAGAACAGCAAAAGCTGGCATCTTGGTGACACTGTGGTGGCTGCCTGCAGGCCTGTGGGAG
Source organism: Anser cygnoides (assembly GCF_040182565.1). Lineage (NCBI taxonomy): Eukaryota > Metazoa > Chordata > Aves > Anseriformes > Anatidae > Anser > Anser cygnoides. The sequence goes on along the minus strand of NC_089885.1, from coordinate 21,653,264 downwards.
TGCAGGACTGATAAACACACCATTTTGGTATTGCAGGCATTCCTGGTACTGTTGGTCTCGTGTTGTTTCTGCAGTTGTCTGAGGCTTAACTGAACAGCAGAGCATCTGCCTGAGGTCAGACAAGGGGCCAGCCAAGCTGGCACCCTATCGCTTAGGGTTTGCCAACAGCAGATGCCAAGGAAAGAACTGAAGAACAGAGTAACTGGTATCTGCATGGTGCACTCCCATTCTCCAGTTATCTGTGACTCAGAAGCCTTTCAGAATTAGTATCTCTGAACTTAAAAGTCCTGATGCATTTTTCTTTCCTGACTTTTCTAATTACTTTTGCCAGCAATGGCCTCTTGAGCGATGACCATATCGGAACACTGCTCTGCAGAGCTGCTTTTCCTGATGCATTCCCATGCCAGAAAAGGCCTGGTACCGTTCAGGTCCTCCAATAGCCACAGGATGAGAGTGTGCAAGTTTAACACAGACCTTTGCTTGTTATGCAGTCTAGCAACTAGACATGCTCTATACCCAGGATGTTCATCTGATAAGATCACCAGAAACTGGCAGCAGAGAAACTTGGCTAATGCATTGTTTCTGAACATAGCATGCAGAGAAAGGTAACTTATCATGATCAGTAAAAGACAATGATTAGCATCCAAAGCACAATCTCTTGTGGGGAGAGAATCAGCACAATCCTGGCTTTTTGATGACTTACATGCTTGTTAAAAAATTCTGCTATTAAAGAAAAAAAAAAAGGTGAATCCATGGCTGTTTTCTTAGTATTCTAGGGCAGGATTCTGTTATTAGGGGTAATGCGTATGCAGTAACTGCACTGACATCAGCAGTGAATAAAATAGATCTTCACAGATCCAAATTTCTTTAAGAGAGAGTCTATCAAAGTCTTACCCAGTGTAAGACTTATTCTTTGCCTAGCCACATAACAAGATTACTGCAAGAGAAAACATAGTCCTTTGAGGGAGTAAATACAGGAAAATATGGCTTTATTTTTCGATGATGTGGTGAAATTAAGGAGATAGATAGCTGCAATATGAGCTTATTTTGAAGGAAAACCTCTAGGCAAGGTTATGATTCTTAGCACATGAACAGAGAACTGGTCTCTGCTGAACGGGATGGCAGACTTGGGGAAAACAAAAGATGGTCTGGTTTTCCTCTCCTCATATAAAAATCTAGGCGTACTAATTGATGTGGAGTAGGAACGGACTCAAGCTACCTGAACCCACTTGACCTCTGCCTGACATTCTTTTTCTACTTCTTTGGAATTACAATACTTACACTGCTATTATTCATTTTATACTACTATTATTAATAGTGTATGCTGTACAGAATGTGTTTTGGGTCATTCAATGACTGTGACAGTTAGTGGGGTTTTCTTATCTGTCACTGTCCATCTGAAAAACAGCTTTGAGCCTCTTGGTTTGTGCCCTTCTCTCTCTCTCCCTCTCTTTCCTTAACCAGAAGTCTAAAATAAAAGTGACAAACACATAATCAACCACGAACAGAAACATCCTCCATTTGCTAGAGCCCAGCCTCTGACTCTTACCACTGTGTGCCTGCCTGAGAAGGGGGCAGGAAGGGAGGGAGATAGCATTTACAGCAAAATGGAAGGTCCATGTGGTATGATTATTTTTTTTCTCTTTTTGGAATGAAGTAAGGGTTCAAAATGGAAAAAATATCTTCACATGACTCAAAGCTCAGGTTAGCCAGAGAGGCAGAGTTTAGCCGAGTGTCTGTTTTGCAGAAGGAACTAGCAAACAGGCAGACTAGTGGTGAAGTCTTATGTCCACAGGCAGACTGGTGGCAAGGATGCAATGTCTCTGACCTAGCTTGCTGGCCAAAGAGATTCTTCCCGCGAGGCCTGCTGCGGGGCTTAAAGGCCTTTGTTGCGGGAGGGTCTCCCCAGTGAGCTCCTCCATCATGTACAGCTCCTCCATCATGTACTGCCTTCAAGAAATAGTTGTCATTTTTTCCTGCATTGGTGTAGGTTTTTTTTTGTTTGCCTTTTTTTTTTTTTTGTGCCTCGAGCTAAGCTGTGGCTTCATCCTCTGTCTTCTGGAGGTTGACAGTGCTCATCCCCTTCCACTCCCTGGAGGATCCAGGTCCATGAGTGCTTCTAGATGTAAGGCTCAGAATTGCTCCTGGCCTCCCTTTTCCTCCTCTCCTCACCTCTCATAGTGGTATGGTCACTCATGTGAATGACCTTCTTTGTACTGTTTTTTCTTTCTTTTTTTCCCCCTGTGCACATTTATGCTAGGCTCACACTGGACCCCTCAGCTTTGCCTATACACCATCTGTAACGTGGAGAAGGGTAAGAGTTCGGTGACATCTGGAGAAATCGCCAAGTGCTGTGCTCAGCTCTGACTGCTGGAGGGTGCGTTCCTGTCTTCTTTAGAGCCTCAGGCACTGACACTGTGCTGCAGGCAGGGCACATCAGCAACTGCTGCTCAGAGACAGCTCAGGAGAAAGTCCAGCAGTGACTGGCTCTTTGGGATTTAATCTGAAAGCTCCCCCAAGACCCATGGATGGAGGCAAGTCAATTGAAAATGATACTGAAAATAGCCAGTGCACAGGGAAATAGCGCTCTTCACATGAGAGGAGAATCTGAGGGAGAGCGGTTTGGTATTTTTTAGTTTGATATAGGAATAATTTGTGTTTGCATCACTTGGTATAGTGGCGTAAAAGCTGTTGGTCTCAATTCTTGATGCTGCAGGACGGCAGAACTGGGTTGTATGAGAAAACTGAAATGAAAGGCAGCCACTGATGATTGTCATCAGGCCTGATTTGGTCTATATAGCTTTAATTGCTTCATCAAGAGGAGCATGTTGGCTTTGAAGATATTTATGCAATGAATTGTCCCAAGGGAAAATCTCCTGCTGTCCTGTGAAGGTACACTGACGAGTGGTGCAAACTCAGCATTCATCTGGCATTTACTAACTCAGTTAAGATTAATGAATACAGAGCAGTGCAGATGTAGAATGAGCCTGAATGTGTGTCTGTGTCCAGTACAAACCTGCTAATTCTTTATGGCTTATTTTATGACAGGTTAAAAGTACAGTAACTTGAAACTAAAATGCAAAATAACTTACTGTGTGCTAATCAGACTGTCTCTCTGACCCATTTTAGCCACTTTTTTGTGTTGTTTTCCAAGACAATTTTGTGGTTTGGGTAACAACGTGTAAAGACCTCTGAGATGGTATTTGTTGGCCATCTGTAATCTGCCCAGCTTCTCTACCTCCCTTCTTCCCCTTCCCAGAGCAGGCCAGAGAGCTGCATGCTGCAAATGTACTGAAAAAGCTAGCTTGATTAGGAAATATTGAGTGCAATTTCAAGGCTATTGCACTGAGTAGGGTAGTGTGGTGACATTTGTAAGCTGCAGAGGAAGTCAGCTTTGCAGTGAAACATCCACCTTAGATATCAATGTTGGTCTGCAGGACTGCGCGGCAGTTAGGTGCAGCGTGAAGAAGAGCATCTTGGCTGGAGAGGGGCACTAGATCAACCCGCTGCAAGGTTTAAAGGTCTGTGTTGGTACCTCTGCTAGGAAGTCTGACAGAAGCTCGTGCTGACATAACTGAATAAACTTCAAGCTAGCTGATTTGGATGGTACCATGGAATGCAGACAGGGAATTCGTTGCAGGTTGGCAGTGAAGGATCCCAGCTCCTAACACAAAGTTTGCAGTCATGCCCTTGGGCCTTTTTGTTGGATGTGAAATGATCTTGCTGCTTTTCACACTGGTTCAGTTTCATTACTGTTTTTTATCAGTCTGTTTCTTGCTCTGGACATGTAAAGTTAGTAATAATTTGTGTAACCACCCAAGGGGAGCAAGAAATATCCAAAGAGCATTTTTCAGGGTGATTCTGTTCCTAGATTTGCAAGGCTTGCTATCAGGTGCAGCCAGGTGACACAAAAATGAGCAGGACAAAATCATCAGACTTGCAGTAAGTCTCCTAATCTCCTCTGTATTGCATTCCCACAAAGAGTGGAAATAAAATATCTGCCTTTTTTTTCTTTCTATAGTTCACCTCAAAGGTGACCCATTTCAAAGCCTTTTGGGTACAGGCAAGAGAAAGGGAGAGTGAAAAAGAAACCTAGGAAAAAACTATACAAACTACATGAACAAGCCTATTTCTTTCCTCCAATTAAAACCAAAGCAAAACCAACCAGACCTTTCCATTCCTCTTTTATTATATATTTTAAAACACAGGCAGATGAAAGAGGAACTTGAGAGTAACTGTATTCCTCATTATCTAACTATCCCTCAGCACAAGGGCCAAGTTTTTCTTTTAGCAGGGAAGCTGGTGTCCCCAGCATCCACATGTAGGCTCAGAAGTAGCCTGTGTGCAGTTCCAAGGAACTCAGAATACACAGTTACTCTCAGACATGTGTGTTTTCCAGATCAGGGGTTTGGACAGAACTGCAGAAGCATAGTAAAATATGTGGCTGCAGCCCAAGCATGCTGATAATGTAACTGAAAGCTGCTGGAGATCCTCTAGCATTTGCTGCTGGGGCCTGCATTAGCAGGAGGATCTCCGTGCGGTTTGGCTGTAAAGCCAGGACAGAAATGGGGAGGCTGGGAAGGGAAACCTGTGAGGCAAAAATTGGAAAGGAAAGATAGCAGCTGAGCATTGGGAGTGAGAAGATCAGTCCTGTAAGAAGGATAACAAAGTCTTCATCACACTGGCACTGCTAGCTGTTGGCAAACGCTCTTGGGACAGTGCAGGCACAAAGTGACGCTTTTGATGAGTCTTCACCTGAAAAAATGTAGTATGCCATATTCTCCACACTAAGGAATCTCTCTCTAAAATTTCTGCTTTTGCTTGAATCAGTTTGGCTTCTGTATTGATAGTTTGAGCACAGATAGCTCATTGGCTGCTGTTTCGAGCTGCGTTGACTGGCCTTGCTCCTGGGCAGGTTAGATGGAAGTAGCACTAAGAGATGATGGCGCATCTACCTTAGGGTACCCAGTATTGCAGGCAGGCCATGAGAGGACAGGAGGTGAGAAACAGAGGATCTTGCTTTGGTTATAATTCCAAATGACTCTGAACAAAGCATTATTTCTTACTTTTCTGCATGAACCTCGGCAGCCCTTGTCCCTGCTCCTTATGCAGCCAAGAGACACAAGAGACCCCTCAGGGCCAAGCATGGCAATGAGCCTGTCCCCTGAGCCAAAGCCTTCCTGGCAGTCTCTGCCCTGCACTGTGGCCCTCCTCACAGCTCCTCTGGTCCCACACGGCTTGGATTTGCTGTGGGCTGGGCAGCTGAGGGGTGGCTGGCTGTGGGCAGCCAGCGCAGCTGCCCAGGCCACTTCCCTGTGGAAATACCAGGGCCGGCAGGACAATGCCTTCAGCTGGGACATGAAGAGAGAAGCAGCACTGCTCTGGTGGCCCAGGCCTGCTGAGGTGACATGGCTGCACGGGGTGAGGGCTGTCCCAGCTGCCTCTCACCCTGCTCTGAGCCTTGCAGCCTGGCGCGGGATGGGGAGAACAGCTTTCACAACCTGGACGTGTTGTCACTCGCATCCAGACGTTTCCTGTTATCTAACCTCAGCCTTATCTTCCCCATTCGCAGCTTCCTCTCGAAGGAGGAGCGGCCCCTTCAAAAACGAGCTGTGTGCCTGGGCTGTGCCCCCACCACTGGGGCCAGCCCCATGCTGGTGCCCCTGCCCTGGTGGGGCCCGGCTAGCTCAGCACGGTAGGTGCCAGCTCCCCATCCAGCTGGCTGACGGGTGGCTGGGGATGAGGGGGGGGATCACCCCCGGGGGTGGTTGCCCCATGGACCGCTGGTGGTGGGGTGCCAAAACACGTGGGATGCCTGCATCCCTGGCAATGCAGAAAGCTGTTCTGCCTCCATTACACCACCAGTTTCCAGGGGACCGGAGCCAGCTCAGATTTGGGTTGCCTCCCCTCCATGTTGGGAGCCCATCTTCCTAAACCAGAGGAGCTTTTTTGGTATTTCCCTTTGGGGAGGAGCTGTGGTGTGGGGCAGTGTATGCTTCTGCAAGCACAGGGTTAGGGCATGCAAACTTCTCCCATCTCAGACAGAGAGTGCTGTCCTTGGGACCCTGATTCATTGATGAGGGTGAATGACAATTTATATCATTAGCGATGCGTACGTAGCCTACTTGATACAGGGATGCACGTGCTTCCCACTGGGCTCACATGCACGTACGCTACAGATGAGTTGCTGGCTGTAGGGAGATTTTGATCTCAATTAGTCATAGATGAGACACCGCAAACGAAGAGTGGGGGAAGTTGTGGGATGGAGGAGGGTTTTACCAGGGAGAGCTGGTGTCCCAGCCAGGCGCAGCCATGCTCTTCAGCTCCTTTTCTTCGCTGCCCATTGACTCCAGGCTGTCAGATGAGTGGTCACCTGCGCACCTCCTTCCCTCCCCTTCACAGCTGAAGGCAGAGTCCTCTGAGCGCTGCGGAGGAGCCAGGGCAGGGGCTGGAGATCAAAGGTGAGTACAGGGGGATGCGGGAGGGCACGCGGCCAGCAATGCCAGGTAATGGGTTTATCAGGCCCTTCCTGGTCCTTTTGCGCAAGCTGTGAGGTGCTGGTTGCAGCGTTTCTGGTTCCTGCTCTTGCAAGCTGTTCCTGCAGCCATAAGCGAAACCCACAACCTCCTCACCCGAGTGTTTGAATGGTGCCTTGTGCTTGTGACTCTCTGTGTGCTGAGCTGTGGGGCAGACAGGAGCGGGGACCAGTGCATCCTGTTTTTCTGTCCCTTACAGCAATCCCGGGCCTGAGGTCTGGATCAGGGTTGCTTTTGAATGTCCCAGACCTCAGCAGTGTGCCTGCCAGGGGCGTACCTGCTCCTGAAGAGGGGGGGTAGCAGGGTTGGCCCATCCACCTCGCTGTCCCACTGGACAGGTTTTACCACGAGTGCTGATCTGACAGGAGAGGCGGGTTTGATCCTGGGTGCTGCAGGAAAGCCTGTCCAGGACCTGGGCCTGGCACTGAACTGCTGCAATAGGGGTGCAGCTCTGCAAAGCCCTGCTGAAGAAGGCTCCAAACAGCATGCAGTGAGGGCACCAACACAGCACCGACGTGTCACGCGTGGCACCGGGCAGAGGGGCGGGCAGCCTTGCTGTCTCCTGCGTGACAGTGCCCGTCAGCGCACTGCTGTGTGCAGACAGATGGACAGTGGTACCAGGAGAGCCTCCACGGCGAAAACAGAGGGAAGGTATGGGAAGGAGATGTAGAGGCACAAGGTAGGAGACTGTGTAGTTTCCCATTAGAAGTGGGGCTAATTTGTCTGTCAGGAAAAAGTGCTGGATTATGCTTTTCACTTTTTGGAGCAAGTTTGAAGAGTGAAAGTCAGATTCACAGGGCAAGATGGAGAAGACGTTTATTGTGAAGCAGGGATAGGCAGAGGGGACAGACAGCTTGGGCTGAGCAAGGAGGGGCTGCTCTCAGTCTTTTGACAAAAGCAAGGACAAAAACCAACGTACATAGGGCTGTGTGGTAGAGGTAACAGGGTAGCACAGGAAGACAGCACCAGGAACGTGTGGCTGGTTTATGCTTCCTGCAGCTGCTTAGGGATAGTCCTCACTGATGCGCTTCAGACTCTCACCCAGGTCCGCACCAAAACTGGGGCAGTGGCTTTGCTCACCAAGTCACGGTGCCTAGGAATTTTCCTTAGGACAAGGCAGCTGGTCACCACCTCATCCAGTGACCTGCAGCCCAAAGACCCCTGAAAGGAGAGGCAAGGGCCTTCCCAGTTGCTGCAGAGCCAGGGGGCGAAAAGGCCTCCAGGTTCCAGCAGGGGCAGGGACGGGGCTGTCCATGAAGCTGCTGCCCTATGCTGCAGTTTCACAGCTCCTCCTGGGGAGCAAGCAATTCATATGCCACTGAAAAGGCTCCATCTTCAACCCTGTGAGCCCTCTGGCAAAGCAGAATATGGCGCTGTTTGCAGCAATGGGCTCAGACTGGAGCTGAGCTGTATGGCAGAGCAGGTAGCTTAGAGCTGCTTTAGGACCTGCCAGCTAAAGAGCAGGAGTTAATAATGAACTGGCTGCAGCATTTGGCCTTTTGCTCTGTTTTTACGTTACTAGCTTATCCAAGTCAGAAGACGTGCTACAGGGAGATATGCTTGCGTATATAGCCCAGCTTGCCTGCAGTGAAGCAAACCCCTTGGGCTTCAGCTCCAGGCTTTGCTGGAGCCTGCCTTATAGATGAAATTGAACCTCCTGAGCCAAATATTCCAAAATTTGTCAGGCAAAGCTCACAGCAGTTTCAGCTGCAGCGTTGGGAGCATGAGAAGATCCTAAATGGATCAGAATGGCAGCCAATGGAAGTCTGCCATGAGCAAACTCATTTGAATTAGATTTGGTTATAACGAAGAATTCTAGCTCCTAGGAGAAGCATGTCCCAAGGTTTGCTGATGGCCAGGATCAGCAGACCCCATTCACCACAGATCTGTGGGGATTCTTACTTCTGCCATTTGGGTTTAACTAAGCAGAAAACAGCGATGGCCTTGATTCCAGCTCAAATCTTGAATAATAACTGCATGTCCTGAAATTGCTGCAATCTGCGTCTCAGGACATTGCCACTTAGCATGTGAAAAACACACAGCCACATGTTTACACATGTTATTAGGCTTAGAGTCAAACCTATGCAATAATTTTACTTTACATTTATTTTCATCACAAGTTGCAGAGCTGTCTCACAGCCATGTAAAAATCCCTGAGAGACGGTATGTGGCTTGGAGGGTGTTGAAAACAAAGCATTTTCTGACTTCAGTAAGGGACTTACTGGAGAATGGAGGAAGAAAAACTTTCTGTTTTTCCCCCAGAGTATGCACTTGATTGCTCAGTCTGTTTTATGACACTAAGCCTGTAGTTGGAAATACCCATTTTAGCCTGAAACCAGAAGCTCTGACAATGAAAAATCCATTCAAATGAGATACTATCATTACAGGGTGGGGTAGAAAGCTCTGTTCCCATCTGCTGATAGAATTATCTCCACTGTGTGACCCTCCTCTTATCTGTTGCTGACAGCAACGTTTCTTGTGGCTGTTTTCCCCCTCAGAAAGCCACAATGGGGGATTATTTTAAGCTGCAATAGCAGAAGCAATGCTCTGTTTTTTTACTCTCCCCCCACCCCCCCCCTTTTTTTTTTTCCTCCTCTCAAGGCCAGATCTCCCACTGTTAGAAATCAGCATTGAAGTTAAGGCAAGTCTAGTAACTGATACCTGCTGAAAAACCTGCTCAGTCTTTCTTTGTGCAGCTCAGCCCCTCCATCACACTTTGCTATGTCTGGGAGGTATTATGGGGGGACAGGTTTATTTTTCTTTTACCTCTGTGCTGCCAGTAGTTAGCATGCAGTACCTAACTCTTTACTGAAAGCGTTTTCAGGCAGAGAGAGCTCATCCTGGCTTTATTAAGACCAACAACAGCTATGTGAACCCTTCAGAACATGTTTTTTTTTTTTTCATTTTCCATGGTACTGCAGAGTTTGATTTGGAAGGAGAGGAATTTGACCAACCACACATCAGTTTGAATCGTGGTTAAACCAGTAAGTCTTTTGCTAGAATGATCTTAAATCAGCTTATTAGCACTGACATGAGTTTTCTAATACTCATGAAATGCACGCACTTCTTTTATCCATTGCAATGTGCTACTTTTATCTACTGTGGTTGAAATTTATTCCAAATTAAGAGCCAGAACAAAGGGCTATTTGCTATCTACATCACACTAAAGGTGTAACGTGGCGGGTAGGGGGAATGTAAGAATTGCAAAGCTTTTGTAGTAACCTCATCTAGAAGTTGATTTACTCTTTAAAGTTGTAGCTGTTTCTTTGCTGTTAAACCTTTTTTTACTCTGCTGTTTCTGGAGCACGTATAAAGAACACATATTTGACATTTTTTATTTTGTATTTTTACATTAAAAAAAAAAACAACAAAAATACATTCCCTTTTCATATTGATGAGATCCTATGATCATCCTTTTAAAATAGAGCCCCAGAAGTCAGATAGAAAAGATTAAATAAATTGCTCTCTGTGGAATGCTGTTAGCATACTGCAGCTGATTTCTACTTTTATGTCTTTAATGGTCAGCCTTCCAAAATATAATTAGCATAACCGTTTTAGTTTTTCATTTTGATACCAAAGATAGTTTGGCTGCTTTCTCAGAAACTGGTGCTGCTGGTCACATGAAATTAAGATCAGGGGACTAGGAAGGAAGCTAAAAGCGCCATGATTAAAATTAGGCTATAGCTGGGCCTGGCCTGCAGAGAATATGAATGACACTAAACTAGTGTTATGCAAAATGTGTGCAGTTTAGGAGTCACGATGAATTTTTCTAAGAGTTACATGTCAGAATTTCAGATTGTTTTTAGACTCAAATTCTGAACTGTCAACATCCCAGAATGACACAGTGCATGGTAGTACTTAGCAATATCTTCTCTTGCATATATTTTATTTAATTCAAGTGCTTTTCTGAATTTAATTAATACTCTTGTTAAAGTAACAGAGGAGTTGACAACATCTTCTGGTCTTTGTGCTAAGGAATACTGGGAGGAGGAGCTTATATTCATACTTAAAGGAACGTGGATTATGTCAGTGTGTTAGGGTGAAAAACTCCATTTATTGCAGGAGAGGCTTCTTCTGTGAGCTCGAAATGAAGCAGAAGGGGGTTGGTTTGACAACGGAAGAGAAAGTTTCACTTCATTCCCAAAGAAGTTCATTGTTTCTCTGTGTGGTGCTTTGGTTTTTATTTAATATCACAGTCTTTATAACATGTAACAGTGCAGCTTCATGCTGGCAGGCAGAGTTTGGGACTGAAGTTTGCAGGGACCAGAGGCTGCTGTGGCTGCTTTTTCTTTTTTTTTACTTTTTTTTTTCCAGAAGTGAACACACATGGCACTGGACTCTGAGCCAATGCTGGCAGCTGATCTTAATTCCAGAAGAACCAGTGGTGATCCTCTACATGCATGCACAGGGGCAGAGTTGTACTTTTTTTTTTTTCAGACAGTCTAGAAGGGTTCCTTCTTCAAATCTTTAGGTCTAGGTAAAAAGATTGGTTTTAGCTATCAGCAGTACAATAAGAGGTAAAACCCTAAGGCTATTCCTGCCGAAAGGAACTTCATCTTTGGCATGTATAGAGCCAGGATTTCACCCCAACCTGTACCACAGGGACCCAAATAAAAGAAATTAAATCTGAGAAGCCTGGAAAACTTGTTTAAATTTAGGAGGATAAAAATGAAAGCTGTGAAAAGTCTGTTAGATTATCATGCCCTTATCTCTAACCAATGCAGAACTGTTCCACTGCAGTATTGCAGGGCTGTCGTCAAGACTGTGTGTGTCTAGAGAGACATTGGTCTTCATGATGATGTACCCAAATGGCATGTCTGAGCATTTGGATGGACATTTTGTCAATATTTCAAGCTACCAAGGTAGATGTATAGCTAAGGCAGAAGGTTAGTTTAAAACTTGGCATCATTTCCAGCTCCACAGAGCTTTAGCCTTTGAACTAATACAGTGGACATTTCCCTCAGCAGAAGGCAATGTCTGCTTGTGTGGTTCTCCCTTACCCAAAGAAAAACATTGGAGGGGGAAATGCGGGAGGGATGATGACAGTTCGCTAACTGGAAAAAGTCTCTGAAGTTTAACAGGAGGTTCAAACCTTCTTTTCCCTTTTCATTTGCCCAGGACAGCATCTCAGTGAAGACTGTGACAGCCTGGAGAGAGCTGCAGTGCAGCACTGCGTGTATTTGACAAGCTGAGTTCGACACTCAGTTTGGCAGAGTGTCAGTTTGTCAAATACCCCAAGTGAGGCACTTGCTGAGCAACACAGCCGCACACCGAGGGAACTGACTCTCCTTCCTTGACTTGGGCAGGAGCCTTTGCATCTGTGTTCTGATCCTCTCTGTAAACGTGACAAGGTATTGAGCAAACTTGCTGAATGCCTGACTGATTCCATGCTGTCAGGTTTCCTTTCCACCCCAGTTTCGGAAGTGTCTGTTGGGGTGTAATCCTAACAGCAAACTGTTGCAGAAGTGGAGCTGGTACCGTTCCTCTGTGTTGGGAAAACAGCCAAGGACAACACTGTTCTATGTCACAGCGCTGGCTAGCAAGCTGTTAATAAATATGGTGTTCGGTTAATAAAGGTTCTGGCAACTATAATCATACCAATGTGGGTGACGGAAGCATTAGCCTTAATATCATTTTTGGTGGATTTTTTTTGGATGTGTAGGAATCTTTTGTTTTAATTGAAGCTGGAGTACAAATTTATGAGGTTTCTGATTAAGTTCCCCCATTCTGTTAGCCAGTGTGAAGTGCTTGTTTGCTCCAGCTGTTTTTAAGTAAGTCTATGGAGTCCATTGCTTTTTCTTGAAATCATGTTGTTTGGAGAAGACACCTTGTTTTTGTCTGATTATTCCTAGTCAGCACTTGCAGCAAGGTTGCCTATTGTAGCTTTTGGTATATTTCAGCTATTTTATGAAATAATTCCCTCTAAGTCATCTACTTGAAGATCTAATGATCGGTCAGCATTTTTAATGACTGATGTGACATATCAGATAGGTAGCTGGAGATATTTCTTGGGGTGGGGGTAACAGAGGGTGAGTGCCTTACCCAGTATGACAAACCACATTCCCTGAAAGCATTTAAATTAAATTCAGAAACTAAGAGAAATTCCCAACACTCTACTGACTTTTTTTTAGGACGGCACCACCAGTAAATTTTGCAATATTGATAAACTTTAATACTAAGCCACTTTTTTTGTTGCTGTTGCAACTATTTCTTGCTAAATATTTTCTAGAAGTTGGAGTTTTTACAAAGTTGGGACCAATGAATATATGGCGTTGCCTAAGCAAATTATGTTCTGCTTTCTGAATAAGTCCTATCAGTAGGGCTTATTGTGCACTTCTGGACAAACACAGTCCTAGTCATTGTGACTCACACTCCCGTGGTCTCTCTCTTGCACCTACACATGACTCATGGACATCACCCTGATCTCTGTCACTGAGGTCAGCTTCAGAAAAGAGAACAAAGTCTATTATTTCAGGGTTTGTTTTGTCTCCCGTGGATCCTTAATGCAGCAGGCAGATATATCAACCCCAACCCTTTCTGCCTTCACAGACCTCAAGGTTTCAATAGGCCTGTCTTCTGCACAGCAGCTAGCTGAGCACTCCTTTTAAGCTCTTCACTGTTGTTTCCTCATTTATGGTTTTACTTTCAGAAAAGTTTGCCCCTCTGCTTTTTAGGGGAAGAAAGTTAACCCCTTCCTCTTCTACAGGAAATACCAAATTACAGTGGAACAAATTCCTCTATCAGAGACTTCTTCTCTTTTCTCCCTGTTGAGAATGGCAGGTACAGAAGGGCTCTGAAATCCAGGGCAAACTTGGCAGTTTAGAAGCCAACATCCCCATGGTTGTACGAGCCCTGCAACTGCGCTCTGCTTTGAAGTGAGTGGAGCTGCAAGTCTCATGACAATGTGCTAGCCACTAGAAATAGTGTGTTTTTTTTCTGGAGACTCGGTAGTTTCAGAGAGGAAGCTGAGGTTTCCTTTCTGTGCTGGTGCGGAGCTGGCCTTTAGTGGATGAGTCATGTCACCGAGTGAGTGACCAGTGCAAGGAAGGGAGAAGTTCTCTTGTTTGATGGAGGTACACAACAGCAAAGCCCTTTACAGCTTTCAGAAGAAAAATGTTCTTTTTCCAACAGTTTTTACTGCCAAACATGCCAAAGATATAAATAAATAAATAACCACACTTGCTGCATAGGGAAAAACAACAACCTATGCACTGGAGAAAGGCTTTTTGTTTCCATTGGTCTGTTGCTGATGACCAAAGATGTTTTGCTGCCCCAACTAGAGGGCAACTGAGGTACTTGAGATGTGTTTCACCTGGGGCATCTGCTACTTTTTTTTTTTTTCTCTGCAGCCTCTTCTAGACTTCAGGGCTTCTGAAGAAACTGTCTGGAACTCCTCAGAGCAGATCAGTGCTGGGACGAACCAAAATGTGGAAAAATCACGGTGTTACATAGTAATGGAACTTGAAATCACGAGCTTATAAAGGCAACAAATCTTGCAAAAACCATTAGGCTAACTGTAAATGAATGAGAATGGAATTTGGGGAGGAGAAAGAGAGTGTCTCATCCTGCATTTTTGGGCTGGATCTGCTGTGATGAGGATGGGGAAGCTGAGAAGTTTTCAGTTCCTCTCCCACATAACATAACATTGACCTCACACCACACGCTTTTACCCTGCATGCACAGAGCTGCAGCTCCTCATTCCCCTGTTTGTTGGTTTGGTTGTTTTGTTTTGTTTTTGTTTTGCTTTACCCCTGAGACCACTAATGCCAACAGCAGCTGTTTCAACATGGTGTCTCCAAGGCCAGCTTCTGGGAGGTGCGCTCTGCAGTGAATGCATGAGCTACAACAAACACAGCAGTGCAGGGATGGCCTACTTCAGCCCCAGGTGCAGGGCAGAAGAGCCCCTCACACATATTTCTAGGGGTCCCAGCACTGCTTGTCCTTGGCAGAGGGCAGCTGGCCGTGTGGGAGGGAAGCACCAGCATGCAAGCCCAGAGCAGGTGCTGCGCAGCCTGGGGTCATGGCCAGGCCCCACCAGCTGCTGCTGGGAGGCACAGCAGCCTGGCACTGCAGCACAACTGCCCCTCAGTGCCCGCTGCTGTGGATGTGAAACCCTGCAAAAGGCACAGTAAAATTTTCTTTCTGATCTTGTCTTACAATCACTAACGTCCTAAAGATGTGTCATCGTAATTCAGGGCACTGAAGGTAGAAGCAAGGCTCTGTTCTTTCCAGTGCTCAGGCCATAAAAATCTACCTGACTTTGCTCTTAGGCTGCTGGCCCAGGAAAAAGGAAGAGCCGGGTGAGCGGAGACAACAGCCATGAGGGTTCCAGTCAGTGCTGAGAAGGAGGGTTTGCACATCCCTGAGCTTGTCTGCTTCCCCCATGCTCCCCCAGCTGCTTTGATGGATTTAACAGAAGCCAGTGACTCTCCCTAAAAATCTGCTTTCCTTAAGGAGGCATCCCCACCCCTGCTGGTGATCCACCTGCCAAGTCCATAGGATGGCAGCCGGTGTCCAGAGGGGTCTGACAGACAGAGGGCCCTGCACCATGGCAGCACACCAGCAGTGCCAGTACATGTAAGATGCTAATGATAAACAAAGAGTAAACAAACCAGGCTATTGGGTAACAAAGCTTCCTGCAGGAAATGTGCTTCAGCTGAAGTCAGGAACAGCTAAGCATGCAGCTTGCTGCCTTTGTAAAAAGGCACATACAGTCTGTTTATTTTTGCAAGAGCTCCAGGAATGCCCTGGGGTATGTTTAAGCACAGGTAAGAGATCACACACCCCACAGCCAAGCCTACACCCCGTTAGCACTGGGTTTATAGATGAAGGCTCCTTGTCAGGGCTGCACATAATCTGAACTTCATGAGCCTGGCTAGTGTTGCATTAAAGACTGACCTCAAAGATCAGCCCTCCTGATTGAGAGGAAGGCCTTGGCAGTGCGAAGTATGGCCTTGTAGCTCAGGAACCACCTGGCAAAACAAAGAAGCCAAAAATCCACTTTCTAAGAAGAGTTTTAAAACTAATGTAGGGAATGGGGACTTCCTATTTTGAAGTGGATCTTGTGATTTTAGAGCAGTTGGCAGCAGAAGCACGGCAGCTCTAAAGCCTTCAAGCAGCAGATTGCCACCCCCCCCCCCCCCCAG
Organism: Anser cygnoides; assembly: GCF_040182565.1. Classification (NCBI taxonomy): domain Eukaryota; kingdom Metazoa; phylum Chordata; class Aves; order Anseriformes; family Anatidae; genus Anser; species Anser cygnoides. The sequence goes on along the minus strand of NC_089885.1, from coordinate 21,637,582 downwards.
CTTCAGTCTCTGGCAAAGAAAATCATTTGCAGTGTGGACTGGTAGAAAACAGCTGTTTTTTGCTGGGAAGAAAATGTTCAAGTCCTTGAGGAAACAATAAATAGGGAGCTGCACAACATTTTTTTAAATAACTGCTTTTTAGAGCAGACAAATGTATTGAGCAATGCTATGACATGAAAGTTAAGGATTCTAACACTTGAGCTAAATCACAGGCAGTTTTTTATATCCTTTAGATGACCTCTCTTCTCAGACTCTTGAGTGTATTTCAGCCTTCCACTGGCAGTGAAGGAAGACTTAGTACTAAGCATCCTCAGAGTCCTTCTAACCTCTGACAGTGATGTTGCAGCATTACATTTACCTCCCTACTGTGGGTGGTGCATTCCCAAAAAACTAGAGCTAGCTGAAGCATCTGGAAGAAAAGCGCTGTTGGAAACCCTTCAGCCCTAAACTTGCTCAGCTCGAGCATGGCTGGTTCTAACAAACTCACTGAAATGGGAGTTCTTCCATCGGCTTCAGGTCTGTCTGCTGTCATCACTGTTCCAACAGACTACTGCTGTACCCTAGTGTGCTCACACTGCAGCAGTAGGTGGCTGCAAGCTTGTGAATGTGCATGTGGAGGCAGCAACGCAACCGTGACATGTACCATTCTGGGGTGTGGTGAGGGCTGTAGTGGTGAGAGCAGTCTGATGTGGGCTGACTCGATGCCTCCCTTCTGTCCTCTCCTGTTTAAAAGGTTAAACTCAACTCAGACTTCAAGGTCAAACTGTGGCCATGACTGTACCCCGCCCTACCTGCTCTGCAGAACTAAACGAGAAGACAGAGCAAAAGCATAAATTTGCAGGCATCAGAAAAATGAAGGCACTGGATGGTAAAACAAGGAAGTCAGAATCCATATGCCACAAAATGGTGGTTGCACACTAGAACAGGCTCCCCAGTGAAGCAGTCACTGACCAAGCCTGTCTGAATTTAAGAAGAGATTGGACTGTGCACTTAGTCACATGGTCTAAACTTTTGGGCAGACCTGTGCGGTGCCAGGAGTTGGACTTGATGATCCTTATGGGTCCCTTCCAACTCGGGATATTCTATGATTCTATGATTCTATGAAAATCCTTTGAAGCATTTCATATTTGCCCTGGAAAAGAAATTACATTGCACTAACCACGCACTTTTCAAGGCTTTTTACAAACATGAATGCTCACAGCATCCCCATAATGTAGGTCAGCATAACTATCACAGTTGTAACCAGACTCTGGAACCAGTGTCATGTCCCACACAGCAAATCAGTGCCAGTCTATTGAGTCCAGGGAGGTTCCTTGAACAATTACTATTACAAATGTCTCAAATCTTTCTCTGCAATGCTTCTATTTAATCATGCCTCTGTCTTCCACATTGAAAATTAAAATGTTATCATTTTTTTCTCAACACCAGGAGAAAAACAAGGTGGCAGTTAAGAGGTTCATCACCTACAAGGCCGTTTCCAGTTTGATTGCAAAAATGATATTCCTGGCATATCAACCATCTCTATGGTCCCCTTACTATCCTCTAATAAAAAAAGACTCAAGGAAAAAAACAATCTTTACAACCAGTGTTTGCTGAACTGTAAAATCCAGGGGACATCCATTTCTAGCACAATTCCTGGCTCCTCACCCTCCGGCATGTCCTAACAGGGGAACATGCACTTGAGAGTACATCTTGCTGGTGTTATTAGCTAACAGTGTTGCACCCAGCAACATTTTGACCTGGAGGCTGCTCAGAAATGATTTTCTATATAAAAAAATAAAAGTAGGTAGGTAGATAACCACTTGGCTGAGGGTTTGTGCACCAACGGGCAGGGACTCATTTGCCAAAGACGAAGAAGGTTATGCAGTTCCCCTGGATTTAAAAAAAAAAAAAAAAAAAAAAAAAAAAAGCACTAAGACTGGTATATTTATCAGAGGAGAAGGCAGGCAGGAAGAATAGTTTCCCTTGGTAAAGTTTACCATTCAATATCTGCAGCCCCATCTTCTGTACAGCTGCTTATGTGGAAATGTGGTACTCTACTAAAAGTTTTGCACTTCATATTCTGATTCCATGGAATTCAAAAGGGTCTCATACTCAGGATTTTTCCCCTTGCATACATTGTCATAGTTGTTGTCTTTCGTGGTGACAACTTCATAGGATGTTTCAGCCGCCAAATTTATCTTCTCGTTTAGGCACTGAACAGGTACTTCCGCACCAGTGTCCAGTCTTGTGACATCTGCAGTGCTATGGCTGAAATAAAGAAACATTAAAAAGAAGGAGGACTAAATCAGAAGTAATTATATAGATATAGATAAAGATATATCTCTTAATAGAAAAGTAATATGAAGTGATTAAGGGTTAAGATTAGCATGAGTTACTACTCCTGCACTAAAATGTTAATGTCCTCATGCTGCTAATAAATTAGACTGTCAAGGTACTCAGTACCTGCCCCTGCCCTCCCCCCCCCCACAGTAAATAAAAATTCAAATAAATCTTTGGCTTTTCACTGAGTAAAGAAGCTTTTCTGAAACAAACGTCAGTATGATGTCCTCAAAGTCTTCCCGATATCACAGATGAAAAAATTATACTCACAAAGCAACTTCATAGATGGGTTCTGGGAAAAAAAAAATCAAAGATGTGTACCAATACATTTTTATGATTAATGTGCCACAGGGAGAAACAGGAAACAAACAAACAAAAAAACCTAAACCAACCGAACCCAGCTGCTCCCGGGTATCCCCACGTTCAGGAATCACCCTCCCACCGTGCCTCTCCCTGCGGGAGAACGGCTGGGGCAGGGGCTGGGGCTGGGGCTGGGGCTGGGGCTGGGGCTGGGGCTGGGGCTGGGGCTGGGGCAGGGGCTGGGGCTGGGGCTGGGGCAGGGGCTGGGGCTGGGGCTGGGGCAGGAAAGGGGCCGAGGCAGGGTGACGGGGAGGACGGAGGTGCTGGGGAGGAAGGGGGCCGTGGGGAGGATGGGGATAGGGAGCCGCGGAGGGCTCAGCGCCGCCCAGCGCCCCGCCGCCCCCCCGGCCGCGCCCGGCCCCGCCGCTCACCCGCCTTGGCCCGCCGCCGGCGCAGCAGCGCTGCCAGGAGCCCGCCGATCGCCGCGCCGCCGATGGCGGCCGCCAGCGCGTAGAGGTGCGGGGAGAGCGCGGCCCGCGGCGGCCCTGCGGGAGGTGCGGTCGGGGCGGTGAGGGGGCGGCGGCGTCACACCGCGGCGGGGCCACCGCGCCCGCCGCTGTCCGCGGTGCGGCCGGGCGAGGGGACCCCGGCCCGGGCTGTGCCAAGCGGGCCGGAGCCGCTCCGTGCGCCGCCGGTAGCGGGAGTCCCGCGGGCTGGTGAAAGCTTCCGATAACCGCTGACTTCGCTTTACGACCCAGCGCAACCTTCAACCGCGGCCGAAACACGGATGAACTGTGAAGGCTGCGGCTGAGATCGTTGTTAACATTTTCATCCCCGTTAAGGCGCGATCAGAAAGCAAACTTCAGGCACTACGTGAACTCTGGAAGGGCCGTGGATGGGCGGCCGAGAGGGCAGCTCCTGCCTGTGTTTGGCAGGCCCGGGGTTTGCTCCCAGCAGCAATGCAAAATGCGAAATGCGGCAGCCAGTTTCAGTGTCTGGTCTGCAGAGCGTTTGCCAGCCTGCCCCTCCCAGTGCAAATCGTGTGTGTTTCACCAGGGGGCTTGCTCACCTGTGGCAGCGGGAGGCCTCTCTGGAATGACATCGTTCCTGGCGGACAGCGTTGCTGTGGGCAGATCTGCCAAGGCATAAGGGTGAACGCACTGCAAGGTGTCCCAGAGCTCCCCTGCAGTGTCAGCCGGAGCAGCCTTTTCCTGGTGAAGCCACTGCAGCGAGGCAGGGAGTGATCTCTGCCTGGGCAGTCTGCATTAGCTAAGGCTATCACTTCTGAGGTGCGTGGAAAGAAAACACCCATTTCACCTGCTCCCATAGTGACGAGCCATAATTTTCTCTCTGCTGTGTCATCCTGTATGTTCTCTGAGAGCAGGCTCGCACATGACCTGTGGCACTCATGCTGGCCTCTCCCTGGCCATCAACCCCTGCCAATGGCAGCCCTGTGGCTCTCGGCACTAGCAGCTGTGGCTGGCTACCCCACAGCCAGGGATGCTTCAGCTTTGCCTTCAGCTCAGCTTTGCACCTCACCCAGGTTGCTGCAGGACTTCCCCACTCCCTCCCTCCCCGGCTGGCCTGGCGTGCTTCGCCACAGGCAGCGGCACCTTAAGGCTCCCCAGGGCGCGGAGCCCTAAGGCAGGGTTCTTGCCGTGGGCGACTCCCGGTGAAGCTGTGTGACCCCTGGTTCCCCAGCCCATGGTCTTCCAAGCTCTGGCTCGGCTGCTGTCCGGGGGGGGCTCTGCCCCAGCCACCCCCATCTGAGCTCCTGCTCGCAGGCAACAGGAGGGACCATTTCTGTCCTTCTCCAGAGAGGATCCGCAGCCCCAGAGGGCCAGCACGTGGACTTGTCTCACTGACAGCCTGTGCCATTTGCATGCCGGCAGGGTGGAACCAGCCCTTCCCTGCTGCCCGGGTCACCCACCTCCTAGCACGCGGGGAGCCTCGCTGCCTTCCGAGGTGAGTGGGGGTCCTGTGTGCCGGCTGGTCCCAGGCGTGGGTGGCTGTGTGACTGGGGACCCTGTGGGACAGACCGCTCATCAGACGGTTTGCTGCACTCCCTGCCCGAGTTCCAAGCCAGGCAAAAGTGAGAAGTGCCAAGGGCAGAGCCGGGCTCCCCTCCTGAGCAGCGATCCAGACACGATTCACGTTCAGTGCTACGTGACTGATCCCTGGGCAAACGGGAACCATTTGCCTCACCGGTTCCTGCCACCGAGGCGAGGAGCTGCAGGCTGGGGACTCACCTCTCACCACCAGCTCAACCGCATCGCTCCGCTGCACCGCCCCTGCCCCGACTCTGTTCTCTGCCTCGCAGTAGTATGTCCCCGCGTCGGAAGGCCGCAGGCTGTCCCACGTCAGCTCGGCCTGGCTGCTCAGCGGCAGGGCTGTCCCCCCCGGCACTGCCCGGAACCAGCGGTAGCTGATGGGTGGGGACCCGCGGGCCACGCAGGTCAGGCTGGTCCTGGCTCCCGCTGGCACCGTCAGCCCCAGCGCGCCGGCCCTGATGGTAGGCTTGGTCGCTGGCACTGGAAGACAAAGCAGACGGGACCTGGGTTGTGCTTACCCTGGCGGTGATGGGGGCAGGTTTCCCTCGCTCCGTGGCAGCTCATGTTCTGGCCCTAAGCCCTTTCCCCGAAGGGGCAGAGGCAGCACCACCTCTCCACTGCTCTGTGCTGTTTGAGCTCTACACACTGGCCTAAATCCAGGTTCACACCAGCCTTGCCACCTGTTGCTACTGCTACATCACAGGAGGCCTGTTCTGTTGGCCTGTCCCATCCCTCCCAGTGGCCCCCTCTGAGAAAGACTGTTTTTTAAACACACTGAGGATGCTTGCAAAGGGGAGAAGGCTCATTTGGCTAGTATGACTCCTGCTTGCTCTCCCACTTGCCAGAAGAACCAGAGACACTGGTTATCTGCATAGAACCAAACCCAGGTCTGGGTGCTATGTCAAACACCTGTGGATCAAGTGGCCCATTGGTAGATCCAGACTGGGGTGTTGACTAACTGCTCCCCCTTCCCCAATCCATCCCTACCCCTCCACAGCGCTGAGAGCATCAGTTCCTCCTTGGTAGGTGAGAGAGACTAACACAGCCAGGGACTCTTCTCACCCAGCTACCTCAACACTTAGCTTGGATATGGGTAGACAGTATGGGGTGAAAGACGTCCTGCCAGCTCCCTTTTCTCCTACATGCTCCATGGATTAGAGTGTTTATACAAGAGCAGGGCTTTATTGCTGGATTTACCTTTAACGACTTTAACTGTAGTGGTCACATCCTTTGTTATCAAGCTGTTATTTTCAGACCTCCAGATGACTTGACAGGTGTAGTGTCCGCTGTCAGGGATTTCAAGGTTCGTGATATGGAGTGAGGCATCCCCTGGGCTGTGCTTTGGGACACTGACCCGGTCTCGGAACCGAGCCAACAAGATGTGGTCACCAGTTTCATCCCTCCGAAAGATGGTGGAGGTGCTGTGGTCTCGCTCCATGCTCCAGGTGAGTATTTGCTGTGTGAAACCTTCTGAGGGCATGTATGTACATGGTAAAGTGGTGGAGCCCATCCATTCCCCTTCCACCTGGTGGACAGCAGACAGATCCAGGAGGGCTGCAGCGAACAAGAGTTGACGGGAAGAAATAAGAAGGCATCAGAAGAGGGGAAAGTCCTTAGGACAAATAGGAATCACCAGGCAGTGAAAGCCAGCATGCGACAGCGTCTTAGACGTGTTGTAGCCCACAGCCAGCTAAATCTGGGCCTGTGTCCATCTCACTGAGCATAGGGAAGTGAACAGTTTCTTCGAACTCAGGGCTATTTTTATTGCTTCTCTCTGGATGCTTGCCAGTTTTCAATTCCTTCTCAGTATCGAGAGGCACAAATCCTGCTCCTGGTAGCAGCATCACAGCTACAGTCTTCACAAGACCTTAAGCAGTATCTCTTATTCCTGCTCCCTAGCCCTACTTCGTGCCCTGCTTCTGCTGCTTGGCTTTCTGCTTATGCTTGCAGGATGAGTCAAGCAGCAGCGGCCTTCCCCCCGCTGCAGACACTGACTGTTCTGACAGCAATAATTGCAGAGTTACCCTGTACCCTCTGTATGGGAGGAAGGATGAACAAATCCAGTGTATTGTGTCACTGCTCATTAGGCTCCAGGTTTGCACTCGTTAACATCACTAACTTTTTACGCAGCTTCCCTGGTGCTCACAGAACCCAGCAGTACAGCTGTGCAAGCACTTCTCTCTGCAGCAGCACGTCCCAGAGCTGACAGGAGGGGCCATGCAGGGTGGGGAGAGGGTCTGTGGATCTCTGTCCACAGGAGCAGCTGAAGGGACTGCTGGGGCTGAGCACTGTGGAAGCATGTTTCTGACATGGAACACTGGTTTTCCTTTACTATATGACTTTGAGTGGGCAGGCACAGCTCCATTCTTCAAATCTCACATCCCAAACACAGCTCCTTGATATATCAGCTTTTGAAGGTTTTTCCATTTCTCTTCTTCCTTTTTTCAGACTCCCATCATAAAAAACTAAGAAGGATGGAAGTTATTTAGAATACTGCTGAGAAATACCCTCAGGGTATTTGGTACACTCATGTTCAAGCACGTTTGCTACTGAATGTATTCATCTGGACAGAATTTTATTTAAAAATCTCTTCGGAACTGTTTTACATTGCTGTGTGCCATGGAAGTGCTGCTTGCATCCACTGATTCCCTGTGGAGTCAGCTGCTCTGTGTGACCGAATTCAGCGTTAGCAAGGATGACCTTAAAGGAGAGCTGACTGAAGGAATGGGAGAAGCTCAGCAATATCAAAATCTCTGAGACACTATTTTTAAAAGAAACATTTCCTCTCTGTGACACTTATCAAACTGGGATGTAGACTTCGAGACAAATTGTGTGAATTCTCCCAGCAGAGGGACATAGAGCTGGACAAGACAAAAACCTGAAGAGCTACATTTAAAATTAGCAGACTGGTCAGAGGGATTTGTATTACCTGTAATATACTGGGAGGGGGGAACGGGACAGGACAACAAAAAAAAACAACAACAACAACAAAAAAACTGTTATACTCTGGTCCGTTTTGTAAAAGAGCTGATCACATTCCTTCCTAGCCTGCCAGCACCAGCTTTCCTGGTGGCGTGGAAGTGGTATGCAGGCAACAACCCTTAGGTATCTGGTCTGAATTACTGGGCCTGGAACTGGAACAGTGGACCAAAACCAATCTTTTTGCTTTAGCTTTGGAGGACTTCAGATCTGACCTAGAATTCTTGGTTCATATCTGTCGCCACCAGATAAACACTGCCAAAGACTCAAGCGGGCACAGGAGAAGAGGGTGTGGATTTTGTGGTATCTAGTTTACTCTCCCAGTCTGTCCACCTGTCTGCCCACTAAGACCATAGCTCCTCTGGGAAGTGCCTCATGTAAGTAGCAAATTACCTGAGTTTAGCTGGACTTGACTCACCTCTGTCTATGCCCTTTTATCTCATTCCCCCTTCCCCTCTCTCCCCAGAAAGGCACTGGTTATGTTCCACTGCATTAACTCACAAGTAGCTTAAGAGACAGATCCTAGAAATCTGCAGAGCTGCTTTGTGATGAAACGGGGAACATACTTCTACCTGTTTTTCTAAATATCGGGAGCAGTTCTGCGCTTGTGTGCGCACCTTGTCAAAGCACCTTTCCCAAGGTTTCTCAGAACCTTCCTCTGCCAGTGTCAGTTGCCCTGGGAGCAGCACACATGCCTCACGGGCATATGAATGGAAGCAAGTTTCCGCTGTCACCTCCCCTAATGCACCTGGAGTCGGTAGATCAGGAATAACCAAGGGGAATCATGTTTGTGCCCACATCTAGCCTCACAGTTACAGCTGTATTTCTTCTTCCCAGGACCATGCTAGCAGAGCAATGGTGATGCATTATTAAATTCCAGAAGAAAGTGCATATTCCAGCTTCAGAAAAACAGGTTTGGAAGGTAACTCACCACACCAGAGCAGGTCCTCTCCAACGGTCCTGAACAATGCTGTTTTGTTCTTGCTTTGGTGCATGGGAGCTGACCTGCCTAATACTGCCCCACTCTCAGAAGCACCTAGTTGTACCCAATACTGAAGAAGACTTGTGAATTGTCAGGCTCTATTTTTCAAACAAGAAACTAAAGACTTTCCACACGTAACAACTTTTAATAATAAGACACTATAATTCAGAGGAATTTCCCTCCCCTCTTAATACTCTGATTTTTCTTCTTGTACAAGGAAGCATTTACTCACCATTGCAGCTGATGAAAGCCACCACAAACACCGCTAGCCACACCACTTCGCCCATTCTCCCAGAACTGCAGGTCCGCTCTCCTTCTTCTGCACTTCGTGACAGACACCCTCACGCCTTGGACCAGGAGGCAAGTCATGAACACTTCCCTTTCTTCTGTCCTGTGTCATCTAGGATCCAGGCTGTGCTGCCCTTTTTCCTTCCTTCTTTCTGAAATATCACGAGTCCATTTCACTGATGGCTGAGGTGAAGGGTGAAGGATGAACAAAGACTGTAAGCAACTTTCTGGTTCCATTTCATATTCCTGTCCCCACCCATGTCTCTTACCATTCTCTTGACTTTTCTGGCTAATACTCTATTTTATTTTTTCCTCATAATTGTGTGTAAATTTGTTCTTTCCCTTTCCTTTTTTTTTTTTCTTTCACTTCTTCCATATTTATATTCACTTCATAATGAAAGAGGTTTATGATGGCTACATAATCAAGTACTCAGTAGCAAGGGAAAGCAAACTTCAGTTACCTCTGACTTGTCTGTGATGGCATGGCCCAGCAGGATGCTCAGCACCTCTTTCCATTGCACTGTAAGGGCTCCAAACTGGGCATCCAGAGATGGAAAAGCACAGTACCCTTCATTTGGGAGGCCTGACTGCACTGACTCACTGAACACCATGCAGGAGCATGAGGCAGAGACCAACCTGCTGTGGCTCAGTTCTGTTTCCTGAGTGTCTTCTCCTGCTGATGGCAGTCAGCTCTTTTACCATGCACATTTACTGACTTCTGCAGCATCTTCTGAGTAGGCCAGTCTGTGGCTTGAGTGAGGAAGAAAAACAGCCTTAGTTTCTTTGCCTAAGTCTGAGCCTTTTAAACCAGAAAAACGTAGGATGCCACTTTTGCTGGTTTTTTTCTGTTTTGACAGAAATGTGCAGAGAAGTATTCAAAACCCAACATCCTGCTCTTTACTATGGTAGGAATTTCCCTGCAAAAGCTGCATTTTCTACTACCTGCCTAGAAACTGTGCTTTATTGCAGTGCAGCTGCAACTGCAGTTGTGTTTGCCAGGGACATGGAGCAGGTGCATAGTGAAATGAGAGGTTAACAACCTAGAGTCATCTGAATTTAATGTTATATAAGTTTTTACCATCTACAGGTGAGCAAATGGTCACTGCCTGGTGCTCTCATTTTCACAGTATCACAGATTATCTTGGTAGACATTTCTGCTGCAATTGTCCAGCTCCTGAGCCATTATACTTCCCACGTTTAGTGCTCTGCAAGCACATGCAGTGTTTGTTTTCTGAGACGGTGACTTGAATCTAGGAGGTGTTCTGGGCACGCTCTGTAAGGGCACTTTTAAAAGTAGATCCAAAAGTTATCAATAGGTGTTATGAACAGAATTATTATGAATTTAATATGTGATTAACATTACCAAAAGGAGAAAGAATTAAAGAAGATAAGAAACATGTATAAAAGCAAACCTACTGACGTAGTGAATTCTGTTGTAGGCCTTTAATTATTCACAAAAGCAACTTTTTAATATTTACACAATAGTCATGGTATAGCATATAGTTTTAACAACTGCACCATTCAACACCACCCATTGAAATGCTTCCAAGAAATAATTCGATTTCCCTTGCCATTCCTCATTATTGTGTCAGTGGAGAAGATTTCTGTCTGCACAGACTTCTTGGCTTGAAAGAAAAGACTAATGGAGGAAAAGAAACAGCAGATTCCCCTGGAATACTTCTCTCACAGATGTCAATATGGGGGGTCTAAGGTTTGCAAGAAATTCAGAATAGCTTCTTTGAGCAGGAGGCAGGTGTCTGAAATATAAGGAGCCATTTTCTGTTGGAGCTGGGACAGAAGCTCCAACAGAGCTTCCAGCAGCACTTTGTGTAGTTTTACCACAGCTTTGGTCCCTCATGACAGGCATCTGTTCGGTTTAGCTGGTTACACTGCAGCCTAGTTCAGACCATTCTCAGGAAGTGTTGCAGTTTGACAGTGATGGCTGGCTCCTTTTCTGTGCAAGGTAATGAAAACTGGTGACTGTCTTCATTTTCCAAAGTCAGTAAACTGATGAGAACAGTGCAGGTTTCATTCACTCTTTGGGCAGAATGTGAATTTCAGCTGAGCTCTGCTTATTGCTGCAGTAAAATTTGCAGCAGTGCAATTTGCAGTAAAACTGTGGCAAGGATGGGCACCCTGGAGAAAAAGCTGAATGTGGTGTGGCAAGACCTGGTGCAAAAAATTCTTGTGAGGCTCCAGGCTAAGAGCTACCTCCAGCTGTCATCTTGCTGAGCAAAATAACAGGCAACAGTACCATCCATTTGTGCAGAGCACGTCCTTGCTGATATAATGAAAACTTGATTTGGGCTGCCTTTTGTTCTTGACTTCTCTGATGATACCATTCCATTCTGTCTGTACCCCATCTGCCCACTCTCCACCCTCAGAAAGCCACTAGCTATGTTTGAGTGCTCCCTAAAATCAATCAATCAAACATAAAAAAGCAATTATTAATATTCAGGCAATTTTTCTGAGAATGAATGAGTCCATTTTCAGGAAGGTGATTTTAAACCAACTTTGTGCACAATTTTGTCCATGACTGGTAATAGAAGCTTGTGCTAGTAACCTACCTCCTATTCAAAAGACTACGAAAGAAGCTGGATTTTGGGGAACGTGCTCCGGAACAAGCTGAAAACCCAAGCTAGAACTGCTGATATGGCAATTTTTTGAACCGGACATGCAAGACTTCCTGAAGATGTAGTCATACAGGATAAAAGTTGACTACTTAGCTAAACCAAACATGAAGAACTGTAGTTCCTGAGATGTGATTTATGTGACATCTTTTTCTCCCTGGGACAGAGATGTAGCTGCTAGTGTTCTCCTTCCTGAGTCCCATGGTTTGCCTATTTCTTCGGGGGCACTCCTTGTGGTTTTGCATCTGACCACATGAAGAAAAACCCTTTTACGTCTATGTATTTTCAGTGCCTCTGTATTTCAGTGCTTTGGATTGAATCCACTGCTTTCACCCTTGCAGTGCCAGTCAGGAAAAATGCCCTGCAGCCTTTCCCCACACAGGCACCCACCTTCCTACTGCACACTGGGTATGACACAATCCCGAGAATCATTTCTTCAACTCAGAGTGACCAGTGTATACCCACCACCTCACTTACAGAAAGGGCAAGCTCTTTTTCCTTCATTTCCCAAGCAGCACGGGTCATACCCACCTCTTTGCTCAGACGTTCACCCTGGCACTTGGTTTTGGAGCACTTCAACTTTCCAGTTGCTCCATATAACACTGGAGCCCCACACTCCCCTCATTCTCATTGCAATGAGTTCTGAGATGGACCCGAGATGGGTGGGCTGCTTTTCAGTAACTGTGACGTTCTCTTCCCAGCCCCTCTCCACCAAACACATGCACGCACACACACAATTTTTTTAATTCCCTTTTTAAAAAAAGAGAACATTATTGCAAGGTTCCAAAAACTGTAAGCTCATCTAGAGTTGAAATGTTAAGAAAACATGAGTTCCCCAGAAAATTTCAATGCTGTCAATTTTTCATGACTTTAACACGTTATTCAGTCATGATTTTTCTGTTATCCTCTGGAAAAGCCTTTTGGTGATAGTTGTGTGTCTTGCAATATTAATGCAACAATTTTCCTTTCCTACTCATTTTCCTCCTTAGGAAGAGGGAAAGATTATAAGACTGCACTGACTTTTTATACTCTCCACAATAAAGCTCATTTTCTTTTACAGGCTAAAATAACTCTTTTTCACTAACTCTTAACCTCAAATTGGACTAGCAGCAACTTTTACACCTTCCATTCCCTAAACCGTGGCTGACTAAAATCTACAAATAACACAACATCCAAAGCATATCCCAGCTCCAACAGATTCACAATAATTCCTGTGGTTTTAAGTAGAGGGACACTATATGCTTCCTCATCACACAGACATTCATGCACATCTATATGGTCAAAATATAGAGAAGTAGAACAAAATCTGCTAACTCTGCAGTCCTGAAGTTTAATGAACTTCATTTGATTCCCCACATTTGCAAGAAGCTGCATGTACACATCTACAATTTTTTCCAAGACATAATTGCCAACAAAAGTTGTGGTCTCTTCCCTTTTAATTTTGTAAGCAAGGTTTCCCAGACCTGGATTTTAAATATATTCTTTACAACAAGAAATAAAACTTGTGATACAAGTCCATGGAGAAAGTGTAATATCACTTGTAAGTATCTGTAAAGCATCCCTGGTGGCTTGTGAATTCTGAAGAACTTTTATATAATTAATTCATCAAGTTACTCATTGGAGTTCCTTATACTTTGTTTTTTAATAGCAATTGATGAATAGCATTGTGCTCCAAACTTATTTATATATTGCATAGAAGAAGTACTTCTCTCCTTTTTGAAGTTATACCAGGTAATTTTGGCTAATGTCTGCTTCATTTTCCATTCTGAGAAACTGTAAACAGACCCTATTCATCTTCTCCCCACTGGTCATGACTTAGTACATTCAGCTCATTCTGACTTATTCTACTCTTTTATTTTTTTATTTTTTATTTTTTGAAGCTGAGAAATTATAATGCATTTGTGCAGAAGGGGTTTTGTGTCACTAATCATCCTTTACTGTTGTTCTCAGTATCTTTCAGATGAGTCTGCTGCAAGCTTACATCAAGTGAAAGCATTCCATGGGGTTTTACAGTCTCACAATCCTGTTTTCTAATGCATTTGGATTCCTTTCCTAATAGCTTCTAATCCTCTTTTTGAATGCTGGTGAGTTTTGAGTTGATGCTACTGAGAACTGCACACCGGCATGCAGATCTTTCCTGAGTGGTAGCAGCAAATTTTAGCCCCGCAAATCCATCATCTATGCAAACAATATTTCCCTTGCCCCTCAAGAGCACCTCTTTTATTTTACATCTGGCCACTCTGCTTTTCATCAGACATGGTATTGCCCTATCATCCATTATAAAAAGAGTCTTCCATAAGTCTGCAGTATCCAAGTTACAGACTTACTTAGGTTGGTAAAAATTATGATAAGAAAGCTTGTCTTCTCTCTGCTTATCCTTCAAGCTCTCTAAGCTGTGAGGAAAGGTACTTTACGAGTAACTACGGAGAAGTTAATATTATGATCATGCTGGCATTTTAAAGACAAATGAGTCATACAAAATATTCATATCAAAATAATTCACAAACTTAAGGAAAAGTATCTAATTTCTTTGAAATACTAAACATCCATTGAAAGAATAGAGAATGTTATTTCTGAAAGAACGTGCCTTGTTGCAATATAGGAGTCTCCCCACCTGCCCAGCTCCAAAACTGACAGAATTTGCTTTGTCACAGAAAGCGTGTCTGTATGTTACTGTGAGAGTGCTTCAGGAAGGCATACTGAACACAGCACGGTTGGTTCACGGGGAGTTTCTTCCTTTCATTCTGCTGCTCCAAATGTGATAAGGTTCTTGGTTTTATCCTAGCTTTAATCTGTCTTTCAGGTTATCTTTCACAGTTGTCTCACATTTAAAAGGACTCTATCACCTATGAAGCACTTCAGACAGATGGGAGAAGAAACATCACTTCCCACACCAGCTTCCTTCTGCACTTCTTATATAAAGGGGGATGTTTAGCAACATTTCATGCCATTTCTACTCCCACCAGAAAAGGACTGTTTGTAAAGAGGATGCAGTTCCTCTTGGTCATATAAAACAGTAAGTTCAATACGGTGCTCTCGGCCTGTGATCTGCGTGCTCCAGCTTTCACAGGGCTTTCTTCAACAGAAGTGGTAAAAGGGAACCAAGAAAAGCAAAATGAAAAGACAGCAATATATAATTCTGAAGTTTATAAAGAGGCTTGCATTTTAACTACAGAGATTTTTTTAAGGCTCCAAATAAACATAAAGGAGCAAAACCAGCTTGTGCAAAGATGAATAGGATTTTGCCTAGATTAAGGTACTCTTCAGGATTGCTACATGTAGAGAACAGTTGGTTCTCATTCAGAATCCCCTACTTCATATTCAGATTCTTGGGTGTTTCCAACGTTCTTATATTCATTTTCTTTTTTATTTCTTTCATTTTTCATGGGTTCCATCACATAGTTGTTTTCAGTGGAGGAGATCGGTTCCTCATAATGAGCCATACTGTCATACCTTGAAGAAGCCCCTGCTTTCATTGAGTTACAGCTGAAATGAAAATAGAAAAATACAAAATATGAAAGAATTGCGAATAGACAAAGCATCTCCTAACAATGAAGATTTTGAGCAAGGTGGTGATCTGATTCAAACCCATGTGAACCTTAGCTATTGGATTATGACAGTCTCCTGAAGAAGAGAATCTTTTCCTCTACTTTCATGAGGCAGGAGAACCTTGAGCACCATACTAGCATTGAAGCTCTCCCTGGATTTGAGACAGGGACAGCAAAAGGTGTGTAAGCAACACAGGGATTTCCACCATTTTTTGGAGTGGCACAAACAGACAAACGCTGTTTGTAAAACAAAGATGTAGATATAGATTAAAAAAGCACTGGAGGAATGATAAATGGTGAGCTGAATGCAGCCTACATCCACCATAGGACTTATGATATCGAATATCTTTAAAATTTAAAAGGTAAATACTCTGAAAAGAAGTGCCATCACACCATCTAGTTTCTTAGGGTTCAACTGTTATTTGAACATGCTGCTTTATAGAGTGCTGGCACAGTATAGTATCTGTGAAATGTCGTTGGCATGTCCTTTCACAGCACTCCAGTCATCATCATCATTATATATATTTATTTATTTATTGATTGGTTGATTTTAGTTGTCACACAGTCCTTGCATGTTCTGGCTGCATTCATAGTCTTTGCAGTTCGGCTGGTTACAAGTAGATCAGTATGCTGGTGTTTAGAAACAGCTCTAACTTCCTGCCACATCCATGATTAAATAGGCGCATTCAGCCATGGATATTTTGGGGCTAAACCAAAGTATAATCTGTGTATCACAAACCTTAGCTCTCTGGAATGGGAATTCCTTCTCTTTACATTTGAAAGAACGCTGGGAATTTTTCCTTGGCAATGATCATTGATAAGCCTCATTTGGCTGAGGAGTTAATAAACAGCTTTCCTTCGTTTTTACAATTCTAATACTGCAAAGGAAAAGATCTCTTCCTACATTATGCCTTGATGTAGAAAGCCCATAAATCCTCAGTAAAACATACCACAGAGCTAACTTTCAACCTCTTCATGCATACTACTTGGGAGGATTTTCATTTTGACAGCTAAGTAGCATTAATGTTTTTTCCTGCTCTGATAATGATGAATCTTTGGGGACTGTATGTTATATGAAGGGTTATACTCACTGTTCTACTTCATAGACTTGAGCTGGAAAAGAGCAGTTAGAAATGTGTGTCAGCAATTTGCATTTGTATTCTGAAAAGAAAATTTCTACTTTGTTTCTTCTTGACATAAGAAAACAACCTCTGAGATCTGAATACAGTTGGGATCCTTAAAGATCATGTTAAGTGGGTCATGATTCTTATTCCCAGGATTCAGTCCAAGAAAATTAAAACAACTTGTATCCGAGAAGGAGCACAACTGGGTCAGAATAACTGGCCAGAAGTCAAAGGTAAAGTTGAATTTAGAAACTAGAAGTTCCCAGTTCCCACAATTTTCCTATTCATTATAAGTTAAATAAATGATAGTTTAGAAAGACGTTGTTCTGGATTTCTTTAAAAAAAAAAAAAAAAGCATTTGATAATTATTATAAATTAGCATCAAGGAGTTGTAGGAAGGTTATTAAAAAAATGGACGAGGAGAAAATCGTGGCAGCTAATATTAAAAGAGACCCCAGTGTGTCTTCTGTATGTTCCTCAGTGTTATTAGTGAGAAGGGAGACTAAGAAAACATTTGGTCATGAATTTTCTGGTACTGTTGCAGAGAGAAAAAAAATAACTGATACTGAATGGGAGAATTAATGACGACTTCTTTTCATCTAGGCACTAAGGAAGAAATATTAACAGCATCTGGCACAAAGAGGTCCTTTGCTACTTCAAAATATAAGATCAACATGCTACCAGAAATGTTGAGATCTCATCAGAAAACTTGATAGGGCGTGTAAGTTTGAGAACTACAGGATATCTATGAGGACCAGAGGTAAACAACCATTTCAAATGTAAGCTGGATAGAGCAGAGAAACATGCTGAGCATCACCAACATAGCACCAGAATGGAAGTTGTGGAGATGTCCCCCATTCCAATCAGCGTTTAGATGGAGCTGAAGAAACCTGTTTGAATGAGCAGCTGGACACTGCACAGCAGGAGCAGCCCCCGCTGGGGCACTGCTGCCCCCAGGCTCAGCCAGGGACAGCCGGCAGGACAGGAGAGCAGCCGAGGAGGGCATGCTGGGGACTCACTCCCTCGGTATCTGGGAGACTTTCTGACATTGGAGACTATTTTCCCCTGAGGAAAAAGTGACTTCTCTGACTTTTCCAGTCTTCCTCCACCTATTTTGATTTATGTGTGGTTTGGTCAAGTGTCTTCATGATTCAGGTACCAGAGCTGCTGCAGGTAGATGTGAGCATTGTACCAGCCCCAGCCCCAAAAGCCCTCAAAGTTAAAACCAAGCTCGGCACACACAATACATTCAAGTTCTACAGAACAGCCCACTCACCTTCTTTGGGTTTTCTAATACAAACAATAGTGAAAATGACGAGGAAAACCACAGCGCCACACAACACAGCAATCAGGATGACCATGTACAGAGACAGGTGAGTCTTCTGGAGGCCTAGAAGAGTACAGCACAGGACTTTCAAATAGAGAAGCTCTCCCAGGTTGCAATAGCAGCAGCACTTACATGATGCTGACCATCTCCTGGAGGCTGCTCAGCCAACCTTTGAAATGGGCACACAAGATTGTACTACACATTTGTGTCCCTGCTCAGACTTAAAGATCAGGCAGCCAGACTTACAGTGCATGCATCTTGCTGAGAGGCTAGGGCCATAAAGATGACATGCAGTCTCTTACTCAGAGACACTGAGGCTGCAGCTGTGAGCTGGGCAGAAGAGTTTCAGCGCAAGTCATAAAACAGAGCCTCAACCTGTATCATCATCCCTTTTCATTCAAGGATGCTGCCCAATTGCATTTGGATCACGTTTAAACCTACCATGGCATTGCATATCTAGATGAGGTACGGGAGGTAGTTGCTCACAGGCTTTGCTGCTGCTCCAACTTTGACACTCAGAAGACAAGAATGGATTACTGTTTGGGAATGCAACAAGGGCCCTGGATGTTCCAGTTACGAAATTATTTTCCCCCCTAGAAAACATCCAGTTTATTTTAAGAGTCAGTGTAAAACATCCAGGTCCCTTGAGAACAGCTAGTAATACCATTTGCAGCTAAAATGCAGAATGCTAATTTTGGGGTGGAAGATACTGACTACCAAGCGGTCAGTTTGGGTCCCTAATCTTGTTCCTAGTTTCATTTCTCTCTCCACTTACTCTGAGTTGTATAATTCTTTTCTGTATAACCCACGCCTTTCTCAGAATTCACTACTGTTATGAGCAAATCTGCAAAACAAAAACAAGAATGAAAAGCTCACAATATATTTTCAATCAATAGGCAAACTCTAGAAATAAGTAATACGTATACACACACATGTACGTTCCCCCCCTGCCCCGGTAATAGTGGTGGAAGCCCATGGAGTCCAAGAGATTACTGTAGTACCACAGAACACCAGCTGATTTTTCTCGCCCCCACCCCATACAATCAACAATTGTCAATATCTTCTCTTAGCTTCTAGCTGCTGAAGATGATTCACATAACCTGCTGTGATGGGGCACTATTAATTTTTGGGTCGTATTTCATTTGAATTTAAGTTTCCACAAGTAGATCTACTTTAATCCAGCTCCGAGTTCCCACAACCCACAAAGATGAATTGGAAACTGTAAGTCCTTCCTCAAAACAGCTATCCTTGGTAAGTAGACTGCTTCTAGTCATGTTTGAAGCAGCTTTTGTATCATTTGTGTCTGTTGTTTCTCTTCAGTCCTTTCTGAGGCCTAAGGGGAGTCTGAGGTGACATGTCTAATTGTAGATGTGTTTTATGCATTGCTGCAAACTACCCCATGCTTTGGGCCAGTTTTGAGCTGACATCATTGAGCTTGTGTTCCCAAAGATGGCTGTCAAGAGACTGTTGTCGGGGACCAAACTGGCAATGCACAGCCTACACAGGCTATTGAGAAGGATTACAGGCATGGCATCAGCTTGTTTTCTTGGTGACTTTTGGATTGACTTTAAGCATCCCCCCAGGTACATTTTTATTACTATTTATTTATCCGTCAATATCAGCTGAAAGGAACCTCTCCCCTTCACCCCTGCCCCCACCAAGAGTAAGCTAAAATCCTGCAGACATTCAGAAACATTTGTGTTAAAAACCAAGACATATGTACTAAAAAGTGATACAGTCGAATGTGTATTCCCCAGCAAAACAGTCCATTGCTGAACACTGGGGTCAAACCCTCCACCTGACACTGTCCTTGCTGTCAGCTGTAACTGCTGCCCCCTCACCTGTGGTTGGGCTGTCCGTCTCCGAGGTTCCCACATCACTCTGAGAGGGCGAATCTGCAAGTTAAACAAGACAGGGAGGCTCACAAAAGAGTTGGGCCAGGTTTGTGATGCATGCAGCAAAAGAGAACTTCTTGACTTGCAGGATAAAGACAATGAAAAAACAGCCATCTAGAGGACAGGTAGGGGACTGCCTGCTGCCAGTGTTGACAAGAATGGCTATAATTAATTCCTATCACCTGGCTGTACACTCCTACATGCAGTTGCAGCTACTTCCTTTCAGCCATAACCTTCATACTACTGGACCTCAGCAAGCTTCACCTTTTCCAGAGGTCACTGATTTCACTGTGGTATCTATGCCTGGCTCTGTGATTACTGACTTCATGGCTCTGATATCTGAGTAACCAGCCAGAGAGAGCAGCAAGCCCTCCACAAGACAGCCATCGTGTGACCCACAGAGCTGGGGCTCACTGGAGTGCAGAGTGTACAGTGCAGTGCACTTTCCTGAAGTGCTTGGCAAATTATAATGAACAAAGGCTGTTTTAATTTTTCCACTTACTGAATTACCTCTCACTTATATTCAAAATAAAATCTCAATTTCTTGTCTAAATTTACTGTACTTCTGCCTTAGTAACCCACTGTGAGAGTCAGCATTACACAGACAACAACTATTTCAAAAGAAGCCAAAAGGAATAAATACGAATATTTTAAATAGAAACGTCTTTTGCATCAGGAAAGAGTCATTCCTCTGAAGAGGAGAAGGGAAATAAAAGAATGGTTCTCGGCACTAGCAGCTGTGGCTGGCTACCCCACAGCCAGGGATGCTTCAGCTTTGCCTCGCTGGGACTCATCCAGGTTGCTGCAGGACCCAGCCAGTTTCAGTGTCTGGTCTGCAGAGCGTTTGCCAGCCTGCCCCTCCCAGTGCAAATCGTGTGTGTTTCACCAGGGGGCTTGCTCACCTGTGGCAGCGGGAGGCCTCTCTGGAATGACATCGTTCCTGGCGGACAGCGTTGCTGTGGGCAGATCTGCCAAGGCATAAGGGTGAACGCACTGCAAGGTGTCCCAGAGCTCCCCTGCAGTGTCAGCCGGAGCAGCCTTTTCCTGGTGAAGCCACTGCAGCGAGGCAGGGAGTGATCTCTGCCTGGGCAGTCTGCATTAGCTAAGGCTATCACTTCTGAGGTGCGTGGAAAGAAAACACCCATTTCACCTGCTCCCATAGTGACGAGCCATAATTTTCTCTCTGCTGTGTCATCCTGTATGTTCTCTGAGAGCAGGCTCGCACATGACCTGTGGCACTCATGCTGGCCTCTCCCTGGCCATCAACCCCTGCCAATGGCAGCCCTGTGGCTCTCGGCACTAGCAGCTGTGGCTGGCTACCCCACAGCCAGGGATGCTTCAGCTTTGCCTTCAGCTCAGCTTTGCACCTCACCCAGGTTGCTGCAGGACTTCCCCACTCCCTCCCTCCCCGGCTGGCCTGGCGTGCTTCGCCACAGGCAGCGGCACCTTAAGGCTCCCCAGGGCGCAGAGCCCTAAGGCAGGGTTCTTGCCGTGGGCGACTCCCGGTGAAGCTGTGTGACCCCTGGTTCCCCAGCCCATGGTCTTCCAAGCTCTGGCTCGGCTGCTGTCCGGGGGGGGCTCTGCCCCAGCCACCCCCATCTGAGCTCCTGCTCGCAGGCAACAGGAGGGACCATTTCTGTCCTTCTCCAGAGAGGATCCGCAGCCCCAGAGGGCCAGCACGTGGACTTGTCTCACTGACAGCCTGTGCCATTTGCATGCCGGCAGGGTGGAACCAGCCCTTCCCTGCTGCCCGGGTCACCCACCTCCTAGCACGCGGGGAGCCTCGCTGCCTTCCGAGGTGAGTGGGGGTCCTGTGTGCCGGCTGGTCCCAGGCGTGGGTGGCTGTGTGACTGGGGACCCTGTGGGACAGACCGCTCATCAGACGGTTTGCTGCACTCCCTGCCCGAGTTCCAAGCCAGGCAAAAGTGAGAAGTGCCAAGGGCAGAGCCGGGCTCCCCTCCTGAGCAGCGATCCAGACACGATTCACGTTCAGTGCTACGTGACTGATCCCTGGGCAAACGGGAACCATTTGCCTCACCGGTTCCTGCCACCGAGGCGAGGAGCTGCAGGCTGGGGACTCACCTCTCACCACCAGCTCAACCGCATCGCTCCGCTGCACCGCCCCTGCCCCGACTCTGTTCTCTGCCTCGCAGTAGTATGTCCCCGCGTCGGAAGGCCGCAGGCTGTCCCACGTCAGCTCGGCCTGGCTGCTCAGCGGCAGGGCTGTCCCCCCCGGCACTGCCCGGAACCAGCGGTAGCTGATGGGTGGGGACCCGCGGGCCACGCAGGTCAGGCTGGTCCTGGCTCCCGCTGGCACCGTCAGCCCCAGCGCGCCGGCCCTGATGGTAGGCTTGGTCGCTGGCACTGGAAGACAAAGCAGACGGGACCTGGGTTGTGCTTACCCTGGCGGTGATGGGGGCAGGTTTCCCTCGCTCCGTGGCAGCTCATGTTCTGGCCCTAAGCCCTTTCCCCGAAGGGGCAGAGGCAGCACCACCTCTCCACTGCTCTGTGCTGTTTGAGCTTGGCTCAGCTATACATGCGCCAGCCGTGCCACCCTTTGCAGCTCCTGTGCTGAATGTCTCCTCTGACGGTTGTTGCCTTCTCCATTCCTCTGTAAGTGACCACTGTCCAAACAGAGGAAAATCTGGCATGTACTGATGTTTGGAGAAATGCAATATCCCAGTTACTTCCCTTCTGGTGCACATCCCATGGAAACACTGGGTAATCAGGTACAGTTACAACCAGGGAACAATCGGTAAGCGAGAGGCCACAAATCTATCCCCCAGCCCCTGAACCAAAGGCTTCAGTACTGTGGGTCTGAACTCCTTTCTCTGACCTCTTTTCTGCCTTGCTGGGGAGTCTGACACTTCTCAACACAACTCTCCTGCACTGGAAGCAGATGGGCACTGGGGACACGATCTATTCAATTTTTTAAAAACCTTCCCAAGTAAGAAGTTCCAATTTTGCATAGTTTCCTTGTTGGATTTACCTTTGACAACCTCAACTTTAGTGCTGATCTCTTTTGCTATCAGACTGTTGTTGCTGGCTGTCCAGGTGACATGGCAAGTGTAGGTTCCCCTGTCGGAGATTTCCAGTTTCAAGATGTGGAGAGACACATTCCCCGGCAGGTTCTTTGGGACTTCAACCCTGTCTCTGTACTCAGACAGGAGAACATGATCCCCAGAGGCATCCCTCCGGAAGACAGTACCAGAACTCTGGTCATGCACCACAGACCACGTGAGGGTGTGCTGCACAAAGCCCTCCCCAGGCACGTAGCTGCATGGCAGGACAGCAGACCCCTTCCATACACCTTCCATCTCACTGGGGCCCGTCAGGTCCAGGAGAGCTGCAGGGAAAAACGGAGAAAGAAAAGAAAAATAAGCAGTTAAGGTAAAGGCAGCTCCTGGATGACTAAAAATTGGCAATAACATCAGCAGGTAGAATCCACCAAATCAGAAGCACGGGCAGGTCAGTGTAAGTGGAGACTGATGGTCTTTTCAGGTATGAGGTAACAGAAAAGCCATATGTTATGAGGAAGGCAAATGGGAGACAGCTGATTGTCAGGAGAACTGTCTATTTGTGCTGAATTTGGTCTTACGCTCTGCCTGGTGCTTACCTGCCTATTTCTTCAGTAGAAATAAGCAAGTAAGCACCACACAGAGCATCAGATCAGAATTAGGAAGAGGTTCAGACTTGAGGGAATTGGTTTGATTCATTCAGTTATGCAGCTCCCCTCTCACCTAATGTCACTCTGGGGGCTTTCTTGGGAAGCACTGCACATTAACAGCAAACCACAGTTTTTATGTTTTTGTCTCCTCCAATGCCTACTTGTTCTTCTGAAAGACACTGCTTTTCCTTGCTGATCTGAATTAAAGCAATGGATTGAAGACATACAAAACTCTTTAAACTTTCCTGTAAAAAAGAGGTCCATTGCTATTGTCCCAGAACATTTTCATTACTGTTAGGGCTGAACCAGTTTCTAGAGATACTTCTTTACCCTTTCCTCCTAGTTTCCAAACTTCCTCTTTGCCATTGCCATCCTATAGATGTTACACAAGATGTCAAACTGCAGGGCTCAACAAATCTAATCTCAGCCTTCAAGTTCCTTCTCTCATGAAAACTGATAATTGATAGACCAGGGTCAGACC
Source organism: Anser cygnoides (assembly GCF_040182565.1). Taxonomy (NCBI): domain Eukaryota; kingdom Metazoa; phylum Chordata; class Aves; order Anseriformes; family Anatidae; genus Anser; species Anser cygnoides. The sequence continues at coordinate 21,613,988 of NC_089885.1, read as the reverse complement.
TAAATTAATTGTGTGGTTGTGTTTCAAGCCTTGTGATTACAACAATACCCATCTTCCTTGCCACTTGGCCCAGATTTAACAGCTATTTACGCTTCTTTTCACACTGAGCTGTTTGAAAACTGTTGTAGAATCTTAGAACTATTTAGGTTGGAAAAAACCCTTCAAGATCACCAAGTCCAACCATCAACCTGATCTACTGAGGTCTGTCACTAAACCATGTCCCTTAGTGCCACGTGTACCTTTCTCTTACATGTCTACATTTCTTCATACCTTCAGGAATGAGGACTCCACTGTCTCCCTGAGCAGCTTGTTCTGAAGTCTAATTATCCTCTCCATGAAGAAATTCTTCCTAATATCTGATCTAAACCTCCTCTGGAACAACTTAAGACCATTTCCTCAAATCCTATCAATTGTCACTTGAGAAAAGAGACTGACACCCACCTTGCTACAACCTCCTTTCAGGTAGTTGTAGAGAGCAATGAGGTCTTCCCTCAGTCTCCTCTTCTCCAGACCAAACAAACCCAATTGCCTCAGCTGCTCTTCTTAAGTCTTGTTTTCGAATCCCTTCACTAGCTATGTTGCTTTTCTCTGTATAGGCTCCCCATGGGCCTTCGAAAATCTACCACAGTACCACATTAGTTTATTCTTTTTCACTAGCCCTCTCCACAATGCAGGAAAGCAATGAGTGAGATGCAAGAAAAGCATTTCAAAGAAGAAACTTTTTTTTTTTTTTAAATATTTTCTGTAACATCAGAGCAGCATCTCCCCAAGCATCATGGCATCATCCTTTTTGGTTCCAGCTCTGGAAACACAAGATTAACCAGACTCTCAGTGCTGGGCTGCTTTCTGCATTCTTTGAAGTAATCCATCACAACATACACAGGAACTTTGCACTGTAAGTGCAGGGACAACATTTCCATAGGCTTCACGCACCGTTGCACTCTGCAGCCACTGGATTTGAAACAGCTGAACACTGAGCAAGCAGCATGCAAAAACACGGGCTCTTTTGCCATATTTCTATTCCTGAAACAGAGCCTCCCCTGTACCAACACACGCTCTGACACAGCAGTGCCAGGGAAGGAACTGCCTCTGAGCAGGAGACCTTCCCACGTACTCACCGTTGCAGAACAGAAGCAGGCTGACAAGCACGGCTGCTCTCTTCAGCATTCCCATCTTTCAGGGCTGCAGCTTTGTCCCCTCAAATAAAACAAGTCTGCTCTCTCAAAGTCAGGAGGCAAATCAGGAGCGCCTTATTTTTTTTTGGTTTGCTCACTCTGTCATCAAGAATCCAGAGCAGCTACTGGTGGTGCTTCCTTCCTCTTTTTAAGAAAAAAAAAGAGTGTCTTAGCAACAGAGGTGTGTGCTGAAGTGAAGTCCTACTGGACAGCGAAAAGAAAATTTAAGAATTGTTTCTACTCTATTTCATATCTTCTACTGCATATGCCTTTCCCACTTTTTTTTTTTTAATTCCACTTAATTAAAATAATTGTTTGCTTTTTTCCTTGTGAGCGCCTATTTGCTCTTCTTTTCCACTTTGCTTGGTTTACTAGGTAATAAATTTAATGTAACCATAACACACAAGAAGCTCAGAGAGCTTAAGAAGCTGAGTAACAGGTGTTAAGAAGATGAAAAACCAAGATCCATAGTATTTATTTTCTTACCAACTTTTCCATGAAACTCACAACTGTATTTTGAATAAAGATTCATAAAAACACCCCAAGTCTTTACATTAGCACCACAAAACAGAAAATACCACAAGAACTTATTTAAGAGGAGGGGAATTTATGTATTTAAATCTGAATGCACATAATTTCCAGGAATTGCAGACTCCTGGTTTGACCATCCCAGTCTATGTCACAGATTGATCCTCCTTTCTCACATAGCAATTTAGCTGTAAAATTTAATTAGTAATTTAGCTGTTTAATTTAATTGGTTAATTGTATTCAATTAATGTCACGAATTAGGGTCATGTGTACCTGCATTTCCCTGTGGACTACTTTGGAAACATGTAAACAATTACATACATAGAAAAAAAAGAATCTTACCGAAGTAGAAACTCTTTGAGACTAGGAAATCATGATTTCTTAACTTTAATGAGATCTGTTATTATTTGTTATTATTTGTTATTATGTTCAAGAGATTTAATATATTTTTGTCTTCTACAGTTCTTCACTTACCCTCTTCATGGCAGAAATACTTATGCTTCTTTGTATTCAGCTAAATTGATGTAAGCACTTTGCTATTGCTACTTCCAAATTCAACATTCAGTCTTCAAATGAAAGTAACCAGAATAATTAAACAATCAACAAAATCTTAAACCATATCCTAAAACACAATCACCTTTAATGACAATAAGGCAGTGTTTGCATCTGTAGAAGCACAGTATAGGATGCCAGCACAAATAACCTTGCATACCTGATTCTGAAGTAGCGGAAATATATGGAAAAAAATATTTCTTGTAGTCTTATATATAGCTTAAAGACAGCCCCACCTACATTATCATTTGTGGGCAGCTTCATTAGATTATTATGTAGTTTAACATTAAAAACAGGACATTTGTGTATGCAGTCCTGGGAGCTCTGATATTATCTTGTTCCTTTTCTTTCAAGGTCTTTGCTTTCAATATGATTGCTTACTTTTACATACATTCATATTTTAGAGTCATTGATAGTTCATTCTGCAAAATATTGGTGCTTAAAAGCCTGGATGTGTATATGAATATAAAAATTTTTGACTACTTTGACTTTGATCTAATAATAGCAATATTATTGGTATGAGTTTGAATTTGTTTCTTTTCAGGTCGTTACATTCTGATCTACGTTTCCCTGAAGATGATGGTTTTCTTATACACAATTTTCATGCATTTATTAGGTTAGAAAAATCCTTTTTTATTTTTTTCTTTCACAAGACGTCATCAGTCACAGCCCAGAGAATCATCAGTTCAGCTAATTTCTTATCATCTACTGTATTTGCAGCTACACTTGCAATTAAAGAGGACGTTTAACCAGCTTAAAGTATAAATGCTTCTGAAAACATTGTACATGATAAAACAGAGAAAAAGATTCAACAGCAGTTCAAAAGATTTTGGGGACCTGATTTCACATGCTCCTCCCTTGTAGCCTTGTATTCTTCCATTATTAGTTTTCCATGAGATACGATTCCAATCTGCAGCCTTTGAGCTGGGAAGAGGAAGGAAACACTTGTGCAGGTTGCAGTGTTCACACACTTCTTGGCTCAAAGGAGGAGGAGAAAGGAACATGCTAAATTTCAGATTAATGGCACTGTTTCCTGGGGAACGTGGCTGGCTGGACAGGAAGGCAGAAGCCTAGCTTGATTCAAATTAAGTCGTAAGGAAACCTACCACTAGCAGGGTACACTCTGGAAGCTTTTAGACTGTGAACTAACACCACCTGACAAAAAAACAGGTATATGTATTTATACTTACATTTACATTTGTGGTTATGTGAGACAGTGGCAGGAAAAATTTCTTGTCCTTTACAGGATGCAGGCATAGATACCTGTACATGGAGGTGAACATTGGCAGCGAGTTCTTGCTTTTACTTTGTGGAAGTGTAATAATACAAATACTGTTTTTTAAAATGGCGATCTTGTTTTAGGAGACAGCACAACACTGAGCATGACCTGGATGAGGTGCCATCATACAGCTCAGGAGAGACAGGAATCACAGTACATTGCTGTAAACTCTGAAGACCATCATGAGCTGAGATACCTCTGCCTGAACCTTCAGAAGAGGATTTATCTAAGTTTTATTGGACTGTGGTGTTTCTCCTCAAGAAGCTGAGGATGTCATAGGCACTGCACGGCTTGTTACCCTTCCTCTTGCAAGTCATGTGGTTAGCTCATACTCTGAAATGCTCTGCGTTAGCAAGTGCAAAGCAACATGAGTTAAAAACGGATGGCTACGGTGAAATGGGCTGTGTGTGGAGTGCTAGTCTGAAAGACTATGAGAAAGGATGCCGAAAGGAGCATGCGGTAGGCACTTACACTGTGCTTGTCATGCCTAGGTGTGTTCTGTAAATTCTTAGAACAGACAAGGCAGGGAACAGCAACTCTTCCTTCCCCTAACAGTGTGATACAGCAGAATAAAACCAGAAGAAAAAGCAGTGGCCCTGGACATCGGTGCTGGAGGGGGAAGGAAGCTTGCACTAAAGTGAAGCAACTTTGCTCATTGGTAACGCGAACTTGTTATGCATAAAGTTGCAATGGTGTTGTGGTCCTAACCAGGCTTGTACATCAAGGGACTGATGATCTGCTACTGTCTCACCTGCTGTGCTGCACACGTGGTTTCACTTTCAGGCCTGTGCTGTGCTGCAGATACCAGTTGGCTGCAGATAGACTGCCTGGGGCTTCCAGTGATAACACCAGTGGCGAGCCCTTGTCTTTATCTTGAAGTGAAGCAGCACTTTTTCATACAAACATCCTTTTCCTCAGCAGTAGAAAAGATAAACGGGGTTCTTGACTTCTGGAAAAATCCTACAAAAACTCTCACAGTGTCAGTTAACCGTGGCACAAATAGGATCCGCAGTGTGCCACATCAAGGCTAGAGGTCCGCTGACCTCTAAAGTGATGTAAAATTACCTATGCTGTTCCCTATGTTCCAGTAAATGGTATTTCAGTCCATACCTTATGGAATCTGTGGGCCTTTCCTACCAGAACCTGTAAGGAGCACTTACAGTGGTGCATTACACCTGACATAACTGGCACAATCCCGATGAGAAATGCCTTTCAGGGAAAAGGACAGTGGAGAATAGACAGGGTGGGTGCCTGGCTGGCCCTACACACAGGTGCAGAGGCAGCCATGCAACCTTTGGTCTGAGTGACCTCAGCGAGCTGGTAAATGGGAAGAATTATCTAGGTGTCCCGCTCAAGCTGAAATACTGCCTGCAAAAGGAATGGGTGGGAAAAGGAATAACTCAGCACGATTGGCATTTTAACTGGCGGTTACTAATGTACTTGAAAAGCGTGGGAAAGCTTGGACCAGACAGAAGACTTACGAAAGGCTTTCAGTAATGGGAAGAACTGGTGCGGGTATGCCAGCAACAAGAAATGCTGATGAAAGCACGATGCCGCCCATAGCACCTGGGGCACAGCAGGCAGCATGCTGTTTTCAGGCAGCAGGTATGAGGCAGATGCTGTGATCCTGCAACATGGGACCAATGTGGGCTCAAAGGAGAGGGGGGAAAATCCCTGGATCCTGAAGTCCTCGCAGCTGTTCTGCACAGCTGCTCCATAGTAGCTCAGTGATCCTGAATCCTCTGGGACTATGCACCTCTGCAAGGGGCTGAAAGATTCTTCGTGTTGCAAATGTACCCAAATATCAAACATGATTGAACTCTGTAACTCAGTAAGTACATTCAGAATCATCCCAACCCCTGAGACAGCAAACTGTTGGTGATGGAACAGGCAGAAGGCCTAAGAATCATTGTCTATGAAAGATCACTTAGTATCAGGTCCCCTCACTGCTTAGATGTGAAGGCTGGCACCCAGCAAACTATACAAAGGCAATGAACAAACTCACAAATGGGACCTGACCTTACACTATCAGCGGCAGTCAGTCCTACTACCATAAGCTTTGATTCCACAGGTTAATAAATCTGAACTTCCTTCTTTCTCAGGCTCAGATCTCTAAAAGCAGCTGCCAGGCTAACCTTAGTACATGAGTTACTGAACCAGCAGCAGCTGCATAGTGAAATGGCCTAGTGAGCATCGAAGTTCTTCCTTCTAGATGGTTCAGTAAGCTGGTTTGGGAAATGTGTTGGCAAAAGAGGAACAAAGAAGAACAGACGTCAAAATAACATACAAGAAACACAGTAACAGTTTTGCAATTCAATAGTTTAATTACTTCAGTGCATGGTGGTGTTTTTTTCCTTGCTATTCAACCTTTCCCTTTTCATTGCAATTTTTGTTACCAAACTTGCAAATACATACTTTTCCTAGACCAGTACATAAACCAGACTCAGATTCACAAATTTTTATTTGAAGTTTTCTTAAGCCTTGGTGTCTTAACTTCTTAAGAGACAAACTGTGTTAAAAAAATCTTATGCAATTCAATCAAACATCTGATGGCAAGATACAGTGAGATCAGATTCCATCATGGAAGAATATGACATTAATCCATTACAGGAACTACTCTTCAGTTTAACCTATTCAGGAAACAGAGGTTACAGAAGATCTACCCCTCAAAGAACTTTGTTTTCTGCACTATGCTGTCAAAACACTGCAGAAAAAAGTCTCTTAATTTTTTACTGTTTCACTCTTGGCAAAATTGAGGCCTTTGGGAAGAAATAAAAAACTCAACCAGAACCCAATTCATTTTTCCCTCAGCTCAGGAAAACTTAAGACCATTCAGCCCTTTGTTTCAAGGAAGAAAAGTAAGCAGAAAGACTGAGGCTGGAATAAGACATACTTGACAAAAGGCAATTCATAAGATATAAACATGAAGGGTCACAGAGGCAAGGAAGTTATAAACAATGGAATAAAACAACCCTATGAAGGTCTTACAGGTATACACACACACACACACACTCAGTAGCAAGATCCTCCCCTGTCAACTCAACAGATTTAAAAATGAAGCACAAACTCAATATAGCCAGGCCAGCATAGATAACATGCATTATCTTGTAGGCTTCAGTATATCAAAATAACTTGGTTTCTTGAGCATAAGAGAACTATTAGTTCAGAAATTTCAGAGAATAAAGCCTGTAAGTAGACTGATTTAAGCCTGTAAGTAGACTGATTTCCTAAAACTGATTTTTTTCCAAGTAATTGCAGCAGTAAAAAAATACCATATAGCATTATACAGCTGTTTTTCTACCTGCCTCCAGGCCTTTTCAAGCCCCAACACTTTTGCATGGCTATGGCAAATTTCAGGTTTGTGTGGGCTTGCGATAGACTGTTAGAGATTTCGTATCAGTGAAAGAGCACTTGCTGTCCCACTGACAACAGTGGATAAAGGCTGATGTCTACATTACAGCTGTTCAAAGAAGTTTGGAAAACAGTGTAGGACAATTCTGGGAAAAGTTTAATTAAGCAGAGACCAGTTTTTGTCATTTGTTGTCAATGGAGTCAAATGATTTTAGTCAATTTAGCTTTAAAATCCCATGAGCAGAATATGCAGGACAAGGTCCACTGTTCATGTAAGGTCAGATAAACAAGTACATACTGCAAGCAGAAGAGAAAATGAATGTCCTATGTCAGCGCAAGTTACCCCATAACTTTTTTGTTTTAAGGATTATTTTTTTTTAAGGACATTTTAAGGATAGCTGCTGGACTTCACTAGACACCTCATGAATCAGTTCTACTCACAATTTTCAAGAACAAATGACCTATGTGCAAGTTACCCTAGGAGAGCTGCCATGCAATGTGCATGAGAAATCAGCATTATGCACAGTGGCAAGCACTTCCTACTGCAACACCTACAATCCATGGCAATGGATGCGTGTTAGGATGTTAAAAAGTAATATTCCAGAGTTAAAATATAATTTTCCATAGGAAAAAATGTTCCCTGTACCTAGGAGCAAATCTAGGAGTAGGAAAGTAATATAAGCAGGTGCAAACAATTGTGGCCACAAACTATTAAAAAAGAAACCTCAAATTAAAAAACAACTTAATTCCAAACAATAGACAAGCTACCTCTTGAAACATCTCAGAGTAAAACTCAGGTTTAAAACATTACACACGACATTACTACACAGCTAATAAAAAAACAGCCAAATTTTTACAAACAGGATACAAACAGATTTCCTTTTGCAATAAGGATATCAGATAAAAACAGTTATGGAATACATTGTGGTATGTTTACAGAAAGGTTGCCCTTCCCTCCTCCCCATGCCTTCATTCCCATTATCAACAAGCTTTGAGCTTGTTTTCAGCTTTTCCACGTGCACTCTTTGCTTGTAGAGAGAGAACTTTCTCTTGTCTATATAGAATATGACACCCAGTAAGCAGGATAGGAGAGAGAAGACCAAACTTCTTGCTGATCCATTTATCCTTGCTGTCTATTTCACACCACTATGCCAGTTATAGATGTTGCATGAGTTCAAGAAGTTTCTATCTCAGAGGCCTCTTCGATGAAGTTAGCAACAGGACTGAGGAGCAAGAGTGGAAACAGTTTATACTCTCCATTCCCGTCTTCCGAGAGGAGAGGTGGATCACCCATTCCTAGAGCATCCAGTGGCTCAGCCTGGTTTTCTGGAGCTGCTAATGGCAAGACAGTTTCACTACCTGAAGGAGGTTGGAGAGCAGGTTTTTCCTCCAGCGGGGCCAGGAGGAGGTCTTTTGGATCCTCTGTCTTCCCTGGGGCTTCACTGGAAGGTAGTTCTTCAAATAATGAAAGCAGAGGATTGGCCCTGTACTGTATCAGCTGCATATCTGAGGGAAAACAAACATTTTAAACTCCAGGATCCTATGACACAAAGTGAAGGCTCTTATTCAATGCAAGGAACACTGGAAAAGCTGCTTCAAAACTCAGTTCACTAAAGAAAACCACACAGCTGAGCTCTGAAAGACCACATCTACAGTTGGAAAAGACTAAGACCTGCAGCTAAGATCAGTATCTAAAACACACTTCAGGCCCCTAAATATATTGCATGCACTGGCATCACTAAAGTAGAATGGTTAGCACTTCGTTTGTGGGTGTTGTAGCCCATATAGGAGATACTTCCACAATGACATTTGCAGTTCTGCTCCTTATTGTGGCACCCCATCACATATAAGAAAAGAGTTAGCACCAACATGGGGAACAGAACGGGGCCTGTAAGATTGAGGTACAGCTTCATTAAAGTCAGTGAAACATCCCAGTCTTCAAAAACTTTTTAAGCCCAGACCAAAGAAGGAATTAACACATTACAAGCTAGAAAAAAATCCATTTCAATACATAGTTTTGGAAGAGTTTGGAATTGTCACAGCTCTGTTCCTTCCTGCCCACCTTTGCTTCCTGCCGTTTCTCTCTCACTTGCTCCTAGATCTTCAGTGCTGTCTGCCAAGTTTGCAATCTGAAGCAAAATGGACAAAGAATAAGACAGAATGCTTAACAAAAATATTCAGTTCTTAACTGACTGGTTAACATAATTAAAGGTGACAGAAGGAGGGAATAGGAGTGACACTGCTGAGTAATGTAAACTCCTGACCTCACAAACCCATTATTTCACAGAGGCCAGCAAACAGGAACTCTCAGAAAAATGCAAGATGAAATACAGACAAACTTAACTTACCAGAGCCAAACAATCTTATGATTAGCAAATATTCAGTTTACCTACCCAACCCAAAGCTTTATTACGGTCTGCTTTGTTGGAATAACACGGTTAAACATGATTTCATTAATAAAATCAAATTTTGCAAGCACTGCTCGAACACAACAGGATTTTACCTCAGTTGTGATGTAAGCTCCCATGCCAGAAAAGTCCTAGTTCAAATAGTATTTCTGAGTTACAAAATAAATGACACTTGCAAGATTTTTTTGTAACATAACACATTGTATTGAATGGGGCCCAGAAAAGGAAATTCATACTAAGCTTTAGCATGTCCTCTGAGGAAATTTTACGCAGCCATGTTTGGAATAAATACTGCATACCGCATTACATTTTTTTTTTTCCCTTTAATACTTTTTCTTCAGCCTTCCAGCAGACGAAGGCGCACAATCTGAACTACAATCCCAGGCGTAGTTATTACTTGGCTGAAAGACAAGCCAAGAAACTGTTTTCACACAGACCAAAAACAGACTAGATTTTCCAACCTGCTCTTTCTAAACAGAAAATACAGAATTAATAGGCAGGAATAATAAAAAAAGTTCCTCAATGCAGGCAGACAGCTGATTCAGCAAACACCAGTTTGTTTTCCTCTTCCTTATGCTCTCAGGTACATTTATAAAGCAAAGAATGTTATTCTTAGCAAAGCATCAGTTGAAATTAGCACACTGAGTGTGTTACCGCAGCTAGAAATATAAGACAACTTATTTTGAGAACTTATTTTGAGAACCTTCCTGTACACCAACAGTAATAACAGAAAACATGAAGTCATACAGATTAAATAAAATGTCAGTTTCATCCTGTGCTATCAGTCTGGTCCCTACCCTTAAACTGCATCAGCCAAAGTTTAGCTCTCAGAATCACTTTAACCCTCCCCGTAACAGAAGCAAATCTTACTCTTACATTTTCCATACCAGGGGGAGTTTCCATCAAGTTCATATCCAGAGCTGGCAGCTCAGGATTAAATGTCTGAAAACAGAAACAGACCATGTGTAGGAGAGTTTATGACATAATAAGGTTGTTAAAACTTCAGAGATCCTACTTCATCTACCCAAGGAGGAACATGGATGGTGGCTCTTCTGCAGGCCTACTGCAATACACTTTAACCCTCTGGCAGTAAACTGAGGTTACATGAGAAGAGAAGGACACCATTTTTCCCTCACTGATTCCAGGTGTATGACTCAGATCAATTCCACATCCCAATGCATGATCAGTAATCAGGATGTGATGATAAACAGCAAGAAGGAGAAAGGTTCTGGTTTTCTTGTTTGTTTCTTTTTTTTAAGTTATATGAAATGAAAGTACTGTATGAACTGAAAAAGGCTCTCAGCATTAGCTTATATTTTGTTAGACTCCTCAGATGACTACGTACAATTCTATCCATAGCTATTTGCTTTTCAAGATTTTCTTCTCACTTGCCCATTACAGCAAGAAAGAAATCCATAAAATCTTCTAACACAATCTAAACTGTATTTTTCAGAAACCAGAATAAATGAAAAGACACTCACATCGCTGAAAGCTTCAGAACTGAAGTTATACTGCTTCCCAGACAACATTGCTTGAAGCTCTTCAAGGCTGGCATCAATGCAATTAAGAAAATCCTGAATTTCCTCTCTGAAAAGAGAAAATTACGTAGTACCATAAGCAACAGTCAGCAGTTAGGTTCTTCTTTCACACTACAGGACAGGAAACACCTCTTATAAGCCGTTAGTTGCTTGGTTATTACAGCTGTTGGGCAAGATGACAGCCAGACAGGGTTGCTCACAATCCAGAACAGCTTATTGCCAAATTAACAAAACCACATTGCTGTATCAATTTCCATGGCCCAATTCTTTGCAAAACACGTGCAAGGAAAACCATCTGTACAGCAAGTATCATAATAGCTATCGTATCAAAAAAGCAATCCTCCTCATGTAACTATTTCCTCTTTCATTTTAATATCTTTTGAATGTTCTCAGAATTCAGTCTATGTACTAGTATCTGTTAAAGCTAAGGTCCATAAGCTTTTACCTGCGGACAATAAATGATAAGCAAAGGAACACAAATAATCTGCATCTGAAGGAACACTAGGTATCTATTTTGAAACAGGAACACCAGATTGTTACCAAATTGTATGCGTTTGGAAGGACTGGGGTCAGGATACAAGGGACAATGAAAGAAGTAGAAGGGAAGCTGCACGTGTGACCCAGTACTGAGTTTCTCACTGTGCTGCAAGCTGTCACCTGTATTGGAATACTTGGCTACAAACAATGTAAAATTTCAAGGCATTGCCCCACATCCAGTCCTAAGAAACAAGGAAGCACATAGTTCCCTACTGAACTCTCTAGTCTGGATCTGCTGTTGGGCAGCACTTGGCAACGTCAGTAGCTGGCGATACAAGGGCTGACAGGACAGACGAACCACACCAATGCTCCAAAAGAAATATCAGAAGTCAAGGCAAACTTGTGACAGCTGACAGAGCAAATTCCAGATGAACTTGCCCTGCTTTTAGTCTATGATAACACTTGTCTTTTTCAAGACCTATTAGAAAAGGGGGAGAAAACTCAGTTCACTGGAGATGTTTGAAAAGCAATTTCACTATGTTCTGCTAGATATATCCTCTAAAACTATGACACAGAACAGTTTAATAATGAGATTCCACAAGACGACTGCATAAGTCTCCAGAAAGAAGTGAATATAGTGATTTGCATACCTGTCCAGTAAAGGATCATTTTGGTTTCCAGAGTTATTCTCATTCAAGATGGAGTCAATCACTGATGCAGGGTCTTCTGGAGCATTAGCTTGTGCAGCATGGAGTTCCACAGCAACATTTCCTGTTTCACTGGATTTGCTGACATCATTTACATGAACTGGAGGGATAGGTTCTACACAATTTAACTCATTTGGCTGTGATACTTGACAAATAGGTAAGCCAGGATCCAGAGCTGTCTGTCTCTCTCTAAAATGCAACCCACAGAGAAACAAGACACAGGAGAATATCAACTGTGTTAGCGCTCATTGGAAGCTTACTATTTTACATCTTAATACCTAGCGAGGTCAAGCCTACTAAGAGCTCAAATAACCAATTGGTCTTGTAAAAGAATGTAAGTGCCTTCCTAAAGGCAGACGAAGAATCAGTTGTTACAATTTATATAAACAGTATGTATCAGAGCAGAACGCCCCATTTTCATAGAATGGTTTGGGTAGGAAGAGACCTTTAAAGATCATCCAGTCCAAGCACCCTGCCATAGGCAGGGATATCTTTCACTAGATCAAGTTGCTCAAAAGTCCTGTCCAACCTGACTCGGAACACTTTCAATCATGGGGCATCCATGATTTTTTCTGGACAGCCTGTTCCAGCACCTCCTTACCGTAATCACAAAATAAATTATTCTTTAGATCCAAGCTAAATCTACCCTCTGTCAGTCTAAAACCATTGCCTCCTGCCCTGCCACTAGAGACACTGATAAAAATCTCTCTCCATCTTTCTTATAACACCCCTTCATATACTGACAGTCACGCATTCTCAGTTTCTAGAAAGAAAAGCCCTCCTTTAAGCCTTTTATTTGCATTTATTTCACACCTGCTATGCAGAATAAACCAGAAGAAAATGCGACTTTTTTAAAAAGGTTCAATTTTCATAGTTTTGTTTGTTTTTAAATTTGCTAACAAAACCTCATGCGTTTTTCTTCCAGCACCGTGACCAAACACTGGCTCTATAACTCTTCAGATTGATAATGAGTTCATATATAGAACATATGGAAAAGATCAGCTTGACTTCACATAACTAAATTCTGCCAGACCAAAGAGGGCATAAGACTACATGGACATGTGGTGGAAGGGAAACTCACAATAGTGCGTCTCTGGAACTAAAAGATTCCAAATTGGTCTACTTTTTACTCTGGAGAGCCTACAAACAGGCCTATAACGTATAAATAGAGCAGAAACTCAGAGGTGGGTTCCCAAAACATATTGGGTAACTTACATTAACATAACTACTTGGATTTATGCTTCAGTTGTTAACTTTCACATCCCTACACATACCTGGCTCTGCCACTTGTGTGTGCCACAGCAAGGAGACCATTGGTGGCATTTTCCAGGGTATCAGTGATATCTCGAATGATGAGACCCGTACCATTTCCATCCTCATCATCTGAATTATGTTCAGAAAAAGCCATCTGCAATATACAGCAAATAGAATGAATAAACCAAAAAAAAAATTTTTTTTTGATGTTTATTTCCTTTCTTCTTGAAGCTTCTATTTCCCGTTCAGATTTCATCTATGCCAAGTTGTACGGATTTGCGTGATTTTGCAGACAGAGCAATGCTTTAAATCAGCCCATTTCAAAATAGAGTGCATTTGATTATAAGATCAGAATATTAATAGTTGTAAGGAAAACTTCATGATCACTGTACAGCATCCTGTCCAACCCAGTGTCTCCTTCCCTAGAAAGACTTACTGCTTGGCCACTCTCCACAGGTATGCGAACATACTGACGGCTGTATTTGGAAGGTGAAGCACCTGCAGCATCCGTTAGAGACCTGAGACAAAGTATGACTTTAGTGTATACTTCTGTAGTAAACAGCTGTAGCAATGCCAAATATGTGCAGTAACAGTAAGAACTATTCTTTGACTTCTAAAAGTGGCTTTTTTGAAATTGTTTATTTAAACGTACTGCAGACAGACTACATTCTAAGCACACTTTTTGTTTTGTGGTAAGTCAGTAACACTGGCACTTTTTTTTTTTTTAAAAAAAAGTTACCACTTCTGGCAACTGTTCCCTTCAAAACTCAAAATGAATAGTATATTCTCTTCCCATCCTATTTAAAAGTATTCATTATGCACCTTGAGAAAAGTATCTTGCTTCTAGAAGTTGATTCATCCCCATAACACATATCTGACACTAGTTTGTGACTTATCCAGTAATTACCTTTTTCTTTTGACCCCAACAATATAATTTCCTCGCATCAAACTTAGTATAAATTGAAGAATCTAAAAAGAAAAAACAAAGAGCCAAAACCAAGTGATTAGCTTAGCAATCAGAATATTAAATTATTAACTCAGACTTTACTTTTGTGATTGAAATTAACAGGTAATTTAAATATCCATTTGTACCTTTATGTTAAAAAAGAAAAAAGTTACAAAAGGCATTGAAAAGTTATTTCACTTGCACAGATTTTTATAAAAATGTAATATAACACAGCAAGTCACTATGGAAAACTCCAGACCAGGAAAAGCTGAGGGATAAACCAGAGAAAATTTGATCCAGTGCAGCAACTCCTTTCGTTTCCAGGTTCCAAGTTGACTTCTTGAATGTTCTAAGTCTGCCTTGGTTCGTTCTTTCACAGACTCCATTCTGTGTGCCTGAAATATCTTGCCCATTACCATGACTCCTGCCCCATGTTTACCCCAGGTCAACTTGATTTAATTACTTCTCTCCAAATAAGATTCACTGAGATTTCAAGCACATTGAAATTCTTTTTACTAAGATTTTCCTTGGTATTTTGCTTGGGATTCTTTGCTGTGCTACTTCTTGGACACTCAGGAACTGTGAACATTTTCTTTGTGCTGTATTAATATAGCCTGTTCAGCTCTGTGTCATTTGTCATTCTACATAAGCAAAGAATGCCATCAAGTATCACAGAGGCAGGAATAAGGATGGTAGCACTGAAGATGCTGCAATGGTACCTTAGACAGCAGCTTCTGTTGTTGACTGTGCTTCTGCCTTAGAACTGCCACTTCTTTCCACAGGGCCTTATTTTCTCTGCAATGCAGAATAAATCAGAAGACAGAGGATGAACAGAGTTTACTTTATATGATTTAGTTTCACAGCTTTCAAACTTTCACAGTACCTTGCAGGACCAATGGCAACATTCCTTCTGTGGATAACTAACAATTAGTTAATCTGATCCACTAATATAAGCTCTGGGTTAAACTAACTCCATTCTCCACCAACCAGGACCAAATGCTCACTAATTAGCACATTCTCATTCTCTGCTGCTCCATCAATAATCTTGATCTGAGGTATTCCTTCCTTCAAAGCCTCTAAAGCTTAGAATTAAGACTTGGTGTTTGGAAACAGGCTACTTGTAACACAGACCACCTCAGAACAGTTTCAAAATATTAAAAAAAAAACAAACAAAACAATATGAACAGAGGGAGTGAATACATCTCCTGAGCTTTGGCTGACACCCACTTGCATGCCAGTGATCCAAGTGAACTCCCAGAGCCCATACAAAAAGCATATGAAGGAACAGCGATGAGGACACACAAAGTCCATTTCTGATCAGAAATAAAACCAAACATTAGTTCTCCCTTGTTGCATCTAGCCCTGTTTTGTGTTTAGAACAGGACATTATTTGATACCCCTAAAAAAAATACTATAGACGATGGCAACCAAAATGACATCTCAAGATAGCCAAGAAACTCCCGGTTTGAATTTCTGGTCTGTTACCGAATTATGAAAACAAACTATTAAAAATGCTGTGTGGCATGGAATGTGGATTCTTAAAAAAAAAGAATATAGCATCACCTGTTTCAATTGAAACACGTTTGGAGTCAAGCTCCATTAGCTATAAACCCCATTCAATGCTTAAGTGCTTCTGAAACAGAGTGTACCTCTTCATGTTAGCCAGTCTGACATCCATGTTGTTCTGCTGCTCTCTCATTTCCTGGACTTCAGAGAGTACTTTGTGTAAATCCTCTGCACAGACCTTGAGATCCTCAGTTCTTACCGCAGATACCTAAAATAGGATCAAGTTACACATGCTTTACTAAGAACAGTGCTTTTCATACTTTTTCTAAATGAACAGTGTAGTTAGTCTGTAGAAGAGGTATAAACTCCATTAAAATATTAGGTAAGATTATATAAAACTTGTGTATCATAAAACACAATTGTTATAGATGACAGCCTTTAGGACAGTCTCAACCGTCTGAAAAAAACAAGTTGTCAGTGAAAACAAGAGAATGGCACCACTGTAATTCATGCTAAAATCCCTACCACTGGTTCAAAACTGCCTTTCATAAGGGGTTCTCTCTGACATGTCTGAAGAAAGCTTGCCCTCTAGTGCCAAAGTGTAAGCCACCAGCCAAAAGCAAAACAAGTGATAGAGGAGTAAAGAGGGTATGGTCACATTCATTTTAACTGTGGATAAATCTGCCAGCACAGGAGTAACAAATTTCCATTAAGTTATTGGGAAAAAAAACAGGAGTCTACTTACATGACACCTACCTAACTGGAAAATTTGTCCCACACCAGCTGAACCACAGATCCCTATACTGTTGTTTCCTCTATTACAGTTCCACTCAGTGACTTTCCAAGATTACAGAGAGGCTTGTCTCCAGAAAGTCAGAGTCGAAACTGCTTTTCTACCCACAGCAAAATCTATAAATGCTTCCTCTTCAAGTGATGGTGGAAGAGCAATCAGAAAGCAAAAAGCTCAGTTTTGCCTCTTCACACTTCCACAGTCATAATTCTCTAATTTCCTTCAGTAACTCTGTGGTCATGGCATTAATGGTTTATATAAGATTCAGGGTTTTGAAAATGGTAGGTCTCATCACAAACATGAATGGTATGTACAGGTTTTGTAGACATAATTTTAAAAAACATTCAGCCAAATACTGACTGTAATCAAATCAAATGAAGTTGTACCAGATAGCCATCAGATGCCCCTTCTAACCTACAGCATGCTATGATTTTACTTATTTTTCTCTTAAAGTCCAAGAGGGAGGTGGAAACATCTGAGATTAGCCTAATGAAGTGTCAGATAGCTTCCATGCAGGTTGGCTTACAGATCCCCCCCCTTCCCCAGTGCATTAAGTGGTCAGAAATTGACAGTGTTATAAAATAACATTCCATCACTTCATGGTGAAACAACACAATTATAATATTCAACAATCACTGCACAGAAATAACTGTTTTCTCTGGTCCAGTGTTACAAAGGATGGAATGAATGGCCCAACAGTTCTCTGTCTACATTTTTAGACCCTTTGCTGTTTGTTGTAGATAATACCTTATGCTAAGGGACACAATGCTTATCCCAAATGAAATTCAAGACTATCTGATTCCTCTTCAGCATACCAGCTGTCCATAGCAAAGACATCCAAAAGATGCAGACAGAAGGTAGAAATTTCAAATACAGTAGGCCTGCCTCTAGACAGAAGAGCCAACAAACTAAAGCATTCTGCCGAGTACAAGGAACTACTTTTTTCAGAGTCTGTAGCTAGATAATAAGGGTGTCAAGACTGACGCGCATCAGCAGAAAATCTAGACCTAACAGTAAAATGGAGTAAATTAAGGAAGCCCTGCATTCAAACTTGGACTCCTGTTGGAGGCCTGAAAGCCAGTTTATAGCACATACCGAAATATTACTTAATTCCAGGCAGTACAGAGCAAGAAAAGCTAACAGACATTTCGTCCATTGCAAAAATCACATTTCCTGTGCAACAAAGAGTACGTTTCACCAGCACGTTCAACCATTTTGTGTGAACGTCTTTGGCACTAACTAGAGCTTTTGTCTCCCCATCTAGAATACTCCACCCAGTGCAACGCTCATGGGATACGTGGTGCCATACATAACGTCAGCAGCTGACTGTCTCAACATACCAGAAAGCAAGATGTGCAAGCTAAGACAAGTTAGCAGTTACAGCATCTGGGAAAAGCACAGGCCTGTGTCAGAGAAGCAACCGTGCAACTATATCTGACCAATTGTGATTTTGAACAGAGACAGCGCAGTGAAGAATCAATCAAAACACAATTATGGCTCTCCAGCTAATCCTCAAGCCTACCCTGTTCTTTCATTAACTTGGGCAATGTAGCTACCACATTACGACATTCCAAAGAAAAGACTGAAGTTCAAATGTCAGCATGATGTACCGCGATAGTGTCTTTCTCTGGCAGCCAGGATGTTATGGGCTGAAATGCGCAAGTACAAGATAAATACCTGTGCAGAAACAGGTCAGACAAGGCCTGAATGTACAAAAGAAAATTGTAAGTGCTAAAAAAAGGACGTAGCTTATTGGTGATATGGTATTTGAGGAACAATATAAATCATACAAGCTTGTCCAAATGAACTGATTACTGCTGCCCTTGCTAATTTTCAGTGACCACCAAGTGACAATGTATTTTCTTTTACTTCTTTCATTCTATGATTCTTTTTACAAAGGCTTGACAACGCATAACCTTAGTTCACGTGGAATCCGTTGGCTGTAAAGTGTTTGACACCCCCAGACTTCCTCTGGATAAGCTTCTTTTCCTAAGGAAAAAAGCAAAGTAAATACATGCATAGACCGTACCTTGCGCTTGATGTTTTCCAATAAATGTGCCTTCCCTTGCTTGAAGAAAGCATGCTGGAACTCAATGACTGAGCTTTTCTCTGCTGTAATCATACCATTCTCCAGAGCAATCACCTTCCTGAAACCATCTGTGGAGAGGGATTTAAAAAAAAAAAAGTCATTTCTTTCAGTGTAAAGCTTACTGTTACAGAACATAGCTAAAGAAAACCCCAGAACTACTGAAATACCTACAGCTATACAGTTAATAGGAGCTGGAACTTCCTTTTGGTGTTCAATCATTTCACTGCTCCGACTGTCACAGACAGAGGACACATCTACAATGCCACCAAATAATCTTGCAGGCTGTACAAGCAGCATGCATGGCAGAGGCCTTCCAGTATCCAGTGGCAAGACAATGATGTTCAAATGATCACAGAAGACAGTCAGAAGTGAGATTTATTAGGACATTATGACTAAAATATTATCCCAATGGAAGCAGTGCAACGTTGTACCTCTCCTTTCATGTTAATAATCTCAGGCAGCTACGTATCAAAACAAATGCTGTTATCTACCACCAGGGTCTACAGAACAATGCAAAGAGAAATTAGTCCTCGACCTATGGAAACACACGCACATGCAGTACATTTTTCATTAAAGACTACCTGCTTGAAATAAGACATTGCCAGCCCAATTTCCACAACTGCTTGAAATACCAAAGGGTAGATGCAAATTAGTTGACAGACCAATGCATCTCTCTCCTCATTCAAGTTTTTAACACGGTTAACGTATTCCTGCCTCACTGCACCTCAACAGCATGCTCATTAGAAAACTTCAGTCAAAGCTTTGGATAAGTGCAGCAGGAAAAGGACGTTGCCATCACGCTGCATGCCTTTATTGGGCTATTTGTATTTTAAACGTTTAGCCTTACTATAAGGCAACTGACAACTGTTTGTTTGCATTCTCCTTTGACACACAAGTATGGAGTCTCAACTCTTAACTCAAACAGCAGCACAAGGATACTGTACGACCACTTTCTCTGTCATGTCTAACACAGAATCTGAACAGACGTTGGCTAGAGAGACCAAGGAAATCTGGGCGAGAACGGAGTTCCTCCAAATCTTCTCAGTAATTCCCCATAAGCCGCTGTGTTATTATCAATCCACTGCCGTAAATTAGCTTTCTTTGCCAATGCTACATGATGAATTCTATTATTCTGTTTCATTGGAGCCAAACATGCTTCTAACATAATGAAATAGGAGGATTTTTGAAAAAAAATTATTTGTACTGAACAGAGTAAAGGCATGCAGACTATTTACAGCTTCGTAGTTTGGTGTCGCCACTTAGCTCCCGAAGAGTTACAGTTCATGGGAGAAATACAGGCAGACTCAGATCATCTTTCAGATCCTCTCCTTTCCTGAGAAGGATTTACTTAATGGCTTAACCCTCTTACTCCAAATGGAAATTCTAAAGGAGGCAGCCGCTTTCTGTGCAGCTTATACGTTCACATGGCCCATAAACTATCAACTCCAAAGCAACCATTTCTGCTGTGCTGCAGCCCTGCAGTGTACTCTGACTTTGGACTGCCACCTCACTCCAGCTTCTTTGCCTGTACAAGTTATACACGTGTTACATAATGGATACCCGTTGACCCATGACGCTCACAAGTAGAGCACAGAAAACATAAACGAGAGATTTAGTCCAGCTTGATCCATCAGGGTGACAAATCTTGTTTCAGTACAGCAACGCAGGCAACGTACATACACACATTACACAAACAGATGATGCTTACACATGTTCAGCTGTCGTATGAAGCTGGAGATATTGTTGTGTTTGAAGTACTTTGGGAGCAGCTCCTTAGCGAACCTCTGCTCATCCAGTATACAGAAGTTCTCACCATTCTAGGAAACGAGCAGAAGTAACAGTGAGAGAACAAGCACAACATTTTTAAGGTTTTGCTTTTACGCCAAGACCGTAAACTGACGGAGACGGTTCCTATGACACGGAAGGGCAAAACACTTGGCAAAAGGATACTGTCTATGTGGTCATTTAAGAGCATTTAGGACTGTACTAACAAGTTTGAACCCTAAACAACACCAAAAATTGTTATGTGGAACATTCCTCTTGCATAGCGGGTAGTTTTTTGAACCCTGAAGACTTTACCCTAAGCCAAAGAAAAGTAGTTCTAGAAACAAACAAACAAAAAAACATGGCTCTGCTTCTGTCTCAGCTCAGAGGAAACACGAGTATTGCCCAAGCACGATGGCATTCATGCCACTAGAGGGCTTTTATCTCCGCCGGGCAGAGTTCGGCTGCCTCCTGACAAGATTCTGCCATTGTACGCGCTGTGTCACCGCTAAAAATAGCCAGGCACCGCTGCGGAGCCGCTACGAGTCCCGACCCGGCCAGGCGGGGAGGCTCCGTCCCGGCTCCCGGCTCGCTGCGTTCCCGGCTCGCAGCGCCCTGGAACCGGGCAGGTCCTCGCGCTGCTCACGAAGCACAAAAACGTTAAATTACAACGGCGAAGACGAGGAGAACGGGCCGCACGGCGCGAGAAGAGCGGCGAGGGAGGGCCGCACGCCGCGAAGCGGCGCGGAAGGGCCCCAGGGCCCGAGGGCAGGCGCGCCCGCCGAGGCCCGTCCTGCCGGCCCCGGGGAGGGCCGGCCCCGGGCTCCTCTCCTCACCGCGCCGCGCCCGGCCGGCTGCGCCCAGCGGGGGTGGGCCCCCGGGGCGCCGCGCTCTGCGCAGCGATAGCTCGGCCCGGCCCGGCCCGGCCCGGCGCCCCTGGGGAGCCCCTCCCGGAGCCCCGCGCCCCGCTCGGCCGCGGCCCCCGCCCGCCCTCACCCTGCTCCAGCAGATGACGTCGTCGCTGTGCGGGTCCTCCACCAGCGCCCAGAGCTTGGCCAGGAAGCCGGGCACCGCGGCGGCGCCGGGGCCGCCGGGCAGCGCCGACCCTTCCCGCATGCTGGGGCCGGGCCGGGCCGAGCGCTGCTGCTGCGGGCCGGGCCAGACCGGGCCGGGCCGGGCGGAGCCGCCGGCGGCCGCCGCGACGTGACGCCACGCGGGGCGGCGCCTCGGGCCGCAGGGAGGCCGCCCGTTGGTGCGCGCCGCCTGGCCCCGCCCCGCGGCCGCCGGCGTGCCGCTTGTTGTGCTCCCGGGGGAGCGGCGCCGGCGGCGTCCCCGGCCGCCTTGGAAGGGGCCGCGTCCCGCGGGAGGGGAGGGGAGGGGCGGGTCCCGGTCCCGGTCCCGGTCCCGGTCCCGGTCCCGGTCCCGGTCCCGGTCCCGGTCCCGGTCCCGGTCCCGGTCCCGGAGGCCGGTGCCGCCCCGGGGGGCGGGCGGGGACGGGCGGGGCGGCTCCGGGGGCGCGGCGGGCGCGGGTCGCCGCGGCCGGCCCCCAGAGGCGGCTCGTGTGCCCCCGGCCCCGGCCCCGGCCCCGGCCCCAGCCCCGAGCCGGCCGTCCCCCCGCGGCGAGGCGTCGCCCCGCTTTACGGCCCAGACTTTGTCCCCGGCGGCGCTCGGTGCGTGCCCGGCAGCTCGCGCTGCGCTGCGGGCGCGGCAGGGCGATGGCTCGCAGCTGACGGCTCCGCGTCGGGACCCGCGGCTGCCCCGCTCCGCAAAGTAAGGGTGGGGGGGACGGGTCGGGGCGCTGGGTGCGCGTCCCCCTGGGCAGGGGCTTTCCTCGGGTGAAATGTCGGGGGAGAGCCCAGCGCGCGGGCTGTTACGATTAATCCGCTGAAACGGGGGTTGATCGGGCACCGAACGTGTTAAAACCTAGGTTTTCCATTTGTTTGCGACTCCGGTTTTATTAACGGGTCGGCAGCGGTAACTCCTGGGAGTGAAGATTGCGCTATAAAACACCGACGTTCGTTGACGAACAGAACGCACAGTTTGGATTTTTTTTTTTCTTGTCATAGATTTCAATGAAAAATGAACTTCTGGAAAAAGAATGTAAAGGTTATTGACTTTGTTTGCCGTGCATTAGCAGAGGAACTAGACGGTGATCAGATGCTGTGAGGACGATGTGAGGACAGAGCCAGCCTAGCCCGGGGAGTCTCGGTTGGCCGGGGCTGTGCCGCTTCCCAGCGCGCCGCAGGTGTGTGCAGCGCTGCGCTCGGGCTCCGGCACCAGCTCTGGACGGGACCGCCGCGAAAACCCCCGTTAGGCTGTCCGGAAGGTTTCTTCCTTGACTTTTTTGCTCAACACCAGAGCAAATTCGCACGGCATTTAGCCTGCCATGGCTTCTGGTCTAGTCTGGTTTATCAGATAAACGCACCGATGATGCAGTGCTGAACTTTAGTGCGGCAGGCAGGGACTCGGTCACGTAGAAATCGCGGGCTGACACAGCAGGGACTTGTCGGGAGGCAGGTTTCTTGGCCAGCTCCGAGAGTCACTGCTCATTCTTGGTATGCAGTCTAAGCTTTGCCCTTCCCTAGGATTTGATACCGCTGTCAAAGCCGTTAAGATCAGAGACTGTAAAGATTAGCCCCCACCGAATGCCCAGTCTCAGCGGCGCCCAGCCCCAGCTCGGTCTCCCTGGCGCTGGCTGCGGGTTGCAGCTCCCCGAGCCCAGGCCTTGGCTGAGCGTGCCGAGCAGCCCCTCGCTGAGAGATGCTTTCTTTCAACTTCTAAACTTAGTGAATGTTTGGAATCAGTAATACTTAATTATGATTAGCTTTTGAGAATAGGACAGCATGTTTGGAAATCACAGAATTACGGGTTGGAAGCGATACGAATAGGTGTCCTGTCCGTTGCGGTGTGCTGGGGTCCAATCGCATGTATTGGGCATCAGATCTGGTAAGAGATTTCACAGTTTCCCTGGGAAAGCCATTTGAGTGTGATGCCGTGCTAGCCAAAACTTTTCAGAATATCTACTTTTGCCGCAAATAAACCTCCAATTCATGTTGTTATTACCAAAGACAAGAGAATAAATAATGACAAGCCTCTTTATAAAAGCAAACAAAACCCGATCTGCTTGATGTGGCGCTATGTCACCATCCCCTTCTTTTTGAAGTTAAAGAAAGCTGATTACCTTAAATATCCTTGATAGATCGCATTTTTCTTATTCTCACATTTCCTGTTTCTCTCTGCTGAGCTTTTTCAAGATTGCTTTTATGTGTGTAAAGAGCTGGACATATATTTTAGATGTCAGTTTGGTTATTGGCTGCGTCCAGCTTTAAGTACGTCACCAGATGAGATCTTTCGCAAGCATTTTCATGTGATTTGTATTTATTTTCTCATCCATTTTATTCACAAGCTATTTTTTATCCTCTGGTGTAATTCTACTCTTCCATATTGCATCAGTTTCTTCTTCATGCAGGTAGTTCTTCAACAAGATAAAATATTGTGAATACTGGTTCGATTTCATAAAATTTCTGCAGCTTGCATTGGATCTGTCTTCAGAGTATTTCTCATGCATACACCAAGCTTGTTGTCAATCACAAGTTTTACGAGGTCCTTACTTCATGATCTAGATTATGGAGAAAATAGTTAATATAAGAGCAATCTTGAAAAAAGTTAAAATTTACAATTACTTCATAGTTACTGAGTCATACTTCTCAGGTGGCTTAGTAGAGCAGAGGGATATAGGCAACAGTTAACTATAAAGTTTCTTGTTCAGGATTATTTTCTTTTGCCTTGTATGTGGACCTTTCAGATGATTTGGGGCATCGGTATTGGCGAAAAACTGATCACTTTAAATTCCGCTGCCCGTGGCACGTTCTGCTCAGGACTCCCAGGCCTTAAGATGGTTACGCAGCATAGATATTTATGGGTGCCTGCTCTGCTAACAAACACTGTGACTGTTCACCTTATCCCCTACCGAGTGAAATCTTACCAAATTAGCAGCATTTCCTCAACGCTATGAAACATGTAACGTGGCCAAATTGTTCAAAAGACAAAGCAACAAGTTAAACTGTTATGAGAGAAGCGCGGTTTACTGGCATAACCTCTGTTCACCTCGTGTGTTATGGGGATGATTTCCTTGTTGTCTCAGACCCCATGGATATTTAAACACCACAGCAGGACTTCTACCTGATGTCCTCACACCCTCTCAAAATGTCCCGTAGTTTCAAACCAGCTTATTTAGGATAAAGTTATGAGATCATTCTGCTTCTGTTTTACTATGTTTGTTTTTCCTTTTCTCCCAAACAGGCTTATCTTCCAAAAGAGTATTCACTTCTGGCCACAATGGAATTGTTCTGGTTGTTGCTGTTTTGCATCCATTTGCCAAAACCCACGTTTGCTGGAGGCATCACCCGAGTCTATTACCTGGGGATCCGTGAGGTGGACTGGAACTATGCTCCAACGGGAAAGAACGTGTTCAGTAATCAAAGCATTGCACATAGCCTGTATGTTTTGCTCTGTAAGAACTGGGTCTGGTTAAAGTCTGCTAGCTTAAACTAGTAATTTTCTGGGTAACTTCATGCGAGTATTCTGGGGCATCTAAGCAAGCAAGAGACAGGATCAAGTGTCTGGTCTTTATGAGCTTAATGGTTAACTTGTTTTATCGTACGAAACTGTACCAGTGGGAAAAAGAATGGTCAGTTCAATGGAGCATCCAGTGACCAATGCTGGTTATGCTAGAGGGAAGTACAAACACTCTATAATAGAACAGATTGTGCAATACTCTGCCCTGAGGTTTAATTTTTCCTAGTTCCAGCTGGTGATCAGCTTACGTATCCTGAAACATGATGAGTTTTCACCTTGATGTAAATGACTTAATGAAGCTGGCTTGTTTTTATGTAAATGGGATTTCAAGCCTTAGACTGGATGGAGCTTCGTGAGTGAAACCTTAGTTGTTTTAAAAATGTTTTTGTGGGAAAAGTAAATGTGGAAACTGCAGTAATTGCTTTGAGTCACTACAAAAGCAGTTTTTGTTTCTGGTTTTCAAAACCCCAGACATTTTTTCTGTTGTTGTTTTGTTTAGATTTATTTGGTCTTGCTTTCCACAGCTTTTTTAAGACATTTGCGTTTTTTCCTTTTTCTATGATGAACTGTGTTTATTGACTTGCTCTGCTGTTTACCCTCACATGCCATAATAAATAACATTCGGGGGTTTCAACATTTTCTTTCAGAAGTGACGCAACTGGACTAGGATGGGTTCAAAGGAAAAACAAGGGCCACCAGTTTAGCATGATAAACTCCCCGTTCTCAGGAGATGCTGAATAGACTCATATTATTCACAGAAAAGGAAACTCCCCAAAATAAATAAAGGCTAAATAAAGGTGTTTTCACCAATTCCTGCAGTGATAACGAATGCAGTGATTTTTGTTTGCTTTCTCTCATAATCCGTGAAGAGAAGAAAATGAAGCTAACGACTATTAAACTTGAAGTATTTAAACTGTCACTGCACACAATTGGTTATTGGGACTTGTACAATGACTGCAGAAGTCAAACTGCTAGCGATAAGAAAAGGATTCGATATGAATATTAGAATTGGTAAAATGCTTGAAGAATGTTTTTTGTTTGGAAGAAATGAACTATGTAGGGAAAGAGGCAGATATGCAAAAAATACGAATTATCCATACACTTTGATAATAGTGGCTCCAGGGATGACCTCAGAAACATGAGCTTTAGACTGTGAGGGGCTGGGCTCTAGCTATACAATGAATGACAAAGGCAATGTTAATTGGTTTTTGCCTGCACTGTTCGTCTTCTGGAGCGATGTGTTGGGTTTGCCTCTGTTTCAGCACCATGTATGTTGCTGTAGCGTGATTGATTCTAAGGGGATGAGAGAAGTAACCTGAGCTCTCACTTAGGCCTGTCCTACTCATACCTGTACCATGACTCATCTCTTATCTACTAAGACATAGTCATAAAGAGCAAATATATTCCTGTGTTGAACTTTAGTACCTGTATGAGTTTTTAACTCTGAAAGCTGATTAAGTGCAGGGTACATACCTGCCTGACTTGTCTGTCATACTACAAGTAGCTAAGGATCTGTTGAGTCGAAAAGCATCTTCTAGTCTGGATTTCTGACAGAGAGCTCGTGGGATTCTTTTTTCACCCCTTCTTGTGATCCAGCAGCAAACCCCACAAAGGTGTTGAGATAAGTTTCCAAAGGACCGACAAAGGCGGAAGCGGGAGTGGGAAGGGCTTTGGTCTTCCCACGTCACTTACATGTGATTGTCAGAGAAGCACCGTCTTTCTCATTCTTTGTTTGCACAGCTCAGGGGTGCTCTTTGTCCTTTCATGCCAAATGGAGGGTGAGGCCATGGCTTTGTGTATCAGCTGGAGTTTGGTATCTGACTGTACTTGTGGCTCTAGCCCCAGGCTCAGCAAGGTATAAACTGGCCAGTGTCCTGTTATATTTCATGTGCTCCAAAGCAGACAGTTCTATCACCCAGTACTCACTGTTTCGTGAATAGGTTGTGTTCTGTGTCACAACAGCCATAGGTGGGAAGAGAAAGTTCGCTGCTGGCTTAGGGTGTGTTAGGGTAGAGCATGGGAGGTTCTCTGTGATGCTGAGAGCTTTAGGGCTTACCTGAGAAAGCTACGTGTCATCGCTACTCTCCTGTGTTACCGACAAGCTGTTTTGTATAATGCATTACTCATGGTGCCTTTCCCTTTTCTGAATTTAACAGAAAGGCCTCAGTGTTCCTGCAGCCTGGCAAAGACAGGGTGGGAAGCACATACAAGAAATCTGTGTACAAGCAATATACAGACTCCACCTACACCACTGAGATTCCCAAACCTGGCTGGCTGGGGTTCCTTGGGCCCATCATCCGAGCAGAAGTGGGGGATACCATTAAAGTACACCTAAAAAACTTTGCTAGTCGGCCATATACAATCCATCCTCATGGTGTCTTCTATGAAAAGGACTCTGAAGGTAAATGAGCTGCTGCCATAATGGAGATGGATTTTTCTGGTTGGGAACTGAGGAGAAATGTCTGTAAAGAATCCACAGACTTGGTTAGCCCAGAGCTGTATTGCTGGAAAGCAACTGTATTTCAGTCTTTAAGTGAAGTCACAATGTCGAGTTTGTAGGCTTACGGGTCTGGGAGGAGTTTCCTGACCTGGGCATTAAAGTACACAGTCCAGATTGCTTGATTTTTGTAGAGCTCCCAAGGCTTGCTAGTGGGAAAGTGGCATAGAAAATGTTATATTCATTATTTAAAGTGCTGCAGTATGAGAGCCATGAGTGTGATAAGCTTCACTGAGCTTCACAGGAATGACAAAGTATGAGACCAAAGAGCTACACGTGGCCTTGTTGAAGGCCAAGTAGCAGTAGGCAGAATGGGAATTACCTTTGAGCCTGTGCTGATCTGTTTGCTTGGCATGTTGCCTTACAAGGGCTCTGTGACTCAGTTTCTCTTTAATGAATGATATTAAGTGCTATTTCAACCTTGGGATGCTGAGTCTTGCTTTGAAAGCTGCTACCCAAATATATATACACAGCTATCTACTGAGTGTGAGAGGCTTAGTATAAGGTTACATGTTTGGACATCTCTGCTCTTCTTGAATGGATATTGTGATTGCTCAATTGTTCTAGGATCCCTGTATCCTGATATGTCCCCCCAGGATCAGAAGAAGGATGATGCTGTCCCCCCAGGAGGGAATTACACCTATACTTGGACTGTTCCTGAAGATCACAGCCCAACTGCTGATGATCCAAACTGCTTGACCTGGATCTACCACTCTCATATTGATGCGCCAAAGGACATTGCATCTGGGTTAATTGGGCCGTTACTTACATGCAAAGAAGGTAAAAATTCCCAGGGAAAGCAGCTGAGTTCCATTTTATGAAGATTTTTGTGGTGACTTGGATAAGGACAGGATGAGAAGATACTACAGCGGGCAGCTCCCAACCTCATGGGAAAATGTGACATGGCTGAAGAAGACAGTACCTGTGTTCTGGTTGGGTTCTGATCATTTCGTTGTCTTTATCCTCTAGTGGCCAGGCAGGTGAGCTTGTAGGCTTCTTGATCTGAGAGGGCTGTTTAAATCCATGTTAGGAGGGGAATCTTGCATGAGATCTAGTTTATATATTAAAAAACTAGGGGTGCTGTTTGATTTCAGCAGAAGTGAGAACACTGAAGGAGTTGCAGTTCAGCCATGCGGAGCTAGAGCTGCATAGGATTGAGACATACAGTAGCAGCAGTGTACTAGAAATGGATGCAATTGCTAGAACTCTGAAGTGAGCCGTGCTAGAATGGTGGGGAAAGCATCTGTCTCTGACTTGTGTGATAAGAAGTTATTCTTCTGTTTGTTGTTTTAAACCCTTAAAACCAATGTTTGCTTTTCTGCATGGATGGGTAATCATTCACCTTTTCTTTACCCTAGGAATACTGACTGGCACTTCTCAAAGACGCCGGGATGTGGATGTTGATTTCTTTCTTATGTTCAGTGTGGTGGATGAGAACCTAAGCTGGTACTTGGATGAGAACATTGTGTCATTCTGCACAGATCCAGGCTCTGTAGACAAAGAAGATGAAGAGTTCCAAGAGAGCAACAAAATGCACGGTCAGTGTCGTCTTTGTGAAGTTACTGACTTTGCCCAGATACTCTGGGTGTGCCAGTGCTCTAGTATCTTGAAATGCACATTCTGCCATTGTATACCAGGCTGCAGGTAGAGGGAAAAAGGGTAGTAGAAAGCTCTGAGATCACGTGCTAAGCAAACAATGTCACAGAGTGCAGCAACTCCAGGGGAAAAAATGTTATTTTGATCTAATCTTTGGCTTGGGTGAGCCTTTCTTAGTTGTTTGAAGATTTTGAATGTGCTTCATGTTAGGAAATGACTTCTGGAACTGAGTTCTCCAGAAGAAGGGAGGATGAGTTCTGGGTAGGTCTATCCTTCAAATCTGTCTGTATTGTCAGCTGCAGGCAGAAGCTCTGAAGGCACTTCTTCTGATCTCTGATTTTTGACTTGTTTGTTTTTTCAGCTATTAATGGTTTTGTGTTTGGGAATCTCCCTGTGGTGACGATGTGTGCTGGGGATCACGTTTCATGGCATCTCTTTGGAATGGGCAATGAAATCGATGTTCATACAGCCTACTTCCATGGAGAAACACTCAACATTCGAGGCCACAGGACAGATGTGGCCAGCCTCTTCCCAGCCACTTTTGTTACAGCAGACATGATCCCCAGTAACCCTGGGAGATGGCTCCTGAGCTGTCAGCTCAATGATCACATACAAGGTAAGGCAGACACTGGAGTGTGTTCCACATGGTGGCCTCCCTTTTTTCTCCCAGTGTGGTCTTCTGATGTACTTTGTGGTAGGGGACAGTGCCTTGGGCAGCATTCCCATTAAAAATGTCCACAGTTGAATGGGTGATTCCTTGTCTTGTATAAATTGGGGTGGGTTGGTTATTAATATATATGCCAAGCTTACTAGGGGTGGCTTATACCACGGTATGATGTTCCACGTTGGTCACTGGTGAACACTGGCACAGCTGAAACTTAAAATGAGGCAGTGCCCTAAGAACAGTAGTCCCTGTAAGAGGCCCTGGCATGGTACATCTGAGGAGAGAAGAAGGCTCTGTTTGCTCTCTGTCCATGCTTATCTAGCGTCCAGTATTTAAGGTAAGAAGCTCTGCTTGCCAGCAGAAAAAACTCCTTTATGTGGGAAATCACCTTCTAATGACCTTCAAATCATTCTTCTAATCACCTCCCAGCCATGTACCTTTGGGGACAACAGAAAAGGAATGGCCAGTTTGTGGTAGGAAGGTGGGACTGTTTGCTGGCTGAGAGGCATTAAGCCTGTGTGTCCTCCACCATGTTCTGGGCAGCTGGGATGGGGGCTTTCTACGAAGTCCGGCCCTGTTCTCGGCAAGCTCTGGAACCTGCCCTGAAGGGGAAAGTTCGGAAATACTACATAGCTGCAAAGGAGTTGCAGTGGGACTATGGACCTTCAGGACGTGACCAAAGCAGCGGGAAACAGCTGAGTGAGGCAGGCAGGTAAGCAAAAGGCTGATGCGGGTTTCTAGTATGAGGGGAGGCTGCTGAAGAAAATGTGGGATTTCCTTCTTAGCAAACTACATATCTGCAATTCACATGGATTAGCCCAACTAAAAATGTCAGCTGCTGTAGCTGGACAAACGCAGTACTAGGTATCTCAGGGTACTTCACATGGAAGTGTGCTGCTGTGTTTTGTAGCCTCACCTGCAGACTCCAAGAGTCCCAGTTTATGTAGAACATGAGCTGCTGCTTTTCTCTCTGGGCTTCATTTCTGCTTGGTGTGCCTGACCTAGGAAGAAATCCACAGATCTGATAAGCTACTAAGCAAGTGCATCTTGCAGCAGACACAGGGTGGCAGAGCTAGTCTGCAGATATGCTTCAGTGTAGCCTTGCTGCAGCAAGCAATTTCTAGGAAATTAAATGTAGTGACCTCCATGACAGCTTTCCATTCCATGTGTCAAATGATTGTGATAGCAGAGGTTTCTGAAACTGAAAGAAGGGCATGCCTCCCTCTCCCTTCCCTCCCCTGGGAAGCTGTTGGAGACTGAAGCAGAAATGCAGAGAGGTTAATGATTTACCCAAAGCCATGCAGCAACTCTTCCAGACCATAGAACTGCAAGCTATGTAGACCCGTGACTTGTCCTTGTAACTAAGCTGCTTTTCCTGCAAGGCAGGTTACATCTGTCTGTGTGGTGGAGAGGGTGGTGGCAAAGGAAATAAATCTCTCCTTACAGCTGTTGTGTGTTTACAGTTATGACTGCGGTTGTCCCCTGGGCTGTGTCCCATCTTCCTATTTACTGCGCTGCCCTCTTTTGCATATCGTATAGAGAGATGCTGTTCAGACCTGTGCCTTTGAACCTGGTTGTTTCAGCTGGGAGAGGTCCCTGTGCCAGCAGTGCTTCCTGAACACAGCTGACATGAGCCTGGAGGGTGAAAATGCTTCACAGTGATGAGCTGTGCTTGTTCCAAACCAGAGATGCTCCCCTTGTCTGGGAAAGCTGCTTAATTTGGAGATGCTGCTGGCATTGCCAGAGGGGCATGTTGTAGGGAGTAGGGCCGTGGGGAGGAAGCAGGAGAAAAGACTGATTTCCATAAAAATGACCTAACATTTGCTTTTTGCCTTTAGCCCTGCTGAGAAGTATTTCAAGCGTAGCCTCTACCGAATTGGGGGAGTCTATTGGAAGGCAAAGTATGTGGAATATACTGATGAGAGCTTCCGTGAGGAAAAGCAGCAGTCAGAAGAAGAAAAACACCTTGGGATACTTGGTAGGAATCATCCAGCAACACAAACTCTCTTTCAGTGCCAGTGAGAACAATGGGCTGATGTCAGGAGTTAACTATGCCTTTGTTTCTTGATGTAGTGAGGTGTTTTACAGCACTTACACTTAAGACTGAGGCACACAGGCCTAGGATGTCAGATGGTAAAGCAGAGGGAGTTGCTTTTCTGCTGGGGCAGTCTTCAGAGGTCAGTAGTAAGGGCTGAGGGACACAGTATATTTGTGACAGTAATCAGAGCTACAAAGCAGTGTTTATAGCCAGAGCTAAACAGGTCACAGTACTAGCCCCTAGTTTTATGCTTTTGACTGTCTTCAAGGCACAGTACAAACCCCACTTTCTCACAGAAAGCTTCCTCTCCCACGTGGGCTCTCTCTGTTAGAGCCAGGTATCAGTGAGGATGATAAAGAAAGATGAGAGAAGAAAACAGAGAATCTTCAGAGGGAGTTGAATCATGTTTGAAGGCTGTGCCATACACAGTAGAAGCACATAGGTGTGGTCCAGTTCCCTGCATCAACAGTGACTAATAATCTAATGACACCAGAAATTAGCAACAGCGATACCTGGAGAGGCTACAGAAGGAAAGAGCACATGGATTAATATACAGATTTGTGGGGAAAGAGACACAAGGAAGTATTAAGCAGCTGAATATAAGTTAAGTGGTGGAATTGTACATAGAATGGGAGATGCAGTCTAACTGTGAGTCTTGCTGGACCCTGGGAGCCAGGGAAAACAAAAGGGCTAGGGTTGCCAGCAACAGCCACATTCCTATAGGAAGACAAGTGAGGGAATTCTTGGATATGACTTCATACAAACAAATTACAGTTCTTTTCTACTAAACTAAACACACTGAAAGAGCAATCAATGAAAAATTCTGGTCAGATAAATAAGCAACATCCACAGGGGGAGTTGCATGAACTCATTTGACCTGATCCCCCATTTACCTCTGCTTTGAATCTTCTCCCATCAGCCCTGGATCAAAGGTGGCCCTGCATTGTTTGGTTCATGTGGTTGTCCTGGGATTTGTTCTGTTGCTGACGCTCGCTCTCTGGTGTTTGTGTAGGTCCTGTGATAAAAGCTGAAGTTGGTGACACCATCCTGGTGATGTTTGTTAACAAAGCCTCCTGGCCGTTCAGCATCCAGCCTCATGGAGTGTCTTATGGGAAGGCATGGGAAGGGATGCGGTACCATGATGGTTTGTGGCTAACATTTTTAAATTAATTGTGCTGGGTCTCTCTGGGATGTAGTTAAATTTCCCTGCAGCAGCCCATATGGTGCTGTGCTCTGCATTTGCAGCAGGACCAGCATTGATATCACACCACTGTTGGCTGAGCAGTGCTGGCACAGCATCAAGGTGCTCTCCAAACCCCCTAAAGCCAGTAGGTGTTGGGGTGGCAAGAGGCGAGGAGGGTCATCACCAGGGCAGCTGACCTAACCCGACCACAGCGACGTTCCGTACCACACGGTATCACACTCAGCAATAAAAGGTAGAAAAGGAGAAGGAGAGGCGGGGGCTCTTGTTATGAAGACTTCTGTCCTCCCATACAACCAAGACACTTTTTGAGGCCCTGCTTCCCAGAATGTGGAAGAACAGTGCTTGTTGATGGCAAGTAGAGAGTAACTGGTTTTGTCCCATCTTTGCTTCCATGAGGCCTTTGCTTGATTTTTTCTTTTTTATTATTATTATTATTTTTATTCCCCCCCTCTTTATTTTCATTTTAATTGAATTATCCTTACGTCAACCCATGAGCCTGTTTTGTCACATAATATTTTCTTCTCCGCCTCTTGTTTTGAGGAGAGGGAGGGAGAGATTGGTTGTCGTGGAGCTTAGTTGCCCAGCAGGGTAAAACCACCACATTAATTTAATACTAATCCTGGTGGTGGAGCTCCACAGCCTATGTCTCCTCCGTGCTATGAAGTTCCTGCATCCAGGAGAGACTGGGTGTGCTCTGGAGCCTGCCTAGTCCTCTGAGCCTGCCTGAGGCCTCAGAAGAGGAGTCATTCTGTAAAGCTCATGCCCAGAGAGGGTGCCTGAGGAAGCATGGTTCCAGGGGTGCTATTTTTGTGAATGAAACTGGTAAACCAAAGCTCAAACCATTTCTAGCTGTCTGAGACCCCAGTGAGCAGAGAAGCATTCCCAATGCACTCCAGCTTAGGTAACCACACGCTTCCAACATTCATCATCCCAGATGCAGCTGGATCCATTTCGTTATTTGCTGTCACCATGCCCATCTCTGCCTTGACACCAGGGAGGAATTTCAGTGATACTGAGAGCAGCTCTGTGTGCGCCCTCTGGATACTTCCACTTCCGTCCTCGAGACGTCTGCTGTTTTAGTGACATGAGTGAAAGCCAAGTGTGAATGTAACTGGTGAGAAGATGCAACTAGTTTGTACAGGGACCTTGAGAATAACCACCCCAATCTCTGTTTTAAAGGTCTGTCCCAGCATGGGGTTTCTGTTGCACCTCTGCAGAACTTTACGTACAGATGGACTGTGCCAAAGCATGTTGGGCCGACATCCAGTGACCCTCCCTGCCTGACCTGGTTGTACAGCTCTGCTGTGGACCCTGTCAAAGACTCCAGTTCAGGCTTGGTAGGCCCTCTGGTCATCTGCAAGCCAGGCACTTTGGATGACAACAACAAACAGGTAAAAAGGATTTTCCTGTTGCACTGTTACAAGGAAACAACCTGGCGGAGAGAGGAAACATCAGCAAACGTTAGGGAACACAATGAAAACAAATGTGTGACAGTGTGAGTCCAGAGAGTCTAATTAAAGTCTGTTAACATCATGTTAACAACATGTTAACATCAGGGCACTTGTGTGCCACAGTTCTGGTGGGATAGGCTAGCATTCTGGACTCCCAAGGGCTGCCCTTGAAATAGTTCCTGGGCTTTGCTTTAAAACAAAGTACTTTTTTCAGAGGCATGTGAAATGTTCATTGCAATCTCAGAAACACCAAAAAAGCCATCTTGACATACTTACAGATGGAAATCTACATGGTGTGCTTGAATGATATGATGCTTTGAGGTTTGGGTGAGCCTTATTTATTCTGCAAGGTCAGCTCATTTTCAAGCATAGCTGACTACAAAAAAAGCATATGAAAATCCATCTTGTTCTATGGTTTTGATGAAAGATAGGTGAAATCTGAAGGGTGACCAGAGCTTCCTCTTGGAATTTCATTCGGGGATGTTCTACTCATTGCAGTAAGTCCTGGGAAGAATCTAAATAAATATACCGGGGAAGTGCAAGATGTTAACAGACTTTTGTTGTGAAAAACAATATGCGGCAGAAAAATAGCCTACTGTCATCCTACCTACGTAGCAGTTCAGATCAGGCAGTGGCTGAGAAATCTGAAAATAGCTTCTACTGAGCCTCCGTAGTGGAGTTTGCTTTCTGCCTGCTTTCACTGGTGGCGTGTTGTAGCTAAACTAAGAGTTCAGAAGAGATCAGCATGTTCGTTAGGGTAGAACTGTGAATCTTCAGAGAGGATCAAGGATATATAAAGCCCACTACATGAAGGAGCTGTGGTAATGATGAAACACTTACGGGCATTAAAAGGGTGTAAACAAAACAAAGACAGACTTGTCTGGAAAGGTAGGACAGGGAAAAACCACCTGGGGTAGCGATTCTGGCTCCACAATATTAGGCAACCCTTTAATGAATGGTTAATTGGGACAGGTGCACAGCCATTCTGCACATGCCTCTGTGCCCCACTGGAAAATGCTTAGCCCTCTCTGCAGGATGGCCTTCTGGGTACAGCTAAGGAAGCTGATACCAAAATGAGCATTTGGACAGCACAGTCGATGTTCTGTTAATGGGGAAACGCACCATCTTATGGGATGCATTTCGTAGGATAATTAATATTTTTACGATTTTAAGGTAATAAAAAAACAAAACAACAACAAAAAACAAATTCATGCCTGCGGTAGGAGGAAGGAGGGGTGGAACATAGTCATCAGCCTGCCCCACCAGCCAAGTTCTGTTCTTAGGTCTGATGTGGGTGGGTGGTAAAACCTACACTAAATGTAAGGGTGGTGGGAGAAGGAGACAATGCAGTAATATTCTTGGGCACATGTTGATCACTTCACTTGAGCAATATCAGGACAAATGCATAAGTGGTGTCTCTAGTGAAATGAAAGATAAAACATTCGAGTAAAGGGACAGAGCCCTGGCCCTCTGTGAGCCAAGTTATAAGATGAAGACGAAAGTGAGAGCCAGACAAAACATCTTTATCTGCAAGGATAGTTGATTTTAAAAATTAACAGCCATCATTGTGTTTGTATCTTAGAAAGGTATCGACAAAGAATTTTACCTTCTCTTCAGTGTGTTTGATGAGAACCTCAGCTGGTATTTAAATGCAAACATAAAGTACTATTTGAGGATGGAAGAGACTTCTGTGAAAAAGGATGATGGCTTTGAGGAATCAAACAGGATGCATGGTATGGCCTGATGGTGTTCTGTGGGCAGTGGGACTGAACCTGTAAAACACGTCCTGGTGTTCACATTAAGTCAGAGCTGGGATGCTGGAGTGGTTGTGTGTTGTACTGGGCTGAAATTAAGTGAAGCTACAGAGCGGGTGGGATGTTGGACAAGAAACACGCTGTCTCAGGAAGCCTGTCCTGAATGTATTCAGGGGCAAATTACAAGGAAGATGCTTTTCCACTGGCAGGCCGGTCCTGTCCCAGCATATACACAGAATGAATCTCCAGGCTGATATCTACCTGCAGAGAGTAAATTGTTTTCTCCTTTGCAGCCATCAACGGATTTATGTTTGGTAACTTGCCTGGGCTGGATGTTTGTGAAGGAGACAATGTGTCCTGGCACCTTCTGGGCTTGGGCAGTGAAGCAGATGTACATGGAGCTGTGTTTCAGGGAAATACCCTGCAGATGAACGGGATGCGGAGAGATTCAACCAGCCTGTTCCCCCACACATTTGCTACTGCCTTCATGCAACCTGATAACAAGGGTAAGTGTCTATGTATCTAACTTAGTGTCAGGAAAAGTCTCCAGTTGTGATATTTGCTCCTGTGGCTGATTCATTAGCACGATGTGAACTTGTGTGTTACAAGCATTACAAGCTGAGCTGTGCTTTAGATCATGTTTGGCCCCATTTACAACCCCAAAGCTCTCATCTTTGCATCTGCTTCTGGAGAAGAACAGGAGATACAGGATCTTGTTCTGTATTGTCCCAGGCTGATTCTCTAGTCTGCTGCTTCTTCCTATTAAATATTTGTAGTAATAGCCCTGATGGACTTTGCTGCCTGTTATCTATGGAAACACGCAAACACATCATTCAGAATCAAGTAGTAGAGATGTCAGTGCAGTTCTGCTGTCCATGGCTTGCAGAGGTTCACGTTAATTTCAGATCCTTGTCTTCCCAGTCTGGGATTAAACACGCAATGCCATGTCTCATTCATGCTATGTGATGGCCTCTGCTGCTGCAGCTTGTCTCCTCCCCTTGACATTTGCAGGCTTGACTTCTTACTTAACCAGCAGTGGTAGCACAATTGTTACCTCATCTGTTTCTTTACATCTAATAAGCTGGTTACAGTGTGTGTAAGACAGCTTCCCAAGATGATTTTTGGGTAGGACTTTGTTGTGCCATTCCTCACTGGTGTCTCTAACAACCCCTTTTAATCTCAGCCTATGGCAACCAAGCTCCCTACACAAACACTCAGCTATACACAGCGCACATACCGATGTCAGCCATGTCACAAGCTGTGCGTGGGAAGCAGCTGTTTCCTGGGATCTTTAAGAGTAGCTATTTTCCTTGTTTGTGCTGCCTCCCTCAGGGGTTTTTGAGATCTACTGCCAGACGAGCAATCACTACCAGGCTGGGATGAGGGAACACTACTCTGTTTCCAAGTGTGGCAAGAGGGATCTGGCTCCTGCCCCTCCGTACAGGGGGGTGCGCACCTATTACATCGCGGCGGAGGAGGTGGAGTGGGACTACGCGCCGGACCGGAGCTGGGAGAGGGAGCGGCACAGCCACTCCACAGAGAGGTACAGCCCCTCTTTTGGGGATGCCTTGGGCAAGGATTTTTCAGTAGACCTTGGTAAGGTCAGTCAGGGCAACTTGGCCACATGTGACATGGTGCATATGCTACTGCTGGGTGCTGATGGAGCCGCTGCCCTCAACCTTTGCAGCTGCAGCAGGTCTCTGGGAAAACTGTCAGCTGGCAAAACTCCTACCAGAGGTTAGCTGATTACTTCCCATGAGCATTTGAGTAACACAGCACTCGTTCTGCATTTCTCAGCTACGCCGATATATTTTTGAGCAACGAGAATGGGCTGCTTGGCTCCCGGTACAAGAAAGCAGTTTACAGGGAGTACACTGATGGGACTTTCAAGACTCCTAAGGCCAGGATGAACGGTGATGAACACCTGGGGATACTAGGTAAGGAAGTGTGCAAGGGGTACATTTTCCATTCACATAGCAGTGGGACTTGGACGCCAGTGCTTCAGTGGTTAAGGGCTGTAATCTGAAGGCCTCCCACATGCTCAGACATCTGCTGTGTGTGCAAGCATGAGGAGAAATTCGGACTTGTCTGTTGTCCAGGCCTGCCAGCCATGGAGAAAGCAGTAAAGAGGGTCCTGAGTACAGCTTGTCCTAGAAGGCTGGGTTCTTAAGCCTGCCTTTGCTGCCAGATTTCTTCCATGTCTCAAGCAAAGCATTTTTCACAACAGCATTTCTCTAGCTGTGAAGAAATAACTGCTGCCTTCTGTATAGCAGTCTGAGAGATGTAGTTGAAAATCTGTAGCTGTGAAAAGAAATGCAGTTGGGATAAAAGCAGTCTGGCTTTGGGAAGTGGACAAGCATGCTGCAATGTTGATGAAGTCTATGGAGACACAGCTGTTTTATGAAACCAGGACTTTAAGTGGTGACAGAGCAGCAAAGTTGAGGCAGTGTGTGTCAGTTGAAATAGGCTGCAGCTCTGATTTGTGACATTGTTGAGTCAATTTGAACATTACTGGTCTTTTTTGAAACTAGCGCCATGGGATGATAAAGATGTTGCAAACTTTAGCGGTATTCAGAAATTAAGGAAGAGGAGAGAGAGGAAGCATCATAAATATTGTAAGGGAATATCTCTGGGGAGAAGAGAATGAAAAAGTGGTACGAATATTCTTAGGAGATATACTGATAGTTTTTTCTGTTGCATATTATTGCTATAGCATATTATTGCTGTCTCCAGGTCCTTTTCTGGGGGCAGAAGTGGGAGAGATTCTTAACATTGTGTTCAAGAACAATGCCACACGACCCTACTCCATTCATGCACACGGGGTGCTGGAAAGGCAGACAGGGCAGCCACAAGTAGCAAACCCTGGTAAGTCACCATGTTCTCAAGCCTTGTTCCTGTACAAACTTAGGAAGCTAACTTTAGCCTACAGCTAGACTTGTTTTTTAAATAGGCTTAGAGATACTTGTTTTCTTCTGGTGGAGACCTGGAACTGAACAATAACTGGTCTTTCAGGTTCACTGTGTTTTCTGTGATCATCATTTGTGTGGGAAGCCCAGGGGAATTCATATTTCTGCTGTGACTTTGGGATAAGCATAGCACGGGTTTTCTGTACGGCCTTGTTCTTAATACTGAGCATGGTTTGTAAGAAGGAGAAAGGTGATCACTGCTCACAGCTTAGTCAGTTCTTGGTAGTAGCCCAGGGCTGATGAGCCATGATGGAGAAATCTGCTTCTTTTCCTGTGTGTTCTGCTTCTTCACCTGTGTGTTTTGTGATGTGCATGGTTGCTTGTCAGAATGCTGACTGAGGTCACCAATTTCTTTCATGTTCCGGATGCGAATTTATTTAATTTTTTGGTCCCCTTCAACTTGCACGTTCTTCAGAGCAGGCTATGCCTCTGCAACAGACAGGCTTTCAGTTGGGCCCTGTCTTTCTGAAATGTATTACTAATAAGCAAAACAGTAATTTCAAAAAGGAACTTGAATGAGCATCATAAATATCCTTCAAAGAGACGAATGATCATCTCAAGCTCCATTGGTACTGAGGAGAGGCAGAATTCCCTTGGTCTGGTCTAGTTTCAAACATGGCAAATAAAACAGAATTGTGCCAACTCCTGTTAGTGTGTGCCTCCTGTCACCCCTCTGCTTCATTTGTGAGAGGGGAGCTTCCATCCTGCTTTTCAGTGCCTGACGGAAGAGAAACGTCCAACAAAATCAGAATTGTTTTTACACTTCTGAGACAGGGTCGTTTTTTCTTGTTCTGCTTTGCATGCTGCTCAGCAAGCTGGCAACTTGGTTTATCACATTGATGTTAACGGTGCTTCTCTGTCCCTCAGGTGACATAGTGACATACCAATGGGAAGTTCCTGAGAGGTCTGGTCCAGGGCCAAATGATTCAGCCTGTATACCTTGGATCTACTACTCCATGGTGGACCCTGTAAAGGTAAAACAGAAGAAGCTATAACCAGAAAAGCATGTTTAGACCATTTTTTGGTCCCCTCTAGAAAACAATGTGAGTTGAATACAGTTTAGGTATTGGCCCAGGTGAGAGGTATAAGAACCATCTAGTGATAAGTCTAGCATTCTGGGAGAGGGAATCCTCCAAATTTGTTATGTTTATCAATTATTTTTTTCCTAATGCAAACCTGCATGAAGCAATTTTATGTCACCTTGAAACTAACCTTCCTTCAGTTTTTTTGCAGGATGTGGGAACATCTCCTAGTGAGTCCTGGCTTGTATTGGTGAGATCAACAGGGTTAATTTAGAAAGGCAGGAATTATCCAAATTTAGGCCATATGAGTAAAACAGGGAGATTTGAGCATTGCTAGGTTCTACTGTCATAGCACTGATTTTACAGGGAAACAACCTGATGGATCCTGCAGTAAAGCATCACATTAAATCCAGAGATCATTGTCTTTTTATCTCAAGTTGCAGATGTTTTTGCAGCCACAGAATGAAGAGTATTTTGACATCATTCATGTTTATGACTTTTTGATTTGCATTCATAAGAGCATGTACAGTCACTGCTCTTGTGCTCTGCTAGCTGATTTTCACCAATGAGAGTACTTATGCAGTAGCCCAGTTTGTTTCAAGTGGGGCGATGCAGGGAACAGTGAACATGGTTGCTGAAGGGCAAAGAGCTGTGTACAAAAGTCAGGGTGAGAAGATCCTTGCCTCAGATTTTTATCCTTTGTTCGGATTAGGATATGTACAGCGGTCTGATTGGACCCCTGAAGGTCTGCCGGAAAGGGGCGCTGCAAACTGACGGAGTCAGAAAGGATGTAAAGAGGGAGTTTGCTCTGCTGTTCCTGGTTTTTGATGAAAATCAGTCCTGGTACTTGGAAGAGAATGTGCAACGTTACAGTAAGGGAAATCACAAGGATATTGACCTACTGGATGAAAGATTTGTGGAAAGCAACAAAATGCATGGTAATGTCTGTTAGACACCTGAGCACTAATTGCTATCTATGCAAAGTTGAACTTGACTCTGTGACCTTTGTAAGTTGTCAGAAAAGCCCAGAAAACAAGAGCCTGACTCAAAATAAATGCCATCCCTCTTTTCCCTCATCAGTGGCAAAAACATAATTAAATTCTGTATTTCTCAGTATTATAGCACATACACGACACAAATGTTTGATCTACAATGAAGGCTGATCATTATGGCTGTCCTTCTCAGGAGGAATAGCAAGACATGGGCCAGAGAGGTTAATATCTAAAGTGTCTGAGTGACTCCGGAGAGGAAATAATATTAAATGTGAAATTAATATGTCAGACTGATGTCACTCTGTTCATCTTAGGACCATAACAATATGTTAGGTTTCAAGTTAATTGACCAGGCTGTGTGGTTGCAATACATAGGCTAGTTCTTTTAGCTGATTTTCAAGAAAACTATTCCTGCAATAGTAGAATTAACAGATTTTTCTAAATTCATGTGGTGTTTGATTTTCCTAGATATTATGTCTGGATCTACCTAAAATATTCTCTGCAAATGCCAAGGGGCTCATCTTGATGAGATGAGAAGAGCAGAGCGTTCCGTTATATGTGCTATTACTACTCCTTATTTTGTGTAGGTGATACAAAGAATCCCCAAATACTCATGTCCATTAAGTTATATTTGTCAACTCAATTATTATAGCTAGCTGTTGTGGTTTAACCTGGCTGGCAGCTAAACACCACACAGCCGTTCGCTCACCCTCCCCCCTCCCTCTCTGGGATGGGGGAGAGAAACGGGAAAGTGAAGCCGGTGAGTTGAGATAAAGACAGTTTATTAAGACAGGAATATAATAATAACAATAATAATAATAATAGTGATAATGATAATAGTATTAACAATAATAATGTGTAAGAAAACAAGTGATGCACAATGCAATTGCTCACCACCCGCTGACCGATGCCCAGCCTATCCCCGAGCAGCCGGCCCCCCACCCCGGCCAGCCACCCCTATATATTGTTTAGCATGACATCAGATGGTATGGAATACCCCTTTGGCCAGTTTGGGTCAGCTGTCCTGGGTCTGTCCCCTCCCAGCTCCTGCTGCACCCCTAGCCTGCTCGCTGGCAGGGCAGAGCGAGAAGCCGAAAAGTCCTTGGCCTGGTGTAAACACTGCTCTGCAACAATTAAAACATCAGCATGTTATCAGCGCTCTTCTCATCCTAATCCAAAACATAGCACCCTACCAGCTACTATGAGGGAAAATTAACTCTGTCCTAACTGGAACCAGGACACTAGCAAAAGCAACACTGAAGCTGAATGCTTGTTTTGGGCTGCAGAAAGTGCCTATGGCACACCTGGGAGTTGAACAGAGGTGTTCCTGTCCTCAGATCGTCTCTTTCCATCTTTTTCCCTCTGCCATCTACGCCTGGAAGTTTCCCTGTGTGCTCTCTCATGCAACTCACTCACTGTTTTGGTTCCTTTCCTGCATTTGCAGTCAAAGCAGTATTCCTTCTTGCTGTGCTAATTATGAAATGAAGTTCTACCATGTAGTGATTTTTCAAATGATCAGCACATAATGTGTGCAGCCAGCATGAGACATATATAATGACAGGGTTGCCTGTTGGCAGAAATTACCTGTTTTCATTGTTCAGTAAGCAAATGGTTCAGAGTTTTATGTGTATATATGTATATACATATATTTCCCTAGCACTGAGCCAAAGCTCTTTTACGCATCCAGACTTCTAGAAGCAACTGTCTCTGCTGGCTGACTCCAGGTTTTCAGCAAGTAGCTTTTGAGATTTATTTGAGATGAGCTTACAGTATGGCTTTATATGCAAGTCATGTCTTCTGTTAACAGAGTGGATAAGTAGCTGAGCTGTAAAAAGACCACCAAACTTTTTGGGAGACTGTCATATGGAAGACATGAAACACCGATGCACTAGTTCCTAGATGAGCTTTGAAGCATCTAACTTGTCTATCATGTTCTTCTTCTGAGATGGCTCATCATCTTTACCATTTCAATAACAGCCTTTTCTACTTTCTGCATGTTATTCACTGCACAGCGATCAATGGGAGGCTCTATGCAAACTTGCCTGGGCTGACCATGTTCCAAGGAGAGTGGGTG
This sequence comes from Anser cygnoides, assembly GCF_040182565.1. Lineage (NCBI taxonomy): Eukaryota > Metazoa > Chordata > Aves > Anseriformes > Anatidae > Anser > Anser cygnoides. The sequence goes on along the minus strand of NC_089885.1, from coordinate 21,570,788 downwards.
AACTGGTACCTGCTGGGAATGGGTCAGGAGATTGATGTCCACACAGTCCATTTTCATGCTGAGACCTTCATATACAAGGTAAGAATATCCTGTAGATAATGAAATGGGGACTGGCCACTGATATCATCCCTTTTGTGTGACTCTGGTTTGAACTTCGTGAATGATTTCACAGCAACTTCACCCAACTAGGAAAGGGATGTGGTTTTACACATCCAGATCCAACTGACTGAGCCTCTGTATTGTGCTGATATGTCTAGCTAAACCCTTCTCAGGATTAGGCATTACCAGGTTGTATTTGTTTTCACAGTTGCAGCCCTGGAGCTGCTCTGTGAGTCTTATGTAGAACTTTTATAAACTGTAGTAGCACTGATGTGATCTCTAGTGACACCGACAGAATCCTTCATTACTCAAGAGACGTACAGAGCGCTGCATGCTAACAGTCTCCCTTCCCTTTGACAGAATGGCAAAAGCTACAGAGCAGATGTCGTGGATCTGTTCCCTGGGACCTTTGAAATGGTGGAGATGTTGGCGGGGAACCCTGGGACATGGCTGCTTCACTGTCATGTATCTGATCATATTCATGCTGGCATGGAGATACTCTTCGAAGTCTTGCCTAAACCAGGTTGGAAATATTGCTGCTTGTTACCGTGAAATGTATAACGGCACTTTCCACTAATGCTACTAAATCCTGTGTTTGCATCGTACTTAGCAACTCTTTCATACTATAAACTGCCAGTTAATTGAGTGGATAATTGCTATTAATTTAAGATATTCCTTTGGAATATGGTAACACCTGCAGCTGGAGTTAAACTCTGCAAACCAAGTTGTTACTACTTTGCCTAGGGTGGTGTTATGAGTTTTATTTTAGCTTGAGTTTGGGAAGCAATGTTCAGCCGTCAGCTAGCAACTGTTGTTATTAAGAATATTACATGTGATCTGAACGCATGTCCTAAGGCTTCTCATTTCACCAGGAAACAGTGGAAGGTGTTCAAAGATAAGTGACACTGTTCTGGGTTCGGCTGCAGAGGAGTTAATTTTCTTTGTAGCGGCCTGTACTGTGCTGTTACCAGAACAGCACTGATAACACGCTGATATTTTAGCTGTTGCTGAGCAGTGCTTACACTGCATCAAGGTCTTCTCTATTTCTTAGTAGCTTGTGGTGGGCAAGAGACTGGGAGAGGGCACAGCTGGGACAGCTGACCCAAATTGACCAAAGGTATATTCCAGGCTGTAGCACATCGTGCTCAGTAACAAAACCGAGGGGAAGTTTTTCCAAAGTAGCCATTGCCTAGGGTCTGGTTGGCTATTAGTCTGCTTGTGGTGAGTGATGGCTTTTGCACCAGTTGTGGGGATTTTTTTGTTGTGTTTTGTTTGTTTTGTTTTGTTTTGTTTTCCCTTTCACTTATCTTTATCTTGACCTACAAGTTTTTTCTCACTTTTGAGCTTCCAGTCCTCTCCCCCATCCTGCTGTGGGGGGACCAAATGACCCTGCCAGCCGGGATAAGCCCACACTTAAAGACACTGATTGTGCTTTTTTCTCAGAGGGTTGTGCAGTGGGAGGGAGTCTGCTCTTGAAGCAGGTAATGCAAAAACACTCTTGGTGTGATGTGGAGAGGGAAAACATTGACAGGAGAAAAGAAAACATACAAGCCTTGGAAAACCGTGTTGCATCTGGATCTGATCCTTGCCAGAAGTGCCATGTTCTGGACTTGATTTGTTCGGCCCAACACTTTGTCACCCATTTTTTGTTTCCTTTCAGAGCCAGTGCTTGAAGTTCTAAACTACAATGAAGGTATAGTATATCTTGTATTGCTAAAAAGTGTGTGTGTGTGTGTGTGTGTGGCAAAGGAGGAAGAGAACTCTTGTCAGTATGGAGATCTAGATTTGTAGGGTGAGGAGGGAGAAGCACAAACACCATTTACAGCCTCTTCTCAGCCATGCTGGGCAGGGTGTTAGCCTGAGGCCTGGCTACTGATGGGTAACAGGGAGGTTCCAGGTGAGTTTGTTTATCTGTCCTCTAAATGTCTGTGCTCTGATGATAAAACTAAGACAGACTTGTTAGGCTTGTTTGACCTTGTTAGGTCAAAAAGTTTAGTGTCCTCGCATCTTGCTGTGCTTCTGTGTGTGGATTTCTCATACAAGCAGAGATTCAAAGGGTCTTAAAGGAGAATGTTGCAAAGGAGATTATTTTTCTTATGCTTTTCAATCAAAACTTGTGGGGCGTCTTAGATTATTTCCTGGAGGTAGAAGTCTGAAGAGATCATAGTGGTGATTTCTTCACGTGACTTTTCATCTGTCTTCACAAATGCTCCTTTTTTTTCAACTGCTTTGAATAAATCCATCTGAGCTGATTTCAGAGCCAGTTTAGACGAGCTGAAAGCACAACCATCTATCTACAAGTCTTCAGTCCCTCTCCACTGATAGTTCTGCCGTGTTCTTCTCGGCAATGTTTTCCTCACTCAAAATGAGTGTAAAGAAGAGGAGTAGGAAATGTCACAGCAGTACTAACAATATTTATGTAATTTGATTTTACACTCTACTTGAACATCAGCATGTATGTGCTCACGAAGCAAAAAACCTTGACTGACAGCTGTTATCCAGGCAAATAGCTGCCTTTCTCAAAAGGTTTCTGCTGCCTCACCGTGGAAGCGTAAGCACTCAGGATCTGAAGTGACTCACTGCTGGTGGGGCTGAGCAAGTGCATTCTGGAAAGTGGTGGCCTGGGCAACTGCAGAAGCTGGGGGGCGGGGGGGAGCTTGGAGCAGGGTGGGTAACTCGCGGCAGCCTCTGTCTGGATGCATGTTCTCTTCTCAGTTCTCTTCCTAGCTCGGCCACTGACTCCTCACACAACCTTAGACCACCTCCTTTATGGTGGGTTTAGCAGTGGTTAGTTGATAGGGCTGAACAGCTCTGAGGTCTTGGGGTGGAGTGAATTAGGGAAAGAACCATTTATTCTCAAATTTGTGTGACCTGAGGGATGAGGGTCTGTTGGATGGACAGTGATTGGGTCTGCTTTGACTTGCTTTGATTGTGTTGGGTCTTTCTTTAGCTTCTTTTCAGTTGTGTTATTTCTGGTTCTCACTGGCACAATCTTTTTGTTTTTTCTCTCAGGGACACCACTGGAGAATATGGATGAGTCCCAGAAGGTCAGGCTTTTTGGAGCTAAGTTGCCTGTAGGGCAGGTAGAAGCTGCAGTCATCTGTCTAGCTGTTGCAGGCTTGGTCCTCCTCCTGATTGCTGCTGTCCTTCTGGGAGTTGTCATCTACCTTGAGAGGCAAAGGAGGCTAAGACGCAACAGGAGGTCTATCCTGGATGATGGATTCAAACTCATGTCTCAAAAGAATTCAGGGCTATAAAAGCTTTGTACAAACTTCTGGCTGTGTGCTTGGAGCAGAGACTGGGTCATTGTCTACAGCAAAGATTTTGGGGCATCATTTCCATTGTACACTAGACTTCTAGGAGCTAAGGAGGGAAAGCTGGAGCCCTGACCTCTTCGTTTATCTTCCTCATCACTCTGCTCTGTAATGAAAATATCTATCCAGGAGAGACCTGAGGACCCTTTCAATCAACTCAAGACAAGCAACAGGAGTAAAAAGGTCCTTCTAAAATACTTATCCACAAGAAAGAGAGGAAATATTTCCCATATTTTCTTCACTCCAGAACAACTCCACTTGGTCTTTCTCAGCAGAAGAGCTTAGTCCAGATTCCAGTCTTGCTCCTTTGCCAAAGCTGAGTCGGATATTGTCTCCCAACAGACCTGTGAACCTTTAAATTAATTAACCTGAAGGGGGAAAATAATCTGTGATTTTTTTATGAATCAAGTAAGAACGCAGAAGAGAAAATGTTAGTTTAGAGTTGAATTGCTGTTTTTTGATGAGTAATTGGACAGATGTAAATTCAGGGCAGTGCACGTCACAGTGTCTGCGAGAGCTCCACTGGGGAGCATGACCACAGCTGTGCCTCACCATCAGCCTCACTGATGTTTCCTTGTGCTCTCAGTACCTCGGGTGATGGGTTCTGATACCAGGTGTCCTGTGCCTTGTGCTGGGAGATATAGCTTCGCCAGTGCTGCAGAGCATCCCGGTGACTTCCCTGTGTTGCAGTTCTGCCAGTGAAGTGCTGCACCTCAGCATCTGTACAGCTCCTTGTGCAGCAGGAGCAAGAGTGCTGTGGTGTTCTGTGACGTGGTTTGTTCTCTCAAATACATTTTACTGAAATTATCTCAGGAGTTCGGCTGTTGCCAAGTTAATGCCATGAGCTGAGCTAAAGTCTTGTGTGAGCTGCAGATCGTGTTTGGGGCAGAAAAATGGGAATGCTTCCCCCCAAGGTGAAGGACAGCAGTGACATGCTGCTGCTGCTGGTGCCTGTGGGAGACGGGCTGGGGGCTGGGGCTGTGGTGCCCCCCAGCCTGGGGGAGCGCACGGGCTGGTGCCTGCTGGGAGCCAGAGTGCTGCAGGGGGTGGCACAGCCCCCAGGAGCCCAGAGCTCCGCACTCATCGTGTCCCCCAGCTGCAGCCGTGCCCACGCAGCACAGCCACGCTGCCCTGCGCATCAGGCACCGAGCGGTTCCTCGTGAAGTACCCGTCTGCCTGCCTCTCCCACAGAGACCCATCGTCTAAATGGGTGCGGGTTGGTGCTTACATATTTCTGTCCCTGGTTTTAAATTGGAAAGGGTAGAAAAGAAATCCTTTCTGTGTGGCTTTCAAAGGCAATTAAAGCAGAGCGAGCTAAATGGCTCTAATGACAAGAGACTGCTGTAGGCTCTTTAGGTGTATCAGCTCTGTTTTATTCAGAGCAATGGTTATAACGTGCTTAATCATGCTCAATTCATATTGCATCCCTGCGTATTTCCAGCTGCTCTTTACTTTGGCGAAGGGGGAGAAAGCTCATTAATTTCCTTTCATTACACTTCATTAAGACTGGTGAAGAGCTGGAGGGCTGTTGAATGCTCTGAACATGGGCGCTCTGCTCATTGTCAGCCCTGGTTCAGCTGCTGCTGCAGACCAGAGGTTTTCAAGCTCCCCACTCCTAGGCAAATTTCAGAAGCTCTCAAGTAAGAACTGGGCAGGAACCCTTTACTCCCCCCACCCCACCTTCCACCTCTATCCCATCTTGTGAAAAAACAGCTAAAATGTTCTCAGCCCACTCTGAGATAAAGGAGTTATTTTAAAGGCCGTTCACTTTCCTCAAGGAAGCAGAAAGGAGGAAGTTCCCCTTTCTTCAGGCCCACACCTGGGGGCCAGGCCCCTAAGCTGGACAGCAGCAGGCCTGGGGGTCAGTGCTGGCTCCGAAGCAGGGAAGCATGGGGACGAGGGCGGGATGTCTGGACTTGCGTGTACGTCCTGAATAGGGGGCTGTCAGAGCTTCTTCAGTGAACGGTGGGCTTTGGGCCACGTGGAACGTGAGTGGTGGAGGTCTCCAGCTTTGGCCGGTAGGGAGGGCTTGAGCCCACACCCTAGAGAGGGCCTCAGCTGCGTGGCTCTTCTGAAGAGGACTGTGTCCTCTGATAAGCAATTTCACCCCAGACTGAGAAAACTCAAGAGAAAGCTTGGACAAACCCCATCATTTTGACAAAGCTTTTTGTTGGGGGAAGGAGGGAGGAGAGGTCGGAACAAAATCCGGTGTGATGAAGAACAGTTTATAAGCAGCTTCACAACTGCCCCTGATCATAAGCTGGTTCTACCAGCCGGTGGGAGGATGAGGAGGAGGAGAGATGTTTCACAGTTCTGGTGACTGTGAGCTGCAGCCCGTGAGCAAATGTTTGGCAGCAAGCCTTCTATCTGAGCACCCTACAGCGTCTTGTTTATGCTTATCCCTGATGCACATACGACTACCCAGGAGTCAGCTTCGACGGCATGGAGGGCAGGAAGAGTCTCAATGCTGTTGTTCCATGGAGAGACACGGGGATGACATTCCTCTTTTTCTCTACTTCTGCACAAGTTAGCAAAACGTAACATTTAATGGTTTCTGAGCTCTTTAAAAATATCATGAGAGAAGTGCTCTCTGTGTTTTTGTCTTTCCTTCCGTGATTGTGCAGAGCATGTGTAGGTGACTCCACACAGTGTTCTGGGTGTGAATGGTGGTTAAACCTGAAGGACCTAGCATGACCTGCAGGTGTGGCCTTCCTAAAAATGGTGACAGAGTTGTAAGGCACAATTGCCCTGCAATAGCTCCCCTGCAGAGCTGAGGCAGTAATCTTGGGGGTGCTCCCACTGCTTTTCCCAGTGCAAAATAAACTAGCTAAGGAAAACTGTTCTGTAGTGGTTCAACATAAATCACAGAATCATAGGATGAGGTTGGAAGGGACCTCTGGGGATCATCTTGTCCATCCCCTGCTTAAGTAGGGCCACCTAGAGCTGGTTGCCCAGGGCCACGTCCAGGCAGGTGTTTCATATCTCCACGGAGGGAGACTACACACTTGATTTGAGATAATACACACAGAAAAGAGTTAGAAGTGTTCATGTAATCTGTTAGCTTGTGAGCACAGAATGAAATACTCCGCTTTAGGGAGCTTGCTACAAACAAGCAGCAGCAACAGCAACAACAAAAACCAAAACAATAAACAAATAACCCCCCCATCATACCATTTTGCCAATATGAGAACAGTGCAGTTCTATCTTCATGAAAGAGCCGGTCTCTCAAGTTTTGTATGGGATAAGCATGAGAAGCAGTTGATACTGTATTCACTAACAGTAGTGCTTTTTGTCCGCAGCTCTAATATTACCCTTCCTAGGCCCCAGTTAGGCTTGATAAACTTTTCAGTCATTTACCTATATGACCACTCACCTGTTAAAGTCACTGACCCCCTTCCAGGCAGCGTTAGGTGACTGCAAAGCGGAGTTACTCATTTACATGGCAGCTGCTGGACGTTTGCAGGAGGGCTGAAATAAAAAGCCCTGTATTAGTGCTGTCATCTTGCTCAGTAAGAGGCATAATCAACCCTATGGTACTTCAGTGGGAGGACAATTATTGCCATGTTCCACGTCAGTGCCAGGGCCAGTGTTCCAGCTGACTTTCCTTTATACTCCCACTTACGCTACAAACATGAGAGATACGCAAGTCAAAGAGCAGGATACCTTTGGGATTTGCAAATGGAAGTATTAAGTGCTGTTTTCATTTTTTTTTCTCAAAACACAGAAGTCAATGTCAAATTAACCTGTGGCACACCATAAAAAATAAGACTAACAGTGGTAATTGTCTGAGAAAGATTTGAGTGTCTTTCAGGTGTAATGCAGTCTTTGGTTCTGAAATAACGTGGCTTAACATGCAGTTGCTTTGTAGTATATAATCATCATGTGGACTGTTTGCAGTGGTTGTAATTTTGTTGGCACAGCAAATTATAGGAACAATTGTGAGCCTAGAGCTATGTGCATATATAAAGCTTGGGGAAAGGAATTCAAGCACAATAGCTGCCAAAACAAAGCGATCTGCAAGATTATGATCAGAGGATGGATCTGAGTAAAGGTAAAAGCTGGCCTTCAGCTTATTCCTATTCAATCTTATAATTGCCAGCAGAGGATTTAAAAAAACTATCTTCAAATTGCCTTTTCACAGTGTCATCTTCTCTCATAACCACTTCTTAAATCTTCCCTAGTGCTTGCCTATTGCTCAGTGGGAAGTCCAAGAGCTGTAGTTACCTGTCCATGCAAATCCAGAGGAGGAGGAGTTCTAGAATGGCAATGCATTAGGATTAAAGACAGCACCTCCAAGAAAGCTTAGCTTAAAAAAGAAAATTCAGCGGCAAAGGAGGACGACAGCTAGGATTGTTGGTTGAAAAGCAGAAATAGAAGAAAATGTTGACCAAGACCATCATGATGGTACCTTTCTTCTTTCAGCTGGTGCTCCCCTGAGTTTTTCTGGGCTCTACAGTGTCCTTTTGGGGGACACCTGGTGAATGATGGTCCCGATGGCGGGCAGCACCTGTCGTCCTGGGGCATGGGGGTGTGCGGTCAGCCTGAGCTTTTGTTTTGGGAAGCATTTTAAACTCTATTGGCGTAGAAATAAAACTCGATGCCTAAATTAACATTAATTTCTGCAGTTTTTCAGATAACATAATGTTGTATCTTTTTATTTTGTAGCATGTGACCATTAAAATAAAGCTGACCTGAACTGTGCTTTGTTTTGTTGTTGTTGTTTGTTGTCATTTTTGAATTGCATAGCTCACTTCTTTTACATCAGGGAGTGTTTTCTCTCTGTTCCCATATTCATGCAGTCTTTTTTGGTACAAGTCAGGGCTAATCACCAGATTGTCCAGCTTTGGGTGATCTGTCTGTCCTTACTATAAGGAGGATACATTTTCTTGGATATAAACAGCAGGTTACACAGACTCCCCATACTTAAAAAAGCCTTTTGCTACAGACTGTAGATGAAACTCGTGTTTCTTATGGCTTTGCAAGAAATTTCATTGAACCAATCTCTTGTTGTGAACCAAGGTGCTATATGCAGAATGAAGCTGCCTGGGATCAGCTGAGGAGGCAGAATAAGCACAGTAACACCGCAGTGAAGCAAGGAGATGCCATCAAAATGCATGCTAGGTCTTAAGTTTATTCTTCAGCTTCAGTGGAGAAGCTACCTTTGAAAGAATGTGGTAGAGTCTGGGGAAGGGCTGTGTGGAGGAGCACAATGTCCAAAGTGCCCAAAAAAGCACCTGAACTTGCTTGAACTTGCACCTCTTCTTGCTAAATAAAGTTGCAGAGGGAAGAAGGGAGAAAAAGGGAGAAGCAGTACGTGTACACAAGGTACCAAACTTGCCAAAACAGCAGTCTCAGAAATGATGAATTTAGTCACAGACTATTCTGGCAGTGTGAGAACAGCAAGACTGGGCATGTGATTGATGAAACAGCTTTTACTGGGAATTAGCATTTGTGGTGTTAAAATTCAAATACAGCCTGTCTTGGAAATCAATTTGTTAATGTGTGTCTGTTTTGGAGAAGGTAAATCTATTACTCAGCAGGTGTTCTTTATAAACCTCAAATCCTCTGGTGTTCTTGAGAGATGGCTTTAATTCTGCATTCTTAATCCATGGAAAGGGAGAGAGAAAAAAATAATCACCTGCTCTGTGATAAGCCAGAAAGGAATAGTAAAGGAGTAAGCCTAGTGGGAGAAAGTATGGGGTGTTGAATAAGGGACAGTTAAATGGCTTTGATGTTGCTGCTGGCAGCGTGCCTGATGGGCACAGGAAAGAACAGTTTTCAAGTTATTCAGCATCATCAAGAATAACAGAAAATGCATCTCTATCAGTACAGAAGAACACTGATGTGGCTGGAAGTTTTGGAATCTGTCATAAGGAGCTTCCAGAACACCCTGCCTGTGGCACTTTCCTGTCAAATCCCTATTTTTCATATTTAGGGCTTATTTTATTCAAACGAAAGCTGGAATTTTAGGGGTAAGCACAGAGCAGCAGGCTGCTTTTGGTCAGACTGGTTTGTTCCAAGAGAAAAAAAAATGAGCAGCAAACAAGCTTGGGGTGCTGGCAGGGCGTCTACCTCCCTCCCTGCTCCTTCACAGGGGCTGCAGCAGTGCTGCGGGAAGGGGCTGCCTGCCTGGGGCTGCCTGGCCGGGGCCGCCAGCGCCTCGCCACTGCTCAGAGCAAGGTATGGAAAGGGCCCACGTCAGACATCGCCACGCTGGGGGGGCCGCTGGCGTGTCCCCTCCGGTAACTTCACCTCTGGTGTGTACAGGTCGGCTGTTCTGCAGATCTCGGCTATTGCCATGGCTGGAAGATGGTGGGTTGAATGATTTAGAGTTAAATTTGAGTTGTCTGTTCAAACGTTAATGTGTTGAACAAGACTAAACATAGGGGTTGTGACTCTGAATTTATAGACTCTGAATTTGTTAAAAAACAAAACCACACGAAATGTAATAGTGACATGGGTTTTAAAAATGTGTGACTTGTTAGCTGGATTACACTTCACTGAAAGCACCGCAGTGCTCTGGCTCATCCAGAGCGACTCATTTGTGGTGCAATGAACTGAAGTATTTGTCAATCTCCTTTCATCAATACTTTGTGAACAGACAATAATTACGTTACGACTGGCACGTGACCCCACAAAGCTGCTCTTCTGCTTCTTCTTCCCACTGCAAAAGAAATAATCCTTTTGGGGATGGATCTTTTTTTTTTTTTTAATTTAATCTGCAATTTGTCCTAAACATTCAACATTATATCTGTAAATGAACGTACAGATGCTTATGAATACACATTTTGCAGCATCCCATTCAACATTTGCACAGCATATATTATTAAAACAGTTGTGTAGCCACACAGGGGGATTCTCATTGTCCTCTGAGTTTCTTTCACTGGGGGATCTGCCACCCTGCATGAGGATTGTACAGTTTTCATATGAAAAGGGCCCAACTTCTGTCTTGCCATGCTGTTACAAAAGCAGCTATGTGTAAAGCTGAAAAATGATGACCATTGACCATTATCTGTTTCTCAGGACATGACAAAATTTTAAGTTGCAATCTCTTTGCTTCACCCCCCAACGCAAAAAAAAAAAAAAAAAAAAAAGAAAAAACACAAGTGAAAGTTTTTGCTTCAATAAAACTGAAACATGCATTTCAGTTCTGATTTCTGAAAAAAAAATAGATAATTTTATGTCACAACCATGAAATCTCTTTCAAGAGCTGTTCACAACAGGAAATGGAAATGATTCCTTCAGTTTCCAAAGATGTTTTGATGCTACCAGAATGTTTAATATATTTTTTACAAAGTATAACTGAAACTGTTTCTTCAAAAAACGGTATCATACAGTCTTGATGCAAGTTCTTCGCACATCTCTTACTCCTTTGCATTTCCGGAGATTTACCCAATCCCTCCTGTCATCTGTGACTTACAGAGTAAGCGTATCTGTTATTATAAAATGCTAGCAAGCTAAATAGCTGAAGATTACAAAGGAACAAGTGCCTGACTTGCTCAAGGTCAAAAAGGCAGTGAACTGGTCAGGCCAGGACTAGAACCCACAGTGCCTTGGAGTCGGTCCTTTTTCTGCAGCCATTGGTACTGAATCAAGACAGCCTTCCGAAAAGTGCCAAGGAACATCTCGAAGTTTTAGCACAACAGCTTCCACTTTCTCCTGAGCCCAAACCTCCTCTGGCTTCTACAGGCCTCCTTGTCCTTCTACACTCCGTCTAAAGACTTGGCTGCAAGCTTCTTTAACGGAATAGCTCATAGCTCTTGTTTTTCTCTCTGCAAGCTTTAGAGATCCTCAGCTTGTGGGTGTTTTGTGAGTCAGGCTGGAAGAACCAGCCAGGATCCCTTGGCAATGCTAATCGCCAGCCTGAGCAGCCCAGCGTGTGATGAGATGCCTCCAGCTATTGTAATCATGGCTCTGATGCTTTCGATGCCATTGCAGATGTATAGCTCAGAAATGGCTTCCTCGTGGGCGCTCTTTTCCTGGGATGAATGGGTTCCACAGGCTGGAGGGTTCAGTGTGAAATTGCAAATTGTAGATGTAATAAATATCAGGTTTTACTGTTGTTTTATAAGCAGGCCTCTGGGAAATCTGCTGCTGGTGTCACGGCTGAGTTATGTGATTTCCCTCGGGTGAAGCTGTACAAAGGTTTGATAAAACTGATTGCCATGTTTCATTAGCCAACACATTCCCGGCAGGCCCATCATCCATCATACCATCCAATCATTGTCAGTAGTGATTCAGGATGTGAGACGCGGCTGCATATTTCACCTATTTGAGAAATTCAGATAAATCACTGTGAAGGTAAGTCACCGTGTTCAGATCTGTGTTAAAAAACTGAAGACTGTTTACAAAGCTCACATTAGAATTCGAGGGTTTGTGGGGAAAGGAGTCTTGAATTATTCAGCTCAGCCAAGGTAATACAATGGGTGGAAACATTCAAGGGCACCAGCTGAGATAATATCATAGTTAATGCCTACATACCACAGCCTAAGGCACTATAAGGAAGCAGCCATCATTTTGAGAGCCTACAAAAGGCTTCAGGTATAAATTGCTGCTAGCTATATGATTTTCTAAGAATTTAAATAGAAATAGGTGATGTTGGCTTTTCAGTGACACACAGGCATTTCATTCTTAATTCCAAATTTTTCAAAATTCCATTTTGCCCAAATAGAATCTGATCAAACCAAACACCTTCTCAGATTTTGCCCGTTTTTAATCGGTCTTGCAAACAATTCAGCAATAACCTAATACCCATATCCTGATCCATACAACCACTTCAGTAGGTCTGTGGTCTCCGTCAGCTCTCTAGCTATGCAAGGATGCTGTACTATGGCTTTCTTATTAATCCTTTTCTCTTAGGCTGCTTTCCACTGCTTTATTTATCTGACTCTCCAACCCCCCATTGTGTCAGTACTGCTTCATGAGTGCAGCTGTTTGTTGGGTACATCCCTGCATACCCACCAGGACCCATTTCACTGACCACTGCTCCTAGGGTATCCTGCTTCTCTACCCCTCCCTCCCTCTCCATCTCCCTGTTCTGCTCCACCTTGAACTGTCCCTTTGGGTGATTTGTAATGTCAAGCTTTAATGCCTCTTCTCTCTAAACTGTGAATTTTAGAAAAACAGTGTATTTGTTTTAAAGGTGTGTTGCCATGACAATGCCACATCTGGGTCTTGTAAATATTTGGGAAGTGCATATTATTACCAGGGGAAAATGAGGCTGACTGCAGTTATGTATTAGGTGCCTGTTCATAACTGGACACCTTCATATAACTGAGAGGGTTTGGAGTGAGTGGCGTGGGATGATGCTTGGGTGGAACAGGCCATGCTCGTGTGCTGCCGTGGTGTCCAAGAAGGCATTAAAGCACATGTTCAGAGAAATCAGGATCGGTGATTTATGCCATGAATACTGCCAACTCTGGAGAAATCAACTAAATTATGAAAAAGTACAAGCCTCTCTTTCAGACCACCTTCTACTGAGTTTTCTACTGAATTTTTTGGCTCAGTGTCTGGCCTTTTTTGGAAGTTGGCACCTGCAGTGTGAACTGAAGGGGGCGGTTTCCCGGGAAATGCACCTTGCTCAGCAGCCCGCTTGCCTCCCCTGACATTTCTTCTGCGGAGAGCATGTCCCTCCAGCTCCCCTCAGGCATACAGACCCTCCAGGGACACCGTCCCTCGCACACCCCAGCACCCATTCCTCCATGAAGCCCCTCTGGCGGTCCCCACCCTGGCACAGCCCGGCAGGCAGCAGGCAAGCACACCTGGCCTCTCCTTAGTGCTCCTGTGAAGAGGGTCTCTCTCCACTGCCCACCTCCTTATTTTCACAATGCTGGTAAGAAATGCATGCGTTTGAGTCTCCCACTTTACTGTCACATTTGGCCGACTTCAGCGTATGTGCGCTACGCAGTCACCTCAGCCCCATTTTGCCAGGAGCTCAGGCCATGTGTTGAAGATAACATCAACCCTCTCGTGTTTCAGAAGAGCACTGTGGTAACATTTGTGGTGATTTTTACAGTGATAACATTTATTTAAGTGCTTTCTATCTAAAGGTCTGCAAGCACTCTACCAGTACTACTCGATTACATACCCGGCTGGACTGTCCTACACCCACACCTGTACTCCAGAAAGGTGCCACGGCTGCTATAGGGAAGAACCACTTTCTGCCTGAACAGCTAACTCTTCTAGCAATTACTGAAACAATTGCTGATACAGATTCTGTTTCCTGTGTCTGCAAAGTAGACAGTTTGTCACCTCTTGGTGGCTAAGCTCTCAGTCCTTATCTAGCTATTACTTAAACTGAAAGTTTTAAATCTAGATTGGATTGATGAAGCCCCAGATTCATTCACTCACCCATTTTTATCTCTCTCCCACAGTACTGGATGTATAATCAGCCATTTTCCTCACATGTTCCTCACTGCTTTGCAAGCCTTGTGAGCGTTCGTCGGCTCACCTGGAAGCTATACATATTTATTCTGGCACTTGCTTTTAGATTACTTTCCCTCCATGCAGAAACCAGCATCATTTATAAATGTTCAGAGAAGCCTGGGACCCTTCAGCTTGTTCTCAGTCATTTCAGCCCAAGGGTAACTCCGCAAATGAGTATGTCAGAAATAATTCCTTTTGCTAAGAGCTATGCAACAAGTTATGAGCTCTTTCTTTGCGGTTAAGGAGTCTTTTAAAAGTTCAAAAAGCAATGATTTCTGAGACTTTCCTGTCTGCTCAGCCCTTACCATTTCCAGGTGCTGAATAATTGGGCTGTGACTGTAAGGCACATGCACATGTAAGGCATTGTACAGACTTCCAGGGTCTGATGGCAGCTGAGATTTCACTCTGCTTGTCTGTAAAAACACGTGTAGAAAATACTTACTACCAAAAAGATAACCACGTAGTTGGAATTTTCTGTTCCAATACATTAAAAATGCTCCTCATGTTAAGCCCTATCCAGACTCATCTTACTTGCACGAACTAGCATGTACACACCTCCTGTTAAACCAGCCATGGATATGAATGCTGTACACAAAATAATTTAAATGAAAGCTCACTCAGGAGGTTATGCTTTGAAATGTAGTTTAGGGGAGAAGGAAACCAGGCATTTTAAAGTCTGATGAACCCCACTTGAAGGTTTACATATGTTCATTTGCACCTTTCTGGGGTCTATAATTAGACTGCAAGATGAAAGCAATTGCCCAGTTTTCTGCAAGCTAAAGATAAATGAATTACTAAACAGAATGGAGGAAAGTCAGCTGATTCCTGTGTATTTTGTTTTAAAGTAATGGAAAAGAGATTCTACTCTGTGAATTGGAAAATAAATAATTTGTTTTAGGTGATAAAGAATCTTTCCAACGGGCCATCTACCTGTGGCATTTGTTTTTTTGTAGCTAAAACATCCTGAAAATACAAAAATGACATATTTAACTGTCACTGAGGAAGCTCCTCCCTGGTATTCCCTCAGTTATGTGTTATAGCACTACTCAGCTGGCTATGAAAAAATGTGGTTAGCTAAACTTGCAGAGCATAGTTAAGTGAGGCAACACAGAATTACCTGCATGAAAGTTTTCAGGGTCTTTGTCAGGGAAGGAGGCTCCCAGAACAAACCTAGTCATGAATCAGAATTGCATTTCATCTGAGTGGTTTCCAAGTAGACATCTCCCAAGCAGTGATCTTAGTTTATCTCACACCTCTATGAGAGACCTACATGATGACCCACGGTTCCATTGTCTGCTGGCAAATTGTGGTGAGCTGCCAGATGCAAGTACCCAAAACTTCTGACAAACCATGCATGGAGGGAGCCAAGGATTCCTCTTCAAAACTAGACTCCTAGAAAGTAGTCAGACACCAGTGAGTGGCTTGGGAAAGACAAGCCCCTCACCTACCAACATGGGTTGGTACTCAGCCTACTCCTGAAGAGTCTTCTAGGTCTGGCAAGTGGGGAACATTCATTACACTTATTAAGAGTAGACTGTTTCTACTTAACTAAGACTGTGATCAGAGAAAAAAGAACTTACAGATTCTCGCAGCTAGTCAAAATGTGCCATCACTTTACAAATCTATATTTGTTCACAGTTGTCAAGGAACAGGATAAAATTTATCATCATATTAACTGAAATATTGAGGAATGTGCTCTAGAAAAACTGTTTTATCCTATTCCTAGGCTTCAGGGAGCTTTATCAGAACAGAGTTAAGAGAAACTGCTGAATTCCCCAACTCTCATTTCTTGCAGCACTGAGTGAAACCCAAACATTGATTCCCTGTGTCATGATGGGTGGCAGCATCTCAATAAATATCACAAGAAAAAAAAAACATAGCTTAGATAAGGTGTGCAACTTATCATGTATTCCAAGTTCTACCAGATTGCTATTTTATCTCCTTCCTACATATATTTTCTAACTTCTCTAATATACAAATAAAATTCAAGTCTGGCAGAGATAAGGTGTCTCATATGTCATTCTGTATGGGCAAGTGCAAGATATTTCCTGGCAAGCGTATTTTATCAGGCACAGTCACATATTGACGAGGAGGTAGCTCATCTGCAGAAAGGCAGGACTGGGAGGGAAAAATTCCCATGCCACACGAACCTGGAGAGTACTAAGTTGTTGCTTACAATGAAGTGTTCCTCTTGTGCAGTGTGCTACAAGAAACAGAAGAATGGGAAACGTCCATGTAAGCTCTTGATTTCTGCAGCATTACTCCTACTCATGTTCCTGGCATAGAAAGCAGCTCCCTACTGACCTGGGTGGCTGCTGGAGGTGGCAGCTGCCCTTGCGATACGATTGCTGCCTGGTGGCTGGGCAGGACCAGGCTCAGGGCTCAGGTGGAGTCCAGCCGCCAGCAGAGCCTCCCAGTGCCCACTGCTGCCCAGAGCTGGCCTCCAGTCCCAGCTCCAGCTCTGCCTGGCCGGGCGAGCAGCCTGCCACCAGCCTGGCCTTCTCTGCAAGCCCCTGCTGCTGGGGCTGCTTTCCAGAGCGTGCACAGCCGCAGCCCAAGACAGAGGGAGCTGAGCTTTGCATGCAGTGACAAAAGTCACTGAAAAGCCCACAAAGCTGTTAATTTCAGAGCTGCAGTAGCACGGAGGAAATACTTTTGATTCTCTGAGCACCATCAAATATAAGCCCTGAGTTTCTAGACCAGGCAATCTTCTTTTAACTTAGGTTTTTTTTTTTGTTTGTTTGTTTGTTTTTTTTTCATAATTATATAAACATTATCTACATTATTTCACTCAAGCAGCCAGCATGGAAACGAAAATCGGAGTTCACCCCAGACACTCAGCCAGATAGCATAACTTTCAATGTCATTACTAACCCTTCAAATAACATTTAGGAAAAGTCATCCAAAGGCATCAGTAAGAGAGGACTCACGTTGCGACTCTGCCAAGTAGACTCCATGCGGACCAGGAAGAGCCCCCATGATTCTGGCTGAGCGTCGTCCACAAAAGCTCTTCAATCGCATCTCACTCCTGACTTTCTGCACCCAGGCTCCAAGCCAACATCTGCTGGCCTGGAAGCATTAACCTTCTCTCCTGTTTGTCAGAAGTTTGTGGCAGATTACCTCAGTCTGGTGCTTCTGGTCCAACTGTTGTTTCAGCCTTGGATAACCCCTGTCCAGCCCTTTCCAATATGCTGTCAAACATCTCAGTTTGCACGGATATTCCTCACTAACACTCCGCAACATGCTTTTCTTTGCTGTCAAAGCATTCAGAATAGACATCAGCACACCTTCTGAGCCCTGTGTTTCAGCTATAAGAAACTGTTTGCGTAGAAAACAGAGGAAAAAAATCATTGTTGTCTGAGATGTTAATTAGTAACAGATTGACCAAGCTGGAGGCTGGAAATTCAGGGCTGTTTTTGTCTGCACTTGGACTGCTTTTTTACTATAACAGAAATGGAACTAAAACAAATAAATATCCTAAACCAAATGTTTATGCAGGAGCACTGTCTTTGATTTATTTTTTTCCTCACATGTAGGAGACTTCTCAATCTTCTTGAAAATATGGCCAGCTGCTTAGGACGTGATTATTACCGCTTTACCTTATAGCAACTCTAGTTGCTCAGCATTTGCTCTAGAAGTGTACTATCCAATACATGCCAAGGCAGAACTCTAAATCCTGGGAAGAAAAAGGCATCCTTTGTCTGCAGACCTCTGAAGCTTCTTGTTTTGTTTCAGGCTGAGTCACAGCAAATGTTCCAAAGTGACTCAGAAAGAGCCAATATTTAATTATTGAGACATTCTGTACTAGCATCTGAGATTCAGCAACTTGAGATGGTTCTGCTGATAATAATAACTTTTTACTGATAGCCACTTTCATTCAAGACTCTCAAGGTTGTTTGAGCATTATCCTGTTAAGCTGGCTGAAAGGGTTTTTAAAAGTGCCAGATGCAGAACCCTCTGCCCAGCTTGGGAAAAGTTTGGATGTGATCCAGGGCTTCTTTGCTTCATTGTCTATAATTAAAAATTCCTAATATCTCCTGGAGGTAAGATTTATGTGCAAATCAGAGATACACTGGTGGTGAGCCACATAAAACCTTTTTTGGATAGTGCTAGAGGCACTGTTGTTCTGAGAGTATGAAATAAGACATCCTGTTCCCAATCAGATTTTTATTTTTGATCTTTCATGTGGCTAAATTCTGGGAAACTTTAAGAAAACACAGACTGCTATTCATTTCAAAAGGATCAGGATTAAAACTAAAGATAGGAATAACCTTTTTCACCCCTAAGCTGCTTTTGAGAAATTAGGTGCGTCTTTATTTTGGCTTAGTCTTTGCTTGCATCTTTTGAGGTGCTGGGATGCCATTTAAAGTAGAGCTGTGCTCCCAACAATGCCTTCAACTCAGCTGAGCTAAAGGAAAGCAATACACAACAGCAAGTACATAAATCACCTTCCTCCAGCAGATCCCTCTTCTATTAACCTTCTCCTTGGTGCCAGCGACAGAGAAGTATTAAAGCAGCACTTTTTTTTTTACTTTTTCTTTTTATTTTTCCCCTAGGACAGCCACTTTTGCTGTTGTCAATATAATCACAGCTGTTCTTGGTCTGAGACATTAAACAAAGTCCCAGGTGCTCATTATATGGAGATGAATAATTAACTTACAATTTTATAAAAGAAGCCTTGCTTTTTAATAAGCAGTTCTTTAAGTGTTCAGGCTACAGGAGAGGGTTTTTTTTGTTTTTTGCTTGTTTGTTTGTGATTTATTATTATTTTTTTTAAATTCCTTCTCTCCCCTTCTTCCCAAGGTAAATCACATGGTCACTGCTTGTTTGAAAGTAAATTCTCTCTTGTTGTCTTGAAAGGAGCTGGAGGCTGGGAGGCGATGAACACAGCAAGGTTAGCTCTCTGGAAAGTGAGTAGCATGTAGCTCTTCTTCATTCCTTATTTCTCTTGTGCACTAACCCCAAAGTCACCACAAGGCTACATGATAAAGTTGTAATGAGTTGAACTAGAAAGCCATAAAGTGGATGGGGAGAAAAATCTCCAATTTAGGCTATCTTTGACTCCTCCAAGTTGATTTTTTTCCCCCTGTGGGTTTCAGGAGTGCTGCAATGGCTGAATGATCTATTGATGAACAAAGGAAATATAAAATATTAAAGAAGCGTTCTGTATTTGTTTAATGCCTGAGTCTGTCCAACCTGAGAAGAAGTTCCTTAGTTTAAATAACTAATGGCAATACAGAGCAGAAGAGAGAAAATGTGGGAAGATGTAATCTGTGTTAGAAACCTTCTTCGTAGGAGCTTTTCCAGAGATTTTGTATCTCTCTTCAAACCCTGAGTGTTAGGAAAGGTATAATGTAATATCAAACTTCATTTCTTTCTCTTATTCTACAGTTCCTTCTTTTCAAGAATCTCTTCCAAGCTGATAGCCTCCTAAATTTCTAGACATAATTGTAGCCTTTGTAGGAAATTACTTAACGTGATGATTGCGGCCCTACTGGCTTCATTTCCATTTGAAATGCACCAGTATTAAAGAAATGAGTTATGCCATCTTAAAAAAAAAAAAGTGGTTTTTTTTTTTTGGAGGCACAGGAGGTCTTGTCAGACAGCATCATACAGCTAAATCTTTAGGACGGTTTGACTCATATTTCTTTCCTTAATATGTGCATCTCTGTACAAATGAGGTCTTGCTTTCAGTGACTCAATCCTTAGTCTTTCAAAATGGCCCAATAAAGAAAAGGAATGACTTTATCTAATTTTCTGAACATTTTTGCTGTTATCATATTAGTTGTTTCCAGGACAACGGGTAGTTCAGAGCTTGCTAACGGCTCTTGCTGAGCTGTCTTCCTACTGATTCACAGGTAACACAAAGTGAAAAAGTTCTGGTGCCTTACTTCAGTTGGACCAGGTGTAGAGAAGCTTCTGGGACTTTTTGGCACTCACGCTCTTGTAAATCATTTTGAGCGAAATAGATAAGCACAGATTCTCAACTGTTATTCCTTCACTCACAAGCTACTTCTCTCAAACGCTGGGGAGAAAACCCATCCATGCAGTTTTTGGAAAAGGGGCAACTTCCCAAGTGCACGGTGGGCTTGCAGAAAGGTTTGAAGCTGAGAGAAGGCTTTCATGAGTATAGAGCTGGCACAAGTGAGAGCTGGATCAAGCCCAGCCATTCACATTCTTTTCTTGAAGGTACTTTCATGAAGTAATTTTTTTTTAGATATACACCCTGTAATCATGCCTGCACTAAGTCACCACATCAAATTACTGGTGGTACTCTGAAAATATCAGTGCTGTTCCTCTATTTTGACCATCAGGGACACATGCTTCTGGAGTGGAAAGGCTCCAGCCTTGCCCTCCCCTGCAGTAACCTCCTGTGGTTGAATGCCTGCTGTTCAGTTTTGCCTTTGGGCCCCAGGTCTCTAAGAAAAGTATGCTTGCAAGAGCACAACCATCAGATGCACTGGCTAGAGCATGACTGTCCCTTCAGGTAGGAGGTCCATGGAGCAGTAGCTGACACAGGTTGCTCTTCCAGATCTGAGCATTGCTCCATCTGCTTGGTGTTGCACAGGATGCATTTTTGCACTTGCCTGGGCAGAAAAAAAGTAAGTCAAGGCATTCTGTGAATTCAGCCCTGCCTCTGAAACGTCTTGTACAGAATGAGATGCTTCTTAACCGGCTCTTTTGCTGCCCTAGCTGGGGTGGCACTAAAGCATCTCCTGCCTTTAGCAGGAAGGATGGACCTCTGTGTTCAGACCCACTGGATCAACCTTAAAATAATCAGTGACAAATTATGAGTGGCTGATTTAGCCCAACTTGCTTAATAAGCCATCACGTGGCATTTAATCAAGATTATTGAAAACAGTAATGAAATCACCATGGCCCAGTTAATTCACACTGCTAATGAGCTGTGAGCCCGCTGTCTCCCCAGGGTCAGGGCAGTTCAGGGTTGGGTTTGTCCCACCTGCCTGAGCTGGCTGGGAACCAGGGGGTGAGCACACTCTGAAAATATTCCTGCTTTTTGGACTGGCCTTTGCTCAGTCACTACCCTTGAAAATCCACTATTTCATTTTTGAGCTGACCCTGGCCTTCCTGGTGCCATGGTGGCGCGCCTGCTGCTGCCCCTGGCCCTGGGGGGTGCCTACCCCAGCCTGCAGCTGGGAGAGCTGCCCTGGAACCCCTGCTGATGCTATGGAGAGCCAAACCCAAGCACGATGCACGTCAGGCTCTGCACAGCCTTTCCTGAATCTCTCCCAGTTTCTCTAGGCTAGCTACTAATGCAACCCACCTGGCTTTCTCCCATCCCAAAAATGAAAAAAGAGCCAAGCTCCCAGAAAGAAAACAACAGGAAAATAAGGATATTATACAGAGAAGGTAGCAGCTGTGTGATTTTTACATAACAGCAATTTTAGGAGGTTTCAGCTTGTTTTTGTACCGTAGTAACATCCTTTTTGTGCTGCTGCTGCAACTACGATTGTGCTGCACTCTGAAATGGATCAGCGGGAGATGCAAGTTATTAAAATAAATAAATAAATAAAAGCCTTTAATCAGGTCCAAAAGCATTGGTCTCATTCTGATTCCTGCAACTAGTTTGCAGCTCCATAGAGAGAGGTCTAGGCCCAGGTTGGAAGGTGGGAAAATGTAGCTGGGAGGTGGCCAACAGCTCCTCAAGCCACTGGTCCTCCAAGGGACCGCAGCGAGGAGCCAGGCCCACACGCACCCTCCTGCGGAGGCGAGTGCAAGGGGTGTGTGTGCAGGCATCCTGCTGGATTTGCCCCCAGTAGCAGACTCTTTTTGGTGCTCAGTTGCAAAGCACCACAACGAACAATGCTGACACCAGGCTTGCAGCTTATCAAGGAAGTCAGCTGGATCACAGAGTCACAGACAGCTGCTTTGGGAAGGGACTCAGCCTGCTAACGGTGCCCTTACTGCCATATGACATTCTGCAAGAGTGAGTTTTGCCTTATAAAGTGTGTGGTGCCTCTATCCCTAAATTTCTGGCTCTTGAAAGAGAGGTAGGGGCTCATAGGTCATTCAGGATGTGAATGAAGCATCTAACGTTTAAAGGAAGTAGTAGGTGTAGATTTTGTTCTTGAAATGCAGGAATGTTAGTGAGTACAGATGGGGATGTGGCAAAAATTGGTCAGTTTTGCATTTCTTGTGATTATTGGAGGAGAGTTGAATGAAATGCAGTTGAAAAGAGAGAAGAGACTGCATGCAAGATTTTGTTTGTTTGTTTTGTAACGTGAATGCAAGCTAATCCCAACAGGACTAGTCATTGATGTTTCAAAAAACTACCCCTAGAAACATAGATATTTCAAGACATGTTTAGAACAACAAAGAAAGAGTAAGAGCCATTGAGGGAGACTGGGAATGTTATAAGGACAAAAGTATCCCAGTGGGAAATGTCAGGATTAGAAGAGATGTAAGAGGATGCTATGAGGTAGATGAGTGCTAGTAGGATGAAGGAAAGAATTGATGCATCAGGGTGAGCATCTCCCAGAGCTAACGTCCATGTATCCAAGACAAGGCAGTTTTCTGCGTCTCACTGTTCCTCTTCTGTGACTTTCCTCCCTGAAAGACGTACTCCCTGCATAGGACTGTTTCCTCCTAAGTCATTGATTCTTCCAGCTCTTAGCTCTGTAAAAAGACTCTTGTGGGTTAACAGCACATAAACTCAGTAACTGTAGTCTGCTTTGAGAGACTGAAGTTGAAAAATGTTTTGTTTTTTTTTTTTTTTGTAGAAAATACTTAACTCTGAAGGAAAACAAGATTTTTATTATTATTACGGGGTAATTCTTCTTGTCCATAGTTAAATTTTCAGGTTGCTTTTGATTACATTTGTGTCCTGGCTTTCATTCAGCTTCTCAGTTTAAAATCAACATTTTCAGAACATACAACCTGCACCTATTCTCTAGTCACCTTTTGAAAAAGAAATGTGATGTTCCAGAATGGGTTTTGCAGCTGTGTATTTCGTGGCTCATGTCATCCTTGCCTCCAGGGTTTCCTCAGAAGTGTTTCAAAGCTTCTTATTTCTCTTTTCCTTTCTATTTTTATCTTCTACTTTTCTATCTTCTTATTAAAGGAACAGGACTCTCAGTTCATGTTTGAATATTTTTTAGCTTTTAATAAAATCAAATAAGATTTTTATTTCAGAAACTTCAAAGCTCTTTTTAATCTAGTGCAGTTTCAGGTTTATAGCGGACAGCAGATTTAGTTGGACATAGACTTGTCTCTGTCTTGTCCCTGGTCCTCAGGGTCAGTGACCATGTTTCTCTGCATCATCATAGCTGGATATGACCCTGGAGATGAGCAAGAAAAACACTCTGTGGCAGTACACAAAATGTGAATGAGAATTCAGACTGTTTCTCCATGAGCCCACAGCATTTAGAGAAGAAGGACGCCCTTGTTCACATCTGCTTGTTACTTCTCTCAGGCGTAGTACCAAGTATTCTTCCCTAGGTCCCTCATAGTTTCCTGTCTGACAGACTATTTTGGACTGTGTATCTGACATTCATCACTTTAAAGCCCTAACTTTTTTTTTAGACTTGACTGTTTTGGAAAAGATGCCCTCCCTTGAGGCATCGCCTGGAGCCGGTGTTTCCTGCTGCAGCCTCAGCAAGGCAGAGCCGCCCTCGCTGCGCCAGAGCCCTGCGGCGCAGCCCCGCGCAGTGCCCTCCTGCCCCGCTCTGCTCCCCAGAACCGGCTGCAGGCTCAGCATCGAAAGGGCTCCATTGGTAAGAGTGTTTGCTGTGCCTTGAAATGGCACCCCGGGTTAATCCCCACATGCTCTCTGTGGGGAAGTCAGTCAAGGCCCGTTGCAGTGCTGGCACTTCCGTGCACGCAGGGATCGGCAAGAGGCCGGCATGGTTTCTGCCTGGCTGGTGCTGTGGCTGCACGGGCTGCTTGGAAGGGACGCTCCCTGGCCCTGCCTGCCTCCTTTCTGCCATGCGCTGCTGGAGGCTCCCCGTGAACTTCAGATGCTGTGGTGGGAATTCACGCACCCACCTGGAGAGGGGCAAGATCCCTGTCTGGGCAGGATGAGGAGGGTCCCTCATGGCCATTACCAACAGGTGCTGAAGAACAATGGGGCCAAGCTCTTCAAGTGCTTGCTGAAGCAGCATGCACGTCTCCCCGGCTCCAAGCAGAACTGAATGGCTCAGCTGAATTGCTGTGGGTGACCGACAATGGATGCCTGGGAGCTTGCATTCCCCTGCAGTGGCTTCACAGGGTTCAGAGAGGTGCTGGGAGGAGGCTGCAGAAGCTTTTGCCTTGCCTATGGTGTTGGCTGCAAGTGCATGGAGTTCTGTTGGCAAAGCTTGGCAATATATAAGGCTCCATCAATTCTCTGTTTGTTTGCATTGGTACGTATTCCAAATTGCCGTCTCTAATTCCTGGGCCAGACTTGGAACTAGTTTACTGAACACACCTGGTGTTTCACTTCCTGATCAATAGCAAAGGGTAGCACTGAATTAAAGTGGTGTTACAAAGAGAAAGTAACAAACATACTCAAAGGGCTTTAGCACAAAATATTATAAAGATTTGCATTAGTTCCAGGTATTAGAGCTGAATATTTTAGATGTTTCATAGTATGCAGGATAAATGTGCTGGATTCCTTTTAGTTACCTTTGCAAAATCCAGTCCATGCTATGGAGGTAATGCAGCATTTGGATTGCAAGGGCATGTAGTACAACACCAAGCATCAGTTCACCATGGATATTTTTACAGGATGCTTGTATGTCAGTCTTCTCTAGCGAAAAACTGATCCAGCATATCAGAAAAAAGTATTTTTGGCTCCTTACTCAAGTGTAAGCATCCTGGCTAATCCCACATAGGTCATCTGATCATCCCTTCTTATTCTTCCCACAATATGGGATAAAGATTTCACTACTTCCCAGGAAAGCTGAAAATAAAAACTCAAATGCTACTTCAGGAAGATTTTATTAAGTACCTCGGCAGATAGTCAGTCTGCACCCAGCACCTTTCTTTCACGTTTTTCCTCACAGAGAGGAATTTAAAAGACATTGAAAGCACGTGGTGTCTGTTCACCTCCAAGTAATTCATTCCACTGAAAGAAAGAATAGCTCTACAAGGAGGACCTGAAATTAATTAGTGACATTTGCTTTGGAATGGTTAAATAAACAAGCTGTACTCCGCCCACTCCCTTTGCAGCCGAGCACTTTCTCGTTATGCGATTCACTTCTCTCTTTGTTTGCTCATGCCACTCTTTCAAGAGTAAGCAGGTATAAATTGCTGTCTTCTCCGCAGGCGTAAGAGCTTGTGGGCTGGTTGCCGAAGCCCTGCCTGGCAGGCATCTCCCCTGCAGCAGGGGCGGGGGTGCCGCTGTGCAGCACCGCGGCAGCCTGGGCTGGGCAGGAGCTGCCGGCCCCCGCTCCCCAAGTGCAAAGCAAAGTGTGCCTGGGCCAGCCTCTGGGCTCCCAGCAGAGCTGCCCGGCCTGCACCAGGGCTCGGCTTTGGGTCAAAGAGTGATCTAAGTAGCATGCGGAATTTTTAAGCTGAAATTGGCCTTTGGGCACGATTTCCAGCACTGGGAGCATCACGCGTTGTAATTCCATCAATGTGGAGGCAAAAACTGGTGGGAGAAGAGATGGAAATGAATATGAAAGCAACACTTCATTTTCTCTAGCCTGAGCAGCCGGGTGTGAGAGGACTAGTGCCCAGCTCAGCTTTGCTCATTGTTCTCAGAAGCAGAACTCTGTTTCAATTCAAGATAATTGGTTGGAATAAGGTTTTGCTTCTCCTTCAGAGCTCAGTTCTTACAACGTGTTCTCTTAATAATGGACTCTTCCCCTACTAAAATCACTGACAAGTCTGGCAATATAGGATCGAGGAATTCCACGTACATTTAAAGGCAGTGGAAAGAAATTCATCCATCTCCTCATTGAAGCTATTAGTTGGGAAGAAAGATTTGCTGTGGATGTGCAGTGACTTGGCATGAGCTCCTGGACGGCAATGCTCTGCAGTAAGTCCCTGCCTTGGAGGGTCTTTTGGAGAGAGATACAGAGCTTTATTTCCTGCTATCTCCCTCAGAAGTGAAAGCCCAAAGGACTCAATTGTCTTAAATAATTCTCCTCAATTTTGCAAGCATCCAGGCTTTGAGTCATGGGCCAATATTCACAGGCTGTCCCCGCATGTAAAGTTCTTGGGTTGTGCCAGGGTCACGCTGAAGTCAGCAGAGTTACCCTGAGTGCATGAGCAAGAAAAGAGAAGAGGGAGGACAGAAGTATAGCTTGATTTCATTAAAATTTGGGGCTGAAAGAACCTGAAACAAAGCAGAAATTATGTAAGGCATTGTCTGTGGAGTGCATGGAAAGCGGAGTGCATGACAGCCAATTCACTCACACTGTGACACTTCCGTGATACTTAGCGGGTCGGTGACAATGCTGGATGTGACATTGGCACTAGGTAATGGCATGTTACCACAGGCAACAGCAGCCACTGAAGCTAAGTGTTCTTCATTGCCTCTGTGGTTAGTGCCCTCTGCTTTCTGCGGAATCCGTCTCCACCAGGATTTCTGACATCTCCTCAGGCTACCCCTCTCTGCAGTGATGTTCCTCTGCCTGGAGAGGACAGGGACACATGGGTCAGGAGTCTGGAGCAGAGATCATCTTCTCCAGGCCCCCAGCTCCGGTCTGTTTGAGTATAGTCCCAAAAGCCAAAGGTACTGCCAGCAGCCTCCTTGGCTGATGCTAAACGACTGAAGAGCTTTATTTTAGTGTCCACATCATCAGAGGTGGCGTTAATTGAATGCTGAGACAAGTCAGTAGACTTTGGGTGGGATGTGTAATTGTTTCACAGAATCACAGAATTGAAGGGGTTGAAAGGGACCTCGAAAGATCATCGTGTCCAACCCCCCTGCCAAAGCAGGTTCCTTAGAGCAGGCTGCCCAGGTAGGCGTCCAGACGGGCCTTGTTTCTGGTCACACCTGCAGGGGTCTGTCTGGGTCTAAACTGAATCACTTTGACAGGGGATACAGGGTGCTGCACGTAACAGAAGGGGCTCGTTTTGGGGCTGCACTGAATTGTTCAAGTGGTCACAGTGCAGAGATCAGACTGCAGAGTTACTAGACTCCCTAAATAAACCCTAACAGCACCAAACACCTCCATCAACTTTATTGCTGTGAAGCAGATATAGAAGGAATTAGTTGTCAGGGAGTGTTTCTAATTTAAATGTTAGCAGCTGTTATTTCAGAGTGGCAAATTTTATGATTTTGCCTACAAGTCTGCTCTCAGTAAATTAAAAAATTATATAAAAGCCAGATTGTATCTGCAATGGATCTTACTTACCAAGAGGGGAATGCAAGATTATGATGAATAATGTCAGCGGGGATGAAGGGATACGCAGACCAAGGCTGGTGTTGTCAAGAGCCGTGGGCTGAGCAAGTCTTTCCCTCACCACCAGGCACGCCTGGCTGCGTGCCCAGCGGCAAGGCACAGGTCAGAGCCGCCCAGGGCACTCGGAGAGCCCTGCTGCCCAGCCCGGCGTGGTGCTGCTGGAGGGCGCTGAGCACCTCGCGCAGGAACTGCTGCAGCGGGGCTGCCAGCAGCAGGGCACGGCGGGACCAGTAGCGGCAGCTGCTGCGCGGCGGCTCTGCGCTGCCAAGGCTTGCAGTCCGCTGAGGGCTTCACATGAAGCTGTTCTGCACAGTAGGCAACTCCTAAGTTAATACATTTAAGATGTTGAGTTGTCAGGGTCTGCCTGAATTCCAGAGCTGCATTCTTTAATTCACTCCTGGGGTAATCGCTCTGTTATGACAAAACATAGTGGGTTTATCATCAAGTCCATGTAATGTCCTGAAAGATTTCTCTCTGTTCGTCTGACGTTTCTGACTCACAAAAGCAGTACTAGTCATTGCAAATGAAGAGGAATACAGTGTCCTTAGCACATTAAAGCAAATATAAAAATTAAAATAATAATAATAATAATAAAAACCCCATATCACCATATCATGGTTTTCAGGGACTATGCAAACTTTTACTCATGACACACTTTTTGATCGAAGGAGAAAAATCAAGGGACTGGCACATAGCTCTCATTGTTTCTGTTCCTTACTCAAGCTGTATATTTAAAATAGAAAAATACAAACTGTTAGCTTCTCTAGAGAACAGCAATCTTCCAGAAAGCTCTCTGATGCAACAGACATATTGAATGTTGTTTTTTTTTCTCATTTAGATTTGAGAATTTTAACTGTTGAGTATTTTTCTCTCTTGTCCAGGTTCAAGGAATGAAACATCGCATCTACCCCAGCTGCTTTCAGCTCTGAACAGCAAAGCAGAGACATTTGGTTTTCAAACCAGAAGTCCTTGTTTTAGCTTTTGCCATTGTTTTGTCTCACACCCCAGGCACAGGCCTTGGACTCCTTTCTTGCTGCATCACAGTGCCCTGAGGACCCTGCCTGCTCTCCCCCGGGGTTTCTCCCTAGGTTTCTCTGTTGCTTTCCATTGCACATCATGAAGAAGAGGGAGAAATGTCTCACAAGTTTGAGCAGCCTCAGAGCAGCAGCTTTTTTTTCTAACAGCTCTCATGACCTGTCCTGGCTGGAAGAAGATATCACGAAACCAAGAGGTGCAGGGGCTCACTCGTGACGGCTGATCTCATCCTCTTTGAGCGAAAGTGATTTTGCCCAAAAGATCGTGCTGTCAGAAGAGACTGGACTGAGTGAGAAAGGTGAAAAGCAAGCAAAAGACCATTTAAAAATAAGCAGTGCCAATGACTTGTGGAAATTTTCCTTATCTGGTGATTTAATATTCCCAAGTGGGATGAAATCCTGAAGAGTTTACAGACCCAAACACAGCTACTCTCCTAACAGGCAGTTCAGCTGCGCTGGTCAGACGTGAAACACTTTTTTTAAAAAACACACTTTTCCATTCCCAGGTAGATTTCCAAAGTTACCAATAGGAATTGAACCAGATTACTTATGCTAACAGCATGAGTCTTATGACTAGCACCCGGTGCAGAGCATTGGAAAATTTTAACTGGGAAGTTCAGACCTTTCCTTATTTTAGCTCTCAGATAACAAAATGAACTTTTTTTTTTTTTTTTAAGTGGTTTGATGTTTTGATTCTTTGTTTTTTAGATTTGCTAGACTAGTGACCAAACAAGGATCTGAATTTTTATAGCATAGCTCTGATTTCTTCGGACATCATCATCACTTGTCCTACATTAGATCTAATCAGAAAATGGATCTTCACCTCAATTGAAATTCCAATGATTTGATATTTCTTTCAGACACCAGAAATAACTAAAAATGAAAATGCTATATAACCTCATGAAAATAAAAAGTTTTAAAATATTTTGACTCAAGTAGTGCCAAAATGAGAAAGCCAAAAGTTTTCTATAGAAATAAAGGTGGACGTTGAGCAATTCAAAAGTAGCAGAGGTACAGACAGAATATGTTTGAAAAAGTGCATTTCTCCCTTGCCTTCTGCGCTTAACTCAGAGCACAAATGCTAAGTTAATGATGCATGATGTAGACCTAGGTCCACTAAGATGCAGCTCAGAACATTTGTAAGTGGATAATAACTGCAGCAAAACAGCGTGCGATTGCTTAAGTGTTCGAATCTTTGACAGAATAAATCAGTTCTGCAAAGAATACTTTAGTATTAGAAAGGCTTGCCTTTGGCACACCGGGTCATTTCAAATGGTCTGTTTTCAAATGTGTACCTAAATGACCTTATGGTAAGTTGTTCTAGTGCATTACAAGAAAATAAAAGGGAATGATGGGAAATGAGCACATCACAGTCACATGCTGAAGGCACTTGAGGGTGAAACCCTATGTCTGCTCCCAGTGCAGGTCCCCAGCCTATGCTGTGTCGCAGTGGAGACCCCTGTGGGTGCACAAACACACGTATACATATATATAAAGAAAAGTTGTCTCAGCCTTCAAGAAATTTACAGCATGTGTAACAGTGACATTCAGTGCCCTGGACAAACCACCAGAATTAGAGATGAATCACCAGATGTAGGGAAAACGACCTTCCCGTCAGGTCATTCTGATTTTATGGTAATGAGATTAGAGTAATGCTAGCAACAGGTTTCTAAGAGGACAGGAGGAATGAAGTTTCACTGCCGACAGCCAATGCCAGCTATTTGTTTGAGTCTGAACACCTGAAAATTTCCCAGTGGAATGTAAGAGATGCAGGCATGAGGACTGGCACCACCCTGGCGGCTGCTGACCTGTCCCCAGCGCCGGGGGAGCTGCTGGGGGCAGCAGAGCAATGAGAGCTGGTGCCAGCAGGCGTGTGCTCGCCGCCAAGCCCCAAGCAGCAATTTCTGACAGATTGCATCTCACGAGGACGCGTGCGGGGAAGCGGTTGCTGTTTCATCTTTGTTAACAGGATCTCAGCTTCTGATCTCATGCATGCGCATCTCTACACCTTTCTGTTTCTAAAGGAAGTATTTTTGATTTATCATCCTCCAAATCAAATCCTGCCTGTGTGGGTTAGTGACCTTACGCAGCAGAAATTAAGAGGGAAAAAGATGCAGCAGCCTGCCTGCAGGTTTGTGCCCTGAACCAGCTGCATGCCAAGCTCAGCCCCAGTGGCAGGACACATGGCAGAAGCACTTACAGCAAAAGACTCTGCAAATGACTTTGCCTGGAGAGGAAGGGAAGGAGAAAAGAAGGGATTTCTGCCTGTGCTACTTCCGACCCTTTTGCTCCTGCTCTCCCCCTGCCCTGCCTTAGTGCACAGCAGCAGGCTGAGCTGTGGTAGGTGTCTCCATGGACACCAGCAGCACCCTGAAACTTCTGTCCTCATTTTCACGTTGCATTTCACTTTTTACACTGTGCTCTGCACCATAGGGGACCAAGAAGGGGACAATGCCAGGCACAAATCCGGGAGAAATCTGAAGACAGAAATCTTCAGATGCTCTCTAGAGGCAGAAACTCTAGAAGGCAGAGAAAGGTGCTGCAATTTAGTAAAGACGCTTCACGCCACAAAGCTATTGTGCTGGGTACACAGAAGGGAGGAGGAGGAGGCAGGGAAGATAAGGGCACATCCACTCTGTATTTTGCTGCTCTGCTAGAATCTGCAAATGTCACACTCTCCCATCATCTATCTGTGGGGCTGCAATCCGTCTCAGGATAAGCTAGGAAGAGATACACTATTGGCTATTTCATATGCAGTGTGTCATCTGGCAGGCTGTATATATCACAGGGAAAGCAGGGACCACTCAGTCTCTGAGCAAAGCTGCTTCCAGTGAATAGCTCAGAGATACTTTGAGGATGGAAATAAATGGAAAAGGCTTCCCTTGCTTTTTTAGCTCTGACAAGCTTTGAAAACTGCTGGGAAAAAGACCTGATTGGTGAAGGATTATGTGGAAAAGCAATATAGCAGTTTTTCAAGGAGAAGTTGTGGGAGAGGAGCAGAACAGTGTCCAGAGGGAAATATTCACTAGGATTTCTTCCTAGGTGCAGAGAGAAAGTGTTTGGGGATCTCTGATATTTCAGCATCTGAACCAGCTCCTGTATCAGGACATATGGGACTGGAAAAGAAGAACAGCAGCTGGAGAGTCCCTGGAGTTAAGCTGACATGTTATCAGCATGGGAAGAAGGACCCATTTATCAGCTCTTCTATGTAGTTTGCAACTATGGGGCATATGTTTAAAATGCAAGGATGTGTGTTCCCACCTGCAACCGCTGACTTTAGCACCTGAGCTCTCCGGAAGGAAGGAGGGCAGAGAAACGTGCAGCCTGCCCCAGTCTCTCCAGCGTGCCAGGGACACCGGCAGCACTGGAGCTTTGCTTCCCAAGCCATGAGCAGACACACGTGGTTCCCTTTGCAGTATATCTCCAAGCCCTTCTGGAGAGCAGAGAATCACACCACCAGCTTCTTCTCCACACTGTACGGCTTCCCAAACCAATCCTTCTTTCACAGCGATCTGGACCTGGAGGACCTGGGGGACTTTGGCAGTGGGACCAGGTATGAGGGCGAGTCCCAGAGCCGGACGGTGAAGGCGCTGCTGATAGTAGCCTACTCAGTGATCATCTGCATCTCCCTCTTTGGAAATACGCTGGTGTGCCACGTGGTTATCAAGAACAAAAGGATGCACTCAGCCACCAGCCTCTTCATCGTCAACCTGGCCGTGTCCGACGTGATGATCACCACCCTCAACACGCCCTTCACGCTGGTAAGCTCCCCAGGGGCCGGGCGCGGGGCTCTGCGGGGCGGCCGGAGGACGCGGGGCAGGCAGGGGGCTGTCCCCACACGCACACCCCACGCTGCGCTCGGGCTCACCGCTGCTTGCAGGTTGGCTGTGAGGCAGGGACGGGTGCGCTCCTCTAAATTTGGGGGCGTGCATCTAGCCCCCACGGGGTTTGCTGGTGCCTGTGTTTGCCTGTCAGGGCCATGTGCATGTGTACTGCCTCAGCTAGTACCAGGCTCGTCCTCAGACTTTCTTTTCAGCTCTTTCCCTGCTCCTTTTGTATCCAGCACAGGCTGCAGCTGTGCTCCCTCTATGCCCCACAGCCCCTCACACACAGACACGGACCGGGGCGTTCATGCTCCCACCTCCCAAAACCTGCTGGGGGGCATCCCTCCTCTCCTACTTTCTTCCTCCCTTTCAGGACAGTGTCAAGACAGGTCTGTTCTGCTGGTCTTTTGATGGGGAAGGAAGCGGGGACATGTTTGACTCTAGAAAGCACAATTAGCTGTCAATTTACTGTGGAAACAATGCAAGCAGGGTCACTCCTTGTGAAGATGATCGCAGGAGAAAACGTGAGGTCCTCACTGAGCCATGCCAGCTTGGTGTGGCTGGGGTGCTGTAACTGTACTTCTAGGAGCTGGTTGTCCTTTCTTTACTTGTAGTTATTAAATAATTCTAACTATAGAAAGAAAAATAAAAAGTGAAGTGGGAAGAATAAACTGTTGCACTTCTTGCCCGACTGCCACAGTCTATAAACAATGTGTGAGTAGGACTGTCTGTATGGCTGAATTTTACAAAATCCTCTGGTTCAAAAGCATCCCAAATGCTCCTGCTTTTGTCCTTGCCCATAGCTGTCCATGGTGCTCTTCTGCCTTCCAGAAGCATTTGCTGCATTGTCAGTTTGAATTCACCTTTCCCTATACTGATCCTATTCCTTTGGTGGGGTTTCACTGCCTTACTCTGTTTGGATTTGCATCTGCTCACCTTTAGGGAAAAGGATAGTGCCCTCTTGAGTGTTTGCACAATAGTTAATTATTAGGAACAAATAATTAAATTATTGTAATCCCTCTTAGATTAGAGCTTTACACCAACTTCAAAGAAAGACAAAATGCTACAGTTTCATTGACAGGCTCATTACTACTAGAATTGTCTGTATGGGAATTTAATTAGGATTAAAATGGTAGACTAATTGAAAACATTAGCTAGTCTTGACTAATTTTCTGTGTGGACATATGTTCTGTAGTAAATGTGCCTTGTTTCAAATTAGCTTAATCTGCTTCCAAAATGAGTTATATTAAACATTGCACAGTAAGGAATAACTGTGTGTGCAGGGAGTAAAACCACAAGTTATTTGGGATAATTGCCTCTGTAGGAAAGCTGCAAGAAGCAACACCTTTCTGGGATTTTCTAAGAAATGCCACCGTGCCCTTTCCGCTCTGGTCTCAGGGCAGGCTTTAAACTCTCTCTGACTGCAGCCTCCCCAAGGGCAGTGGGATTTCATGCCTGGTGGAGATAAATTGTACACCAGAGGTCAGATCAAGGAAGGCAACCCAGCTTGTAAAGTGTTAGTTGCTTTTTCATCTGGAGGGGAAAATTTTCCTCTCTGTTTGTCTAAGCTAGCTGACACCTCTGATATTGCTGTTGGTGTATCACAAACAATGCGATGTGAGGAGAGCCAAGCTCAGAGCTCAACATGAGAGCAAGACATTGCTGTCCCACTCTGTCTGCTGCTGCTGAGAGGGTATCCTCTATGCTGAGTCCATAACCTGTATGAGCACAGGGCAGGTACATGGGGATGCTCCTGACTCAAGGGTGTTAGCTCTCTATTTCTGTGCCCTCAAAGAGTTTTTCTTTCATGAATTTATCTCACTGAGTTTTGAACCCATGCAACTTTTGGCATTCACAAATGTGAACATTTTAACAATGACAAAAATTCAGCTGTCTTTAAGGAGACAAGCTAATGTTTTTACGTGCAGACACTCATCGAGAAATCAATAGAAGATTTCTTTGTGTTTTCCAGAATAGCCACGCTACATGTACACATGCACACACAAACACACATATGCAGAGCAGTACTCAAGTGGATTTGTTTGTTCAGTATAATAAATCTCACCTCTTTTTCAGAGCCTCTTGCACAGTCATTATTTCCCCCAAAATCTGAGTATAATAATACATCTACAAATGATAAGGAAACTGTATCACAATACTTCTTTCTTAAAGTATTCCCAGGAAGCCTATTGGTGACTCTTCAGGTAATGCACAATTTTAATCTTTTTTTTCTCTGTTCTTCAGGTGCGGTTTGTAAGCAGTACCTGGGTGTTTGGAAAGCTGATGTGTCATGTAAGCCGATTTGTTCAGTACTGTTCCGTTCACGTGTCTGTATTGACCCTTGCTGCCATTGCTCTGGATCGGCATCAGGTATGCAGTATGCACCACACCTGTATTTGCTAGAAAATAGTGAACCAAACATATAGCTTTTTTCCCCTTCAAGTCCCAGGGCCTGGAAACCTGTGCTGTCTTGGGAATTAAGGAATGAAGGGGAGTGATTCTAGCTTTTATGTTGGTGGATGTGAAAACTGCTTTTGTACAGTGATGGTGATCAAACACTGCCCAGGCAGGTTGTGGAGCCTTCATCCAAAACCCATCCAGAAATAGTCTGGCGCAGCGTGCTCCAGGTGGCCCTGCCTCCTGCAGGGGTTAGACAAGGTGGTCTCCAAAGGTCCCTTCCTGCCTCAGTGACTCTGTGTCCTAAAGTGTGGCATGAATATATTCAAACATCAGCAAGCCCAAACATTATCTCAGCATTTATATATGAAGACTCTTACAACTTTTAGGCTTGCCTCATTATTTTGGGATGCCTGGGATTGACAGTGGAGAGAACTGTGTTAGTACATTCAGCTTAAGATGAGAAATTCTCTGCGCTGTTCCCCTCCCCAGCAAAAAGATACTTCTTGGCAAATACCAACCATAAAAACTGCATAGCCCAACCAATGAGTGCAAACAGGGTTTTCCTTGAAGGATAACAAAATTTGTCATTTTTGCTAAGGCTGACAGATGCTGTGCACTGGGAGAGCAGGCTCTGCAAGGTACACTCTTTGGGCTTACTGTCTATTTTCCTTGCAGTGCTGGAGCCTGCAGTAATGGTTGTTACTGAAAAGCACACAATAAGTGACACAGCCAGATGAAGGTGAAAGCAATAACTGATTCCACTCCGATTATCTGGGATGTGCTCCATCTAGTGTCAGAAAATCACAGTGACTGCCAGAGTACAGACCATCCGCTTTTGTCTCTTATACCACAAAAAGCTTGTTAGTCTGTCCCTTCTACAAATAACATTGCAACTCCTGAAAGCAAAGTATTCCAATAAGGAGGCATTTTAATTGGCAGATTCTGGGTTGATGGCAAAGCATGTCTATGCACTAAGAAATGCTGGTTTAACTACGAGCAAACAATAATTGCTGTTAAACCCAGTGGAGTAAGCTCCTCAGAACTGGAATTAGTTGGCATGGCCCAAGGAGATATAAATAGAAGTAAGGAGATGTCACTGAGCAACGAGAAAGCAACACTTGACTCTAAAAATATTGCTAGTTCTGGGAGGTATCAGAGCAGACAGATGATCCAGGGGAGTTATAGAAGCTCAATTAAATAAATATCTATTATGGGACAAGAAAAGATGCAGAAAAAAATGCCAGAAAATTCATCAGCCAAGAAATCATGTAGTAATTATTGTTTTATTGTGTAATCTAATCATCTGTGGGCTATGTAGCTCAATGGACATATAACTTTCATGATCTCTGAGTTCAAGTTGATGGTGATACTGAATGTGTTTTTCTGCTCAGGGCACCAGGCCAGCAGCAGCATTTAATGCTCACATAGCTCTTTACATTTTCCAGCCCTTATACTTTCAGAAGTCCCTGAAGATGACACTCTCCTGCCCACCTTTTAAGACTGGAGAGATGCAGAGCTGCTGCAGCATCTCAAACTGCAGTGTGAGGCTGGAAGAGTGACCAAGACATCACCAGACAAAGTAGCCCTCCTCAGCAGCAAGCACACATGCAATACACCACACTGTAGCCAGTACTGCACAGGACAAACTGTGAATAGAAAAGAAACCAGCTTTGAAGTTGATTAGTGCTATGTTGGTCAAAGATTACATTTAACTGTAAGGTTCTTAGGCACCATGTCAGACTTTTGCAAGTCCATCAAATGCCAAAAGTTGTGAATACCAGGTCTGCCATCTGTATTTGAGACCTCTTGTATAGTAATCAAGAGACATTTTGTGCTCTCTGTAGTGGAAGCCAGAAGAGAGTCTTGGCTTTCAACTTCTACCACCCTTTATGTCCATGCTGAATATGCCTTGCTGTCTTGGAAAGCCCACACACTGTTTGCTTTTTACTCAGAGTTCAGTGTCAAATGCTTGCTCTTGGACATGGATAAAGCAAAGGTGCACTTTTTTTTTTTTTTTCTAAAATTTGCAGCTCATTTTTGTCAGTTGAGGACATTTTAAATCCTCTGGATTGGTTGTTCTCTTCAGGTTATCATGCACCCTCTCAAGCCACGCATGTCCATGGTGAAAGGAGGGATTTGCATCATTATCATATGGGTTTTGGCCAGCTGCTTCTCATTGCCTCATGCCATTTATCAGACCTTGACAAGATTTTATATCGGGTAAGACTTTTACACAGTGCTTTTTTTATATGATATAGCTCAGTCAAAGTCCCACAGATTCTAATGCATGCATTTCTCCATATGTGTTATTAAAATAGAAAGTATGGTGAAGCAGAGAAATCTTCCTTATATTTCACTAGGCAGTGAGTTTCTCTCAAGAGGATAATAAAAATCAATGAGATTGCTTTCTGGCTTGTTGTTAGTTAATTTCGTCTCGGAGATTCAGTGCTGTCATTTGAAGCAGGCACAGAAGAGACATCAACAATTGTTAATATGGATGATTATTTATTTTCTGGGGATGTGTTTAAAATACCTTCACTGGAGCCAAAGGTCAGACTTAATGTGAAGTTCTCAATTGAAAGAGGCCCTTGCCTGTATTACTGAATGAGTTCTGCTCTCTGTGCCTTTACTGAAACCTACAAGAACCCTTAAGATGCTTGTCCTCCAGGTGTCGCATGCATCTGGCAGAGGGATTAATGGTTTTTTATGTCTTTGATCTTCAGGAACAGAACAATACGAATGGTCTGCCTACCCAGCTTCCCTCCTCCTGCTGACCTTTTCTGGAAGTATTTGGACTTGACTACTTTTGTTCTCTTGTATGTCCTGCCCTTGCTTGTGATCTCCATCACATACACCATGGTAGCTAAGAAGCTCTGGCTGAGGAATGCCATTGGGGACATCACGATGGAGCAATACTATGCACATCAGCGGAAAAAGAAGATGACGCTGAAGATGCTGATGGTGGTGGTGATTGTGTTTGCAGTGTGCTGGTTCCCTCTGAACTGCTATGTGGTGTTGATCTCCTGTAGGGCTATCCACAGCAGCAATGCTCTGTACTTTGCTTTTCACTGGTTTGCCATGAGCAGCACTTGTTACAATCCCTTCATTTACTGTTGGCTGAATGAGAGCTTCAGATCTGAGTTGAAGTCTTTGCTGTGTGTGTGCAGGCAAAGGAGTGCAGGCCAGAGCCATGCTCTGCAGTCCATCTCCCCTCCATTCAGGCATGCCTGGGTTGAGAACTGCCATTATAAGAGAGGCAGTGCCTGCCAGAAAACAAGGGCAACCTCCCAGAGGAACTCTGCAAAGACAGACATATCCAGTGTTCAGCCAATTGTGGCAGAAAACTAAACCCTTGATCTGATGGCCAGGCAGCATTCTGTTATAATTGCAAAATCACAGGGAAAAAATGGATTGCAAAGGGCTGCTGGAGATCATCTAGTCCAACCTTCCTCCCAAAACAAGCTAACTTCAAAGTTCAGTTGGGCTGACTGGGACCTTGTCCAGTCAGGTTTTCCGGGGATGAACTGCTCATATGTGGGTTCCAGAATGAAGTGTGTAGAGTGAACTTTTCATCTAAACAGTCAGCAAAAATTAAGAAAATTCTTCAGTAGCACACCAAATCTTTCATAGCCAGAGCAAATGAAGAGAACCTATAGACATGAACTAATGCATACTGTTTTAAAGTA
Source organism: Anser cygnoides (assembly GCF_040182565.1). Lineage (NCBI taxonomy): Eukaryota > Metazoa > Chordata > Aves > Anseriformes > Anatidae > Anser > Anser cygnoides. The sequence goes on along the minus strand of NC_089885.1, from coordinate 21,532,654 downwards.
GGTGGTTGTTTACGCATATAGAAACACTGCATTAATTCCACCCTTTTATTTATCTGCAATTTATTTAAGATTAATAATATTTGTAGCCATTCGCAAGTTTCCACCCACAACATCTTACCTGTTTACTCTGCTGTTACACAAATTACTCAGCTCTGCTCATCTGATTCATTGTGACCCAATCTTATGTTTATGCCAGTACCATGTACAGATGTGCTTCCTGGTAGAGGAGGAAACATCTCAAAAATCACAATGAGAACACAACTTAGAAACAGGACAGCAAAAAAGTTACTCCATTCTTCTTTCAATTGTTTGTTTTGTTCTGTAAAGATTACTCCTAGTCACCACAAAACATTGTTTAAACTGCAGTGTCTGGTCAAGAAAGAAATTATGGAAGTGAGCTTATTATCAAGCACTAGCCAGCTGAGGAACCAATCCCTTCTTAAAACACATACCACATACCATTTTGTTGAGGAGTGACCCAATGCCCACTCGCCAAACACCACCTGCAAGCCAAATAAATATTTTCAGAATAATTTTGCATTTTTGCACTTTCTACTACATTTCTTTTGTGATGTCTTTCAATTATCTACATAGGCGATACTAAATTGGAAGTCAAATGTTGATGGTGGAAATCGTTTTATGGACTGTGTGCCAGTGATCAGTGCAGACACCAGCCTGAGCCTCATAGAGAGACTGTCATTCCCAGTGGTGCCAGCAAGTTAAGCTGGTGACTCCAGGGCAGCTCCGCAGGCTGGAACACGACAGCTCGTTGGGTATGCTCCGAGGATTGGTGATATCAGAGGCTATCACCCCTACCTCATGTTCCAAATCATGGGTGGTGAATTAACTGTCCTGCCACTTACCAGTTGGGAACTGCACTGTGACCAGTTTGTGCTGGGAACACTGGCTAACTGTAGCCAAGCAAACTGGGGGGGTGGCTACATGTGTGAGAGAGGGAGGCTTGCAAACTCACGTATGGGCTGTAAGGTCCATTCAGAAATATGGCTGTCTTGAGCTATCCATGAAAACCTGGCTGAAAATAAAACCAGTATGCAATCACGCAGAGGTGGTAAAGTCTGAATTGCGGTGACAGCATGGACATGGAGACCAAGGAGGTGTTGGCCACTAGGAACCTGTCCTAGATGTTGGTCACAAGGAACGTGTGAGTCTGAGTGAAAAACAATATACTTCTAGAAATCAAGATGCTTTGATAGGTACAGAGCCTGTTAACACGTAGCCTGATACTGTATTCGCATCTAATGAGGAAACTGTGAAGCTGAGGGAGGAGTAATTGTAAGGCAAATCTTGTAAGATTTGTAAGGGGAGAGGCTAGCGGTGCACCAGACAAGGAGCAGAGACGACACATCACTTGGGGTGCTGCAAAACACACTGGCATATCCTGTTCTAGTGCTTTAAGTAAATGCTCGCCTCTTACAAATGGCAATACCTTCTAAGTGTCATGTCTGTGGGAATTACTGTGCAGAAGGGTGTGCTTAGGGAAGGAAATTGAATTTTAAAAATGTCTTCAGAGAACGAGCACCCAGGACTCAGACATCTTCTCTAATTCACTCACAAGAAATGTGTTTGACAGACTTTCTCATGAAGGCTTTATCATCTGAGCGCTTACTCTACTTACATTAATAAACAAGTGTAAGTGGAGCTCTGAATGGAGCTGGCACAGTGGAGGCAGACATCCGAGCCTTTCATTTTATGTTACAACTAAGAAGCGCAAACCTGATGTTATGACTAAGTTCTCTGGAAAAGCTGGAATTCAAACCAATGCAAATGGCATTTCTATAAAGTAACTGTCTGCAGTGTTTCTTTAAACAAGATGACTTGTTAAAAACAAATAAACAAACAAAAACATAAAGCAACTGAATACAACAATGTTAAGGTGAGCAGTAAATACAGTAATTCACTGAATACGGTGACCTGACCCTATGAAGCAGTGTACTACCCAACAGCAAAGCCAAGACATTTTTTTCCAGCTGTTGCTGCTAAGAGGCAGTTGAGGCAGCACCAAGGCCGGTCCCCTTCTGTTCGGCCCCACTGCAAAGCCCTGTTAGAAAGGGTCGATGCGACACAGACTACAAGCTCCCCAGGAGACAGGGGCCAGCACTGCCTGCTCCAGACCCCCATCCCAAGCCATGCAGCATGAGAGGGGCTGGGCACGGACACGCTCAGGCACCTCGCCCCCACGCCTGCAGCCCAGCGCCTGCGGCCCAGCGCCTGCTCCTGCGGCCAGAGCTGGTGGGAGAGCCGGGCCCCGGCTGCACGGCCTGCCCGGTGCTGCTGCTGCACGGGAGGAGGCGAGCAGCTTTGTTCTGCACTGAGAGGAGCACCTGACAGCCGGGAGCTGTGGGCCTGGGTGGTGGCTCAGTGTTTCATAGCACCTGGCAGGGCTTTAATCGCGCTTGATGGTGTGAAATACCCTGTGAAACCAGAGCAAGATCTCTATAAACGGGGTTCTGGGAAAATTATAATTTTTTCTCCTTGGAAATAAACGACATGCTCTTATGAAAGCTTGGTGAAGAACAATATTGCCATGTGGCACAGCAGAAATACTCGTCTTTCTCAGTAATATAGGCAAAGCATGTCTGGCACTAAGCAACTTCTCTGAAGATGGAACTGTCCTTATTGTGTGCTAATAGTCTGTGCCATACCACATTATGCTGTAGAAATTACCTGATTTCTTTTCTATATAATACTTGAAAAAAATCAGAGGTCTGAATTTCTTCGCATGGTTGTATTTTACTCCTTTAGCAAAAGCTAAAAGCAACAAAAAGCTGCTTATTTTCCTTCCTACGTAACCTGATTTGAAGTCCTTAATGGAAGAGCCCTCACTAACTTCAGGCAGGTCTGCGTCGAGCCCTGGGCACAAAGGACAATTCATTTCTCTGTGACTTGCCCCCAGCCGCAGGGGGAGAGGCCAAAGAGGTGTCCTCACCTTCTGGTACAGGATGTGAGTAATGCCAGGGGCGAGCAGGGTTAGTCACATCCGGAGCTGTTAGACCTGGGCCCATTAACTGGGTTCACTTTACAGCACCATTACAGCGCAAAGCACTGTGGTTCTCCTGTAATAAAGACCAAATGCCTTTATTTAGAGAAACAGAGAAGTAGCTACAGAGCTACATGTAATCAAGGGAAATGGGGAAATACATCCATCCATAGAGGATCATTGTAACTGTGAAAGGAAGAAATGTGACGTTTCACCTGTAAGGCTGTAGGCTTCCTCTTCTCCTGAAGGAAGAGAAAATGCTCCCAGTCACAGTGCTATAAAGTTGTCAGACTGGTAACCTGAGTTTAGGCTCAGCTTTGGATTATTGCTATTACTAAATATTCCAGTGCTAATTGTGCAGGATAGAAGTTCACTAGTCGAGTAATCATTAGCTAACTGTGTAACTATTAAGCTGGTAAAACTAATAGCAACTCTTTATTTCTACTGAGGACTTTGTTCATTTTTTAAATTTTTGGTCACTGACTCAGACAAGAATTGCTCCTTGTTGATGATTTTATTTTCTTTACAAGAGAGGTATAACTGTCATAAAGCCATTATTTGCGCAGACGTTGTTGTCTGTGAAGATGTGAAAGAGCAAACCCAATATTTTACATGACAAAATGAAAACCCATTCTTTTTTTTCCTAGAATGAATTTCTTCAGCTTTATTGAGTGGAAAGTCCTCATCTGCAGTGTCTGTGCTGACCCTTAAACTTTCCCTAATTCATTTTCATTTTTAATATTCTTCTGACAACAAGTGGACAAGAGTAAATGGGTTTTCTATTGACATTCAACTCACAGAAATCTGGTGTGAAGCTATTGCATTGATCGCTTAAAATCTGACAGGCTGTTTATTGACATGATGCTGTTCGTGGGTATGCCACCACAAACAAAGATGTAAAAGCATGTCCTCAAAAACAGGGACAGAGCAAGGAGAGACAGGATGGGGACCAGGAGGGGACTGATGTGTTGGGAACTCACAAAAGCTCTGAGGACCTGGAGGTGACACACACCACATGCTGCGGTATGTGTCACTTCTCACCCACTGCAAATCCAAAGGCTGGCAAGACTGAAGTCTATTTTTCAGCCTGAATGTGTCACACCGAGGTCCAGACCTCACTGAAGGTCTTGTAATTCTTTGTAAGGTTGGCACTACCAACACTGTAACTATTTTACTTCTATAAATGCATTCTGCAGTTTCGGATGACACCTCTATCCATTTGCTAAAGTTCAGAGGTTTATATCCCCTGGTTTGCTTTGCTTTATTCCAGAACATTTTGATGAGGCATAGAACAGACTTTTCAAGTGATAAAAACTGACTGTGAGGTGTGGGTCACTACCAATTCAAAAGTTGCTGAATGATCTGTAGCTGGAAGTAACTTTCTATGTTTTGCTGATTCAAAACTCACATTGCACCTTATTTCCCAAGGAAAGCATTATGTTAAATAAGCATGAAAATAAAGCTGGTTTTATCCACATAAAAGCTTCCATAAAACCAGAGCTGAGATACTAAGAATTAGAGAGTGGTTCTGAATCAGAGCCACCAAGAAGCACAACAGCCAGCAGAATGACAAGTTTCAGAATGTTCCCAGTGATACTCACGTGCATTTAGTGTTTGAGCCTTGGAACAAAGGACATCACATAATATCAGGTCAATATCTTTTTAAGTGTTTAAACTGGTCTGCAGCGATAGGAAGGATTTTTCTCTCCCCTTCTGAAAAGCATTTCAAGAAGCAATTTTCTCACCCTTTCATTGAAACCAGAGCGAGCTGTGAGTTTTCTCCCATTGTGCAAGGAACTGGTACTTGCTTTTCTTCCTCCCATCCCCCTTTTTTCGAGGGCGGTTATCGGAAATAACCCACTTAGAGCTAGCCTGGAACAGGAAGGCCATGTCTTTAGTATCTCCTGGCGGAGGTTTCCAAAGAGGGATGATCTCAGCTCAGCTCTGCTGTGTAACTTGTCCTACTGACCTTTACCCCAATGTACATTGGAACTGATTCCTCCACTATCACCTTTTAATGCAAAATCCAAAAGACACTTCTGGTCCTGAGAATCAAAATCTAATTACAGAGTGTATCGACAGTCAAAATCCTCAGTGCACCACTGTGCACGAGACCTAAATGTTGTTTCTTGTTACTGCTGGATGTTGTTAATAAAGTGCTTGCTGCCTCCCTCACAGCCTAGAAACCACTTCTACTGGTGCCTTGATGGAGAGCCTGTGACACTTCTCACAGCCTGGCAGGGATCCTGAGCAGACTGAAGTTTTCTGACAAGGCCCTGCTCAGGACTGAGCCCTTCCTTTGGTACCTGTGAAAAGGCCATTTTCTTGTATCAACATCTCAAATGTCTCTTAATAAATCAGCTCAGAGACCGTGGCTTATGCAGGCAGCATGGCTTTGCCTCACTTTCTCGTTCTGTAAATTTGAGTGGGTGGTTGCTGCCTCCTGAAGAGTTCTTCCCAGCCCGTCTGCTATGGGAGGGACCATCTCAGACCGAAGCCTCTGTCTCAGCCTACGGGTTGTCAGAAGTCTTCCCCTCGATACAGGGTTTTGTGACCTGAAACTAGCATGCCTGACAGTACATGTAAGCAATGCAGCCTGTTCCATCCTAAATCTCTAAAATAAGGTGTTTAAACTATCCTCCTGCCATAGTCAGTGGAGACAGGCACCTCCAGCAAATCGCCTGTCCTACCTGTGGAACAGAAGGAGCAGCTTCTCGGGGGCTGGTGTCACAGAGGGGGGCAGCTGTCATCTCAGACAGAGCACCCAGATCCTGCATGACTAATGCCAGACACACGACTCCCACCTGGAGGAACTACAGACAAATTTAAGAAGGAAACATCCTTAAAATCTTACTGCTCAAGCTCATTCTTCACAGACTCCGACAGTGAGAAAAGATGTCTGTCTTGCTAGTTTGAAGAATAAAAGTGATTTGGACTTGGTCTCCCCACTACCTTCAGTGTTCTCAGCTCATGTCAAGTTGGGCTCAGAGCAAAGGCTGTGTGTGACTCATTTCCCGATGCAGCTCCGGCCCGTTTTCCCCTGAACCTGCCTCGACCCCTCGCAGTGAAGGGCAAAAGGCTCCTTCCTTGTTATACTACTCTCAGAGCCCTCATGAGACTTTAGCACAGGTAACCAAGCTTCCCTTTGTGCTCTCCTCATGCAGCCACTCCGCAGCCCTTGTGCTTCACTCTTGCGGATAGCTCTAACCTCTGCTGTACCCCTCTCGCTCGGTGGTCCCATGCCTTACTGGTATTCAGGACACCCAGGTCTGGTTTTGGATCCATCAAGTTCTCTCTCCTTGCTCAGTCTCTCACCTACAACTTATTATTTTAAATAATCACTTCTCAGTTCAGCTTCTCCAAGGCTAAGCTTATTTTTTTTGCCCCTACTCACTTCTTGTATTCCCACTGCCTCTGGTTTCTCCTCTCGCTCCTCATCCTCTGTGCTAAATAGCCCCATCCTTTCTAGCTGCGCCCTCTCTCTGCATTGGATTCCCACCTCTTGCTTCACAGAATCAAAGCCTCGGTCTATAAGCCCCAGAGCTCAGCCAGCCTGTTAACACAAGAATATTAATCTTCCCTCCCCGTTTTCCTGTTTGTTTGTTTGTTTTTCCTTGAGAGTCCTCCAGTCCTCTGCTTCCTTTGGTAGGAGTGGCCCCTCAACTTGACTTCATACTCTGCCCTTCTTGAAGAGTGGATTCTGTAGAGTAGAAAGGTTGTGTACAAGTGGCGTGTATATTCACGAGCCACCCATGTATGAGAGATGAAAAAGTCACCTTCCTCCACTAGCAATGTCCCTTGGGTCTATTAAATCATCACTTGACAGCTGGCTCTATAATGCCCTCAGGCAAGGGAGGGTAGTGTGTGGAGACCAAATTGGCAGAGCTTTTCTGACAAACCATTTTCCTGACAAAATGATAATTTGTGAAAAATGAAAATTATTCAGTCAGAACTTAAATCTTCCATCTACTTCATATTCTTTAGACTCTTTGTCTTCCTCTCTGTGGAAAAGGAGTGTGTTAGAAGCTGTAAGGCAATGGCAGAAGTATTCCAGTGATGCTTTCCCAATAAAATAAAAACACCTTTGTTCCTCCCTGCAAGGAGCCACGGTTAGCTTGGGATGAGTGCAAAGGCAGGTTTGTAATGACAGAGAACAGCTTCTCCCCAGGAGGCTGGGCTCAGGCAGGGACCCCGATCGTACGGGGGAGCTCTGGGCTGATGACTTTGGCTCTCAGCACGTGCTCGCCCAGCTGTGAAGCGTCACCTTATCTACCTTGCTGGTGTGGTCTGCTGAAGTACTAAAGGACCATGTAAATAAAGAGACGTTGTTTTTCTCACAGCTTTTTGTGAGAGGAAGCAGCTTTCTTTTTGTGTTATCCCTAGTTCTACTGCAGACTAATGTCCATGTTACATTTTAACTTTTCAACTTGTTCCAAATTCTTTATTTGTTTTCAGGGTGGTGAAGAATCGCTTGCACCTCCTGGAATAGTGAATGACTCAACAGGGGAGAGCGCAGGGCTCTCTCGCAGCGCCTGGATCCGCACACAGGACCCACACAACACTCTGGTGTTGAGTGTTAGAGCAGAGTGGAAATGAGAAAAAGCAAGAATGTTATAAGCAGTGTCAGAGGCAAAGGCGTAATAAAAATGTTGTTTCATGAAATCGTATTTGTGTTTACTGTACCTGGAATCCAAAGGGGAGGAAAAACGCTAGGAGGTTCAGACCAAGGTGGCTTTGACAACTCACTGCTTATGTTAAAGGACCAGAAATTTCCATTATTCTTGTAGTTTCCTAATCAGGTTCAAGCCTTCTGTAGTAAACGCCAGTTGCTTTTCCAGAGGCAATGACAATTGGTATTTGGCATTGGAAGTCTTCACAGTGTGAGTCTGTGTTGGCTGCCTGCAGGACAGGGCGTTTCAGTCCCCACCTGCTCTCCCCACATCGCTGAGGTCTTGGCCCCTCTCCTCCTGGCTGTGGTGGGGATTTCACAATGTGTACCTCGCCCATCTTACAGCACCCACAGACCATGATCCATGACTATGGGTTAGGGTGAAAGACGCTTTTCAGACAGAAGAGCAAAGCCTGGAATAACATTTATACCTCAAGCTTTGCTGCAGCCTCTGAAAGTGCTGTGAGGGACAGGGAAGCGGGGGGCCCCACCATCAGCACTTGCTTTCTTCTGCTCTTGCTTGACAGACAGGGAAAGGAAGAACTGCCAGCTGCAGCATTGCGCTAGACCTCGAGGTGTCTGCCAATGCATGTGTTGCAAGCACTGCAACAACATGAGGGCTCTGACCCCTGCCTCGCCAGCCGCCCGGCACCAGCAGGGAGAACTGAGTCCCGCAGGAGCAGTGTGTGTCACCAGCGCCAGGTCAGCTCCCTGTGGCACTGGGATGGCTGGCAAGAAGGAACGAGGAGGTCAGAAGAGTTTCATCAGATAAAGAATTAACACGTCAGGGGAATATAGCCTGCATGGATTCCTACAGTATGTGGGGCAGCTTAGAATTAGCCCTGATCCTACCACAGGATAAAATCAAATTTGGGTCTGCCTGGTCAATTCCAGCGCGCTGTTTTGAAAGCTATGCTGTTGCAAGAGCTGCACTTAAAATATTTTCTTTCATGAGCGCATACCATTGGTTGTCAATCCTCTTGTTTTTCAAGAGAGGAAAGAGCAAGAGGAAAGAAAATATACACAAAAAAAAAAGAGAAAAACAGAGATGGATAACCTCATCCGGAGCTAGTCACCGATTGCCAGAAATGTCGTTGCTTTTCCCCACACTCTTCTTGTATTTCCATTTGACTGGGCGGCTCCTACCCCTCTTGCACTCGCCCCGTGCCCAGCCTTCTGTCCGCCGCCGGCGCCGCACCCGGGGCCCCGTGCGCTGGGAAGCGCCGCAGCAGCGCCCCGCGGGGCCGGGCAGGGGCAGGGGCCGGGGGGAGCAGCGGGACCCCCCCGCGCTGCCGCCAGGGGGCGCCGCGACACCGCGCTGCCGCCGGGGCGGCCGGGGGCGGCCGGGGGCGCCCCGCGGGTCGGGCCCCGCCGTGCCTCCGCTGGCTCGGAACGGCGGCTCCAGCGGGTCCCAGCAGAAGCGCCAGCTTGCTGGACGAAGAAGCAGCACCGAAGGCTGTTTACGTGTTCTGAAGGCCACGCAGAGGCAGCACGCTGCAGAATAATCTCTTGTTACGGCTCTTCCCTGTGTGACTCATCAAGCGGGGCTGAAAGTATTAGCTGGAGTCTGGCTGAAATGGCATTTGATGAAGCATTGCTGGCTGAGGTTAGACATGGGTAAAACTGAAACAACATTGCAAGGTCAGGAAAAATCAAAATAAATGTCAAGCATTTGACAGGCGTCTTCCACATGGCAGCAGACTGTGGGACCTGTAAGTTGTTCGAGTAGCTGACCTGGTGCTACCCTCATCTAGGAGAAGTGGTTCTGCTGCTGCCTTCCTCTGAGGTGTCTGGTGCGAGTGCAGGAATAGACAGCAAGGGCTGTCCTACTCTGGAGATAAGTCTGTCCTCCAAATCCTGACCTGAGACGGGCAACCTTATTACTTTTCAGTCTGCTTTGGGAATGAGAAGTAGAATGAAGGTTATCGTACACACAGACATCTTATTAAAGTGCTGGTTTTTTCAGTCGTTCTCCACTCAGAATTTTTAAAATCATATCAAAATGGGATTAGATTTAAGAAATACCATATGAGCGTGGGCACCTACTTTGAGCATTTCAGTCATCTACAACATGAACAACTGAAACAAATTCTGTAGAGAGGTTATTTGTGGTTGCACGTGCATGTCCCTGGAAGTTCACTCTCAATTCAAGAAACCTAAGGTCTTGATATACTAGACAACCATCCTTTTTTGATGGTGTGCCTCAGTTTAAATCACTTGTTGCTAATGCTAGTGCTGTAATTCTGGAGCTTTGCCTACTGCTTTGGCACAGGTCTCTGGGGCCTCAGACATAACATATATCTGAGGAGTTCTGTATCGAAGTTAAAAGAACACATTAAAATAAATAAGATAAGGTAACCTGGCCTCGAGTTCCTAATGCAGCCCAGCTGGATAACTACAATGAGTCCCGAGTTCTCAGAAGTGATAGCGCAGATAGCAAAGGAAGTGAAGCAATTATGTTCAAAACACACTTCACCGATGGCTCTTAACAAGCCAGCCTGGCAGAGGAGACTTTGGCAGAGTCTTTTGTACTTACAACCATAGAAAACAATCAATAGAAAAGCTTAACTTCCTGTACCTACGCTGAATACTAAGTTAGCAAAAGAGTACCTCATTATTATACTACTTTTTACAAGGAAACAGTGGGCAGAGGAAATGTGACTCACTGCAAACACTGGGATAAAAAAGGTACTGTGCAAATGAACAAATAAGCCACTTGCAAGTAAGCTCCACTGAGTGCCACTATCGCATTCTTGTTGAGTCTCAGGACATTTCAGGATCCACTCCAAAAGGATTCTTCATTATTCATATGGCTAAAAATAGGCCCTGACGGCTAAATCGCAATGGTCAGCCAAAGCACAGAGCAGCCAAATACCACTGACACATTGAATTTAAAACTTTGGACCCCTCCAAAAAAACACAAGGTAGGTGACAAATTTGCAGTGAAGTTGAACCAAATGTTGACAGCGTTGCGTTTTGTCCTCTGACATAAAAATATATCTCCTTTCCAGCTGCTGACTATTTGCTAGTAATAATATTGCATCTAAACATACACAAAACCCATGACTGGAAAACAGTTGCCCTGGGGAAGTTAAAACAGAGAAATCCCACAGATTTTCTCCCCTTTTATTAATGTCTTCCAGAGTCTGACTGCTGCTCTGAAGGCTGTTTTGAACAATGTGCCATTTTTTTCTCCATTTCTTCTTATGAGTGGACATGCTGTCTTTTGTCCACTCTTCTCCCAGGTCCTCTACATTAGTCTTAAAATCACAAGACCCCATCCATATTTTTTATATGGAAAGCACAATGCACGCAAGGTTTGTTTCCATCAGTCAGCTGACAGAAAAAAGGACGCTAAGAACATAACGTTATGCAGAAAGTATCAAAAAGGAGGTATTGGCTTAGTCTTGTGAGAATAATTTTAAAAAGTGATAACTAAAAAAAAATTCTGTGGATGAATAATAACGTAAAGTGATGTCCCTCCTCATGACAGGAGTGAATGAGTGATTTGGACTAACTCAGGAAGAGCAGAATGAAGAGAAAGGGCCAGCCTGTGGCTGGATGGGACCACAGGAGAAAAAGGCTTGTGTGCCTTGCTCCAGCTTTTCTCCTAGCAAGATCTGCCACCTGTTTGTCCCCACATGTCACGGTGCCGTTACTCCCTCTGGTAGAGGGGCAGACTGAGGTGCTGGGCAGGAAGATCCAGCCAGGGTGGGGAGCCAGGCTCAGCTCCGCACAGAAGCTGCCCACCTGCCCACCTCCCTGTTTCTCTTACGACATCCATCAAAATCCCATTCCCTCACCCAGTTTCAGCGTCTGAAAGCTGAAGACATAAACTTCAGTCAAATCTTTTGAATTAATGCCTTGATAAAGCTTTTCTGAAGGAGTACAGCAGAGATCAAACCCACACCTTACTAACACCTACTCATCCTCAATATTGTAAGCAATTTCTTAATATTTGCGAAAGTTCTGCAAATGTTTGAAGTACTGAGTACTGCTATTATTTGCCGTTAGCTCTTCTTTCTCCTCTTTTGCCGACCTGGAGAGAACCAGACAAGAGTCAGATTCTCCCACATTTACTGACAGGCAGTAAGGAGCATCTCAACACAAAACAGCCCTGGATGAAGAATTAGGCACGGCTCGGTGTGTGTGGAAAGGTGGCAGAACCAGACCATACATAAATTACTATGAACCATGAATTGTTTCCACAGCTTTTGGGAAAGGACTAAAAAACTGGTCACAAACTTAGTGGCTACATTAATGCCTCCACCATAATACCCTGCTTTATATGCCCCCAGGCTATTTTTTGACTTTCCAGCTGTGGGGTCGGGTCTTTCCACTAATCTTTTAGGGCAGTGCTCCCTTCTTGTTACTTTAACACAAGCGACAATGTTTGATCATTTCATATAGTACAAAAAAGTCAAAGCTTTCAACTAAAGCATTTTGTAAAAGCAAAATTACACAATTCTCATTACATATTTCTTCCTTTTTTTCCTCCTTTGTTATTTCTATATAAAAGAAGAAAAAAATGAAAAAAAAAAACCTCAGGAGCATTATTAAGAATACTGAGAGGTTGTCATCATCTCGAGTTGAAATGACACTCCTGACAGTTGCTTTAACACACACTGCCAGCTCCTGCTTTTAAGAGTCATATAATTTACAATGTTTGTACTTACTCAGGAATAGGGGGAGGAAGGAAGGTCATCAAAAAGTTAGAAGTTGATAAATTCGGAAAAATACCAGCCAAACGAGATTACTCACAGTCACTTACCCAGGCTGCAATCCTTGTTCGGAGAGATGCTTCAGGGCTCAGAGGTTAAAGCCAGAGCTTTACAGGAAGGAACAACTTTGTCCAAGTCCCAGAATTGTTCCTCTTCTCTCACCTCCAATGCACTTCAGAGCTAAAGTGGACTTCTAGTGAGGGGCCTTGTGCATTTAGGTCACAAAATGCTGGCAGAAGAGTGAGGTTATGGATGCTGTGAAATAACGTGAGAAAAGGAATCAGATCTTATTGACGATCTTATGGGCCTTTTCCTACCTACCTGATCCTATGATGACAGCTGTCAGCTGTGACTGTGGCAACCCTCCTCAGGTGGGCCTGTGTGTTTCCCCCAAACAAGCTGCACCTTACCACTGCCCGATCAGCCAGGGCTTATCTCCCTGATCCCACGCCCCGCAGCTCCTTTGGCTCTTGTTCCTCAGAGCGCTGCCCTGCTCCTGCTGCTCCCAGCAGGCAGTGAAGCCCGGTGTGCCCAGCCCTGCTAGAGAAGGGTGAGCTTGTAGCCACAGTGTGGTTTGTTACGACTCTTTTGTTTGTGCCTTTCTTCCAGTTTCCTGAGTTGGTCTCCTACCCTGAAGGAGAACAGACAATGATGAGTTTGCCTTAGAAAACTGAAAAGAGCAGATGTTAAACCAGATTCCTCTGGGTATTGTCGTGAGAGGTACCAAAAGGAACTCTGGGGAAGCATAGATTTAGAGAAAGCTGGGCACTGTGAATTGCCACCCTGGGCACAGCTGGGTAGCAGAAATTCAAGGAATGTTTGCTTTGCCCTGAGCCTCCAAGAGCAGGTTTTAGATGTGTTCTGGAAACCTCTTCTTGTGACTAGAAATGAGTTTTTGTTTCTTGCTTGATCTGTAAAGAAGAGCTGGCTTCCACCCCTCAAGCTCACAGCTAAGACTGGAAGTTGACGTGATAATTTTGCTTCAGTTGTTGTTCCTCTTTTAACAGGAAAAAAATCTTAGCTCTTGCCCCCCAGATGTCTGTTTCTTCCTAGAAGGCTTTTTAAATCTATATGTTAGCCTTTGCAGTTCTGGAGCCTGACTGCGAAGACGGTCACTATTGTGATTAAATAGGGTTTTGCCTTTTTTAAATTTGCTGGATCTGGCTGGGCTTTCAAATGGCAGTTCCTGAAGCAAGGTACCTAGGAACATGCACTTTGTTATATTCTCACTCTAGGAAATTCACATTGTGATGTACTGATATCTATGGTAATTAACATGTGTGTATAAATGTCGGTTCAATTTTCTTTGTGATCCAACATTTTCAAATGAAATGTATCATCTTGTCCTTTCCTATGATAATAAATACTTGTCTATTAAAACACTTCCCCTCACTCCCCACCCTCCCTAACTCCATTATCATTGTGGTACCTTTGTGGCTACCTGAAGAGGCAAGTATCCCCAGTATCACTCTAGCCTGTTCACTAAGGCAATGCATAGCAAGACATTCATGTTTCCTGTAAAGCCCATTATTTTTATATTAGGCTGTTCACGCGTGCTGCTTGCCATAAGATCTCAGGCCATATTATTTACTAATGTCCACACAGTCGTATCTGTACAGAACTTTACCCTGCCCAGGGCTCCCAGCAGGTCTGTGGCAGAAGTGGCTTTGAGCACCTTTAGCGAGTGGTAACTGGATCTGCTTGTGCTGCTGGTGGACCTGGTGATTTTGGTTTTGGCATCACTTGCTAGAGATGAAGTGATCTATAACCAATGTATGGGGCAGAAGTAGGGATCCCAGGGGTTTCTGCTGTTCCTCATCAGCCTCTGCTGCTGCAAACTTCCTGCAAGTTTCCCAAAAATGCCTGGGATAACTTGTCACAGGGAGTTAAGGCAGGAAATGAAAGTATTAAGAGCACATGAAGCCAGTATGCTAATTGTCTGTCCCACAAGACTTGAAAAATGTTTTATGAAAAAACTTGTTTCACTGGAGATCTAGCCAGAAAAAGGAATCACCAGCTACCATGTAAAAATCAAGGTTTTTTACATAGTATTGTTTATATTTTAAGCTATTTTAAACTGAATAAACCTCAGGTGAAAAATTTTCTGTAAGAAACTTAAAATAATATTTTATAATTTCCTATTGTGGACACCTTGTTTTCTGCTTGAACAGTTTTGTTTTTTTTTTTTATAGGAATCTCTTGCTCTTCTAAGCAAAGAGCCTGTGTTTCTTTCATTAGGACACAGACATTGAAGAGCCATAATTTTTCTCCCTGTCTGTCCTTTGACTGCCTGTGTTAAGGCTTCCTGTCAGGTTGCTGTGGCCTGAACCCACCTGTGGGTTCATGTCACCAACTTCATCACTCCCAGCTTAAAGATTTTTTTCACTGATTTAGCATGCCCACAAAGAAATAAATTAATCCCTGCTGTAGATGCACCTTGTTCCTCCTCTGCTGTTCTTGTCCCCTGGAAAATTGCTTCCTCTGGTGCAGTCTGTGCAACCAGGCACTTGCCCCAGTTTCCTCCCATGGATGGACAATTCTAAAGGCTTGAGAGACACAACAGTTTGGCTATATTGATTTTGAAACATTCAAACTTGCTTTTAATGCCTTTGCTAATGAACCTGCTGGCCTAGTATGATCTCCTATAAGCTTCTTCTTTTACTTCTTCAGGGAGCACTTTGTAAAATAATGTAGGCCCCAAGAAAAGGTTTTGAAATGTAAAATGCTGAAACAATGTGAAGAAAGGATTGCAAAACTACTGGTACTTTGCTGGGCCCAATGAATCATAGAATGGTTTGGTTTGAAATGGATCTTGAGGACCATCTAATTCCAACCCCCTGTGCCATGGGCAGGGACACCTCCCACTAGATCAGGTTGCTCAAAGCCCCATCCGATCTGGCCCTGATTCTTCATGGGAAGATTGCCAGATCTTTTATTACTTGATTTAAACCCTATTGAAACAAATATCAATGAGTTCTAAACAGGGATTTAAAAATCCTTATAAAACTTTTCTGGGATTATGGGATTGGAGAAGAGGAATCACCTTGCCATGAGTGTTAGCAGGCATCAGACACTTCATTTTAACCAATACATGCTACAGTAATTTCCTTGGTTAATGTGTTTTGAGCCCTTTTGGAGGAGAGGATGCTGCAGCAATATCCCATCATCATATGAAGTTTAAAACTGAAATCCTATCTCTGCTGATAGTGGTGAAACATAAGCAATGTGAAAATTTACTTTCCCTTTTCAATGTATCTTACTGATTTGCCAATCATTACATTTTAGTAAGAAGAAAGCAGTGGTTTGAAGTAATAATAAGCAGTTCTAGAAGCAGTGTTGTTGGTAGAGTCTTCAACCTCTTGGGTAAATGGGGAAGTCTAAAAGATTAGCACTGACTGTAAATCTTAAAACTTTGCCTAGCATCTTAAATGATCAATCTCCAAATGAAAGTCCAGTTTAGAAAGGGGTCTCAGTAGAGAAGAATGGGTTCAAGACATTTGGAGACACTACTGAGTAGGCAGAAAAAAGTGTTTCCAGAAAGATGGATGTCACCTGGAAGAATTGAGAGGTTTTTTTTAAAAGGTTCCAAATAAGCATGTGTTTGTTAATGCAAGCTGCGACAACATTAAGGTGGCAAGAAGCCCATGAGGAATAAATAGAAATGATGCTGTGAGCACGCAATCAGCTATGAGTCACCAGCATTCCTTTGCTACTCACATCATAATGGGAGCAGAACATCTGGGCAGTGTAGTTCTTAAAAGGGCTGAGCATCTGCCAGATCAGGCAAGGAAAAAAAAAAAAGGCATTTTCATGAGTCCTTCTAAACCAGGCATGAATTCTTCCCCATGCTCTGAATCGAATATGAAGCAACATCATTCTTTAGTTCCATGACATTTTAGAAAGGATGATTCCCCATTATTCCCCCTGGAAAATGTGTGTGTGTGTATGTGTGTATATACACATGGTTATATGTATATAAGCATAAAAGCCTCATTTGAAATATGTCCCTCATAGAAACAAACAAGAGGGGCAGACCTTTTCTAAGTTTGCAGGAACTAGCAGAATTAGATCACAAATTTGGTTCAAGATCTTATATGAGATTGGATCACATTTTGGCACTTGTTGCAGTTACCACCCTTCCATGATGCCTTGCAAGTTAGAATAAATACACACTTAATGGACCCATCTGGGACTTTCTGCTCAAAGTCAAACCCAGAGGCTCTTCAGTGGTATCACCAAGTTAAAATCTCCCTCCCCGGACTGGAAAATCAGATTTTTGTTTCAGTTTCTGGAGACTGAGAAATGAAATCCAAACCAGGTGCAAGGAAATTCTCTGCTCATTAGCAGCTTCACCTGCTGTCATGGTCTATTTAACTGCTATTCCCCCTCAGTAAATCACAGCTTGCTTAGAACACTACAGGTACAGATTTGTAGTGAAAATGAAGAGCTCATTTAAGCAGTGAAGGAGTTAATTACTGGTAAAATAGCCAAAGTCAATGAAAGTAAATATGGGTCATGTGAAACCGAGAGGGTGTGTGGCAATCAATAAGCTGGTGTCAGGATAAGGCCACTAGGGCCTATTCTACCCAGATTTGGAACTGCCTGTATTTTGGTACAGGATCTTTTCTGAAGACAGGCAAAGGTTTAGCTGTTTTTGAATATTTTTAGGTCGAAGTCTTGCAAGCACTTGTGCTATTTCCCATCCTTCCCATTACTTGAGGTGACCTTCCCATAATGATCCCCACTTCTCCATGTGACTGGTGGGACCTTGTCCTTTCTGGTCTCTTCTTCCTATTTGTTTTGTCTCCTGGTGAGGCTGAGCTAGTCGTCCTAGGAACAAAGCCATGAGGGGGAGGAGGGTGCATTTTTCCTTTGCCATGATTAATGGTCAGTGTGCTTGGAGCTAATAAGTGAGATGAGTCTTTAAAACAACATTCATCAAAGGAAAGAGCTTGTTGGTTGCTAATTTATGAGAGAGAGTGATTACCCTCCCTCTGTGGGCTGCTAATCCAGAACTGACTCACTGACTAAAATTGTTTAAACCATAATATTCCTGAAGTATTACATTTCAGATTGAGGCTTAAAGGGCCAGGAGCATAACTGGCTGACACCGTTATGCATGTGTCCTCATCTATCTTGAGGGAATACTGTGGCAGCAGAAGCAAACCCCAAAAGCTCCGGTGGTAGAGCATGCCTCTCTGGTTCTCCCAATAACCCCAGTGCTGTCCCCCTCCTCCCTCTCGCCACGTGCTTTGCACATGAAAGCCACGCACTTTGAAAAGAGGCAGTACACTTAGGAAATTGGTAATTTGAATAAAGAGACAGAAAAGAGATTCTTTTCAGTGGTGTCTTCTGAGTGGCTTGGTCAGGTAAGCTTTCATAAGGCACACCAGCTGTCTGCAGGCAGAATTGGAGTGATTCTCACAGCTACACTCGTATCCAAACTGTGTAACTAAATCATTTGCCCAGCAAGGGGAAGTTGTTCTCAGTGGGAAGATCTCCTTGCGAGCCTTGCTTCCTTGAAGAGTTTCTTTGCCTCCAGCAAACGCCCACACAGGAAGACTGAGACAGACCCTCCCGTGGAAAGCTCTTCTACTTTATGTGGAAACTAAAAATCATCTAAAAATGAATCAGTTACTTAGCGGTCTAGTAGAGGACTAATCATCTATCAGCATGGCCACCTAAGTAGGAAGAGATGCACCCACTCCAAGCTGGTGCAGCTGAGCCCCACGAGCATCTCCACTGGAGGCAGTGAATCTCCTCTGCTGCCTGAGGGGTGGGGACAACACTCAGAAATACACGGTCTCGCACAGGAATGTGCGTGGTGTATGCCTGGGACTTTGGCAGGGACCATACAAAGACTTGCTTTTATAAACCCAGCTCCAGAGTTTCTATTCTGGTTGTCCCAGTTGAGTGTCTGGGCACTTGTCCCAGGAGGAGAGAGCTGGCAAGCAAGCAGCAAGAAGGATTCGTGCTGGTTCGGGGAACGGGCTCCTCAGCCCCGCCGCACAGCCAGTTCTCAGCCTTTGAGCTCCCCGCGCGCGGTCGGGCCGGGACGCCCGGCGGGATGCCCCTGGGATGCCCCCCGGGATGCCCCCGGGATGCCCCCCGGGATGCTCCCCGATGCCCCCCGGATGCCCCCCGATGCCCCCCGATGCCCCCCCGATGCCCCCCGCGGGGCGCCGCCGCTGCCCGGCCACCAGGTGTCACCTCTGCGCCGCTCCGCTGCTGCCTCGGGGCCTGGCAGGAGCTCACCCGTGGGCTGCGGGGTGGGGGAACCACCCCAAAAGCGAACTAACAGACCGACCCTGTTAACTCATCCCATTTCTGGAGCTCTCGGCCCGCATGCGTCTCCCACAGAATCTGCGGGTTCCCTGCTCCACGCTCTCCGTTTGTTGGTTTCCTGCTTCCCTGTTTCCCAGGCTCTGATCCAGACGCTTCTTCAAAACTGGGTTTATTCAGGTGCTGAGATGTGTGCAATCCTGACTTCCTTCTGGAAGTTTCCATCCAGCCTCGAAGGCAGCATCTTGGATAGCATCAGGAGTTCCTGTTTGCTGGCTGGCCTGTCCCGTTCGGCTGAGCATAGCCTGCAGCGCAGGCACAGAGCGCTGGAGGCAAGTTACAGACTTGCACTCTCTGTCATAGTTTCCTCCTGTATTTGTATAATGTTCAGCAAGCAGTTGTTAGAACTGCCTACATCCTAGTAATTCTGTCAACTTGGAGACAAGTTTGGATTGGTTATGCAGTTGCTAAAATACAAACAAATATTAAAACAGTCAAAGAAAAATACAGGCTTTGGAGAATGATCAGAAAGATTTTTTTTTTCTTGGAGTCTTTCTCAGGTTTCTGCAAATTGCTTAACAAAAGTTAAAGATCTGAAAACGACACCGAAACCGATATGAATTATATGTTTGGGTTTCTTGATAGCCTGTGAATGGAAGCCTCCTGTAACCCAGTTCTGCAAGTATTAATGCGATTTTAACTTTCACTCCATGTCAGAAAAGCATTTAATGTCTTAATACTTCCACTTGATAGTGCTCCCAAATTGACCCTGTGATCTGCTTCTACCTTGTCAGAAAAGATTGGTGCAAAACCAGTGGAGGGTATTTGTTTTCTGTTTGCCTCTTTGGGCCAACGGTGACAGCGTGGACCTTCCTTTTGCCGTGCTCCTGAGGCAGAACCACTTCTCCTGCTTCCCGAATGCATGGCTTTGCAGTGAGCAATTCTGTTCTTGCTTCTCTTCCTCCAGCAGCAGCTGAAGTTGCATTAGGTACAAACTGTCTGAAGTTAATCTCCACATTGGGTAGGTATGGACCCCCAGAAAAACACACTTCAATGTTTTCTGGGCCTGACTGTTATAGACTTGGAATAGGAACACGACCCCAGTCCAGGCTGTTCCTAGTCATTTATGAATCGTAAAGGCTGGAGAAGTCTCATTAATTCCACTTGGCCTTCTGCAATCAGTTAATTAAGTAACATCATCTTTATGGTGGAGATTTTTTTACTGGTAAAGTCATACTTCAGGCTACAAGGAAAGTCTTTTAATGGATGCATTTCTTAGAAAAATAAACACACCAAAAAGTGCAAAATTCATTATAGAAATAAAATCCTCTCTGAAATAAAATGGGAGGAACAGAAAAGAAAAACTAAGCAGCTTGCTTGTACAATGTGGTAATTTTCTTAAGTCTGAATAAAAATTTGTCATTAATGACAGAAAAAAGTGTTGTGTACACTCTTCTTTGACTTTGGTTATATTTGCAGGCTGCAGCATCCTATGTGTGTGACAAAATCAATATGTTGTACAAACAGTTCTTCAGGGTTATTGCACTTCACAGACTGAGCTCGTCCAGAGCTTCAGAAATATCTTTACTGACACCTCCTCAAGCTGAGTTCTAGATTTTGGCAATCCAGTCTCCTGTGAGCTGAGATATGAGTTTCCAGTATATGCAGCATTAAAAACGGATACACGCCGATTGCTGAGAAGCAGCACTTGTTTTGTTCCCGTGTCAAGCATTGTCGGCACGTTCTCTGCGACTCGGCTGCATGACAGCTGGGAACCAGCTAACTGCTCCTATTTGTCAAACATGTCACTCGGCAAAAATAAAAACAGCTGAGAAAGCTCTGGCTTCTGGGAAGCCAGCAGATACCATCTCTGCATGTCAGAGCCATGACTGTGTCGGGGAACGACATTATCACTGCACCTTGGCATTGTGCGCGGGGCTCACACCAGCCTGCTCCCACAGTGCACAAAACCCTCGGTGAAGGCAGAGCCATGCAGGTGCTGGGCAGCCCCGCACTGCTCAAGTTGCTCCTGCACCCATCCCGCTTCAAAGATGTCAGAGATGGAGCCTGACCATGCAGGCAGAGCGTGCTCTCACCAAGAAGGGGCATGGTGTCGTCTTCAGACTGATGGAAAGGGGCATTGAATGCAGAAAGACTCAAGACATTGCTACCAGTCTGCCTGATAGAAGAGGGAGGGAAGGAAGACTTCTCTTACTGTCTTAATGCCTGAAGAATCCCAGAATTTATTTTTTAAAAGACTGTGTAGAATTTAAAAAAAAAAAAAAAGATGTGAATATAATGTGGTGTGGGACTGTGTTGGCTACCTGGAGAAGGACAGCTGGGGCTTGGGATGCTGGCAAGAGGTGGACCTTTGAGCTCGTACTCCCACATTGACTGATTTTCCCTCTTTGTGTTCAGCAAATCACTTTACTTTTCCACTCTCCCCTTTCTGTAAAGTGAGTTTAACGATAGCAATTTCTGTGCTTCACAGGAGTGCTGGGTACGAATTAACATTTGCTAAATAATGAGACATAAAAGACATGACATTAATGTGGAATAAAATTGCTGCAGAGGAAACGCATTTTTTAAATTGTTGGGATCTCAGGAGTGAAATAGCTGGGCATGATGGGTCTAGACTGAGGAATAAGAATTAGATCTCAAAAACATTTGGGAGTTCATGTAATCTGGACTGGAATGCCTATGGCTAAAGCAGTAAGAGCGTGGGGTTGTCTTCAGGGTACAAAAAAATGTAAAGTCTTTCACTGGAAATAGAAAGGAAATCCTCAAGTTAATGGGATCCTTAGGTAAAGGATCCCAGCAATGGGTGTTTTTTTGTGTTCCTTTTTGAGTTGGCAAGTTTAATATTAAACCTAATGATTTTAAGATAAAAATTCATAGCAGCAGACAAAAGTGTTCTCCCTTGCTCTCTACCCCCAGCCATAATTTGGAAAGCCTCATCCAATGTTTATAACAATGCCAGCACTGAGGAAGATAAATGAGGAATTTGTATTGTTGGACTAGATTGTGTGTTTGTCAATAATTCCGAAGTAGTTCCTGAATTAGTCTATTATTAATAATCTATTTTCACCATAATTGGGAGGACAAGAAGTTCTAGCAGGCAGTGCATGAGACATACAGGAGAAACTGATTAAAACAAAGCCAGAAATATCATCATACTAGAGTCGTGAGTCAGATCCTGACCTTTCAAATAAGCACCACAGCGAGACAGCTCATGCGGCTGGGACTCCGGTGACCCAGGTGACACTAACTGGACAGCTCGGCACGGCAAGCTTTTAACAGAGGGGGGAACTGGGAAGGTCGCGCAGTGACACTGGCATGGAGGAGGCACAAGGGGCTTTGGGAAAGGCTCTCTTGGCCCAGGGCCTGTCTCCTGCCAGGAGACTTGCTATCCAGCTCCGAGACTGGCACTAGACCCTGCGGGTCCTCCTGTGGGGCCGGGGACCAGTATCCTCCCCAGCCGGCCCTGGCTTGAGACTGGTCCATGCCTCCAGAGCGCTTGGCAGCGGTTCTGCGGGGGACAGCAGCCCGGGTCAGGCCAGTGCCAAGTGCTGTGAGGGGCAGGATGTGTCCCGAGCCTGTCCCTGGTTCCAGCAACAAGTAGCAGAGGCATGCCATGGCAAAATGTGCATTTGGTAGGAGCAAAATACTGCTAATGCCCGTTTGGGTTCTCCTCCTAATTTTGGCTCAGGATCCAGACTTTCACCGAAGTCAGAACCGACTAGTCTGGCGTATGACTCAGGCCATAGGCAGCACAGAACTACCAGCCCCTCAGCAAGCGAGGATGTAACCTAAGCCTAACCCTCAACCTGTGTTTGTCTCAAACTTGTGCCTCTCCTTTATTCCTCTTTGTGTTTCGTGCCAGCCGTCACCACCAAAGTGCCCAACGAGAACCAGGGCCAGTGTGTGCCGGGAGGTTTTGCCGTGCTTGCCCTGCCAGGTCCCGCAGCCCCAGAGTGATGCAGCGAGCTCTGCTCCCGGCTCTGCGGCAGACAGGGAAGGAGATTCCAAGCATGTTAATCATCTGAGCTGTTGACCTTATCCCTTCTGCTTCAGGAAAACATTTTCTGTTGCTCCCTCTTAACAACGACACACCACCTCACTTGTTCAGTCACCAAAGATCTTCACAGAGGCAGAGAAGAAAGCCCCATCTTCGCCATGAGCAGAGATCCGCAGGGTCCTGCATACTCTGTGCTGAGGCCTCCTTCAGGGAAACTTTGTGGTGCCCGAGTCCCAGCTGCCGCTGTGGGACGCCGTGGGCGCGGGAGAGCTGCCAGCTCCGGCAGCCCTGGCTCTGGCCCCGCGGCCCCGGGCGCTGCCCCGGCGTGACGCCCAGGCAGTGGAGGGGACGCTCCAGCGCGGCCGACGCAGCCTCCCGGGGAGTTGCTCGCACGCCCGGCAGCAGCCCTGGCACACAAAGAGGGCGAGAGCTTCCACGCCTTGGTCCCAGGGCCCGAAGCTGTGTTATCCGTCGCCTTGCCTTCCTGTTCCCCAGGGAGCTGGGCAGATAGCTGCCTGGCTTACGCACACAAAGCCTTTAAAACACACAGACAGCTGCTGGCAGGAAAACAGCGTTTGTCTGTATTAATTCACTGATAAAAAGCTAAGTCTTTTTTAAGGTCATGGGCAGCGGAGTTGTCATGTCACATCCTGCTGTTTATTCCTCCGCAGCAGCCCTTCACTTTCCGAACACGCAGAGCAGCAATGTCTCGTTCCAATAAATTAGCTCTGCTCACCATCACTGCGTGGTAGCAGCAACAACCAGCAGGCCACGCTCCAGCAGCAGGAGTACGAAGAGCAGCAGCACATGATAAAATGACGAGGTGGGACCCGGGCAGCCCGTGGTGCTTTGCTCCCCCCGAGACTGTGGGAGTTGCTGCCTGTGCAGCTCAGCAGTCAGCAAGTCCTAATCAAAAGCTAGGAGATGGAAAGAATAAATAGAAAATTGTCTTGATATTTAGTTTCCAAGCCCAGAGTTACTCGTCTTGCCTGGGGACTGTGGATGTTTGACAGGGATCATGGGTGTTTCATGGGATCATGGGCACAATTTTCTCCCTCCCAGGCAGAAAATAGCCAGACAAAACAAGCAAAAGATACTGCTTGTGTTGATTCATGAGGAAACAATTTCTCTTCTATTTTAGCAAATACCAGCAGGAAACTGGAGGGCAATATGCCACAGGGGCACAGAAAATGATACTAGGTACAGATTTCCTGGGTGTCAGATAATTCCTTGATGGCCCTAAAATCTGTAAGTAGGTTTACACTGAACAACATGATGTAGATTAAAGATATTTGTCTTAGTGTTTAGTAAGCTTCAATACCAGAAGGAGCTTAAATCATAAAATCATTAAAGTTGGAATAGACCTCCAAGATCATCTGGTCCAACCACCCCCTCTACCACCAATGTCACCCACTAAGCCATGTCCCCAAGCACCACGTCCAACCTCTCCTTGAACTCCCCCAGGGACGGTGACTCCACCACCTCCCTGGGCAACCCGTCCCAATGCCTGACTGCTCTTTCTGAGAAGAAATTTCTCTTGATTTCCAACCTGAACCTCCCCTGGCACAACTTGAGGCCATTCCCCCTAGTCCTATCACTAGTTACCTGTGAGAAGAGGCCGACCCCCAGCTCCCCACACCTTCCTTTCAGGTAGTTGTAGAGAGCAATAAGGTCTCCTCTGAGCCTCCTCTCCTCCAGACCAAACACCCTCAGCTCCCTCAGCCGCTCCCCGTAGGACTTGTGTCCCAGGCCCTTCACCAGCTTCGTAGCCCTGCTCTGGACACGCTCCAGGGCCTCGATGTCCTTCTGGTAGTGAGGGGCCCAAAACTGAACCCAGCACTCGAGGGGCGGCCTCACCAGAGCAGAGCACAGGGGGACGATCACCTCCTTGGTCCTGCTGGCTGCACCATTCCTGCTACAGGCCAGGATGCCGCTGGCCTTCGTGGCCACCTGGGCACACTGCTGGCTCATGCGCAGGTGAGTATCAATCGGCATCCCCAGAACCTTTTCCTCTGCACAGCTTTTGAGCCATTCTCAGTGGAGTGTTATCTACACCACTGGAAAACGGGATGGGAAGGGTAGGGAACAGGAAGGGAAGTGAATCCCCTTGGTGTTTCCTGCTGTCAGCTGCGCTGGGATTTGCGCATGAGATTTCTCCAGGTTTGTATCCACACCTTTCAAGTGGCTCTGGTTTTGAGCCACTCGACTCAAGTTTCAGTCCCCACATCTTGAAGCACTTAAGAGTTTTAATAGCTTAGATTTCACTTTGCAACTAAAAGCCTTATTTGCTACCTGTATAATTGCCTATTATTATCTGCTTTTCGAAGTCACAAACTGGTTTCTTCCTCCTATGAATCCTTCTGTAATACCTCACTCCTCTGTCAGTGACAAGGCAGTTTCACAATTCTGACTTCTCTGAGCATGGCTGCTGTACTCTGAGAATTCAATGGCATTTGGTTATGTTGTGGCAGCTGAAGCCACCCTTTTTGCCTCCGCTGGCCTCAGTAATTACCCCAGTAAATGATCTGCAATGCTCAGAAAGGTGCTATGTAGTGATGCTTGAAAGTGCTGGTTCTGAACTCGTGAAAATTCAGCCCTTTGGGTTGAAGGCTCCCATCAGCTCCCATTCATGGAGACAAAGCCTCGTGTTTTCTGGGACTCCTGGTTGAATCTGGAGTCTGTGGCTCTGGCTTTTAACAGCAGCTGCTCAAATAACCCTGTTCTGTGTTTTGTAAATATTCAGGAGAAGAAGACAAAAGATTGTCTAAACAAAGTGAGCAATTTTGCTTTCTCTGAGAATTAAGTAGCTGCTAAACTGCTTCTCCAACAATTCTCCAACAGCTCCAAAATGTTTTTCTCCCCTAACGATCTGTCGTCATTATTTCTGAGCTGCTGTGTGGCCAGGAGCATGATGATGCAGTGAGTTAGACCATCCATTTCCTGTTTTCTCCAGCGTTGGGGACATACTATTTTGAGTAGAGTGTAGCAGAATGTGTTGGTTTAGTCGTAACAGTGGAGATAGCACAGGGAAAGGTAGCAGAAAACTGTTCAAACTAATCCAACATTAAAGATGTTGATCTGCATTAAAAAAAAATCAATAAAATTGTAGGTTGGTATTTATTTCCTTGTTTCTGCTATGATCTTGCTTCAGTAGTAAAATAGCTTGCAAACAGAGGTGTGAATTTAACAATTTGTTACACTCCATTGCCTACCGCCCTAAAAGACAATAAAAATTGCTGAAAATATCCTGTTTCTAGCAGCCCTCAAAGGAAATCATATATGGTCTGCAATCTTGAAGGGCATTCTGATGAATACACAGATTAGCTCTCCTGCGGTTACCCTCAATTTTGAATTTTGAAGTCACGGTCATCAATCTCTGTGAGAAATAACTAAGAGAGCAGTAAAAGCAAACTGTGCTCAGATATAGGAAAAAAAAAGAAAAAAAAGAAGAGAAAGTTAGGTTAGAAGGCAAGAAGCATTCATGGCTAAACTTGAAGGGAACTACCAAAGGATCTGCACTCCCCATCACCAGTACAGTTTCCTCCTCCCTTTCTGTATCCTGTCCAGGATGTTCATGCCACTAACAATGCCCACTTGGTCATCCGTGCGAGCTTCTTATGTATTTTTATAGATTTTTCAAGAAAACTTTTTTCTGTCTCCTAGGTTGTGAAGAAATGGAGAGTCCTTTTGTACAGTTCACGGACGAAGTATATAGGACCTGGGATGGTGTTTTTTTTTGGCATTTTACTGACATGAATATTCAGGCTATCCTGGGACATTCACAGGAAATCTCTTTTCTACCAAAGTTCTGAGCATCCTAAGAACCCAGAAAGAGTTTACTAGCAGCAACTCAAAAAATGCTTTCATAGCCTTTGAAGAGCCACCCTGTATCTTCTGGTCCCCTTTTATGTTCGATACTTGTCAGAGAGTTCAGATAAATATTAATTGCTGAGCCCTGTAGGAAATGGGAGTGTTATGATATGGTCTATAAAGGGAGATCTCACATATTTCAAAGCACTTGAGAAACAGACAAACAAACCCAGATAACAACATCAAAGCTGACATTATATTATTCTGATAAAATATACAGCATTTGGTAGAGGAAGAAGATTTCATAATATAGTTGTGTTTCTGGAAGAGAATAAAATACCACTTCGTGAACATTTCTGAGCTGCAAGAGCTGCACTGTTCACAGCCCCCAAGCTCAGTCATCAACCAAAACTCTGGGAGAGCAGTTCCAGCAGTCTGACGGGCAAGAGCAGAGAGCAATGAAGAATTACACCTGGGCCAGAGAGGGTAAGCTGGTTCAGCCGGGCATTTGCCAGGTGTGTGGGAGGGGAGGAATTTGCAAATGCTTGCCAAGGACTGGAGTTGACATTATCTTGAAATGATTTTAAAGTTCTTTGAAGTACAATTACACTTAACAGCTTTTCATTTTAATGCATTGATTTCTCAAAAGGAGGTATGAGCTAACATGGAGAAAAACTAATGTTTAATCTAGATTTGAAGTTTTGAATCTTTATTGTCTATCTCCAGACCAGACCAGGGTCTCCATGATAACATCCAGTAGTGAGAGCTACAGATTGAGTCCCAGGTTTTATTAGAAAACTAGATACTTTGGGGAAAAAAAATAATAAAAAAATAGCCTAACAAGTTTGAAGAGCAACCAGTAGAAAGACTCCGTCATGAGTGACAGCTCATCTCCAGAAAGCAACTGTGTATTGATAAAGTGTTCATTAAATAAACATTATCCAGCTCTGGTGGAGAAGAAGCAGAAGCCCTGATGGAGAGATGTACTGGATTACATAGATGAAGACTATCATGAAACAGACACACAAGCAGCATGGATTCATGTTGCACAAGAAGTCTTTACTCTGGCATTTATTGATTGCTGAGTCTTTGGCTGTGCAGTCCTAGCAAGCACTCCACCAAGGCAGTTTTCCTGTGGGTGTAATTGCAGATGAGTCTGGAATAGCTTGGAGCCTGGGGTGAATGCAGTGTTCTGAAGCTGTGATACTTCGCAGCTTTGCTGCAGGAAGCTAAGGACTGCTGGTAAGCCACAATTGACCGATAGCCATCCTGGAGCACAGTGGGCTCTCTGTGGAGCAGATCAGCTGCCAGAAGGTCTGTGGCATCTGGTCACTCAGAAGCAAAGAAAAACTAATATTTTTAAGCCGTAGAATGGTATTTATTTTGCTCTTTCTATTGCCTACACATTCACACATTTCATTTCTTTTTGAAGTCTTCTTTTCAAGCTCTTTTTCAGTGTGGAGGATCCCAATCATATACTAAACAGAAACGAAAGGAAATCACTTGCTGAGCAGCCTTGCAGAAGAATCTCATGACCTAAGGTACTCGTCCTGCTTGCTGCGGTAAGGGAGGTACCCAGGTGCCTATGTGGGCCACTTCCACCACTTTCTTGCAGTCCTGATGATTGACTGGAGCAGTAAACTCTGGCTGGCATGAGTAGGAGAGGTGAAGAGCTGCAGCTACCTTGAAAGCTACCTGCAGCTTTAGCATATCTTTTCTGACAGTGAGCTTCTCACACACGGAGAAGTTGTCAGTTCACAATCACTTCAAATGCAGGCAAAGCAGAATATCGGCCTGTCTTTGTTCACAGCCCCATGCAACTGTAACAGCCATTTCTGCACCTTTTCTTTTTTGAGATAAACAAATACTAGTTCCTGAATCAGAACGGGAGAGCTTAGACTGTAAAAATAAGCAGATGGCAATAGCCCAGAGATTTATCTGTGCTCTTATGTGAGGTCTCCAATGTTGACAAGAGATGACTATTTTCATAACAGAAGGTTTTTAGGGTTCAATTCCATAAATCAGTTTAGGCTGGTCTGAGTCAGGCTTCCCTCTATCTCAGCAAGCCACATCAGTGACCAGAGTAACTTTTTTTTTTTTTTTCCCACTTAGATTATACCCTGTTCATTAGCACAAATGAACTGAATGGAAAGACAAAAATTGCTCCCCAGGCCCTGCATTTGGCAGTGAATTTTCTATATAAAAAGGAAATGCCTGTCTCTTCAGCTTTAATTGTTCATATTCTTAAGCAAACAAAGAGAACATAGTAAAGAGAGGTTCATGGTATTCTTCCTCTGAAGCCATTCATGTGCCTCTGGGAAAGATTTGGCTTCTGTGCTTGCCAAGCTAATCAGTGAAATAGAAAACACAGAACATTAATGTGCATTTTAATCCCAGACACTGCATAGTCACAAAAAAAAAAAAAAAAAAGAGAGAGAAAAGGTTTGAAAGATAAATCCACCTGATACCCATGGCCACTTGACACTAAACACTTTGGACTAGAGAGAGAAAAGCAGAAGGGACATTTCTCATTTTAGTACCAGCCAGGACAGGAATAAAAACTGGAAGAAGAATGGATAGGACCCAAGTTCCAGGTTGGACAAGCCCCAAATACACAAATTAATCCATCATCCGGTGTAATTAAGCATCACTGACATGAGCAGTGGGTTGCCAGAGCGGCCAGATGAACAGACGATGTGGCAGGCTTTCCACAGGTCTCAGTGTTCGCCTTGGCTCTGCTTGTACTGTGGACAGCATAAAGCCGACCAAAGGCTTTGAAATCCTGCTCCATGTTTCCTCTTGGGAAAAGCCTTCACTTAGCATCTGTATCTGAATCCTGACATGGCGTGGCTCTCCCTCGCTTTGACATAAAATATTTTGTAGCTGTGGGTTAGGTGTTTGGAGGCATGCACCGTGCGATGCAGCGCACAGTGGGGAAGGTCAGGTTGGAGTGCGGGGCAGCCTCCCCTCCCCAGCCCCTGCACTCCCCGTGTCCCGGGCAGTTTCCCTGGAAAGATGGGATGTGCCATGAGCAGCAGCAGAGGTGACTCGTCTCTTCTGGTGAGCAGCTTGCAAAATGTTGCAAAAGCAAGAAAGAGTTTCCTAAGTTTTGTTCTCACATCTAGAAAAGGAGGAACCCTATAGGACTGTGATTTAGATCAGTCCCTCAAGTGAGAAAGAGAGATGGAAGCAGGAAATCAGCTTTCCTGTGACATCTTCTTGTATCGAGGTTACTCAGCCTCAGACAGGACTAGCAGCCTCTCATTTGCCAAGCACGACACCCAGCAGCTGAGCAAAGCCCCCCCCCCCCAAATCCAGAGGAAGCTCAGAGAGTTTCAAGAACATTTTGAAGCTTCATTTGATATTTCCCTGGAGATAACAAATCTGCAGGCGCTGCATGCAGGATCATGCCCAGAGCGCCCGTCCAGGTTGGAGTGTCAGGGGCTGGGCTTTGCTCCCCAGGACACTCAGGTGTCACTGCAGGCACCCGTGGAGCCGCACAGCCCCCGCTCACGTCAACAGCCATGGACAAACTGAGACCGTGTCGGGAACTGGAGATCAGCAGCTGCTTCATCCCTGAAAGGTGGGGAAGCCTCGGCAATTCTTCTGAGATGAAAGCACTGCGAACAGGTAACAGGCAGTAAACCTTCATGTATTTTCCTTCTGCTTTGCATTCGTTCCACAAGCCTGGTTCTGGAAGATTTAAGATTAACTCCACAGAAGCAGTATTTGAGTTTCCATTTGAGTAAGTTGTAGAAACTATTGCAGATAAAAGAGCCTAAATTTACACATGTAAACATGTTTTGCCCAGTAATTGAAACTTGGAACAGTCTTCACAGAGTATGCTGGCTGGCAACTCCATACAGCCACATGCTAGTTGGGTGGTTTGCCTATTTATTTGTTCCCTGGATTGTTTAGGACACTGGATGATTCTGCATCGGTAAGGAAAAAATGGAAAATTACTACCTTGACCACAAAATATTACAGAAATCAGTCTCCAAATAGCTCTGGAAATCTTTCTGTATTGCTTGGTCCCAGGTCCAGAGGTCATTTTCCAGTGCTCTCATTTAGCTCCTTAGACCTGAGATTTTGAGGCTGCAATTTGCCCAAGCACTGCATTTTGCAAACACACTCAAGCCCCTGAATTCTTTGCCTGCTTAAAGCTGTAGAGATGTGAGTGTGGTGCGGCATAGCTGTATGTCTGAAACAGCAGTATTTTTCAGCAGCTAAAGGCCAGCCCTTCAAGTAAGTCCCAGCACTGCTCAGCAAACCTGAGGCTTTCCCTGACGTTGAAAAATGCCCCTCTTTGCTTCTGATCAGTTAAGCCATTCCTCCTTTGCTGCAGTATTTTCCTGGACTGCCGTGGAGAACATCTCAGCCTGCAGCCCTGCTGTCTGCCCGTGTCCTGTACGCGCTCTCCTCCTCGTTGCCCTGGGGCAGGCAAAGCAGCCTGAGGAATTCACCTCGCTGCCAGGTTTTTCTGTCCCTGGGCTGTCCAGGCTGTCCTGGGCGCGCCATCACACAACAGCTTCATTTCTTCAAGAGCCTTTGGTGAGAAATCCAGCACAAACCTTTCTGGGACCCAAACTGGCTGTATGTAGTGGGTCCTCCTTGTCCACACTGCCTCCTTTAAGTAAGAATGTTCTCTAAAACCAAGGCATCAGACATTTCCTCCAGTCAATCACCTTTCTCCACGTGTGTTGATTTTGTTTTTCAGGCTGCCTGGAAGGGAAGCTGGATGTGCTGATCTGAAGTGACCGGGATTGCCCCTGTTTTAGAAAGGATGCCACATTTGCCATTTTGTGTTCCCTTGGTGGTAAGACAGGTTTAATTTACAAATTAAAAAGCACAGTAATTAGTGTTTTTGTATTTGAGCACTTTAGACCTTCTGGGGAAGTACTGTTTGGAGTATGCTCTTCAGATTTCATTATTGTAACTTCATAACCTCTTTTGCCTGAATTAACTGAAAATTAAAAAATAAATGCGTCAGAGTGAGTGACTGACAAAACCAAATGTCCCTTTCCGATTGTTTTTGCTTCTGCTGCCACTTGTTTGCAGGCACAGAGAGCTGTACTACGCACCCCCCCTGCTGAATTTCAGACCTGCAGAGGCTTTCAGCTGCCTGTTCTCCCCACGAGTTTGTGGCTGCTTCAGGCATCACCTGCTGTCCAAAGCCCTCCTGAGCCGCAGCATCTTGCACCGCTGCCCACAGATACACTTGTCACCATATTCAGATATCCAGATCAGGGGCCTGAGGGGTGCTTTTGCCCAAGCAGAGCTTGGAAGGACACTAATTGCTGCCAGCTTCTCCGTGGGACAATCCTTTGTAAGCTAATGCATTTTTTTCTTTGTCACCTCTCTTCCTTTTCTCAGAGCTGCACAGAGAGACAGAGACCTGAAATGAATGCACACTTCGCTACAGCTCAAGCCTCATCTTCCTTCATTCCTCGCTTCCTCAGTATGTGAGTTATCCCAGCAAACCTATCACAACTTCAAATCAATCCAGGAGCAGAAATGATGAGCAAATGCAGGATGCCCTTGTTTAAAGGCAGGAAAATGTACAGCAAACGCTAAGGTGCTACTGAAATTTTTCTCACCCTGTCAAATGCATCCAAATCCCAGTTAATCAACTTGTCTTCCTAGATGATGAGTGGAGAGGTGTAAATGAGAGGTCTCTGCCATGTCTCCCAATCTCTAATGCTTTGAGAAGGGCTCAGGGTGGCAGGATTCCCGTTACAAAGTCTTGCCTGCAGAGTTGCAGCTCTCTGGCCTCAGATCCACAAGGCACTTGTAGATAGGCTTGTTTTGAAGACTGAAAAGTGAACAAGTTTTGAACTTCTCATCAAAGGCAACACAACTCCATGTGAATGCAGAGAGAAGTGTGCTTCTAAATGCTTCTAAATGCAGTTTCTGGATGGTCTCAGTTGAACTTGAGGGTCTCCTGCTTACGGTTTCTGTATTTTCACGGACAGACTAAAAGCGATATGCACAGGTTGGTGCATCAAACAGTAGACTGCTTTCAGAGGTGAAGAAGCAAATGTGTACAGTAACAGTATATGTACACGACACATGAAAAATTGCTTATTTTCTCCATTCATTGTCAAGTCATTTTTGTTAGCAATGAGTTTTCAGTTAAGGAAAAGATGGTTTGGGTTTCTTTTTTCTGTCCTATATTCCAACAGAGATTATGAAGAATGACCAGATTTAGTACCTACGTAAGAAGAAAACTTACCCTAAGGAGTGCTAAAGGCTTGGAGGCTTCTGAAGCCAAAAGTCTACCACAGCAAAGGAAACTGCATTCTTCAGAAATGTCAGGGTGGCTGCTCTTCCCAGAAATGGGGGCTGTTCCTGTGGACTGCGGACTGCCTTCCAGCGCAGTGAGCCGCGCTGGCGTACCAAGAGACTCCAACAGGACTTTGCTGTCTGTCGGTGTTACCTGCTGGTTTCATACCACAATGGATATCATGTGGCCAGATGTCAGATGGGAACTGAACACACTGTCAGTGGCAGTCTCTGTGGTTTTAAGGAGATAAAAAGGAAAAAAAAGAAAAGAAAAAAAAGAAAAAAAATTAAGGCTCAAGATCCAGACCCAAGAGGACTAGCTAGACAATACCCATCAGCTCAGGGAGACGGAAGATTTACGGTGTCATATTGGTTTTCTTTGTTCTGTCACCCGAATCTTTCAGCTGAAAATTCAAGGACTATCAAACCCATTTTAAAGCCTTTCTTTTCCAGCCACTCTGAAGTTCCATTATTAGTAGCTATTACGTACTTGCCATTTGTGTTTTGAATAATAAAGTCTAAATTGTAACAGTCCACAGAAAATCAAATGCAATTGCTATTGCATTATTGGTCTTTTCTTGTTTTCTTTTTTTTTGTTTTTGTTTTTTCTTTTTTTTCTTTTTTTTTTCTTTTTTTTTCCTATTGAAGCCTTTTTTATAAGACTTTTCCCTCCGCCCACTTGCTTATGATGAATGTAAGTGCTATTTAAAATATATGCTAATGGAAAATTTTAATCTGAAATAATGTGTATGAAAGCACTGTTCCCATTTACATGGACAGCTAATGCTGGATCATACTCTGACCCTGGGGAAACTGTGCCTGAATATCACTGGAAGTTTAACTTACAGTTCTTGCCACCTGAATTGTAATTTGAGACAGCAAAGAATTTAAAATTTGGTTATAGTTTCTGTTTTAAATTTGAAATATCAGTTGTTTAGATATCTGACATTTTTATCCCAGGTAGGCAAAGCCTCCACACAGCTCCATCTGGAGAGAGGCTTGAAGTCCCTGCTTTGTGAGTTGAGCTCACATGGAATAGTAATTAGAAGAGAAGTGGTGCGGTGCAGAAGATCTTGCCCTGCAGTTCAGAATTTGTTAACTCAATCCCTGGCTATGCTGCCGTCACCTTATGTAAACCTGAACTGGCTTTTTAAATGCAAGTCTCATGAGAGAGAAGGGGTGAGTGACCTACGTGTTGCCCATCTGTATACATTAAAAGGTGAATGCAGGTATCATGCATGGTGATAAATATTTCAGGGAATTGGCTATGCCTTTTGTGCCTCAAAATACGATGATGATAACAGAGCAGACGTCAATATTTGAGGGCAAAAGGAGTTTTCCTGAAGCTGGTAAATTACAATGCCTCTGTACCTGTGTATCATTAATTCATCGGTCTAGAGGGCATCTAGCCCTCCAGGAGACAAAATGACCTTCTGACATTTAAAAGTAAGACACCAGAAGGAAAAATATTGAATATCTTTAACATCTTCAGTCAGCAAAGTCTCCACAGAGACAGGCAGGTAACTTGAATTTTGCCCAAGAAAAAAATGCAGAACACTCAAAGCAAATTTATTCCACAGCACAGCCACTCCTGCTCCTAAAATATTTTCTG
The DNA here is from genome assembly GCF_040182565.1 of Anser cygnoides. Classification (NCBI taxonomy): domain Eukaryota; kingdom Metazoa; phylum Chordata; class Aves; order Anseriformes; family Anatidae; genus Anser; species Anser cygnoides. The sequence continues at coordinate 21,498,262 of NC_089885.1, read as the reverse complement.
GTAGGCAAAGAAGCAGACTGATGTCAGAATGACATGGAAGCAAAGGCTGGCTGCTCCACAGGGTGCCTGAGGGGCAATGGGGCCAGTGGCTGGCACAGGAGCCAGGAGAGAGCTGCCGTGAAGAAAAAAAACCACAGGAACCTTAAAGCCAGAGCATAAGAAGTTGCATTGATATGAATTATTTCAAAATAACGTGATTTAAATGAAATGTTTTAAACAGTGCCTTTGGAAACATGGCTGACTTGTTTTAGTCTCCACTTGGATTTCAGGCTGCAAACAGTTTGAGACCTTCCGTTCATCCAGAAGTTCAGGCACATGCGTGAACATCAGCTGCAGCAGAGCACCAAAACCTGTGCTAGCTCTGAGAGCCATGGACAAGTGCTCTACCGAGTCAGCTTACCAAAGGACTCCGGACGGGGACATGCTGTGGGTTGTGTGCTGGCTTGCTGAGCTAGACATGTCGACGTTAGCTATCAGGGAAGCGCACAGAGAGAGTGGGGTGGAGAAGGTGGGCTGCTTCTGGCCAAACCCCTTCCTCTTCCCCCTTCACCAAGCAGGGGGCAGTCATCCTGGGCAAGAGTGAAGGCCAGGGAGAGCAGCAAGCATCATCCAGCTTCTTGCCCATCCTCAGTGTAGAAAGCAAGCAAGCAGTAAGGCGTAAGTAGAAAATAGCAGGGCCAGCGGCAAAGGGGAAAGTCACTGTCCCCAGTCAGGAGGGCTAATAAGGATTATTGTTGTAATAGGAATACTGGAGACAGTGGCTGTTGTGCATCAGGTTTTCATTCTTCAGCAAATGAGTGTGAGACTGTTTCAAGAAGTTCTAGCACATACCTGTAATTAAATAATTTGTACCTGAAGAAAGATAATATGCCTGGGATTCTGCTGAGAACTTGATTGAACTCATAGCTTTCGTCTTTGAACATGCTTGCAGTTAGAAAGCAAGTAATAATATGTGTCAGGTAAGACAAGTATGAGAGGATAATGAAATGGCTCTTGAGATGCATGGGAATCCCGCAGTCCTGATAAGAATGACTTCTGGGAAAAAAAAAAAAAGAGTACAAGGTCATCTTGTTTTAATGATAATAAGTGTAGAGAAGGTCCTTTTTACACCCCTCAGGTAAGAAAATATAGTAAGTACTAGGCTTCATCCAAGTCCAGCTTTAGTTGAAAGCAACTGGAGTTTTGTTACAGCCTTGGACTGGAGCAGCACTGAGACCCTGGGAAGCAATAAATAATAAATTTTGAGCAAAGAACTGGTTCCCTTGAAACACATATATCCAATATACACATTTTTCCTCTCACGGGAGTAATTCCTATTTTAGCCTAGTGTCTCTCTCCTCCTCTTCTATTTACTAGGAAGTTCTTCACCGGTTTCTCAAAAAGCCTCTCAAAAGTCTGATGCAGCAGAAGCTGGCATGCTCGGTCTATTTCCAACAGACATCCAAACTGCAAACAACAGTAAAAATATTTAAATGATCACCTCTGTTTACTTGCTTTGGCAGCTGGCAGTGAGTCAGGTAGCATGTCCATGGCCAGCTTCCATTGCATGGTAACACAGAGAAAGCCTGACTTTAGGAAAGAGAAAAAGGCGGTGCGTGGTGCTGGCAACCTGGGGAGAGGAAGGTCCCTGGGCGGCGGGGGAGGCAGCAGCCCTGTGGCCAGGGCACCGAGGTGCCAGCACCAGCGAAGGACCACAGCTTCGCTAACAACCGCGTAATGCAGACCCCAAAGGGCTAGTCAGGCCCGGCTGGTGTTTGCCTTGTGTCGAGACTATTTCAGCTTCCTTCAGCTGAGATAGAAAGGTTCACCTACCGTTAGATGGCTGACATCTAACTTAATTTTAGTTTTCATGTATCTTTATACAACTGAGTGGTTTTTTTAACCTAAAACCATTACACTGTGTATGACAGAAGTCTAGTGCAATCAAGGAGTTGTGTTGTAATTAAACTTCTGGACCAGAAAGAAAGATGTGTTAACAACAAAATGGTCAGTGATAGCACCAAGGAGACCAAGATGGGAGGAAAAGGGAGGTGGGCTATGGAAAGGAAAACAACACTGGTAAGAAGCAAAAATTATGCAGAGGGAAAGGAGGGAAAGCAGCCATGGACAGGATCAGATCATAGGGGAGACTGGAAGTGGACAGAAAACCAAAACTTTTTTTTTTTTTAATAAGGTGTGAGCTACACACGCATACACAGGGTGGAAAATGAGAAAGACAGTAATCTCCAGAAATATGTTTTCTAAAATCTTTAACTGAAACCTCAGCTGCCTTTGTGTTTTTGCAAATCTGTGTCAAAATCTGTCAAGAGGGATCCAGGCATGGGAAAAAGCACTTTTCTAAGAAGAATGCATCAGTGCTGCAAATCCACTAAGAGCCCCACTTCAGAAATTCAGACCTGGAGATTTTTGTGATTTTTTTTTTCCTTTCCCGCTAATTACTTTGCCAGCATCTCTGCACAGCCAGATGCTCCATACCGAAAGGTCAGTGGAGGCCCCTGTCCGTGTTCGATGCCCACCCGCCGGCCCCATGCCCGCCGCCTCAGCCCACTGCCAGCAGCCTGGCCGCGGGCTGCGCTGCAGCACCCGCCGTGCCCTCGCCGGGACTGCACGCAGCCCGGCCCCGTGCTTCCCAGCCTGGGGACTTGATCCAGAGCCCAGTGAAGACAACGCGAAGATCCTCACTGAGCTCATTGGTCTTCCAGTCAAGCTTCTTGGCAATTTCCTTTCAGAAAGGTGCCATAGGAACTAACTTTCTGTGCCAGCTGGTCTGGGAATTGATGTGTGGCGGAGACCAGGCTTTATCCTTGGCATCAGGGTGTGTGTGTTCTGGCAGCCCACACCGAGGAGAAACCAAGGCACCGTTCTAGCTCCTGTAAATGACTTTTGAGACCAACCAAATCTCTTGGAGTAAGAAGAAAAGAATCTTGTTCTTTTTTCACAAGAACTGATGAACAGCTTCTGTTCAAAAGGAAGTGACAATTTTACTACACGTATCAAGCATCCTATCTGCTTTTTCTTACACTTTCAAAGTGAAAGAATAGCATGAACCTTGTAAAGCACTCTTCACTCTTCTAAAATGTCATAGAGGAACATGTGAGTTGTGATTCCCATAGGGCTCTCTCTATCGGAAACTTCTGTCTTTGGACCTCTCCTTTCTGTGCCTGCAAAGCATACGCGAACCCGCGGCACAGAATAAACCAAAGAATCGCTAATCCCCGGCGTTGCTCCCTAACTCCACTCGCACATGCCGGGAGATGAATCCTGTGCCCCGGCGCTCGGGACCTCCCGGCAGCCGCGCTCTGAAATGAATGTCAGAGCAAACCTCCGGCGAAGGCTCCGGGAGCCGGCGGCAGGGAGCCCCCCAGCTCACGCCCGCTGCGGGAAGGGCCGCGGCCGAGGGAGCTGCCCTCGGGCCGCTCCGGGGGGGAGCTCCGCGCCCGATCCGTCCCTGGCACCCCCCGGGCGCCCCCCGCGCCCCCGGGCTGCGGCCCGGGGAGGGGCCGGGCCGTGGCGGCGGCTGCCCGCGGTGGGGGAGCGCCGCCCCCCGCCTGCTGCCGGGGCGGGGGCTCCGGGGCTTCGGCAGCGCCCCCGCAGCAGCGCCGCGGCTCGCGGCCGGCCTCGCTTCGCCTCCAGCCCTCCGCGGCTGCTCGGGGGCGGAGCGGAGCCCCCGGGCCGGCCCGGCCCGCACCCCCCCGGCGTGCTCCGGGGGCCGGCGGCAGGACCCGCGGGGGCGGCTGGCGAGCCCCGGGGGCTTCCCGAGGAAAGGATGCGAGCGGGAGGATGGCACGAGGGGACGTAAGTGGCGGCGGGTATTAGGTTTTGTTTCCTCCTGTGTTTTGGGTTTTGTTAGGGAACTGTGTATAACTTGTGCTTGCGACGCGCGTGCTCTTCTTTAAAGATTTATCCGGTGCAGGGAGTGAAGTGTTGATTGAGAATTCAAGTAATTTGACAGACTGTGGCTGGAAAGATGTATTTAAATTCCTTGGAATGAAGGGTTAATATTTCTGCATCAGGAAGAAATTACTGCTAAAGCAGGTAGGTGTATTCAGGCAGCCTCTTGCAACCAGATAGTAGAAGAGCCAGGAAAAGTTGGACTGAGGTGGGATCTTCCTCCCCGGTCCTTCAGATTATATTAAGTTATATAGTTGTATAATTTTCAGTTGAAAGCTGAACTCTCATATTGCATGGAGCCATAGTGTTCCAGCTCATCAGGGTAATCTGCATTTAAACACTTTCTCAGGAAGACAGGGTGGCCATCTCTGCTGCACCTGTGGTCTAAAGCAACAGCCAGTGCTGACAGCTTCAACAATCACCTCAAATAACGTTTTAGTGGATACAGAAAGATCTGAGGAGAAAATCCATGTCAGAAAATCAAGTTGTAGCTCCGTCATCTTTTTAAGCTCTTCCATTCCCCTTGTCTATTTGTTCCTAGAGCCTTCCTTGGAAGAAATAAGGTTCAGCCATGGAGTGGGCCATTTAATTTTCAGCTGGAACAGCTTCTTGATTTGTACAGGTACCGAGACATAGGCACAAAAGAAAAGTAGTAACCAAGTCCCCCTTCGTCACCCACGTTTAAGGCCGTGGCTCCCTGATCACTGTGAACTACCTAGAGTGCAGGTCGTGCAGGTAGTGCGTGAGAAATAGGCTTCTCAGTCACGTGTGCACTTCAGAAAACCTGTCTGCACATTTTTTAAATTAAATAATCAGTCCTGAGATTTTTCTTGATCTGGTTTGACCCATGTATTGTAGTAGTTCCTTGAAACTCAGCTTCCATTAAAAGCCTCTCTCTCAGGGTAGCAAAGACAATTGTACACGTGAGATGCAGGGAAGGCAGTAGGTGTTTTCATCTGTCATACCACAGCATCTCTCAGGCTTAGTGATGGCATTTCATTGCAGCATGAATATCCCAGATGTGCTTGTTCAAAGATGAAAGTGGTTCTGCTGGAGCTGACTAAAATTGTCTTTCTTTGTTACACGTACACTGCGCTACCCCTACAGATCACCGGGGCTTCCTTTCATTGCCCAGCCGTGCACCATAAAGAATGATCGCCTCAGCGTATACCACAGCAGACAGCAGAGGCATGGAGAAGCATGTGCGCCTTTCCCAGATGTGATAAACCTCACAGGTCTTTTAACACCCCAAGTGGAGCAGAGAGACTGTCTGCTCTCCCCTTGCAGAAGTCCAGGTGAATGCAGTTCTGGATGCTCTCATTTCTGGTGTGAGCATCAAGTCTTTTCTGAGTTGTGCCAAGCTCCTAGTCTCAGAGATGTGTCGCTGCAATGAGTCCCCTGTGCCAGCCATCTTCTTCAAACAGAATGAATGATCCCTTCTCACTTGCAGCTCTCATTTCGGTGTCATAGCAGCACCCCAGCACCATGTCTTGTGAGAAAGTCAGATTAGGACCTGCTCTAGGGCTGGGCAGATATTGAAACAGAGAATAATGAGGTCAGGTGTGGAGACTGTGATTTTCTGCCTGTTGCATTACAGATGCTTTGCTGTAGCAGAATCCACGAGCATTTGTCATGCTTCCTGTCCTTTCAGGGTTATTTCACTCATAAATTTGCCCAGGAAACAGCCACTGCCTGTATTCAAAACTACTACTTCTCTTTGTCTCCTGCATAATGCCACCCTCCTCCCACCCCAAGTTGTTTAACATTCTCTGCTTTTGAGAGGTATCTTCTCATAGGTCCTCTGTATTCCCAACACTCACCAGTGTAAGCAGACAAGCCAAAGGAGAGGTTATTATGGGAATGTATGAGTAAGAATGCACATATGCAGTCTCCTGCAGCTTACCTCTGTAAGAAAACTGTTGATCCCTGATTCTTGCTCAGTGATATTTGCAGCTGAGGTCCAGAGGCACAAGCAGACAGTGTGTTAGAGCTCGGGATCTGCTGAAAGCCTGCTTCAGGCCCACCACCTGCTACGCAGCGAGTTCGCTGCCCTCAGCAGCCTGACAGTTTGCTGTCTGGGGAGGTATTTCAGGGAGCTTTTAGAGATCTGAAAGCACTGATTATTAATCCTGCACTCCGTATGAGGTCCATTGATTTGTGCACACAGTCATGGAGCTTGACGGGAATTGCATGTACAAAACAAACAGGCTCTCCTCTCCGAGAACCTGAAAGAGTTTCTAAACAACTTTCTCCTCCTGTATGCAGTGTATCCAGAAATACTGGTGTGTGTGGTTCATAAGTTCCACCCAGCACCAACAGATCAGTGCAATCTAAAATCATCAGAAATATGTAAAAACAGTAAAAGGAGGCCTAAAAGTGAGTAAGCAGAGATTTTTTTTTGTCTAGTGAATTGTTCTGGTGCATGTAGCATTATATACTGGTTTGTATATGGTATACGTGTATAGTCTGGAACTTGCATGCCACTTTTATTGCTAAGGCTCACCTTTTGCAGGAGAGACCATTTTCTCACTGAAAATGAAACGCTGTAAGCAGAATTCAGCTGTTGTTTAGAAGAGAAAATATGAAGTAGACCAAAGTCAACTTCTGATGTGATTTCCACATTCTGAACCACTTTGGGATAATTGCTCGGGTTAGATGCAGACAAAAGCTTCTTTTGCTCTTAAAAATGGTATCCCAAATGGCTCTGTCTTTGTTTCAACAGGAAAGAACCAGGTGTTTTGAAGTAGAGGATGAAAGCACCAACTGAGCAGCCTTCTCTGAAAGTTGGAGGAAAAGTGTACTCAGCTGAGAACAAATTAAAACAAGCTGACATGGAATTAAAACAACTTCAAGCTCCATCTGAGGTTTTCCTTCATTTGCTTCATGTAATAACTAATTATTCTTTTCAGCCAACCTGCGGAGCTATTACTGTTCTTGATATATGAAGGGGTTGAGGGTGTGCAGTGCCAAACCAGCCCCTTTCCAGTGTGCCTGTTGAAAATGCTCCTCAGTGCTGCCTCTGCCCCTGAGGAACCCATCACACCTTAGAAGATCCCTTTGGCTTTGCACGTAAAGATATTGTTCATAATGCCAACTGCATCTTCATCAGCTTCCTAGAGAACCGAGCAGTTGAAGCTGATGGATCACTTGCTATGTCAGCTAGAGCTGTGGTCCCAGCTGCCCTGAGTGATCACAGTCTGGGTAACCTGCCATGCCTCACTCCCTGCTTCGGTCGTACGGGCCACAGATGAGGGGTTTTCTTGAGGAGTTTGACCATTACTCTTCCTTGGTCAAACTCATGTCAGTCTACCAAGCAACTAACAGGACCACCTTCAATTGGACAGACAGCCGCATTGTGGAGTGGGAGAAATTTGCTGAGCTGGCTAAATATGAGCCAGAGTCCCAGAAGCCAACAGTGAAGGCTCTCCTTATCGTGGCGTACTCGGTGATTATCATCATGTCTCTCTTTGGGAACATGCTGGTGTGCCACGTGGTGCTGAAGAACAAGAGGATGCACTCAGCCACCAGCCTTTTCATTGTCAATCTTGCGGTCTCTGACATTATGATCACGCTGCTCAACACGCCTTTTACCTTGGTAAGTGGCATGCTCTGTTGTCCTTTCAGCCAGGAGGGGAGTCTCATGGAAATGCTCTGTCTGGCGGTCGCAGGCTCTCTGCGCATGCAATTCTAGGACTGAGGCATGAACCCAACAGAAATAAGTCTGATAGACAACTCTGCCAGGCAAGTAAAACTCTGGTCAGCAAACTGTGCGCTCCCCTTGCTCTTCCAGACTCTGTATTTCCTAAAAGACTCTGAAGTCTCTCCAGGTATGCTGCTGAACTGACACAAATCAGAAGAGTTTGGGGAATGGAGAATAGGTGTCTGGGTGATGTTAACATACATGCTGGGGAATTACAAGGTCAAACTTAAGACTTAGTGGGTCAAAACAACTTGAATGCTGGTTGTACTTAGGTAACTGGAAGAAAGATGGCAAATTCTTCAGATCTACCAGCTGGGTAAAGTCTTTAGTGAAAGCTCTCCAGACCTGCAGGGGGTGGTTGTGTGAGCAAACCATGGTCCACTTTTTCCAAATATAATTGTCAGTATAATCAAAAAGTTATTACCATTGCTCACAAATGATGTTTATGTGATTAAGCCAGGAGGGCTGCAACAGGACCACTCATTTCAACTATGTTTTTTAACCTTATAAACTCTTCTGTAAAGCGTTTTGAAATCCAACATAGCTAGTTGGGTTTCAGGTGAGGCTGCCCAGACGGCCAACCAAAAAGCATGAGCTGGCTCGGGTGCTGTCCAGGGGCTTTCCCTACGGATTTGCTTACTGATGGCTTGTTTTCCCTTCAGGTTCGGTTTGTGAACAGCACGTGGATCTTTGGGAAGGCCATGTGCCACATCAGCCGCTTTGTGCAGTACTGCTCGCTCCACGTTTCCACGCTGACTCTAACAGCCATCGCCCTGGACAGGCACCAGGTGAGGCACTGCTTGTCTGCGCTTCCCTTGCAAGGCTCCTCCCAAGCCCCTGCCAGCCTCGGCTGAGCCGGTGGTTCAGGCTTTATTTTAAATGGGGGCCTTGAAAGACAGCCGAGCCACTGCTGAATGCAACCCATTTGTTCAGCTATACAGGGATTTTTTTCAAGTTTTTCAGCTTTCTATCCCTAAAACCATAAAACACTGGTCTGTATCATCCTGAGCTTAAATTCTGACCTCATCACCTGTTTGTTGTTTTGTTCTTTTCCCACTGGGCATTTGCTGCATCATCAAGCTGCAGGGCAGATTGAGTTGGTAGCAATTTTCATCTCACTGTAGCAGTGAGTAAAAAGCAATCCTGGCGTTAAAGTTCTAAAGTAGAGGATTGAAGTGTAACTGTGGGACTGATGCTGGACCATAAAGGGGAGTGGCAGAGTGAGAAACTTCTGCTGGCAACACTGGGAGGACACGTCGGAGCTGTGAGAAGACTTTTCCTGCCATCTGCCTACAGCCAAGCTGCATCAGTTGCTTACTTACTGTAATAAATACTCAATGTACTGCAAGTAGACAAAAGAGGAGGTAGACCGGGCCAGTGCTTATTTCTAGCAGTCACTCTCCTTTCCTGTATTATATATACACCTATCAGCAAAAATTATATTCTTCAGACTGAGCTTTTATAAGCTCTTTATCTTTTAATCTAACTCAGGAAATTTCGTAAAAGGTGAGTTAATCCCTCAAAACATGGGAGAAGGGCTCAGCTTGATAGGTTTAGCTAGTACAGAAGACATTTCGTTATGTAATTCATATAGAATAAATGAACGTACTCATTATTGAAGAGACTTGTGTAGATTTTTTTTTTAAAGTAACCTACAATTTAAAGAAAATTAGTCTCACAGAAGAAAATAGAGAAAGTTTATTTGAAAGCACTTCTGAAAAGTTGAAAGGTTGCCATTTTCTAGGTCACTCTAATAAGCAGGACATCTTCCTAATCATGGATGTTATTTTCTTAATAGCATTAGATCATGTGAAAAATACCTCTGCTGTGTGTACTGGTGGAGGGACTTTGCTTTCCCATGAGATAAGAGTCACTGTGAAGTCTTTATTACAGGTCATTCTGAACCCACTAAAGCAAAGGATGTCACTAACAAAAGGAGCGCTGAGCATTTCTGTTATCTGGCTGATGGCAACCTGTTTCTCCCTGCCACATGCCATCTATCAAAAGCTTTTCCAGTATAACTACAGGTGAGTTACTCCCTGGCACATCTGACCCCTTCCAAGCAAGACGTCCTGCAGCCTTCAGCTGCAGTGGTGGTGGCTTGTAGCAGGCAGAGCTCCTGGAGGGGCTCCCAGGTTCGGGGGGGGAAGGCAAGAACTTGGTGGAATCAGCGGGAATTTGTGTGTGAATAAAATCTAACTTCCTACAGCAGAGGTGGCTGCTGCGAAGAGCCTCTTGGCTCACTTCAGTGCACATACGTGCTCAGGACCTCGGTTTGTTTTCATCTCCCAAAAATCAGGACGAGCGGGTTAGCCTCACCTGTGCAGCCTCGTGCTGGTGGTAGGCTGTAAGGCGCAGGTGGGCAGGCGGTGCGGCTCCGCTGGGGCACAGCAGCTTGGGGCCTCCTTGAGTTTCATCACACCTTCAGGGTGGGGTCTGTCCCCAGTTTCTTCTCCCAAGGGTCTTTCCTCTTCCCTCCTCACACTTACGCAGATGCCAGGAAGACCATGTCTATTCAGCTTGCCCAGTACCCAGACAAGGAGGAAGTGGAGAGCAGGTGCAGCAGTTTGAAAAAGAAAGAAAATAAAACCTATCACGTAAACATCTGGTACTTGCTTTAGCAAGACTATACAGAAAACCACCCAGATAACTATTTCTAGTATGCTTCTTTGTCTTCCCTAGCAATGAAGAGGGCTCTTTGCTTGGCTGAACACAACAACAAAAACTATTAAAAGAAGGTAAAGTGGAATTTCACACCCACGTGAAGACTTCTGAAGTATCAGAAGAAAGTGAAGGTTCTGCTCTGGAGAAAAAAAATAAAGATAAAAAATATGCTGATCTTCTCATCTACCTGTTAGTCTAGTGAGGGCTTTCATTGTTAGGTAGCCACCTTTTCTACTAGGGAGAAATAAAGAATCAGAAGTCTCGTTTGGGTTTGCCCTTGCAATCTGTTGTTCCTCCACATTATCCAATCTACTGTGCTCCTCTTGTCCTCATGAGCCTCAAGAGTGGCACTAGGCAGGAATGCCTATGGACCCATGCTAAGCTTTAGCCCTGGGTGTGCGGCATAGGTCAGGAGAGCCCACAACCCACAGCACGCCTGTGGTGTCAGTGCTACCTCCCGGCCACAAAGTAGGCCATAATGCTACACTGCGTGTGGTTTTCGTGGTGCCGCTTCATACTGCTGGTGCCTGCGTTTTGCAGGAATGCCGGGCTCAAGGCCAAGGGACTGGAATTTTCGGCTTGAGAGCCGAGTACCAGGGAGCAGAGTAAGAAGACAGCAAGAGAAGGATTTTTGTCGTAGATATTGAGCTTCTGCGTAAAGGACAAACGTCTTTCTTCCTACAGTACGGCCACTTCTATCAGTGTGACAGGGAGACCATTCAACTATTCGCTCAGGCTTTTTATAGCTGTTTGCGTACAGGAGGTTATACAAAATAGGAGAGTAATCAGGGCTTTCACAGCTCTTCCTTGCTTGTGCTTATGATTTATTTGCTGAGAGATGCCTTATGGGGGGATATAAGATCTTCAACTGCTTAGACTTTGTAAACAAAGTGCTGGGTTACTCCAGTGCTTGCATTGCTTCGCAGCTGCGCTCAGGCTATTACTGAACAAATTGCTTATGAATGAACAAATGCCGCTATCTCTTTCACTGCACCTGTCTCTGCTTGTCCTTTAGCGTGCCCAGAGGAAACCTAGCCTCGAGCTGGCATGAGGCAGCTCGGCGATATAAGGACTTCCAGGACACGTTATTCTCATCACTGTTTTCCATTGAATAAAAATCCCGGTTGTAATATCGCCCATAATAGGTCCTGCGGGGCAGGGGCCCCTGCGGCAGCCGAGCAGGGAGCTGTTCCTCCCGTGGGAACAGGGGATGGGCTCCAGCAGCGCCGGATCCCGCTGGCTGCGGCGTGCGGTGGCGCGGCCAAATCCGTGGTGACCCCGGGCTCCACCAACACACGGCGGCCTCTCCGGCCTCGCTCTCTGCCAGCCGCCGTCCTTGAGCAGGCGGGAGCTGCTTCTCACGCCTGCACCACCTGCGGGCCAGCTGGCAGCCCCAGGGCATGGCCTGGCCTCCCCGTGCCCCGCAGGAGGAAGCGCGTCTCCTCTCCTCTCCTCTCCTCTCCTCTCCTCTCCTCTCCTCTCCTCTCCTCTCCTCTCCTCTCCTCTCCTCTCCTCTCCTCTCCTCTCCTCTCCTCTCCTCTCCTCTCCTCTCCTCTCCTCTCCTCTCCTCTCCTCTCCTCTCCTCTCCTCTCCTCTCCTCTCCTCTCCTCTCCTCTCCTCTCCTCTCCTCTCCTCTCCTCTCCTCTCCTCTCCTCTCCTCTCCTCTCCTCTCCTCTCCTCTCCTCTCCTCTCCTCTCCTCTCCTCTCCTCTCCTCTCCTCTCCTCTCCTCTCCTCTCCTCTCCTCTCCTCTCCTCTCCTCTCCTCTCCTCTCCTCTCCTCTCCTCTCCTCTCCCACGAGCATCCTTGGAGCCCATTGCGGCTCCGCTCGGAGGAGCTCTGCTCCCCTGCCCTTCGTACTACCTCTTCACAGGCGCAGCTCCGCTCACTGAAGTCCTTTTCCAAGCAATCTTCTATTTGTGGCACAAAAGCCAACTCCGAGGGTTGAAAACAGGATATTAAAGATACTAATCAATACTGCAGCAAATAATGTGGCTTGATGGAGGCTAACAAGTGAACAGAGGACAAGGTTTGAGGAGAAAAGGGCAAAAGGGAGTAAAAGAAAAAAAGCAGGGAAAAAAAAAGAAAGAAAAGGAGAGAACATCCACAGGAAATAAATTTCTGAGTGCCCCTTCCTCTTAAGGTGTTATTGTTTCCAGTCATCTGCTGTGCCGTGTGGAGGAACGCTTGGTTCTCTGCAGGGGCTGTTGAGGTACGTGTGCTGAGAGCAGCAACGCAGTGAGAAATGCTAACAGAGCATGTGTCTGTTGTGCTGAATTTGGCAGATTAGTTAATCTCTGTTGAATTAAGCTATCAGATATAGTTAAACTACTTTTTAAAATTTGTTTTTTAATTTATTTATTTATTTATTTATTTATGTTAGTTAGCCACCAGAAGTTAAACTGTGGTGTTTGAGTTAAACCCGCGTTAAGCAACCCCGTTTTCCAGTAACTGTGCCTGTTTTACGAGGCAGCAGTAAGGTCCCTGGAGAAAACACGGCGGGCAGGACATGAAGCCGTGCTGTCGGGGGTGCAAACGGCTCTGCAGGGGGCACCTGAGCGCTCCCCGGCGCAGCTCTCGGCCTCCAGCCCCGGCTGCCCGCGGTGGGGTCCTGGGCAGGAGGGCGGCTGCAGCAGTGCGGGCAGCGGCTGCAGGTCCAGCGTGGCAAAGACAAGTCAGAGCTAGGGCAAGCAGGCTGCAGCGATGACCCAAGCGTGTCCTGAAGCTCTGCTGCGTCCCAGTAGTATCGGGTCAGTTGTGCGTGGCCAGACAACAGTTTGAACAGGCCATCCGCAATAGGAGTAATGCATCCTGGGCTGGATTTCTGGGTGGACACGTTTAGGGAAACCTGGGCATCATGTGTGCCTTACCTGGGTGTGCAGGAATCACATACAAGACGGGAGAAGAGCAGGGAGCTCAGTGGTGCTCGCCCACTATCCCCTCTCCTCCTGCACTGGGATTTTCAGGAAGAGAAAGGTGACACTGCTGTGTCTGTGCCCAGGCACGCGCAGGGAAGGGGCAGAGCTGATCAGTTCAGTGCTTCTTCCACAGGAGCCCCTTTTGTAAAAGCGGCCTTCAGGAGCAACTTCTTGCCATGTTAAGGGGACTCATTCAATTAAAATCCACTGCAGCTTCAAAGAAGAAACTCCACATTGTCTTTCTAAGACTTTCTTGTATCAGACAACATGACAATTTAGGAGGAAAGGTGATACAAATAAATACACAGTAGCCAGTCAGCCTCAGTGAGAAAGATGTGGAGAACATCATGAGAGAAGGCTTTCTGGGAAACAGAAAATAGGCAATTTTGAGTAAGCCTTGGTTGAGATTAGTAATATCTGGCCCTCTGTCAGCATTACAAGCCTGAGGATGTGGTTGTGGGTGGTGTGCAAGCCCCACTATGGTTTGCCAAATTAGTAGCATCCATTTACAAAGCAATGTCCACATGCTATATACATATTTCTTTGTTTTCAAGGGAAGCCACTGTCCGGAGCTTGTGCGTCCCCGATTTTCCTGAGCCTGCAGAACTGGTCTGGAAGTATCTGGACCTGTCTACCTTTCTCCTCCTCTACCTCCTACCCCTGCTTATCATCACTGTCACCTACACACGCCTGGCTAAGAAGCTGTGGCTCCGCAACGCCATTGGAGACATCACCACGCAGCAGTATATCACCCACCACAAGAACAAGAAGAAGAGCATCAAGATGCTGATGCTGGTGGTGGTGGTCTTTGCCGTCTGCTGGTTCCCTCTCAACTGCTACGTGGTGCTCATCTCCAGCCTAGGCATCAAGACGAAGAACTCCCTCTATTTTGTTCTGCACTGGTTTGCCATGAGCAGCACCTGCTACAATCCTTTCATCTACTGCTGGCTGAACGAGAGCTTCCGCTCGGAGCTCAAATCCCTGCTCTGCATGTGCCAGAAGGTGCCTCCGCCTCGGGACAACGTGCTGCCGCCTGTTATCACGTCCTGCCGAGAGGCATGGATGGAGCAGGCCAGGTGCAGGAAGGGACCTTCCTCCCAGACCATTTGCTCCACTGTCAATGCCCAGACAGCCAACACCGATCTGTGAGGCAAAGGGCAGAGGTGAGTTGGTTGGTGGACATCAAAGGGCATCTCCCTGTTTCTTCTCAGGAATCCGTGTTGCTGCTCTGGTTTGTTATTACTGTTTTTCACATATTATTTACTGGTATCACAGTAGTACCTGCTTTACTCAGTGCTGTGGAAACACAGCCTTTCTAACACCCTCCCTCCAACCCTGCAGTTGAAACTGGTCCAAGGAGCAGGCAAGAATGCAGGGGACATGGGATGACGTGGATGGGGTGGTTGCTTTCCAGGAGGCTCCCATCGTTTTAACAGCACAGGCTGTGGGACCCCAGTTTCCTGCATTGCTGGTCTGTGTCAGAGCCTGTAATGTGTGCCGTGATACCAGCAGGGCTTTGCAGAGCTGCAGAAGTGTGCAGGTTTTGACGTGTTTGAAGGAAGGACTTTGACATCCAGGTAGACTTTGTCCACAGATGATTTCGCCAGATAATTTATACCAAAGCCTCCCAGCAGAGTGAAGCGTAAGGTAAGTCAGCAGCAGTTTCCATGTGAAGTACAGCTGCTCTTCCTCCCCTTGCGCTTTCCTCCCTGGCACTGTCCTACCCCCTTGCTGCTTTGGAATCTCCAGAGCAAACAGCTGGAAACTGCCCAGGAGTGCTGGTGGGGCTGGGAGCATGCAGCAGCGTGAGCAGGCAGCGGGGCGCCAGCGGGAGCAGCGCGGGATGGCGCTGCCGGCACTACCAGGGGGTGTAGGGCTCCAGCAGGGCTATGCGGGTAAAGGTAAGGGAAGAATTTAATTTGGCTGCTAGAGCCACATGAATAACTGTGTTGAAAGGCAGGGCATGAATGCAGGCAACACTGGCTCCATGGGATTTCCAGAGGAACAAGTGGATGGAGCGACGTGCCGTGTCCAGCACACAGAGCTCCGAGCAACCAAACCTCCACCCTCGGTGGCAGCTGGGGAGCAGAGCCGGTGAGCAGGAAGAGATCGTTCCCACACTGCGGCTTAGACTGGAGCTGTGCTTCATAATTAGACACAATGTCATTTAGTCCAGTAAGGATTCCTTCTAATTTCTATTATAAATCCATTAATTCATCAAATAAACCTACACAGGAACTAAAGGCCACAAAATATTGCATCAGGGCTGTAGCATTCACTAACTGAAGAATGAAATTATTCTACATAATTACTAATTGTTGTAAGAGCAATTCATTTAGACAGCTGAATTGACTCAGAGTAAGAGGGAAAGTTTTGTTTACAATCCTGGGAAAAATATAATTTAATTTAGATGTGCTTGGGAGGTAGATGAAGAAAAGAAGATGGAACAAAGGAAAGAGAGAGAGAGGAAAAAGAAAAAAGAAAAAGACAAGGACAAGAGACAAAGAGGCAGACAGAAATCAGATTTGCTATGTGATTTTGCAAGCAGTGTTGAGCAGTGGTTGGGCATTGGGAACAGGATCTGCTTCTGACCTAGCCAGAGCTGTCCCCTCCCCATCATGCCACCCCTCTAATAAATTGTACCAAGACTGGAGATCAAGAAAGGCTGGAATAGTCCCACAAAATGCACTGCTCTAAAGTAGAGAACCTTTAAACCAAGCCTAAAAATGTGTTCATTGTGCTCTCTGCAAGTTGTTTTCAGTATGTCTTTTCATAGTCCACTTCATGTGTGCACACAAAACACATGGTTTCGAAGAGATCCATCTTTCTACATTTTCTTTCAATGTTCTTGGTATATTTCAGGCTTCTGTGAAATAACCATAGCAACAATGTTAACATGATATATTCCATGAGAAACATGGCTCTCACTGTAATTCTGTATTTTCTTGTGATGTTTGTCCAAGAGTGCTGGTACAGACTGGCTGCCCATTTCCCTAGAAAGAACCACACTTCTGGGGAGCAGCGAGCCAGCCCTGGGGTCGTACCTGCCTGGCATCCTCTCGGTACAAGAAGTGGTCTGGGAGCACCTGTCACTTCTGTTGGCTATGGGAGTATCAGAAGTCTCTCAGAAATCTCTTAAGCTTGTCTCAAGTCCATCTTTAAGATTTATTAGTGTTGTTTTTTTTTTTCCTTTCTTTTTTTTTTTTCTTCTTTCTATCTTTAAATGGCTTCATGATCTTTTTCTGGAGGAATCAAAGACCTCAGTCCAAAGTAGGTCTCTGTTCATGCCTTGATTTCCTGCCAGTCCTCCTGCCATGCATTTAGCTGTCTCTTGCTATGAAAAGTAACTTAGCTTTTTTCCTTAGATCTGTAAACTGTAGCATGTCTTTATTGCTGAGATTTTTCTCCCCTAAATGGGCATGATGTAAGAGCTGTCTGTATTGCATCTTTGTAATGACTTTGCTATCTGGACTGACAATTATCAATGCCTGAATGAGATTCAAAACCTCACACGCTTTACTCATTACCTAGGGGCTCTCATATCACTTGAGGATGGATGCACTGGCTAATCAGCTTGCAAGGAAAGGTTAGGACGCATGACTTGAAAAAAAAAAAGGAAAAAAAAAAAAAAGAAAAAAGAAAAAAAAAGAGAAAGAAAAAAAAAGGAGGAAAGCTGAGCTGTGTTGTTTGACTTCGGAAGGTACAGTGACTGAGGGGGAAGAGGGTGCACCTCTGCTGAAATGCAGGAACAAGGCTTGCTCCTACCATTAGAAGGCTTACCTGGCCAATGTTCAGAAGAAAAAAAACTTAAGAAATCTGCTTTTGCTAAAATGTGTCAGGGTCTGAGCCTACTCAGCAGGTAAATAGAAGCTGAAGTGCTTAACGCTTTGTCTTCAGACACACGCTCACAGGTGGGAATGGCTTCCTGAACGGCGCCCCAGGCAGCTGCGTGTGCTGCATCACGGCCGTGGCCAGTCCTTGCCCCGGGTGCTGCTGTCCCCCCGCTGCCCCAGCAGGCTGCCGGGGGCTGGTTGTGGCTGCTGCAGGCACCTGGATGGGCAACGTAGGTGTGACCTGTGCCGTCAGTTCCCCGCGGCCCTTCTGGCCCCGGATGCTCTCATAGCTGGGGTGGTGGGGTGGGCTGCTGTGGAGTGGGCAGAGTGGTCCCAGGCAGCCCGACCGCCGCACAAGCCCTTTCCTGTCCCTCGCCAGGCTGAACCGGCCTCTGCTGCCCTGGCTGTGGCCCTCGCCAGCACGCAGGTGACTCAGATTTATCACTGTGGGAGGCAAGATCCCGAGGGTGAGCCTGGAGGACAGAGTCCTAAGACAGCGACTTACCGGAGCCTGCTCCACAGGAACTACCCGAGCACACGCAAATCAGTATGCAAAGATTCAGCAGGGAAATGTCTGAGTGATTAACAACCCAGATTTACTCATGTTAGCTCATGCCAAATGTATCCAACTGCCTTCAGCAGAGTTGCTGATGAAGGCGATAACAGAGAACACAGTGCAGAGGATACCTGAATTCCAGAGGCAAATCCCCTTATATAGCCCCACCACATAATGAACAAAGAAACCACAAAATGCCAACTAGATGAGGAAAAGCAAAGCAGAAAAAATGCACAATGAGTCAGAAAATTAGCTCAGGAAGGAGAAGCAGAATAGAATTATTAGCAGTTAGCTCTTCAAGTTGAAAACAGTACAGAAAGTCTGTTCAGAGGAATAAATGGAAATGTTCTCAGTTAGATCCAGATCAAGCCCTGAGAAGTGGGAATGCAGCTGGGCCAGCATCAGAGACCATCCTCTTGCACTACTATAAAAATTAGCAGATTTGTTCATGCTGATACCCAGAGGGAGAAGAGGGAGAAAAACCCCCAAACCTCACACAGGAAGTTTGGATGCAAAGTGCACACCTGGAATTAGCAGCTGGAAAATAACGAACTGACAGCCGCTGCCATGGCCAGCCGAGGAGTTTCTCCTGCAAGTCAGGGAAGATTGCTCTACCCTCTCACCGACTGAAAAGCAAACGCCCATTTCCCTCAAGCTATCACCTCCTACATCGTGGTGGGGAGAAAAATTCGTCTGATCTCCCCAGATTTTGGATGAAGCCCAAGCAGGAATACTGAAGGGATAAGGATCTGGTTCTTATGCCCAGCAGAGCGCTGCAGTCAGCTCTCATTTTAAAGATTCAAGGCTTTTCACAAAGCTGTCCTGTCCCACCGCCGCTCAGCAGTAGTCCCTACCCAAATCCCATGGATGTTCCTATGTCCTGAGTTCGATCTCCAAGCACTCCCGAGGGCACACACCTTTCCAATAACAGCTGCTCCATGTAGCTTGTCCTGATCAGCTTCTGTGCAAAGCAGGTACGCCAGAGGCCGTACTGTTGGCCGTGCTGCGTTCCAGGTGTCTGTGCAGGAACAGGACTGCAGTCCCTGGGGTTGCCTGGCAGAGCTGTCGGGACGAGCAGGCGTGCAGGAGCAGATCCCCGGATGCTGCCGAAGCCCCGGTGAGGGTCTGCCCGAAGCACCGAGCTGCACGAGGAGGGGGGTGGCATGGGGTCAGCGTGGAGGCGGTCACCGTGCCCAGAGGAAGGCGTGCGGGCGGCTGTGCCTGACGTGCTGCGCTGCAGCAAGCCCTTCCTAAGGGGCTGCTGGATGTCTCCCTCCAGATCAAAGCCAAAACATTTCTTGCTTCACCTCCTGTCTCCCTTCTCTGTATTTACTCCTTTGCCCCCAGTAATAGGGGTTAAAGTAACACCTTTGCTCTATACAAAAAAGGTTTTCTCTTCTGTGAGTCAAGAGTGGCTAATAATGCCTTGTTTGGCAACGCTAAATCGCGTGATGGTCCTGCTCTCTGCAATGAGCCGCCAGTGAAGAGCAGCTGTCACTTATCAGAGGTGACAGGGAAAAATATAATAATAATAATAATGATAATCAACGGGCTGAATCCCACAGAAACCAAGTGCTTGGTTTTATAACAATAGTCTGTCACTTGGAGAGGCCTTTTTTTGGAGAGGCCTTTTTTTTTGTTGTTTCTATGACAGCCCTCATAAAAATCTCCTTGGCAGATAAGAATAGACAAATTGCTTTATAAAATTGGATTGATGGACCATCTAATTTGTCTGCTGGAGACAAAAACAATTGCTTTATGGGGTACCATAAGAGACAATCATAGGGAGTGTCCCGTTTAATGGAATTCCTGCTTATTGACTTGAAATTAATGCTGCTTTAGTGTATATAAGTTTATATCCTCACCAAGTGTCTTGTCTGTCTGACCTACCTGCATGCTTTCCTGGTGCACATAAGTAGCTAATCCATATCATGTCCTGGCAGGCTGTCGAACATCGGCGGTCTCTTGCAGAAAGGATTTCCACTCTGGCAAGGAGCTCCGCTGGGTAGTTGTAGCTGAAAGCTGCAGTGATTTTCAAGACATTATGGCTGACAGCTTCACGCCATTCTAGCAGAACTGCACCAGATGCTTCTGCCAGACCCACAAAGTCTTGCAGCTTCTTCTTTTTTTTTTTTTTTTTTTTTAATTGGTTGGAAACAGGAGTGCTGAGATACTAACAGGCCGACTCCCGTTCTTACCCCTGCCCTCAGAGTGGTTCCAAAGAATGTTTTTCAGTGTGGTGATAGGCACTTTATGTACATAAATGTATATATATAGAGAGAGACTTTGTTCAAATCCCCACTTGTAGCCAGCTTTAGTATGGTAATCAGTGTAATTCCAAGGTTGCCAGACTTTGGATGTTGTTAAGGGAATAATTTATGATACATTGCAAAAATGATGGTGGGCAAGTGTTTGAGCAACAGATCTTATTCCTTTTCTCAGGAAAGAAATGATTGCTGGCTGCCACATCTTGTCTTGGGCAATTTCAAACAGGAGTTAAGTGACCAATGGCCTAAACCTTTTGCAGATTCTTTCTCCCTTCATTGCTCTCAAATCCTGTTTGCCTTGGTTCTGAAGGGGAACAGGGGGGAGTGTGTTGGAGAGGCTTGTCCCCAGCCGCTGTGGCTTTCCTCCGTGCTTTTGCAGGCATGGTGACACCGAGCTCTGGTGGAGCAGCCGTGAGCGGCAGTACAGCCGGCAGCAGCACATGTTTCTTTCCCTCTTCTAGTCATTGAGGAAGACAAAGAAGACTGAACAAAATACAATATACTGCAGATGGAAGAAATGTACAAAGCAAGCAAGAAAGAAGTTTTGGCAAAGTTTTTTCTCCTTATGAAACAATTTATTTTCTAATTTTCTCCCCCAAATCTCCAGATAACCATCTAGAACACTGCTGAAGCCTCCTGTGGAAGCAGCTCGAGAAAGGATGCTCACAGCTCCTGGGGGTCTCCTGAAAAGAGATTTTCTTCCTTCTCCTGCTGCTGTGACTGTGCGTGGTGGTTTCAGGTTATCTGCTAACTCGAGGCACGTGGCAGGGTGGAGCTGCTGGCACAGCAAACATCCACTGCTCCTCAGCCTGCCTGAAATACATCTTTGTTGTTAGTTCAGGATTTGTGTTTGATTATCCAGCTCTGGTCACTGCCCACTGCAGTGAATGTGTAGTAAAAAGGGAGCGAGGCAGCACCGTGCCCCCAGCCTGCTTGCTGGCCTCTGCCACCAAACCATCTCATGAGCAGAGCAACTCCACTGGGATGGGCACGTTCCCCACCTGATATTCCCCGGTTTTGCTTTTGGAAATGGGGGTGGAGAGGGATTTTGAAATAAACGCGTGCTTATAGCTCCTTGTGGCACAGCTCAGTACATGTTTCAGGGGCAGCCCCTGATGAACCCCGCAGAGAGCAAACACCCTCTGTCATGGGAAGGCCATCCTGAACCAAGGCAGCATTTCCCTCCCCATGATATCAGCTGCGAGACAAATGAAATACTGGACTTTAACCCTCCTTTATGCATTGGTTCACTTGGATAACACATTGTTAAGTTCAGAGAAATGGCTGATTTTCAGCTGCACAAGCTGCCCATGGCAAAGCACCTGCTGAAGCGGCAGCAGAGGGAAGCAATGCTGGCTGCTGCCCAGCTGCTGCTCAGGCAGCCTGGACTTGGGGACCCCCCGCCATCAAGCACCCCCCCAGCACATCCAGAGCACCTTTAGGGAGAAGGCGAGATTTTTAAGTGGGGCTGAGAAAAAGCAGCCACAGGCACTGCAGAGCAGGCAAACTGCCACCGGGCACCAGGGGACGAAGGTACCCTCTGAAACTTGGCTTATTTGCAACACCCCTACTCTGCCTGAGCTGCTTGAGCAAAGCAAACAAACCTGAAGTCTATTACATCTGTATTAATGGGGTTTAAAACTACCTGCACCAACACAGTAGAGTTAGCTGATAGCCTAAGATTCATTTTCTGTAGCCTTAGTCCATCACTCCAAGTAATTTGCCTGCAACAGACACTCTTCAGGCTTGACTCAGTCAAGCATCACTCAGCATGGTTTGTCCTCCCACAGCAAGTACAGGGTGATTTCCTTTTCCCTTGCAGCTGAAATCACTGTTGAAATCACTCTACAGCTGCTGCCAACACTTTTCCCATTGCAAGAAAAATAAAGAAGATAACCCCACACCTCCTGAACCTGCTTGGTGAGGTTGCTTCTCATTGCTTAGCACATTTTATTCCAGCACTTCCCATTTGTTATTTGATTCCAAACTGAAAAACTAGAGCAGGACAGCAATTTCAAAAACAGCAAAATAAGAATGGCACCAAGCTAAGGCCTGGCATCATGTGCTTCACCAAGCTGTTGTTTAAAAAGCTTGTTTCACTACTGGGTACCAGTCTCCCCACCTTCAATGTGTTTACCAGGGGCCAGCACCAGCCTTTGCTGCTCCGCCGAGTTGCCGCCCGCAGCCCCTGCAGCCCAGCAGCAGCTCCTGCTCAGACGAACACAGCAGGTGCTCAAGCAGCAGCGGTGGTGGTGTTGGACTAGCCAGGTGTAGGCAATTACTTTAACAGTGATGAACTGTCAGAAGCCTGGAAAAGAGAGAACAACCTTACTACTCCAGCATGGGAGAAAACATGGGTGTTGTGGTGACTGTCCCTGCAGGCTCCCAGAGGAGGAGCCCTGCCCGCTGGGAACCTTGGGGAGCTCCAGCGCCTTCCTTCCCCTCCTCCCCTGCCTGCCTGCCTCACCCCTCTCCCTCAAGCTCTCTGCCCGGCGGTTGTTGCTGTCCTCCCAGGCCGCTCTTTGCCTGTGCAAGATGAGTGACAGCTGCCGGGGACAGGCAGAAGGTGATTTACCAATTTTTCCTGAAGCTAAGTTGTCAGTGATTTTCTTTCGCCCTCGCATTTCCTCTGCCATTGTGAAGGAAGGAGAGGCTGAGGGTGAAGGTAGGAAGACCTCCAGTGTTTTTCTGCTTTTTGCTTTACGCATTGCTAAAACGTTCTCTGCCCCCCGCCTCCTGCTATGAATTGGAGGATAGGAGCCTTTCCTCCACTACATTTTATGTATTTTTGTATACATTTTTGTATATACATGTACACTGCTGACGCTGGGCTGACCTCCTCCTTCCTAAACCCCCTCCCTGGTGCGTGTGCCAGGACTGGGCACTGTACGGGCAGCCCCTGGGCACGGCCGGGGCGGGCGGCTGGCGGCAGGGGCCCGGCGGTGCTCGCGGCAGCCCCGCTGGGGAGCCCGCCCCTGCTCCTTGCTGGGGTCGCTTGTGCCATGGGTGGCCTCTGGAAGTGGCCTCTGGGCTCTCAGATGCGGCGTGTGCTCGCTGCTCCTGCTTGCTTCAAATTAACTGTAGGAGGTAAGAAATTCTGAAAGCTGGGCCTACTGTTATTGTGTTTGATTGGGGTATTTATTTGTAATCTGGTAATTTCTTAAAAGCAGCTCAGGGGATGAGGTGAGGGAGAGTTTGAAGAGGTACTGAATGGCTTGCAAAAGCACATTATTTATTTTCTAAAACTGTGCTCCCCAGTGCAGCTGCATTCTGATCCAAAATCAGCCCATTATCCAGTCTATTGGCTCCCGTTAAGGTAATAACTGCTGCACAGAAATAGGCTGGCCAGTCTCAAAAAGACTCATTTACCACCAGGACTCGGAGGAGGAATACAGGAATTTCACTGGGATGATAATGTATTTTTTATGAAGAGTAATAATTACTGGCATCAGGCTGTCCCTGAAGAAAAACAGTGTTTATTTTTCATGAGCAGGGCTTTCTGATTGGAGCAGCGATGCTTTCCCCTAAAAATGAACTTCTGCTGCCAACAAAAGGCAGCGTGCCCTCGTTTTTAATCTGCTGCTCCCAGCTTGGTTCCAGTGGGGGGGCTTTGCGCTCATGGCTGTCCCCCCGTGCTCTGAGCAGTGAGTGCACTCCTCAGCCCCGGCTGTGCAGCCAGGGGGCATGGGCTGGGGGGGCTCAGGCCGGGGGGGGCTCCCCTTCAGACCAGGCTCGGCCCCAGGCCTGCCTGGGGCTTCCCCTGCGCCATGAAGCGCCAGCACTGTGGCTGCGCTCCCGGCTCGGGCAGCACAAAACATTTGGAGAAGCTGCACCACAAACACATGAGTCATGAAGCTTTTTGGCTGCCTTTGGAAAGCTGCGTCTGGAGAGTCCCTGTGAGCCAGCCCAGGGGGTTGCGAGGTGAGTTTACCTGGAGCAGAAGAAAAATGATTTTCTGTCTCCTGGCAAGCACAGTCAATAATCCAATAATATGCTATAAAATGTGTGTTTTCATTCACATGTAATTGCCCTTATGTCCTGCGGAGAAGTAATGAGAACCACACACACAGGGGGAAAACTGTGTAAAATATAAAATGGAAAAATCAGAGAATGAACAATAAAAATATCATCTGTCGGGAAGGAGAGAAAGGAAAGAAACTTGGCCCTGGAAATTCAGTTCTCTCTAATGGATTTAAGCCTTCATTTTTAGCAACCAAAATTTAACTAACTGTTCTCTAACCTCCCCTGTAGAGGAGACAGGAACGCAGAGAAAATGGTGCAGGGCGCATTTGAGAGGTTCAGTGCCACAATTACTCTGTCAAGGAGAGCACGGACATGCACAGCTGTGAAAGATGAGCCCAGCAGGAGAAGTGGTTTATTACTGTGCTAAGTGAGACCAATTCCTACCAGGATGAGTAATTCACATGCAAGACGTATCGGCAGACAAGAAGAGATGACAAACATCACCAAGGCCCTGTCCTTCCTGAAATTAAAAAGCACAAGCTGAAATTTAATTACTGGCTTTCTGCTTGACTTTTCCCTGTGTGAAAGCACTTCCCCCCTGCCGTTGCACCCTCACGGTTGGAGAGCGCACAAGCAGCGGGGCTGGCTGCTACCTCCCACCTGTGCCCCCCAGTGCCAAGCAGTGGCTCACTGCTAACGCAGCGATGCCTCATGGGGACACGGGGCTGGCACAGGGACTGGTGGTGGTGCTGGCACAGAGGCAGCTGGCGGTGTGTGCCCACCTTCAGGGCTACAGCCAGCCCGGCGCGGAGGACTGAGGGAAACTTCTGCTGGAAGGTGAGCATCTGAGCTCAGGTGTGGTTGGGTGTCCAGCTGCCACACTTAATTCTACCAAATTATCCATGCTGCCTAAGTTGATGCTAATGACTTGGCTGAAGATGCCTTCAATAGGCGTAAAAATCTGATGGACCACCTTTCACCATCTGAATGTCGGCTGAGCAGGACGGTGCTGCTGAGGTTAGAGCCTAGAACCGGCACCCACGCAGCGACGGAGGGCACTGGACAAGGAGGAATCAGACATGCCAATGGCCAAGCCTTGAGGTCTTGAGAAATACTCTCTGATCATTTATGAAAGATTCTAGTGACTGTCATATAATTGTGTGTAATCAGGCATCATTGTGTGCTAATGAACAGCTGTGCCATGTTAAACCCCTGCGGAGCCACTGTTCTGCTTACCATGGGTGGTTTTGCTGCTTCTTGTTTGTGCACGCTCAAACAGCTTTGGGAGGCCCCAGGTTGCTCCTTGTCCACTTCTACCACATTTTATAAGCTCCAGCAAGCTAACTGCATGTTGCTCTTCTGCCTGTTACTACTCTTCTGCCTGGTCTTACGGTCCCTTTTCCTGCCCTCTCCTCCATTTGAGCACGGGTTTTTGGTCTGTATTTTCATGTAACGTTGTTTTTAATCCAGATCCTCTCAGACCAAAAATAGACAAGCAAACACAGGGTTTGAGGGGCAAAAATTTATTATAAAAGTACTCGCTGGGTGCATCCAGACTCTGTACACAAGAGAAAACCTTAGAAAGCTCATCTGCTATTACCATTCATAGCTTGGGCAGTCATTGTTCATACAGTAACTACAGGGCTCACTGCTGGTTGTGGCTGTAGGCTGCCAAGCAGGATTCCAGCACAAGTGTTTTGCTGATGGTAACACCTCCTTCAGCCTGACCTGACCTCTCCCATCAGCTCTCCTGTGCCACCCGGCACTCGCCGGGCAGAAGGATGTGCCCTCAGATGCGAGTTCCCTGTGAGAAAGATGCAAAGACCCCCTTGACTGGCCAGGCCACCTCAGTAGTTCCTAGGTAAAGCACATTCAGGGTTCCCAGGCCTACACAAGGACGTTGAGAGCCCCTGATCTCCATGCCTGCAGTTACTTCATCGGGGGACGAACGTGCTGTGTTTCAACACCCCACATCTTTCAGCCAGGCTCTTTAAAGCAAACCCCCTTGGTAAGGAATATTCAGCTTGGCAGGATCACTAGCTGTGCACTGGGGCTGCTGTCAAACACAGGATGCACTTTTGCATTCCTGCTTGAGACCAGCTCAGGAGACTGCCCAGTGCACGTGCTTTGCGTGGGCCAAAGGGCATTTACTGGCATCCTCCTCTGGAACTGGAGGCTTGTCAAGCAGTTGGCCCATGTGCTTTGAATGCCTTCGCAGCAGCTTTGTGTCCCAGCTGGAGATGCTCCT
Organism: Anser cygnoides; assembly: GCF_040182565.1. Lineage (NCBI taxonomy): Eukaryota > Metazoa > Chordata > Aves > Anseriformes > Anatidae > Anser > Anser cygnoides. Next base: position 21,472,224 of record NC_089885.1, on the reverse strand, counting down.
CCCAGAGGCAGCTGAGGTGGGGACCACGCGTACCCCAGCATCTTGATATGCTGCCAGATTCTGCAAGTCATGGCTGATGGGGCACCAGAACGGCAAAGGTAGGACTGTCTTATTCTGAACACCTAGGGGCTGGTTTTCAACCCCACACTTCTCCTTACATGGAATATTTTCCTCTTGCCAGCTCTCATCCTCAGATGTCGGCTATTATCACAGTGCTGAGAACAAGAATCCCAAGTACTTAGAGGAGAATGTGGCTTCGCATCACTCCTTAAACATTGGCCAAAAATGAGAGAGCAGACAGTGCAAATGCCCCAAGGCAAGCACAGCGGGGTGTAAACCTCTTGTTCAGAGGGAACTCCTGGTCTGGGTGTAAGCCTCTCCTCTGCATGGGAGTGGTCACCCCAGGTTATTCTCCCTAAGAGCAAAGAAAAAGGCCCAAACCACCCCCACCTCACCTACTGCTGCATGGTGTCCGCAGCCCCCAAACCCAAGAGTCACTGGAAGATAAGGCAAGGTGTATTCTGATTTTCCATCCCATCATGCAAGAGTCTGTGAACCCAAAGTCTTGCTCTCCCACTGAGCTGGCCCCAGCTTTCTCCTCCAGACCAGCCTTTCTGCTGCAAGCTGCTGGACGTGGGCTGGGCAGCAGAGGTGTTGGGATCACTTTTCCTGCGGGCCTTCAGGAAGGCTGCTTGCAGTCAGTACAGCCACTAATGCATTTCACTGTGTACTTGGAGAATATTATTTCAAGCATGTGTGAAAACAGGCAGCATACACCCAAGATGCTCCAAGCAAAAGGCTTCTTTGGAAGCCACACATGCTGAATGCCTTTACTGATTCTGTACTTTTGCATTCAGTGATGAGTGTTTTCCTGTGCCTTGATTTCAGAGGCTTCTTTATTGACACTAATTGTATTGCTTCAGTGGTACAGGCTCACTGGACAACACAGATGGGTATTCCTTATAACTCAAACAAGCTACACTAGTACAAGAACCTACAAAGCATGAGAGGGTTTGAGCAAGTATAATAACTTTAATTAGAACAGAAAGTCATATCCTACACTCTAATAATTATTTTAAAGAACAGAGTTCAGGGGCATGAACAGACTTAGTAAGGACTGTAATTACAAGCTGACAGAACAACTGCTCCTTGTTGAAGCTGCAGGAACAGGGGGCTCCTTGGGCAGCATTTATGGGGTCTCTGCCTCTTCCCCCTCCCCAGGAGCTGGGCCCACAGACAAACCCCACCCAGGATTTGGACCTTCTGAGGGAAACCAGGCCTGCAAAACAAGTAACAGCTGCCGTGTGACACCAAACACGAAAAGGATATGAGCACACAACTCCGCTTCTGCCCCCAGCCTGTGTTTCAGCAGTGTGGGCACTGGGTCAGGCTCCTCCACATCCAACAGAGTGGGACCCATGGGCAGGAAGGACAGAATTAAAACTCATGGCACATCATCACCTCCAACTCTGGAATTTATTTAACTACAAGCACACAGCATTCAACAGCACTATGTCTGGGTGGAATGTGGGGAACTCAGACACCTCTTGTTTAACAAAACTTAGGAGTTTCAGTCACTGTTTTATTTGAATACAAACTTCACGCCAAAAAAACAATGGAAACAAACTTCAGAATTACAATGCTAATGACAAAGGATTTACAAAAATATAAATAACCTATTCATAACCTTAAAGAAAACAGAACATCCACCATAAAAATTATCATGTATTCCCAGCGGTAAACTATGACTACAGAAAAATTATTTTTTTAGTTTTAGAAAAGCACCAGAATTCGCATTAAGTAATCTAAAACACACAGGGCATCTCCCCCTAGCACTTGCAGACTTTTCAGAGTGTGCCCATATTGTAAAAAGTTTTCTTCAGTATTGCCCACTTGTGTGAGAGTGTAGTGAATTCTTATAAGCACCCTGTTCAAGAATAGCACCCAAGGATGTACTAATTGCTTCTTTATTTTAATAAGATTTAAATACATGCCTATTTTTAAGTGTACGCCTAGGAGCTTTCAGAACAGGGCTGGACTGAAACCCACCACAAATTCTTCTGTAAATCAGACTTCCAGACAGGACTGGTGTCAAAACAATTGCTTGTAAAAAAATAATAAGAAAAAAATCTCACCACCCAAGAGTATTTCCATTGTTCAGTCACAGCTAAAGTTTGCATAGATACTGGATTATTTTATTTCTTTCAGCTCTTTTTGAACCATGCCAGCTTGGCTTTGGTAGCTTCCTGAAGCTGAAATGCGCTATGAGAATTTCCTTCCCTTACATTCCATTTATTGTGCTGAAAATACCATTAAGAAAAAGCAGAAAAGTCAAGTACCAAGTCTATTGGTTCCCAGCTAAAGAAACTCAAGCTTGCCCAGCTGCCCAGTGATGGCCACCGCTTGCCAGTGTCCAAATTGCAGCACCAGAGCCTGTCTTTCAGACTCTTGTGGTCCCCCTTCTTCCGAGGACTTCAGCTAGACTTGTGAAAGATCAGCCCAAAGTGCCTTGAGCTGGCTAAATTAAAGGCCATGTAAACACAGCTGATTCTCAGACTGCTGACAGCACAGCTGGATGGCAGCTGCTGGCCACGGACATCAGCACAGGTGGGAGCAGCCCTGGGACATGAGCTGCGGTGCCCACTGCCATTAAAAAGCCCACTCCACAATACTACAGTGTGGGACTGAGCACCCATGAAGCACCATCCACAGAAGCTCACACTGAGACTGTGTAAAAGGCTCCGAGCAGGCTTGAGACTTCTCAAGAGCAGTTAAAACAGTTAAAACACAGCTACCCACAGACCTGCCGCAAGGCGGCCACCCCAGCGCTCCCACTGCGCCAGGCAGGGCTGGCGGAGCAGCCCCACGTGCCGCCTCCTCAGCACCACGGCGAGGTAGGTTTTGAATGTGAACAACATTGCTCAAATGCCTAAAATATAAGTTTCCCTTAAAAACTGTTAGGGGAATGGGGTTGATTCCTTAAAAGAACAACAACAAAAAAAACCAACAACAAATGCAGACCCCACCTACACCTACAGGAACACCCAGCAAGAGCAGAAAGGGACAGAGACCACTGGCCCCCAACGAGGCTCTGCAGCACACAAGTGATGACATCCTTTTTATTCACTCCATTTCTAGTTTACCAGGCTGTTGCTAGCCACTGTTTGCTCCCAATCCCACGGCGTTGCACTGGACAGGAGGAGCCCGCTCCGCCATCCTGCACCCCACTGGATGGGCAGGGACACACACACAGGGACACGCAGGACAATCCACCTACACCTGCTTCAAGTTCAAAGCCATACCTGATTAGTTAAGCTGCATGGATGTTTTTACTTGTACATCTGTAGGTGAATTAATCTTCATTCCCGTTGGAAGTGTGTCCATAAAGAGATTAAAAATGAGATTTTGTTACATGATTAATCCGAACACACTCTCCCTGCCACAGATAAACCTCAGATGGAAAAACCTTATCCCCAGGCTGCATTTACACTAGAAATACTTTTTTCTGACTGCTCCATAACAGACCAAGTACATCACCCCTGCCAAAAACGGGTACAAGGTCTAACATTTCTGGTTCTCACAAAGCAAAGAGCAATAAAACGATCATGACTCCGAAAGAAATAAACAGCGGAGGAGATAAAGTGTCACATCCAGTTGAAGCTGTCCATGCCTCCTGTTATCTGACCACATTCTGAGTGTGTTCAAGTCTTAACTGCATTTAGCAGGAGAAAAGGGGGGAAAAAAAACAGAGCAGCTATTAATACTGCTGTTTGGGCAGATCTGAGCAAAGGGCTGTGTTCCCAGAAGGTCGGTTGCTTTTTCCAAGTACTGTGGTCAGATAAAAGGCAAAGCCTGGGGATGCCCTGGCGGTGGCGGGCAGGGTAACAGTGCCGCTTGCTGGCAGCCACCATGCCGCCAGGGTCGAGGACAGCGCGGCCAGCCCCGGTGCAGGAGGAAGAAGTGCTCAGAGCCAGCCGTCAGCTGCAGCCTTTAGTAGGGACACACACACGGCGAGCACCGTGGCTCAAACCTCCTGCGGGTCCTGGGGCGCAGGCACTCAGGGCACTGAGCCCTGCGGGAGCCACGCCGCGTACAGGGGCTGGGAGTGGAGGCTGCAAGGGGACAGCAGCACCAGGGAAGGATGGAAATGGCATGAGGTGTCCAACAGACCCCAAGGACAGGGCAGAAAAAGCTGGGCAGTGAAACTAACTCAGCAGGCACAAAACGGCGTAGAAAGAGGGGAAGAAACAAGACAGACTTGTTCTCCCTGACACATGGCAGCAGAGGCAAAAACCTGCCCCTGCTGACCTAAAGGCATTTTTGACTCTGATCTTCAGGGGGATCAGGCACTGTCCTGGTTGAGTAAGCACTGTGGGTCCATTCCAATGCTCATCTGAGCTCCTCAGAGGAGGGTGTAAAAGGCTTTGGTAGTCCTGGTGCAACAGGCAGGGACAAAGCTGGGGGCTGACACCTCCTGCCTTCCTTGGCAAGCAACCAGCTCGCACCAGGCCTCCTGCCCCGGCTGCAGAGGCAGCGAACACCCGCTGGAGCCAGGCACCGGGCAAGGACCGCTCAGCTGCTCCGCGCCATGACCTCAGTGGGACAGGCATCCCCGTCCCGGGCGCGGGAGGCGGCGGCGCAGCAGGGCCAGGCGCGTGCCGGGCGGCCGGGGCAGCTTCCCCAGCTGACGGCGGCCCCACATTCCCATCCGCCCCCGCAGGGCCGCTCCCTGCGCCTCGCCTGCTGCGCAAGGATTCGCCCCCGACAAAAATCCTGGAGCGGGAAGCTTGCAGAGACACTGCTGCCGGCAGGCAGGGCACAGCTTCCCACTGCAGGTCTTCTCCAGCCTCATGAGCCACTCCACCACAGACCCGCAAGCCCCACTTGTCAGACCGCCCGGTCAAACCCCCTGTGACACGGGGAGACCCTGAAGCTGGTGGCAGACGGATGAGAACAACAGCACGGCAGCCACCAGACCTGCAAGCTGCCCTGAAGCTCCACAACAAAAACTGAGGGGAGCCTCACACGGGCGAAACTGCTGCAAGCTCTGACAAATCCTCCAGGAACAAACTAAATGCAGAAGGGTGTTCCCTGCATAAGAGCTACTCCCAAAAATGAGAAAATTAGCTTGTTTTTAGGCAGAAAAAAAAAAAAGAATATTCTAAAGCAAGCCTGCTCTGCCACAGGAACTTCAACACTCACTGCAGCACAGTCGCAGTCTTCAGTCTGTAGATGACCCCTGTATGCCTGGCACTGGCACGGCACCAGCTGTTCCGTGCAGAAGGCAAAGGAGGGTCCCTGCCTCTGGCACTCTGTGCTGCACCCCACATCAGCCTGCAATGCCTGACCCACACCGAGGAGGCTGTCGGTGGATGTACCAACACAGCTGAGTAGAGGCAGTCACCAGCAGACCAGGGAGCAAAAACTGCCCTGGGCAGGGAGCAGCACAGCACCGCACCTAACACAACTGTACATCAAAGTACCCTGGTGATCAACTTGGAACTTCTTTAAGAAAACTATATAATTTCAAGTAAAAGAAATGAATCTAAACATGCCACATGCTGCACTGGCACAGAGACTGACTGCTCAGCTCTCCCTGCCACAGCAGCAATGGTCACACAGGTCCTCCTTCAGGAGGAGTGCCTCCAGTACACACGGAGGAGCAAACAAAATTTCAACTCGAAGTAGCAACAGGAACCCAGAAAAAAAAACCACAGTATTGGCCAAAGGAAAACGTTCTGAAAAGCTGGAATGGGAGAGAAGTGATTATTGGCCCTGTAAGAGAGTGGCACACAACCAAGCCCAAGCCCCTGCATAGCGTGTGGCCAGGGACCTCACAGAATTCATCCCGATGCCAGCAACTCGCAAAGGACAGGGCTTATTACACACTGATGGGCAGCACAGCAATTGTGACACCGCTCTGCTGCTGGACATGGGTGTAAGTACAGATGAAGAAAAATGAACTCTGAGGTGCTGAGCACAACCTGCCCCAAAGGGGCAGGAGTGACAGCTGTGAGGATACACAGTACTACTGTCACCTCCCCAGCTCCTCCACTCTTCTCCAAGGAGGGAGACTCCTCATGTGCTTCTATTCCACAATGCAAAGACCCTCTCCACATACTCCCCACATGCACGTTAGAGAGATTGCGTGACCACAGGGCTACCAGATCCTCTCCTGTACCAGTACAACACAATGCTTGAAGTTTCCTCCGTCCCTTCCGTCTTATCCTAGCACTGGTGGCCCTGAATCTGGCTGAGAGCAAAGTGGTCACACAGCAGGAGCAAGGCATCAAACCGCTGCAGTCGCTGCAGAGCCTGGGCCAGATGAGGGACTGTGACCGAGTCTCCTGAGTAGGTGAGGTGAGCAACGAGCTGCTCAAATCCAGATATCCGTCCCAGCAACTGGGGTGTGACCCCCAGCTCCAGTGCCACGTGGCTGAAGTTCTTCACACCGTTCAAGGACGGGTCTAACAAGAAGGCAAGTGACTGCACCAAGGAATGGGGCAGCTCTGCAACAGGGAGACCTGGGGGCAGCAATACAGTAAAGTGGGGTTAGAAACCATGTCCAGCTTGGGTGAGAATAAGCAGTAGCTAGATTCAAATCCCCATCCCTGCCAAGCTGGTGAAACATCTACTTGTCATGGCACGGATCTCCTCCAATATTGCTTTCAGAGCTCAGCAACACAGAACTGGATCAGTCCTGGGACAGCTGCCAACAGGCGGTAACTAGGGGTCCATTCACCACACACCCTCAAGCCACTTAGAACAGTACTGCAGGAAATCTAACCTGGAAATTAGCACCAAAGGCAGTGAAAGTTCCCACATCCCTGCAATGAGTGGCACCTCCGCACAGCCAAGGTAGGCTTTTGAAGGAGCTCCTTTTCAAAATCTGCATCTTTGCCACCCCAATACATGGTGAGCAAAAATGAAGCTGGGAAGACACTTACCCTTCATTGTGTTATTGATCTGAGTCACAAGGCTCTGGGCATCATTCACCTGGCAAGATAAAGGCACTGAGGTTGGGGACAGTCTGACAGCAACAATGCCTGTCAGTCCTCCCAGGGCCACCACAGAGGTTCAAAGCAATGGCACTTGTCATTTCAGCATTACTACCCCAGGAGCTAACAACCGCCTAGGGCCTCCCAGCAAACTACTTCCATGAACAGAGACCTGGAGCTAAGTTAATATATATATTACCAGGCATTTTCTGAACCTCAATTATGTTAATGACTAGGTTCATTACAAGCAAACCTGGGTGGGAGTAGGAATCACTGCCTCCTGGTGCCAGGTCAGCTTTCTAGATGAGCAGGAGTCTGAGAAACACCCGCAGAGTACATCAGCTATGCGTAGCTAAAGGTGGGTTTATACACTGAATAAACGGACTCCAGTCTTCTTAGCATTTGAAACCATCCCAGCAGGTCCTGTCTCAGTGGCTGATGGCCCTCTGTGGGCTGGTGACCTTACGCCACCTGCAGTGATGGCCAAATCCACTTCAAAAAGACACCTCCAGGAAGAACGCTAATCCTTTCCTCTGGGAGATACACTGGACTTGTGCTGGCTACCAGCTGCTCCAGGGCTCTGACATGAACCATGGAAAATGATGCTCACCTACTCCCACCAAACACGCCATGAAACATCTGGCAAATCATTTTTGGTAGTTACCAGGTCACCCTGGACATTAATGACCCTAAATCTTAGGAACCCATGTCCCTAACCCACTAGCCTTCTGTGCCCAAGGCCCAGGACATGCGATGGTGTGTCAGAGAGGCAATGAGAAAGAACTTACTGGCCGCTCCCCGCTCTCAGCAGTGGGGTTTTGGAAGGTGGGGGACAGGCCCCTCGCTGGGTCCACCACAAGGCTGCTCCCAGCCTCCAGCGCCGCACTGCCCCCCTCCCTGGGGACTCCTCGCATTGCCTGGCTCCCCACCTCCTCCGACCTCTCGCTGCCCACAAACTCCAGCTGGGAGGAGAACTTCTGCAGGTCGAGCTCGGTGCACTCCACTGGGGCATGGGGCCACTTGTGCTGCATCTCAGAGGCGCAGGAGGAGAGGGGGGCCAGCGCCTCCGCCACTCCCCGCTGGCCCGGCCTGAGGTCGGAGGGGGCCAGGGCGGTGGCCAGGCGGTCGCTGCAGCCCGAGCTCCTGACCAGGGGCTGGCTCTCCAGGACGCTCCTCACCAGCTGGCCTTTGGAGGCAGGGCTGACTGCCACAGCCGACGGCAACTCCAGCTCCGGCTGCGTGGGCGGCAGCTGGAGGCTGATGGCTTCTCCCTCTGAAATGAACTGAACCGCTTCCACTGGACCTGGAATAAGAAAGGGCCACAACCCAGTGCAATGCAGGCCTTGCCCCATCCCACCTCCCACAGCCTTCTGCCCTTGACCCAACACCACGACTCCACAACCCCTCTGCAAAGCTTTGAGTCCCATCTGTGCCACCCCCACCACAGCGACAGCTAGGACACGGCTGGATGGAGACTTGAGAGCCACCAGAGCTGAGTGCAAGTGTTTCTGGTACAAAATCCGCAAGCAGTTGTTAACAGAAGACCCCAAATTTCATTTTGGTGGAACCTGGACACTCTCCATCTTCCCTCCTCAGAAAGTCTCAGATTATCTTCAGACTGTGTGAACTGGAGCCCAGCATTGTCCTCCCTTCCCCCCCAAGAGGAAAGCGAGAGGAACGGGTACCTTCCGCCTGCCTGTAGCAGGGGCTCAGGTTCTTCACGCCCAGGCAGCAGGGACCAGACATCTGCTCTTCACACAGAAACCTGCCAGGTGCAGCCGACGTGGGGAACATTGCTCGCTGACCTGAGAAATTCTGAGTCCTCAGGAAGACTTGGAGGATAGAGAAGAACCAGTCTGAGCAAAGGCTTGGCTTGGGTCCCTAGCATGGCCTCAGCTGCATGGTATGTCTGCTGGCGAGGAGCTGGAAGACAGCAGCTCCTCGGCCCACCGTCTGGTGGACGCCAACCTGAATGCACCCCAGCCCGGGCCATCAAACATACTCCTTCCTACCTCTGCACTTCCAGCCCCACTGGTCCTGCACTGCAAAAAGCCACTTAACATCTGCCTGCCCTTGAGAAACCCCAGCAAGAGAGAATGCCAACTTTGACAGCAAAATGACATTCTCCTCCTACTAATTCTGGTACTAAGGAGGAGGGAGGCTCCTCTGTGTCTTCGTGCAGATACAAAAGCAGGACGAGCCATCTATTCTCTATGAATAGAGGAACGTTTGACTTTCAATGCTCAGGACAGTGCTCTACCAGCAACAAAGGGGCCAGAAACGTGTAAACAGCAAAGGGAGAACAGAGAAATGCTGCACGCACTGACTCACCTCGCTGGCACTGGCTCTTCCAGAACCGCTTGCAGTAGATGATGGAGAGGGCCAGAAGCACCAGCACAATGATGACTAGGGCACTGCTGGTCAGTGCGAGCAGGGCTGTGTCCTGTGGAGGTACCGTGGGGACTGCTACTTTCACCAGGTTTGTTCTGGATCGACCTGCACACACACCAGACACAAAGTATTGGAACCTGACCCAAAGGCTTTGGGCCACCCCTTCCCTGCCCCTTCCCTCTTCACATATAACAAACAAGCTTCTTCCAGCAGGCCCACATGGGACAGGGGTTCAGTGTTGTGGAGAGAACAAGCAGCAATGGCTCAAGGATGGTGCAAATGCACATCCGAGCACATGCCTTCGACATGGTCACGACGACTTCACGCGCACACCATGAAGCTGCCCTGCCCCGTCCCCCTGCTCCCTGCACCCAAGGGCCACGCCACCCACAGGAGGTGGGCTGTGGGGCACCTACACTGGGGCTCAGAGGAGGGCGTCTGCTTGGTGCACGGGATACACTCCCAGCCCAGCTGCCCGCTGATCCGTGCCTTGCGGTAAAACCTGCAAGAGAGCAGAGAGGGTTCTCAGCAGCGCGGGGCCAGGAGCCGGCCCGTGCCCACCCCACCACGAGAAGACGCGCCCGCCTCCCTCAGCCGGCAGCAGCACAGAGGCAGCTGAGCCTCCTTCGTGCCACAGCACGCCGAGAAGGCACGAGGCACCACGTCTCTCCCAGATGCCAGCTCACGCAGTGCTCAGAGCTACTTTTTCACTTCGGTAGCTGCTTTTGCCAAGGAGTGACATCACCCAGAAGCAGCCTCCCGCCTCCCTCCTCCCCCTTCCCCGGGTCTTGCTAAAGGAGGGCGATGGTGATTAATAGCTCCACAAAACCACAGAAAAACTCCAGCTAGCAACTTGGTCTGGGAAGAGATTCAAAAACCAGAGCTCTGACATTCCTCTGTCACAAACCACATTGCTTGCTAAGAAATGGTCTGCAGCTCTCAGGCGTTTCATGGGCTGTATGTAGCAGTCTTCACTTCAGGAACTCCTTAAAAAATTAGCTAAAATCAACAGTTAAAGAAACCACAGCTTCCTCCACATGACTGTGCTTGGAAAGAGGCACCCATCACTCGAGGTATGGTCTCTACCCTCCTCTTCAGGGACTGCTAATTGTAGCGGTCTACAGACACTCCTCCTTTGGGGCTTGGCCACCCTGGTGTCCACAGGAAGAGCTCAGGCCTGAAGTCCTCCACTGCTCATTCGTGGGAGCTTTCAGGTTCCCTTCTGATGGCTCTGATTTGTGTTTCCTCAAAGAGGCAGCTCTGGACCACCAGGGCTCGTCCTAAGTACCGTGTGAGAAGCGGCCTCAGATGAAGCTCCCTCTAGCCAACCCCTCCCCGCGTGCTCCCAGGGGTAACCACCACTGCTGGCCTGGAGCAAGGATCCGGCCCTACTCACCCCGGCAGGCACTCCCCACAGACCGCGTTGGTCGTTGCTGTGCAGTTGGACTTCTGGATGCGGTTGATGAGAGCGCAAGACAGGCAGGGCTTGCAGCTGTGATGGCCCCAGCTATCCTTAAACTTCCTGGGTGGGCAAGGAACGCACTGTGCATCCCCTCCTGTACCATCACCACATTCCTGCAAGACACGAGGTTGGGCAGCAGTGAGAAGCCACTTCAGAACCTGAGGTTATGCTGAAAGAAATGGCGTCTCTATTTGGAGGCAAGCGGTGAAAAGGTCCTCCAAACACAGCCGAAAGCAGAGAACCTTAGACCTGACCTCATGAGGAAGCCGTATTTTGCCCAGCAGCAGCCCTCAGGCTGCCTCAGCCGCTGGAGCACGTTTTAGACAGGAGACCCCTGCAGGGCTGTGCTCCAGGAGGGAGCGCTGGAGATGGGGACTGAGCATGACTGCCATGGCCAAGGCTGGGCCAGACCCAGGCGTTGCAGGAGCATCCTGCTCCTGCTCACCCAGCCTGCAGCTTGGCCTGCATGGAGAGTTCAGGAAGGAAAAAAGCTTTCTCAGAAAGGCTACAGTGCTGCAGCTTTACCTAGGGCTACTGACTGGGAGGAAATTCAGATTTCCTTTGGCAAAAAGAGAACCACCTGAGCAGAAACCTGGAATTCCTCCCCACTTTTTACTTCTGTCTTCTTACCCTCCTATGCAAGGTGAGTGAAACCGCTTATCTTCCCTTCCCAATGAGGATCAGCTCTTTCTAATGTATGGGATCATCCTTCTTAATGACAATTAGCAGAGGATTCATCCAGCAACGTAAATGCCTTGGTGCTAGATGATTCCTAGTCCTTCCAGAGCAATTTACCTTGGAAAGCTCCTGCCCAGGCATGCAATTTCTACATGGGGTGCATTTTCTGTGCTCATACGGGTCCTCACTCTCTTTGCAGTCCATCGAGGCTGGGGAGGTGCCGGAACCTGAAGAAGGGAGGCAAAAAAAAAGCACAGAGGTCATAGCAAGTCCCAGTACTTAAGAGGAGCAACGTGCCCTTTTCTGGGCAAAAGTTTCCACGCTGGCCAGGAAGACAGCCTGCACTTCTTATGCACCAAGAATGTCACTTTGGCAGGAGCCAGACTGCCTGCTCTCACCCACGCGGCAGCCTGCACAGACAGCTCATGAAGAAGATGCTTTCTGAGAAAGGCTGCAGACAAAGTACCTGATTTTGCTGCCATACCGCAGCCCTCAAGGTAGAAGAAAAGAAATATTAAGCTAGACACAGTGACCACTTGAGCCACTGGTTCAGCAGGCAGGCAGTGGGTTTTGCTGGCTCCAGCTGTATTTTGGGGCACCCCAGACTGTCAGCCAGAGGGATGAGTCCCAGCTCAGGGATCTGGCAGCCACGCTCTGGCCAGTGCCACGACAGGCAGTCCCAGCCAGGCAGGACACGCGCCCCCACCCCACAGCCACAGCCCAGGGCTGTATGGGGTGCTCGAGCTCCTGCTGCACTGAGCTTTCAGCACGACACGGACTCACTCGCAGCTGTCTCAGAGGGCTGGCAAGACAAGCAGCCATCTCCCTGCAAAACACCATCCAGAGCCTTTCCAAGGGGAATGAATGGCTCAGCTGAAATTAACGGCAGAACTGCCCCTGGCCTCAGTGGAAACATGATTTCCACCTTCAGTGAGCATGGCTCAGGGGAGAACACAATACTGAAGATTCACCAAGCAACAAAACCCAAAGCTACAAAACCGAGCGACTTGTTTACAGTTTCAGGGTTGTCTGTGCTTTTCTGTATATTCTAGGTGGGTTCTTATCATGACAGAAATGGAATAAAATCCACCCCCACTGGACCACTCTTCTTTCCACTTCCCTCCAAACCTCCTGCAGCCAGGCAGTAGATAAACAGCATTCCTCCTGCCTCGACAGCAAGACCCGTTAACTTCTGAACACCCACCAGGAGCAGGAAACACTTGGAAATGCTCTTTTGAAGAGCACCACTCCGAGCAGTCTGAAACACCTGGGAAACTTGGCATTTGAGCCGGAGCTGTCCTGTTCAGGGCCCCAGGAGGCCGGCTCAGCCGGGAGGACAGCACCCTGCCAGACCCCCGCACAGACCAGGGGGACAAGAGGACTGCACGGCCACCAAGCTCTCCCCGCCGCCCCCTCCTGCGACAGCCCCTCGCATCCTACCTGCTCCACCAGCAGGCGCGGATACAAGCGTCCTGCAGCCTCGAGTCTCTGCAGGCTGTCTCTGGACTTTGTCTAATCCCCCACCACTCCCATGCAGACTGCCTTTAGGAAGCAGACGTTTGGCCAGGCTCCCCAGTCTCTGAACCATCAGGATTCATTTGAGATGAAGTCTGCCCCGGACAAGCTTAGAAGGTGAGTCACTGCTTACTGCAGCTCACGCACATGGCCAGCGGCTCACTTGCTACAAGGAAAGGCAGCGAAAGCCAGCGAGGATTGGACGTGAAGACATACGGCAATGAGAAGCTAAGGGAGCTAAATTTATCTTGCAAACATCTCGGGAGGGGCACGATCACAGCCTATAAATAGCGTAAAGGTTACTGACACTATAGAATAAATAAAGGAAATTTGTCACCATCTCAGAAGGTGGTGAAGAGGGACCTCTGTGCCACTGTCAAAGGACAAACATTCAAGTTCAGCATTAGGCTCCTGCTACGGGCTGAATGAAGGAGGAGAAATAAAAAGCCAGGAGACAGGCCGAGCACAGGCGATAGCCACCACGCCAGCAGGCTGGCAGGCTGCTGCTCCGAGCCCCAGGCCCCCAGGCCTTGGTAGGATCCCATCACACCGGGCTGCCCAGCCAGCGCTGCCGGTACGCCGGTACCTGGGGCTGAACTCAGAGAAAAGAAGGCAAGACTTCGGGCTGCCTGCCTATCAGCTCTCCAAAGCGTCCTCGTAATACAAGAAAGAAATACAGATGACAAAGAAAGTCTTGGTGAAACTGTAATGCAAACAACTTCTGCTGACATGACCTCTTTCTCTTGTGAATTTACAGACTTTTCTGCACGTCAGAAGGGTTTGCAGATACGAACACATCCCTTCCAGACTATCTCCCCAGGAGGGGCACAGCTTAAAGCAGTTTGCCAAATAGAGAAAGTTACACAGGCAAAAGGAATCTTATGCCAGTGCAAGTACGCGTACATTAGGACACCTGCCAGCATGACGGTATCGCTGAGGGATGGTGGGGGAAACATCACACCACAACCACGCCGCAAAACTGTGAAGCATAGACCAGGCCTGCTGTTTCTCAAGCCACAATTTAATGATAAGTGGAATGAAAGCTTTCTTGAATATCTGGCATGAAATTCAAAGTGATGGTACTTCTTAAAAAAACTTATTTTAACAATACCAGAACACCAAGACATTTAATTTGTAAATGAAGCACACATCAAAAACCACATAGCACTGCCCTGGAAAAGCAGCAATTTCTGATTGTCTAATAAACAACAAAAATGACTAGCCCTAATTAGCTGAAAGTAAAAAACAAAAACAAACAACAAAACCCTCCCACCTCTCTGAAAACTACAGAGGATCTAAAGGTGACTGCCAAAGAGGAATACAAACATGGTATGGTATCAATGTACTTGTCAGCTGGAAGGCAGCAAAACGTACTGCCATTGTTTCAAGACATGCGAAATCTTCTAACTTAAAAGTCATAACTTGTTAACGTACTTTTTTATCGTCTTAACGGGACAACTTGCCTGAGTTGGGCGAGCAGGGTGTGCTCCCTGCTGCGTTATTACTGAGACAGCAAAAACGTGAATTGCTGAATGAATTTCATCAGATCATCATCATCAGATAAAAAAGCATTTCCTCAAAGCTACAGTGCGAGTCCCAGATCATTTACCTCAGTGACAGTTCTGGAGCTCTGATTCTCTTTTTCCAGTGTAAACTAAGTTTTCAAAAAAAATTAAACTATATGGGAATCTGGACTATTTATAAACTCCCTTTTGTGTCCAGCTAACAGATTGTGGTAGGGAATAAAAAGGAGGAGGAAATAAACGAAAGGGTACACACAAAAAAAAAGTCAATTACAAACGATGTTGCTCCTGGTCCCTGCCATGTCACCACCGCAGCAGGTACAGAGGTTGGGCAGGGCAGGACCTGCAGCAGGTCAGCCCCACGAGCCCCTGCCCTGGGCCACCCCTACGTGGGCACACAAGCCCCCCCCGAGGAAGGGGTGGGGGTCTCTGCCTGCCCCCGCTGCTGGGAGAGCCCTGAGCCAAGACCCCTGCTTCAGGCGCCCTTGTGTCCGCGCACAGGGAACAGCTCCTGGGCACGGCTGCTCGAGCCAAGGGGCCGGCCAAGCAGATCCCTACGGGCGGCCTCATGAATGAAGTTACCGCCTAGCAGAGCCAGGAGGCACCAGCAGGAAGGACCTCAAAAGGAATGTCGGTATGTATTGAAAAACAAAACTAGAGAACAAATATCCCAAATAAAAACTGCAAATGAAAAGGAGGGAGGAAAAAAGAAAGGTTATTTGGAAAATATGACTGCATGTCTTGCATATGGCAATGTCTACCCCCAGCCTCTTGCTCAGTTATTCCTCCACTCGCGTTCATTAACCCGGAGTCCTTTTCACCAGGCAGCATTTCTGTGTGCCTTCCTACACTAACCAGCATGCGGGGAGTGACCTGCCACCCCTAGGGGATGCCTGGTGGACCAGAAGACTGCTCAGAGAAACAAAATAGGGGGAAAAAAGGACTTACTCTGGATCTTCCCATGCTCTTTTTGGAAATCAGCATGTTTTCCAACACGTTTGGAAGTTCCGATCACAAAATTGTCCACTAATTACTTGGCATGGAGTGGCTGGAAACTTATATTTGCTTTAGAGGAAAGCATCCTAACGGCAGACGAGAACGGGAGGTACTCTGGGAGAAGCTGCATCTCTCTTTACTGCCCTGCAGTAGTCCCAGGGCTGCAGCGTTCACTTTCTGCTCCTCGCGTTCCAAGTGCAAAGGGAGATATTTGAAACTCTACCAAAACCACCCACAATACAGGACACGGTGCATCACTCCTGTTTCCGCTGTTGTTCCCATTCAGTTTTAGAGTCCCACAGAACACCCCCCCGGCCACAGCCTCATCCCTGCCCACAGCGGCTGCTCACCAAAGGCCCCAAGGAAGGGCTGCCCACACCAGCAGGAGCTGCATGAGAAACTGCGGTGGGCAAATGGGGCCTGGGAAAGAATAGAGCATCCTAGAGGAGCAGACACCCTCAGTAGCAGGATACCTTCAATCACAGGGCCCCCATGTACATATGTTCATATAAACTGAATGAAATTCTGGTCATCCTTCTTGGGTGTCTGTGGCTCATGAGATATCTCAACTAAGACTTCCAAAACTCCTACCAATTTACATGAAACCTTTGATTTTTATCTGTTTTTTTTTTCTTTTTTCCTTTCTTTTTTTTTCCTCCCCACGTTTACTCATTCATAACCGTCACCGTCTTGCTTGCAATAACAACTCCGGTTACCTGCAGCGTCTATTTTTCCCTCCAATTCTTACTACAACTGTGAACACCCTCGCACAGGTACGGCGAGAGGGAGAAGGGGCGCGTAACCCGAGTACCAACCGCTGCGCACAACTCGCCAGCGGTACTCACGCACCCACGCGCGGCCGGCCCGACCCCGGCCCGAAGACGGGCCCCGCCGGCGCCCCCCGCCGCCCACCCTGGGGACGGCGGCAGGGCGCGGGGATATGCCCGGGCACGCCCCGCCGAGGGGCCCGACGGCTCGCCACCAGCTCGCCACCAGGTCGCCACCGGCCCGCCACCGGCTGCCCCCGTCCCACCGCCCCCGCACCGGCCCCCACGGCCGCGGCACCCCCGGCCCCGGCGCCACGGGCCCGGACACGGCGCCGGGGGCGGCCGCAACCGCGCGCTGCGCCGCTCCCGGCGCCGCCACCCGCCGGCGGCCCCCGCCCGACGGTGGCACCGGCACCAGCGAAACGCCGGGAGCCGCTGCCGCGGGCGGGCGAGCGGCTGCGTGGGCTCCGCCACTCACCTGCGTCCCGGCGCGCGTGGGGCAGGGCTCCGCGGGCAGGCTGCGGGGCTCCGCGGGCAGGACGCGCGGCGTGCCGCGGGCAGAGCGCCGCGGGCAGGACGCGCCGCGGGCAGGACGCGCGTGGCTCCCGGACAGGGCGCGCGTGGCTCCCGGGCAGGGCGCGCGGCGCCGCGTGGAGCGAGGCGCGCCGCGGGCAGCGCGCGGGATCCGCACCCGGGCGGCCCCGCCCCGCCGCCTCCCATTGGCCGCGCGGGCCGCCTGGGCGGGGCTATGCAAATCGCAGGTCCCGCGAATCCGGGCGGCCTCGCGTGCGGGGTCCCTGCCTCCCCCCCTCCGGCTCCGCACCCCGCGGCTCAGGCGACCTCTCTCCTGCGGGTGCTTTTGCTGAGTCTCAGAGCTGCCCCCAGCAGGGTGTAAGGAGACCTCAGGCTGGGACAGCCCGACGGGGTTGCGTGAGATCCCACGCAGCAGCCACCTTCCCCGCTGCGTCGTCCCCAGGCCCTCTGATTTCCCACAGCTCCGTCCTTCAGCCAGCTGGAAGATGGAATCTCCACAGGGAAAAAGCTCAGCTGGACTCGTTCTGCGGAGGGATGGGGCTGGCTTCCCTGCTCACACGGGCAGTTTGCCTCTCGCAGGTCCGTGTCTGTGCAGCCGGCCCGCACCGTGCGGCTGCTGCTGCTCCTGCATCGGTCAGGCAGCAGCGGAGTGCGAGCGGGTGCTCGGCTGCAGGGCTTACACACAGCCAGGGCGGGCAAGGACGTTACCATCAGCTCCCGCACTTTGGAGAGCTGATAAGAGAGTCGTTTAACTGGGAAAAATTAAGTCAGCAGAGGTCATATGTAGAATTATTTTCTGCTCCGAAGCTGACTGAATCGAGATGGAAGCCTTGCAGGCAGAGCATCCAGCACACCGCACTGTGCCGACGGGGTGGGTTATCCGAACAAACCGCCCCACCTAGTCAGAGCTTCCCCGAGCCGCGGGGTTCGTGGTGGTCCTGCTGGCAGCCAATGCACAGCTGCTGGGGCGCTGGGAAGGCGCGTTTCAGTGGTCAGCATGGGCCCTCCAGAGCTGGGGCTGAGACTGAAACCTCCCTGTCTCCCAGCTCCTTTCAGTGAGATTATGCTGTCCCCTTTGTGGCCTTATGTGAGCCAGAGCAGAGTGCTAAGAGATCTGGAAATGTTATTACCCTGTTTTACTTTTCCCCCATTCAGATCACCGACTTGACCCATCTCACCTTACAGCCGCAGGCACGAGCAGCAGCGCTGCCCCACGCGTGTCTGCAACTGCTTAACAGCCACCTGGGGAGGTGCAGCACTGGCCTTTGGGTGGCAGCACAGACTTAGGCTGGCTGTAGTGGCTCATGAAACTGCACACAGGAGTGACTGGCTGCGTGATGTTGGCCAGACACCTGATATTCCAGATGAAGGGATCTGTTGGGTAGGTAAAGTGCTGTACATCCAACAGATTTGGATGTATTTCACAGCCTAAGGCCTTTCAGATGTTAGCTTCAGCCTACAGAAACATGTCCTGAGACATTTAATGGTGTGACTCTAATTACCTGATATGTTCGGGGTCACGTTCTCTTCATTGAGTTATAATTATGAAACATAATTGGCAGCATTACTGTATTACAATAAAAATTAGCATAACCATGAATCCCGAAGAAGGGAATCTGTTTAACAAGCTTTTCTTATACACTGGAATGTTTACAACAGTAGAGGGCCCCAACTCCAGGCACGAATATATCGTGGGGGCAATTGCAGACCATAAACACCCCACCTGCATGCAGACACACACAAACACACAATCCCCCAGCTGAAACAGCTTAATCATGCACTTGGCACAAGATGTGGTGAAGAAATCACAGCCATTTGGACACCTTACACCTTTCCCTCCACTTCAGATCAGCACTCTGCCCAACCCTGCCTAAGACTTCACAAATCATATTTTAACCACATGGGGAGGTCATGAAATGCGATGGGAGTGGTGCAGAATTCCCCTCTTTGCACATGCTGTGATGCACCTGGCATCCAGCTGAAACCTGGAGGAGGTGCTCCAAGGGAAATGCCCAGCACAGTGTTCAGGTGAAGTCTCATCCCTGCCAGGCCGACATTTCTCCAGTTTTAGTTCTTGTTTCGTGGGCAAGGCCACCTTTTCAGAAGCACCTTTGGTTGCTTACCTTGTGAGAGAAGCTGCTTTGGGCTGAGATCTACTGACTTTTCTCTATGAAAAATCTTGTGATTGCATAAGATATAGCTGAGCAGTAGAGTTTTCAGGTGATTTGTGACTTATATGTTCTTTGATTCAATGCCTTTTCCATTTACAGTGCTCAAAATAATAGAGCACGTATTCAAAGGAACTTACTCTCTTACCTGGTTGTATGGTGTTTCCTGCATCTATCCATCTAGCTCAGTGAGAATGGTTTCTTTTCTCCAAGGCCATTACATGAACTAGGTTTTTCATGTGATCACCCCATGCATGCTATGACTTCTCTGTACACGTCAGTTATGATTTGTTGCTGGCATTTTTTAAAGGTGCTTAGAAGGCATTTGGCTTCTATAAGATACGGTATTTTGGTTCTCTGGGGCTTGAGTCGTAAAACTAGGCAAGACTTTTTCAAGACACGACTGTGCTTCCCAGTGCTCACAACATGTTCCTAAACCTGGGACACTGAGCTGCAAGTCTAACCGTGAGCTGGACGCTACCTGTGATGTACAAGCCAGAACACAGGTTTCGAGATTCCACCTGAATCCAGGTTCCTCCAAAAGAGACCTATGCCTCCAAACCCACCCAGACTGCCCTGTCCGCATGGGTTGACAATGACAGCTTGACAACACTTTAACAACTTCATACCACTCTCAACGCCAGTGTAAGCATCCAGCAACCAGGCTTTCTCCTCTTCACACCCATGGGATTCAACCTCATGGGGTGCACACTGAACCCACCTTACCCATGTGGACAGGTTAGGGTTAGGGTTAGAGGCAGAGGCAGCCATGCTCACTTTCTGCACACAGCCTGAGGGAAAGGGGTCGATGGCACTATCTGCTTTTACACAAGCACCCATTGACTAAGTGACTTTCCTGGGAAGCGGAAGAGGTAAAGTCAGTTCCCCTCCCAGCATGAGAGGTCACAAAATCCCCTGGGAGCAAGTCTGGCTGGCCAGGAGTCAGCTGGCTGACAGCCTGCCTCTGGCAGTGACCACAAGCGTAAGGACAAAGCTAACATGATACCTCTCCAAAATAGCCTCCCAGTGAACTGCGGTTCAGGGACAAGAGGTGTATTTGCACTAAACAGTGCAGATAGCTTATTTTCCTTGTGAATTTGTCCAGCACATAAGAGCCATGCAAGTTTTTTATCCCCAGCCTACCCAGGAACAGAATCCAAACTCAGCTGGTGGCAGACAGTCAGCTCTCCTTTTGAGCCTCTTAGGTATGGGCCAGTAAAAAGTAATATTGCATCTCATTTGCCAAAGCTTAAAGTTTTTTCTGTACCCATACTACCGGTCACAAATCTTTCCTGGGCATTAAAATGTCTTTCCAGGGCGTTAAAATGTTCAGAATCTGTTCATCTTTACATTTGGAAAACGAACAAGCAAGCAAACAAAACAAAAACAAAGCAAAACAAAAAGAGATAACAGCCTCCAAAAAACTAGTGTCATTTCTGTGCCTGAAAATCGTTTGTTTGTTTTTCCCCAGCTATCTTAGACTAACAAAACAGCCTATCTCTTTCTGTAAGCCCTGCCTTTTGTAACCCTCTTATATGACAGCTTTCCGTCCCGTCTCGTGAGGCTGGCTCAGGGTATTTCCACGCGCGCTGGGAGCTGAGGATGCATGTTCACAGGCAGGCACGGGCAGGAAAGAGGAGATTGCCCGCAAGCACTTCGGGGAGGGTCAGACCAGCTTTTGTTTCAGCGTTTCTCCAGAGGGCCCCGCGAGTTGGGTTTTCTTGCTGCCGAGGGAACGAAGAGCTCAGAAAGCTGCCGCGCGTTTGCTGAGCAGCCCGCCGCAAAGCTTGCGGGCTCGCGGCACCGGGCTGGGCTTGCCAGCAGAGGGCGGTCAGTGCTTTCGGACAGACACCCGGCCCGGGCTGTTCGCCTCTGCTGCTCGGAGCAAGTTGAGAGTAAATTATGCTCTCCTTTCCAAGTTTAGTTGGTGAAGGTCACGCAACCACAGGCACAGATTTAATTTCACTTTGCCTTAAGTTTTCCATTCCTTTCTTTTTACTCTCTGACCCAGTTTTGCTCGCTATCTCCAGTTTTTCCTTACCACTCCTCTGCTACGTTTCTTCCCAGCCATAAAATACAGGGCTTTCTGAGCAGCCGAGACCTCCTCCCCGTGACTCCACTGGCCAGGATTTCACCCCTTTCGGTCCACACAGCTTGCCCATGCCATAGCCAGCATGACAGGCTGCTCTGGACCTCCCTGTTTCATACAATTACATGCAAAACCCTGCAGTTTTAACTGTAAAATAGAAGCCGGTAGTACTCCTGACAGAAGAGGTGGTGTGTTTGAACTCAGTATTGTGCAACCAAGTGGATCTTGCTTTCAGGCTCTACTTTCAACAGCGAGACCCAAATGAGTTGTCCTCTGCCTCATCCCACTGTTTCCTCTCCATCTCATTGCTAAATGCCCTGTTTCTCCCAGCAGGTTTGCACCCTTCAGACAGCTAAAAATGACTCAAACACCTGTACTTAAAGTCAGCCTGAGGCGAGAAGGGGGACTCAAACCCCTCTGTCTCTACTTGGTTTCACTCATAAGGCAGCACCGTGGAGCCCTGGGGCATGGTCTTCATCTCACAGATGGAAGACACAGGTTGGACTTTTCCAAAACATTACATGTGGTGTGAAGACTGTCACATCTTCTGGAGAGGGGGCTGGGGAGGCTTTGGAGGTTTGGGTGACCCAGGGATGCTGCAGATCTCTCCCCCTACTCCTTTATAACTCACAGCTCTCCAAGTGGCCCAAGAGAAAAGAGACTGGGATCCCTCTGGGGAACTCGGCACTGCCCCTGCAGCCATCCTGCCATTGCTTCCCTCTCCTCAGCATCCATTAGCTTCCCGTGTTGCTTTCTTTTACAGCACTGAGATGTTTTGCTCCCTTCCTGCTGCATCTCTCACTTACCTTGAGTAACTCACTCAAAGTAATTCAGTGGCTTCCAGGCTTCATTTATTTGCTTCCTTCCTCATGCTTCATTTCAATGCTTCTTCTCCCCAGCAAGGTCACAAGGCAGCAGTCACACGGTCACTGAGGCACTGGCCTTGACATTCAGGTTTTGATTTCCAGACAAGGTTTTAACCCATGTCACGGTGATGGCACAGAACCATGCAAGGCAGTTGCCACCTTGCACTTCACCGGTTTATTACTGGCCTGTGGCTCCTGCTCCTGCACCTCTTTGGCAAACTCTTTCTAATTAGCACATCGAACTTGCTGGGCTAGTGTGACAATTAATTACCACACACTGTAGTTTTTATGCAGCCTCTCATTTTCTGGGGTGTATTTTCAAAATCCATTTCATACCAGCCACACAATTTACATGGCAGCTTGCCCTGCTGTGACACTTACATCGGAGTCAGAAATCGTTGGATGTTTGAAGTGGGGCCCTGCCCTGGAAATGTCATCTTTGCCTTCTGCCCCTTCTCCCAGTGGATCCATTTCTAATTTGTTCAGGTTTGGGAGCAAGGGGGTCATTTTGGGCTCTGCCTTAGTGCAGGTCACTGCAAAATCATTGTAAGTCCTCTATCATATGAATTACTCTTACCTTGCAGTCACGTTCTGAGCAGCGTAACTTTGCACAGTTTTTCAGTTTGATCCAATTCCAGTGACAACAGTGGAGGTAGGATCAGACCTCTCTGGAACAATGGGAAGGTCTGGATTGTCTTCATGGGCTGAATATACCTGTCCCAGAGCAACACACAAGAGCCGATTTCTTGCCTAGAGGTGGTAAGATGAAAATGAACGCTCTCAGAGGTGAAAGCACTACTCCTGTATGACCCTATTGCCCATGTGAATCTTGCTGGAATTATGTGCTTGCCTTTGGCTCTTTCCAGTGCTCTTCAGGTGGTCTTTCTTAAAAGAAAGAAGTTAGGAGTACCCAGTGAAGTATTGTACTTTTTTCATATTATTACAGCCTACAACAAAACTGAATCTACAGCTGCATAAGAGAAACAATCACAAGTATATGGGCAGTGCAGCAGCACTGTTTTGGGTGGAATTACTCTTATTTTCATCAGTTGTCTGCCACTCTCCCAACACAGCAGCATGCTCTGCACCTCCCTGCACTGCCCAGGCTGGAAAAGCCAAGAGGCAGTCAGTCGTCCTCAGACTTCTCAGCCTCCTCCTGTGCCTCTGCTGCCTTTGTCTGGGGCAACACCACCCTGCAGAGCATGGTCAGAGCTGCAGGGAGGCCTGGAGATCTTTGGCAGCAGGGAAGAGAACAAAAAGATACTCTAATTTGAGAGAAAAAGGACAAGAGATGATTTTAGCTTTTTTCACATTCCCAATGGAGAAATGAAGAGCTCTAAAAAGTAGAGATGGCACATCAGCAAGTCACAGCTCCAGCTAGCTGGGTCATGGAGCAGCCACAGCGATTAGGAGCGTTAAACATTCAGTTTTCATACCTGTGCTGCAATTAAGTCTGGAGTTCAGATTCTGAGTCCTCTATTAGAAGCTGGCGTTTACTTAGGGACCACAGCAAATAAGGGCTCATTCCAGCTACTACTGTAAAAGTGCTTGTGCACAGAAACCACGTCTGCAGTTGTATTCCCTGAGCATCTCTGGTGGGTCATTGCCAGGATACTCTCAACTATCCAGAATCCTAACTGCCCCACCAGAGGAAAATGCCTAAATAAACAAACAAACAAATGCACTGAATGATCAAAATGAATGAGTGAGCAAGCCCCAAGAAAGAAATTTAACCTGGCGAAACAAGAAGCACAAAATATTCCTTCAATAGGGGATAACTTCTCACATTGTCTTTCTTTCTTACTTTCTTTATTTCTTTGGTTTTGCTTATTTGTTTTTGCTGGGGGTGTGTGGGAGGGCTGTGTATTTTACGTGGATGCCTGACGCAGCCTGCCTGTAATGGAGGAATGCCGTGGAGACTGACTCCCTGCTTGCGTACAGAAACAGGGCTTCAGATGGGGATGGGGAGCACTGACGTGGAGACAAAGACCTGGCAGACACTGGCAACGCTTCCTTGGGGCCCCACCTGCAATTAGCAGAGCAATTCAAGGGCTAGAAAAGCTTTCACAGCATTTAATAAGAGAACACTTAAGGAAAACAATGTGTAAATGATGCACTTGCTGTCTACAAGCAACCACCCAGCCCAAGCCCAAGAGCCACCTTTCTGTGCAAAAGAATTTTGAGCTATTTTATTTGAAACACTGTCAATGAGCAGGCCTCTAGGAGGTGAATTACTGATGGTAAAAAATCTATCTGAGAAGAAACAGTAAATAAAAAAGAAAGGAAAAATGCTGAACAAAAACACATTGAAAACCAGAAACTGGAAATCTTCTGGCTGGCATTTTAAGGCTGTCTTGGAGTCTGGATATGCAACTCCTCATTTTCATGGGAGTGGGACATTCACTACCCTCCTGCAGCTTGGCAAATCTCAAAATTATCACCTTCCTTATTCTGTTCAGAGAAATCCCTAAATATGTCAATAGACTTAGTACAGATGAAAATGAGAGAAAATAAGAGGAGAAAAAATGACAGAAAAGAAAAGAAACCATGTGTTGATTTAAAAGCCCAGAAATAAAGGCCTTCAGCAGCTCTCCAGCTCAGGGCTTTCTTGCAGCCATCCTCCTCGTGCCTTTCCAGCCCTGCCTTTTGCAGGCTCCCCTCCTTAGGATATTGGCCTACCTCTGTGCTGAGCACTTCAGGTCTGCAGCACAAAGACAACAAGCAACAACTATCCCCTGCCCAAACACTCCAATTCTGAGGAACAGAAGGTATGTCTATGCTGGATGTCAGCCACCTCCAAATATCCCATACTCTCTGTTTCCCAGAATCACAGAATCATCTAGGTTGGAAGAGACCTCCAAGATCACCGAGTCCAACCTCTGACCTAACGCTAACGAGTCCTCCACTAAACCACATCACTAAGGGCTACATTACACAGTTAGCTCCCTTGCACGCAGCCTGCACTCATTTCACAGCCTGTATAGCACTGCATAGCAGGTCAAACCTTTGTTAATTCGTGCATTTGCAGCAGCTGAAAATCTGGACTTCATGTGATAAGAAGCCATGTGGCACATGAATTGGCCTCAGTGTTACGAGGCTTTAAGTGTAGCCTTGCAATATAAGGCACTGGCACTATGGTGCAGCAGACTCCTCCATCCAGAAAACTTACTTTAAGGAGCTTGTACTGTTGACCATGGCTGATGCTTGTTCACGGTCCCAAAAGGTATGAAAATCACTATATTAGATCCCTTTTCATTGGACCTGAGAAGAAAAACAGGTGCTCTAAAGCTGTCTTGGTAAAGTTTTTCCAAGGCATTCCCAGTCCCCACTGTCAATGTCCATCAGAAATCATGCTGTCCTTTCACAGCTCTGTTCCTGAGGTACTGAGATTTTCCTAAAAGCTTCCATCCGTTCCCTTAGTACCTTCAGGGCAGTACGATTCTCAAGGATTGCTTTGGTTATCTACCAAAGCATATATGTTAGAATGAGTTTCATCTAGGAGGACACCCACCATTCTGCTTATCGTGAACATCACAGGGATCTAGCTGTACCAGGGCATTTGGAAAAAGGCATGAGGTCAGAAGACTCTCTGGAAATCTTTAAAAGAAGTAATATGGGAAATTTTCTTTCATCTTCAAACACTTCTTGTGTTTTCTCTCAGCCTTTTCAAAGGTAAATGCATGTTTGTTTTGGTTTATAATAAAATGAATTTTAGCTTGTATGTTGATTTTACTCTGTTTTCATGTTGAAGAAGAAAAGCAAATATATCCAGTGTCCATCCTTTTGACTGCAGGATGCAAAAAGAAATTCGTTTCATTTGAAGTATTTGATTTTGACAAAGCTATGTGGAAATGGACATCTTGTGACTTCCGTGCTTCCTGGGATATCAAATTCCCAGTGTCCATGATCAGTTCTTTTGAAAAAGACCTATTTCTCCAGATGTGTGAGAAACTATGAGGCGTGCTAAAATGAACGCTGTCCCAGGAGTAGTGGGAGACTTGGCAGCAACCATCAAATACACCAGTTGAGAGCAGTACGGTGCTTTGTCTTGGAGCATAAGAAGTTTCCTCAAGCTTTATCAGTTTGCTGAGCAGTTGTGTTTTACGGGCACTACCACAGGGGACTGAAGTAGAGGTCATCAGTGGGCTATATGTGCTCCACATTACAACACTGCAGTGCAAAGTACAGATAGGAACAGGAAGTTACTGCCCCAACAGCACCTAAGAAAATCTACTGCTGGTTGCAATACCCCTAGCTATGGTTTAGGATCCCACCCTGCCCTTAGACAGCAGTGAATCAGTCCCCAAGCGATGGCAGTTTCTGTGCTTGTTTGTTTGTTTGGTGGTGGTGGTAGTGTTTTTTTTTGTTTTAAGGTGGAAGGTACTCCTCTGGTCATGCCAGCTCAGGTCAGAATTGCTGGAGGATGATCCCCAGATAAACAGGGGCTGTGAGAAAGACAGTGCCTTCTAATTTCAGAGGGGAAAATGGTAATCAACAGATGAATGGAACAATTGGCTGGATGCTTTGCTGTCTTTTGCAGAAGGAAATAACTCTGCAAGGTTGGCTGGCAGCTGGTTAACATTTTCCAGCTGTCTTCTTCCACGAGCCTGAGTTGTACAGTGAGGAAAAGAAACCGGGAAGGATGATCCTGCCCATGACGAAGGTTTGTCAGCCAGAAGAAGTCTGGTCCTTCACTGGCCACTTGAGGAAATACACCCACAGTTTTTCATTCTTCATTTTCAACATTTTAAGGAAAGTCTGATGGTAACCAGAGTCTTGAGTATTTAGCAGGAAAAAGGCTTTCATTCACTTGCAGAGTGAAAACAGTTCTGCATAATCCTTAATGTTTTTATGGCATCCATTTTTGGCCACCTGTTCTTTCAGCGCGATTAAAAGTAAAAACAGAACAGATAGATTTTTTTTTTGGCACATATCCTTCCCTGCAGCATTTAGAGGACATTACAGTGTATTTCAGGAGCTTTCTTTTGGCAGGAATGGTAGAAAGTTATGGACAATCTTTCTCGAAGTCCCAGTATGCTGCAAGAGAGCAAACAAACATATTATTGTTATATACTTCTAATAATTACGTATTTGAGAAAAGGAGGAATTACGTACTTAAAAGTCATTGTTTGCTGCTCCCTTGTTAGAAAAGGATATTTGGATATTGCATTGTTTGTTCTTTACGGACTCACCATCTTAACAAGTGCGAGCTGCTAAGCTAGCTAGGCTGAGCTGGTTTCACCCCCAGACAGAGCCCTGATGGCAGAGCTGCTGAAAGAGTTTCAAGCTAGCCCTGAGCTGCAGCATGGGTAGCTGTGGGCTGCAGGCTGCCTCTGTTTCCTCTGTGCCCTGACTCGGTTTTACAGGGAAAATCCAGTAGACGATAAAAGCTATGAACTCCCCCCACGCTTTGATCCAAGCCGGAGCACTTCTGTCACTACTTGACCTTCCCCATGTGGCTCCTGCAGCTTGTCGGGCCGGGCTTCTTTGTTCACTGCTTCTGCTGTTGTGAACACGGGGGGCATGGCCAAGTGCCTCCTCCTTGCTCAGAGCTTCCCTCTTTCACTGATGACACAAGGAGACTCCCTGCTTTCTTAGCCCTGATCAACGACTATTCTGTGTTGTCAGTCATATGCATAGCACCCAGAAGCAGAGGTATTCTTCCAAACGCAGTCTCTGCTTTGGATCTCTCAGTTCAAATTTCAGTGGCAGAAGAAAAATATCAGAGCACAGGGAGTCTGAGCCAGGCTCAGGAACTGTCTGGGAGGGACGGCATAAAGCCTTTGGCGTGAAAACCCGACCGACACTGGGGTGAGGCTGAGAGCAATGGCAGAGAAAGGAGGACAAAGTGACTTCAACATAGCAAAAAGGACCGTATGCAGATGTAAAGCTTTGCAGGTAAAGAAAAGGACCTGATTTAATAATGGAGGGAAAGATTCCAGAAAGGGAATTAGCTAAGAATGTAAGAACAAGCCTCCCGGGCCGCACCAAAGGACCCTCTAGCCCAGTACCCTGATTCTGATAATAGCCAGATGCAGGGATGGGGGAAGGGAATTAAAAAAAAGCACATTTCCTTATGAGACCTTGACAGAGTTCTCTTCCTTGAACTCTCTAGTTTGCTCCCAAACCCATGCATGAATGTGGCATCCACAGAAGCTTTTGACATGGGGTTTCACAGCTCATCTACCTGTTGTGTAAGGGAGCACGTCCTTTTATTTGCTCAGAACTGGAAATCCGTAACTTATTTGACAACTGCCAATCTTGCATTACAGGGGAAAGTGAGCAATCCATCCCTGGGCATCCTGACCAGTGAGGAACAGGGAAGAAGCGATTACTTCTTCAGGTACACTTCAGCCTAGCTCCATTTATTCTTCTCGATGTATGGCTGGTGCTGCTAGATTGCAGCTGCAAAAACAATATTGCTTTTTATATATATCTTCCAGTCTGCTCACAGTAAGAAGAGCTTAAGCTTTCTGCAAGGAAAGATTTCACATGTTGCCATTGAGTTCATCTGATTCCATCTGTGCAGATGTGTTTAACTCCTCTGACTTCAGTAACATGCAGTCCATTTGTAGTTGAACAGCAGTCAACCCTAAATGTGTCTATACATCAGGTGCCAAAGCTGGCTGTCCAGAACAAATAAATAAGCAGGAACTCAGCACTGGCAGTAGCAACCTACTGCCAAAAGTGCATTTGTAGGCATTAATGCAAATTAACTGTTCTTAACTACCTGGCAATAGCTATGACTGATAAACAACTAAATAACATGTCAGCCTCTGCCAAATGAATATTGCAAAGAACTGTTTCAGAAGGCCAGTCATAGCATGAAGTCAGCTCAAGTCAGTCTGATCTTTTAATGTATCAATGTCTTTGGGCAACCTTTTGCTTTCACTTGCACACACAACATCATTCTATATCAATTGATTATATTCTTTGAATTGATTCTTCAAACTTACTTTCAGATCCACGACAGAGCTTTCTCTGTGCAAGTGACTTTGTGGTGTTCAGGGTCTGCAGGCACTACTTATTACTGTTTTCCACTAAAATTTAAGTCCTGACCTTGCATATTAATGTTGACCAATGGAAGCTAAGAAAAGCAGGTTAATCTCCATCAATCACTAAAACATCGCTGTCAGAAAAGGCAAGCTCTTTTGTCAAATAAAAAGTGTCATTAGCTGTACCTAATATGACTTATTTCTAAGGATAAATTCAAAACTGTTTATAAAAATGTCAGAGAACAGGTCCTGGCCCACGCTTAGGGAGCTGGATGACACAGCAGTTTAATTCTTTGAGTGTCCCACAACTGTGTGTGCGCTCAGCTCTGAAGGTGTGTTGCTGCTGCTTTCCCTGTAGCACAAGCATCGTGGTATTAATGCGCATACACAAGACAGTAGCTATCCATCTGTCAGTGTTAGGGAACCGTTACATCCAACAAAAAGCAGATCCTGCTTCTGACTTCCTTAAATATTCAGTTATTTTCACATACACTAAAAGGAAGCCTTAGCTTTCCATTTTATCACATACACAGAACCACCAGAGTAAATGAATGTAAGAGCAGAATGTCTTTTAAGAAGAACTGCACACTGCCAGCTCCTCTGAAAGCCACTGGCAGCAGCAAGCTTTCAGTAAGTAACATTTTTTGTTGAAAAAGTATTGTTTTATTGAAGTGAAAATACTGCTGGGAATCGTACTGATTTAGGAGTTTTTATCAGCTTTCTGAGATGCTCTCTTCCAGTGAGGGATTGGCCCAAATTAAGATGATAGCTTTTTTTCTTTTCTGTTTAAAAGAGGTATTTAATGTCACAAAACACATTGGAGAGATTTTAGTCTCAAATCTGGAATGGACTCCTGGGTTCCTGGAAGGTGGCCATGCTGTCACTCCAAAGCTTGGCATCAAAACCTGAAAGTTTCCTTTTCGCATCACACGCAGAATGAATTTACATTTATGTATATTGGAATAACGCAGTGAAGATTCATCTTTCTCTGTTATAAAATACCTACTTGGGTTCTCTTTGTTTTGCCTCTCAGAGCATTATATCTTGGCTGGTAGCATGTCTATAGTGCCCTTCCTCAAAAGCCCCAGCACCCAGATGAGGGGTTCCATGCAAATGTGTATCTCTGTAAAATCATTCCAGAAAAATCAGATTTTATCTAATTTGCGTGTCTTTTCTTTCTCATTTAAAAAGGCACATCCCAGCACGATCATGCCATTTATGCTGATCTAGGGTACTGGCACACAGACAAAGTACTGCAAGAAGCAGGGGTACATACAGCTCGACAATTCTTGCGAAGGCATGAAGGGATGGAAGACTCGCCAGTTGGGTGGCATGGGTCAAGCTGCTTCAATACAGAAGAATACGAGTCCACACAAATAAACAGAAAGCCACCTACAAGCTTTGTTTTTACAGAGCAGCTTTGAGTCATTCTAACTCAGGTATCAGTGCTGGTGCTGCCATTCACCGACTGCTCATGGCAGAGATCGCTTTGTTCACCATTTTTCTGAAGGCAGAGATGTTTTGATGAGCTATCTTTAAAATACAACATTTAAGTCAAGAAACACCAAAGCAAGGGCCCTACAAAGTCCACGTTTCCCAAAGAAAAGGAAAATGCGCATACGGCATCAAAGCTGAGTACAAGAACTAGTTATAGAGGTAAGCAATTTCAGGGGCTCAGGGAAGGGTCTCTGGTTGTAACTTGCATGGATCGCAGATTCCAGTGACGCCCTCCGGTAAGCTCATTCAGCTCCCACTGAGCAAGAGTATTCATTCTCCAACAGTGAAAAATTAGACAACATACAGAAAAAAAAAGGTAAAACAGCAGCAAAACTGAGATTTGCAAACGAGTCTCCTGACTCCAGCTCATTCCCATATATACCGTGCAATTGCCTTGCAGGAGGACAACCAAAACTAATGTGCGGTAGCACTGGATATAGCACTTCATTTAAAGGTCAGCAGGAGTGCAAGAATTAAGCCTTTTTTTTTTTTCTGCTCTTCTTTGTGTTATGCTTCTTAAACAATTTTGCTGACTTTTTTGAACCCAGATGGGTTTGCAGTCTCGACAGCAGTTCTGCTCTCCTGTCCCACATCTGCTGCTGCTGGGACACACCGGCTGTGCTGAAGCTTCACTGCTTGGGAGCCACAGCTGAATAAAGGATTTATGAAAAGTGAGCTATGGTCATGCTGCTCCGAGATGTCACCCTCAGGAAGGGGGCCACCGGCACACCAGATGGGTGGTGTAAATCAGCAGCTTTTAGAAGCCACAGCGAGGGACAAACCTTGCTTCATTCAGGACTTAGAGCACAACTGGAGAAAGATTTCCAGAAAAGAGATAAAGATCTTCAAAATGTCTGCAGTCACAACAAGACCTCCTTTCCAAGTTGGATACCATGTGCATGAGAGAAAGCCTGTGGTTATCTTCCATCCATCTGCATGCTTATAGCCTTTATTTATGGCCATGTTATTGTTTGGTGGCCTTTTGTCTTTTTTTGGCAGTGACAATGACTTTTCTGCTGCAATATAAACCAGGAGCTGTGTCCATGAGAGAATTCCAGGTCATTTTCACAGCACAGTGGTCACAAACACTGGGCAGACTGCCTGCCAGGATGTCTCTGCTGGCCCACGGAGGGGCAGGCAGCTCCAGCGCTGCCACGCATGCTGACATCCATGTCTTCAAACACAGAAAGCTGTTCCAAGGATGGGCCTCGGCCATAACTTCTCTCAGTGTAGGAAGCTGGTAGAGCACGACTCTCCTCTGAAGGGTGGTGGAGAGTGCTGAAGGGAGACATTTGCACCAGTATCTGGTGTACTCACAGCTTAAAATATCTCTTGGTCCAGGCTGTCGGAGTTCCCAGAAAAGCTGCATAGGAATCAAGGCAATTTAACTATTTAATTTGTTTCTTCCTAGTCTCACTTCTGTTTGAAAGACAGAAGCAAACCCGATGATCCTCTTTCCCTTCTGCCTCCAGCCTCTCCTCTTGCTAGCTTAAATTCAGTCATTTTTGACACACCTCCCTTTTTTGCT
Source organism: Anser cygnoides (assembly GCF_040182565.1). Classification (NCBI taxonomy): domain Eukaryota; kingdom Metazoa; phylum Chordata; class Aves; order Anseriformes; family Anatidae; genus Anser; species Anser cygnoides. Next base: position 21,440,217 of record NC_089885.1, on the reverse strand, counting down.
CACTTAACCACAAACTTCAGCTTTTCAAAGTTCTCTGTTGTCCCCAGAGGATGAAGTCCATCCATGCACAGCCGTGACCTCAAAGACTCCCTAGAGCACAAGGATTTCGACAAACCCAGTAAAGCAGAGGCCAGTGGCCAGTGCGGAAAGACATACGTGTTTCTAGCTCGGTCCCCATTTTCCTGCCTGAATCACCATGCCAGGGCTGGGGTGGGACCCACATCAGAAGACTCACAGGGAACAGGAACGTAAAGGAAGGAGAGCGCCAGCACTGTCGAGCTCCACGGGGATCAGTGCGGGGTCCAAAGGAGGGAGCACTGCGACCCGGCGGGAAGGGCGCCGTGGGACTTGTAGTCTGGTGCTGGCACGGCTCTGCTGCACGCTGCGGCTCAGTGCTGCAGGCAGGCACGGGTCTGCCTGTGCCGCAGCACTGTGCTTGGCATGGGGAGCAGGTGCAGGGGACATCGGCCTAGGACCCTCACGCCCAGCTCTGAGGGTTTGTTGCTGGCCGCACGGAGGGAGGCATCCTTCCCTCGCCAGCTTGCATGATTCTGGGCCCTGCCGGCATAAGAGAAAACAATGGATGAATCCATCATGTCATTCATTACAGGCGTTTTTGCCCTTGACTCTGTTGATCTTTTCAAGGCAAATATCAAATAAAACCATTTGGGCCTTTCAGCTGTGGTGAAAACAAACTGCCACAGATTTATGACTTCAGTTCTTAATTGAAGCACTCTTTTGTTACTGCTCACTCACATGCAACATTCCTGGCTCCGAGGTGGACTTAGAGGAAAGTAATAAATACAGCCTTGCTCTCCTGAAGGGGAAATCTCCCTTCTGGCTATATAAAAATATATATATAAATATATATACATATATATATATTTCTGCTAGAAGGAAAAAGGATAACAGAGGCCATGCTGTTCACGACTGCAACTAAGAGTCAGCAGGGTGTTTTTAGTCCTTTGATCCTGACTCAGCTGCAGCTCAAGGTTTTCCAGCTTGGTTTGACCTCTGCTACCAAGTGAGTCATGACAGGGAGTCACTGTATGACATCTGTTCAAATGAAGGATCTACCCCTTTGCACAACAGATGCCCTCTGCATAAAAATTGCTGGCAAGAAAAGGCAGTCTGGTAGGGACTCTTGTCCAGCGTGAAACATTTCTGGTCTCACTAGACTGCATTCAATTTTAGGAGAAGCACAATTATGAGGTAGTTCAGAAGACACTTGTGGAGCAGCTGTTCATGCCACATTTACTCTGGGTTTTAGCTTTGCACATTTCCTACATGCATTACAAGAAGAAAAACAAAGAAAGCCTACGGCCAAACTGCCTTGTCCTGTCACCCTGAAGAGCAGCTCATAGGAGCTTGAGTAACAAGCACAGCAGAGAAAGAAAGAAGTGCAAGCACCTTTTTCTTGTCAGCTGCTGAAGAACAAGATCTGAGGCAGACTCAGAATAAATGCCCCAAAGAAATGGATAAGAAAGTAATAGATTCTGAGGGAACAATTCTGACCGCCAAATAATTTGTTGCTGTAGAAGTACTCCAAAGTGCTCATACTTGGGACTGTGTTTTATTACTTGGATATTTCTGTGGTTGAATCTCCTCCATTTTGTGATTCTAGGCACAGTTTCTCTCCAAGTGGAAACCTCTCAGCATCCCTGAGAACTCCAGCTATTTTCTACACACAGAAATAGCATTGGAGCAGCTAGCTAGCTGGATGAAAAATAAGAAAACGATTTTTGGAGGATAATACATGTTGAAACTGATTTGATTTATATGGGTACAATATCATTTAAAAATGACCCTCTGTCAATTTTTCACAAAACTCCATACCATATATTTCCAGAAATGTTCGTGAATCCAAATTGTAATGAGGTGTTTTGTCTTAAAAACAAAATAAAACAAATGACAGCAAAAACCATATAATTACTCCTATGTTTAGAGTAATAAACTTTCTCATTGTGAATTAGTAAAATAATAAATGAGGTAACGAATTTTGAAAAAAATGTATTTTCAAAGAAAATTTGGCAAAATAGCAAAATGCTTTACACAATACTGCAAACTCTTTTAAGGTAAACAATGTCTAAAATACTTGCATAAAAAATTATTTTTATGATTTTTCATTCAAAAAAAAAGCGTGGAAAAACAGAAACTGCTTCCTATGAGAAGTGTGTTACTGCCTCTTTTTATTGTGATATAACAACTGAAAATCAGCAGAAAAGATAGCAAAGAAGGAATTTCTCCTTGTCATCTATTTTCTCCTGCTATAGGATACCCAAAACATATTTTACTTGGCCAAGATTTTCTCTGTTGCCATGATAGTATCCTTTCAGGCTCCTGACTTCATACCTGTATTTCTTCACCTCTAAACAGATGCCCTTGCACAGCACTCCGAAATGCTCTTACCTGTATGCAGCACTATTGGGGTAGGAGTGCTTTGGTAGTTAATCACAGGATAGTGCAATTATCCTGGTTTACTGTCTGCAAAGGACAACATGCACATCTTGCGTTATGCGTTGGCTACATTTTGAAGTTCTGCTGCACAGGGAATGGAGGGGAAAAAAGTAAGAGGGAAAAGTGCTCGACATAAAACAATGTGTATGTGCAAGATCAAAATGATGTACACAGACATTCATGGAAACACGGAGATGCTGATAGCATTTAGTGGTAGGTAATTATTTCAGGTCTATCCTAGCTAGTACCTCGCTAGTCAGGATTTCCATCACACTTACGATCTTATCCCAGGTTATTTGGTAGTTCATTTCCCTTTCACTATTTCATCTGGCTTCTGTTGACAGCAGTGAAGGTTGCATTCAGATGTATAAGATTATTTTTTCAGATTAAGAAACCCAGCAAAATAAAATTTATTTTCTAGAAGCCCCTAAGTGCTGGTATCTTTCATTCTTTCCATTCTGTCCTGCCTGTCATACCAGGGAGTATGTGCGGAAAGCAAAGTATGATTTACTAAAGGGAAAAGGAAACAAACCACTGTGTTTGTATAACTAGCAACTGATCTTCACCCCACTGTAGAGTTTTTCACTGCAATTCCCCAGCTGTCAGCATAATCTACAAGTAATTAATATCTTTCAAAGGCCACTTTAAATGGCACTCCCTCTAGCCCCCATCCTGCTACTGATTTTCTTGTAGGAAACACAACTTTGCTCAGAGGATGTACCTGGTCTGATAAAATGCTGCCTGCTTTCTGCAAAACCCAACCCTACGCTGATACCATTGCCCAGGCAGCATCCAACACCCTGTCCAGCCCACTCAAGAGTGAGGTGCTGCCAGTGCAGCCCGCTAATCATCTAGCAATGTGGCAAGAGCTGTGGCATTGTGCTATCCTCATGCAACAAACTGAAATGAAGCATTACCAGAACGGTCCCTCTGGGAGGGAAGCTGTCAGTCATGCAAAGGAAGGTCTGTTCCTTTCTTTTTATTCCTGCTCTTTAAGTGAGCAATAGCTGGTGATAGGAAGCATGTCCCCTTAAATACTTCTGCCAGCTTGTTCTGGTAATAACAACATCTGCGTAACAGCAGCAGTTATAGGAGGAAAGTTAAATTGATTTCCCACTGCATTTAGTCAATTAAAAAAAAAATCACTCCTGTTTATGATAATTCCTTTGAAGACAAATGTTGCTGTTTCCAGTTCCACCTATTTTTCTCTTCTATTTCCTCAGTAAATTTCCTGAAGACATGCATATTACTACGGCACTATCAGTTGTGTCTGTGTTTGTGTTCTAAACTCCTCTGTTTTCCTTCCATTATTTTCTCTGAAGGATAAAAAAAAAGGCAATTGTTTTGAAAATAAGAAACTGCATGTAATGAGTTTGATTTTCTAAATAAATCTACACATAAAGAATGGGCCAAATTTGTAGCTGTCTTAATGTCAGCAGAATCTCTATGAAGTGAAAGTGATGTTTCTCTTTGTAGGAGACTAAGCTAAATTTTTCTATGTCTTGTTATGCAGCAATAACCATGACAGATACAAAACAATTACCTAAGCATTTACTTTTTCTACTCTTTTTTTTTTTCCTTCCTCAAATTCCATCCAATACATAGATATTACTGGTAAGAGTCATACAAGAAAATATACCAAAGCATGAAGCATAACTGGCATCAAAATATGTTAAATGAACAAAACACGAGAGCTGAGATACTTGTGGTATGCATTTAATCAGAAGGCCTTTTTTGGTCATACCTAACCCTTTAAATAGGAAAGTCTGAGACTGATGATGCACAGTGTGCCTTCTACAGAAAAGCTTTAAATGATCCAAATGGCAGGTTTTGCAAAGGATGCTTTAAGTCGAGGTTGCTGACTGTGTATTCAGATCATTTACTTTCATAATTAGCTCATTTTTCTTCTATCCACCCTTTTGCTTGCATGTTTTAATCTACAGGTTGTACCCAAAATAAATTAAATTGACAAATAGAACTTGACCCAAGTATTCAGTTAGTGCAACATTTCCTTATTAAGGAACAAAAAGTGAAAATTTAGAACAAATTAGGCAGATAAGTATCAGAAAAGTTAAAGCTAATCAGATCTCAGGACACAACTGCCTGTTCAAGTGAGAGTCTGGCACAGAATGCAGTCTCAGTGGACTGAAATATCATACTTCTTTGCAAGTTTCTATCCTTTTTCTTCTCCTTTATAACAGTTAAGGATCATGATTGCTCTTGGAAATAATGAGACACTTTCTATTTTCCAGTTGAGAATACCACTGCTAGTACTTAATCAGGTATTTAGCTCAAAAGCTAAACTCAAGCTTCAGGGGAGCTCGTCTGTTGAAACCACAGCTGAGGGATCTGTGCACCATGTGTGACAACAGAGGGAAACTTACCAAGCACAAAGGGGATCTGCTAATACCATATATAACATGATAATAAGAAGATTTTAGAAAGCAGCCCAACCAAATGTAACAGAATATCCTAGCAGCGTACCCCTACTTCACAGGTAAGGACAATGACTCACAAAGTTTGAGTGAGTTTTAACCTTCTAAAGTATAAGAATCAAATGAATGTCACCTGCTTCAGTCATGTGCCTTCATCATATAGGTCAGAACAAAGGCTCTTATTATCCAGGGTAAAGCAATCTCTCTTGGCTAAGGTACTGAAGCATGCTTCTGTGCTTTTGTTGAAAAGCTGTTAAGAGGGGATGTGGAACTTAACTTGAATTCTAAGTAGACTGGGTTACTGTGTATCTTATTCAGTAACAGAGGTAATTGATAGATCCTTTGGTTTCCAAAAACCACCATCAGCTTCCTTAGAACACTATTCGGTTTTCAACTAATGTTCCTCCTAGCGCAGATGCCAAGCTAGCTTGAACCAAAGTTGACAGACTTGTAGAGGCAAGTAGTTGTAGCAGAACATTACAGCGTGAAATGAAACTGGTGTTTACTTCCCACTCACAGAGCCACTGCATAACGAGCAGCCTGAATCTACTCTTCAGGCTCCAAAAACCTGTACATAAAAAACTGATTTCCACTTTAATTCAGGTGTTGAGTGGATGATGAGACCAACAGAATTCAGACATGCCCTGAAGTTTCTTAAGAGCCCTGCATGTCCCTGCCAAACCATGGGATGTATGTGCGTTAGTAGCAGACCCACGAATGTATGAACTGAATTCTTATACTAAGACTAGAATGATCTTGCATACTATTGCCTCTTTGTTGTCAACGACTAAGAAGAGGCAGAAGAAAAGCTGGTTGAAATAACATCTCTGATGTCTTCAAAGTAATGTTTTCACACCTGTTTTCAGTAAGGGTTAATATGGTTTTTACATTTCGCATAAACATATAGATAAAACATCTCTTCTTTGATCAATAAATGTTTAAAACACTCCTTCTTGTAAAATAATTTTAAGTGATATTAGATCCTTTCAGGACAGAGATACATGTCTTCAAAAAACACCACTAGTTTGGCACTTCAGATGGTACCCCTTGCTGAATCTCTTAACTTGAGTCACCAATAAAAAAATAAAAATCTATTCCCTCACTTTCTGTTTTACTTTTCATCCAAAGTCAGGCTGAACTGAAACTTTGCCAAATTTTAATAGCTAAATATCATTTTTCCAAATATGTCTGGCCCAAATGAAAAACACAAGTGCCAAAATATTGCAAGGAAGCCAGTTTGCATGTGTCTGTGACCCAGCTGGAAGCAGGAAGTGCGAAAACACAGCAAGAAATCCTTTTCACAAAAATTCCCAGAAAAATTGTGTGACACCAGAAGTACTTGGAGATGTCTCTGGCCTTCTTAAAAAACAACCTTTGGAAAGGTCAACCATCAATAGCTCTCATCACACCCTTCTATCCCTGGTGATTTAATGATCTTGGACATATAAACAGAGAGTTGATGAATGAAAGTAGCTTATTGTCAAGATAATAACACTGGCTTCAAAATTTTGCTGTTTTGAAGAGAACTAATAGGACCATTTTGAATCAGCTTGGTCAGCAAGCAAAGAGTGCTGCAATGTTCTTGGACCTGACCTAATATATTCCATCCATTTCAGGAGAGCTGTGAACATGCATAAGAACTGTATCCTGACCTGCACCCAGCCAGCTGATAATTATCAGCCTTCAGCTGTTCATAGGTAGGCTCCATGACAACATCAGGCCTGATGAGTTTGGCCAGCCAAAAACAATTTATGATCCACACTGACAAGCTTCCCCACCAATGTGCTACATAACGAAGTCCCACGAGCAGCTCTTTGTCATTCATGTCTTTCTTCACTTATCAGTGGTCTAAGCTCCAGTTCCTGGTGTAGTCTTGCTCTGCTGGTCGTTGGCTGTGTCGTGCGCTCTGGCCAGGTGCATCCATGGATTTTTCCATTTTCTGACACTACTTCATCCTGACCTCAGGGTTTGGATTCACCTTTGATCTCCGTCTGTCCACAGCCATTGGGTGTGAGGTGTGATTTTCCACATCCCCATATGCAACACATGGCATATCTAAGCAGTCTAAACTGGGATTTTGTGTTATGCTTGACATCAAAAACCTTTTATATCATTTCAATTGGATGTGATGTGGCATCCTGTAAAAGAGGACTGGAAGCAGATAGGTTAGCTTGCGGACAGGTGCAGGCAACTAGCAGCAATATGATAGTAGCAGAAGGGTCTTGGAAATTCACTGATGAAAGAGAAGTATAGATATTGCTCACCACAAACTTTTCATTTCACTCTCTGAAAGATCTAAATTTTGTGTCTCTGAGTGATCAAGAGCTGGGCAAGCCAAAGAAGAAGCATCCAGAGACGTGGTTCCCTTAGAATCACAGGAACTTCTGGCAGCCAGTCAGCTACCTGTGCAGCTGGAACCAAAGTGATGCTGTACTGCTGGTAGTGAATGGCCTCCTTTCCTCCTCTGGTAGCAGAGGGATTCCCAGGATTACCCTTTTAGTGGGAGGTGCACCAAAACGAGCCTGACAGAAGTAAGTACACGAAAGGGAAGATAAGCAGTGAAGGTACCATGAAGGAGAGTTTTTCACTCATCCTGTAATAGGATGAATTAACACCTACACGATTTGTTCTGATGGCAGTCACTGATAACGACAGTGATATGGGAGCAGTAAAAGAAAAACACAAAGCAAAAACCATAACAAGGGAGATAATTCCTGCAACTAAGAACAACAACAACAAATTCAGAACTGACATTACCTCTAAACATTTGCCCCTGCATATCCTCTGACATAGTAAAACAAATGACATAGACCTCTGAGCCACCAAACTTTGGGACATACGCTACCACCACATGAGGGTCAGAAAGAATATTTGGGACAATATTGTACAGATGTAGCAAGATGACTTTTTTTTCTTCCTGTGCAAAGGATTGCACAACATCCTAATAACTGTCTCAGTGAAAGAATGATTCATTTAAGAGGCTGAAACTGCTACAGAGCTGTCTGTTGTGAACAAAAGGTCCACACAGCATGAAGCCTTTTACAGATAGCACCATTAAAAATGTGTTAATTACTGTGAGTGTGCTCCCAAAATCACCGGGGGTATTCCTGGAACAGGCTGATCATGTGACTTCCATTATTTATTACTAAACACTTCCAAAGTCTGCTCCATTAGACATGCATGCTGGCATCTGACGCAGTTAGATACACATGCAGTATGCTGCTTGCTGTAGAGTACAGTGGTGAGTATATGCCAGAACAAAGAAAGTCAAGGAGCGGTATGAGAGAAGGTGCTCCTAGTACTTTACAAAAAGTATGTATCTGTAATGAGTGCAGTGAGGGTCTAGACACTTGGGAGATTATCCTACTGAAGATACTTTCTGTTGGCCAAACCTTTTTGATCCTTTACTGAAGTGCTAGATATCTCTGGCTGCAAGAAGTTCAGCAGTATCAGACAATCCTGTTTTTCCATGCACAAAGGTGATCAAAGCAGAAAGGTAACTAGTATGTGTCCAGGGAATGCCACATTAGAAGCTAACATTAGACTGAACGCTGGATTCCACTTCATGCCCTGTGCCAGGGCTCATGCCAGTCTGACTGCTTCACTGATCAAAAAGTCTGAAGTTGTACTTTTACCTTTGACCCAGTGATTCCTAAGTGTAGCTAAGATTTCAGCCCTGTCTGTTCAGAAGCACCAAGTACTCAAAACTTCCAGTGGCCATAAGGAAAACAACTTGGTTTAAAAGTCAATGGGGAACAGACTTTGAAAGGGAGAGGTCACATCCCAGAGAAAGGAAACCAGCACTGTGCATGGTGTTCGTATGTCTGCAAGACTGGAGGCTCTCTTCCTCATTGCCCTCTCCTCCACCTCTGGCAAGGCTCTGTTAGTTTTGTTTCACAAAACCTCACTGGGTCAGAGAAATCACTTTTACTAGTCCAGAAAGTGTAGTTTAGAAAACTTCTTTTTCTCGGGGACAATTGCTATGTAGCTTAAGTGATTGACGTTAACAGCACTATGCAATGAAGAAAAAAAAAACCACACAGACACACATGCACACACACACAAAGAATGTAGGGAGGGAGGAGACTTCACAAACCAATTTATATATATTTAATTAAAAAAAGTTTGTCTGGGCATGCTGTAAATTTGAAGCAGAAAAAGAGAGATTCCTCTTCTAGCTTTGGCACATCTATAGCATTCCTGTCTCTGTCTCCCTCTATGTTGGCTGTCAAGAGTACTTAACAAAACTGGGAACCTAACCTATACACTTGAAGCAGATCAGGGAGGTGTAGGGAGGTGATTCTTCTCCTCTGCCCTGCTCTTGTGAGACTCCACCTGGAGTACTGTGTTCAGCTCTGGGGCCTTCAATAGAGGAAGGACACGGAAGTGTTAGATCAAGTCCAGAGGAGGACCGTGAGAATGGTCAGTGGGCTGGAGCACCTCTCCTATGAAAACAGGCTGAGGGAGTTGGGGTTGTTCAGCCTGAAGAAGAGTAGGTTCCAGGGAGACCTTACAGGGACCTACGGGAAATCTGGGGAGGGACAATTTGCCAGGAGGTGTAGTGGTACGACAAGGAGTAATGGTCTTAAACTAAAAGAAGGTAGATTTATATTAGATATAAGAAATTCTATACTCTGAGTGTGGTGAGCTACTGGACCAGGCTGTTCAGAGAAATGTGGATGCCCCATTCCTGGAAGTGTTTAAGGCCAGGCTGGATGGGGCTTTGCGTGGAAGGTGTTCCTGCCCATAGGAGGGGGTTGGAACTGGATGATCTCTAAAGTCCCTACCAACTCAAACCATTCTATGATTCTATGATCAGATTTTAAGTCCTACTTAAGGACACTGAAAAGCAGGATAATGAGCTGGTTTGTTTCCATCATTTAAACACCTAGGAAAAAATAAACTTTAAGTTGCTGAGATAATTATTATTTGAATGATGAAACAGGAATATCTTGGCTTCTTGGATGGTGGATGAGTGTATAATGGAGATCAGTTCTACACTACTTTTCTGTATCATTTTTCTCTACCACTTCTTTCTCTAGAAGTCAATTTGTCTTGAATACAGAAATAACTGAGTCCGATAATTAAATCTCATCCTATCAAAGGAAAGGGTTTAACTGTGAAGATTCATGAGTGACAGTAATACCTTGAAATAAAAAGTTCCATCACTATGGAAAATGTACATCCTGTATTTAGAGCTGCTATTTTGAATAATGTCATTTCTAGCAATAACTAATAACCACTGGAATTACTTTTGCAGATGTAGAACACAAAATATGATATGCTCATTTCCATTTGCTCATTAAAATATTACAAACAAAAAATATTATACCCATATATCTCCTTGCTACGCACAGAGTGACAGTGATTGAGCTAGTAATATCTAAAACATCCTTATCTAGCTTTAAAGTAGATAAACAATCATACCTCATTTTACATTAAAAAAAAACAAACACAAAAACAAACAAAAAACCAACCAAACATTATTACCATTCTACAAAATTTTATCATTCTACCATACTATAGATTTTAGTTTTCTTGGTATTATAAAGGTAGAGAAAAACCTAGAATCACAGTTATATACTTAGTATAAAACAAGTTTTCAAGGAAAACAAAACAAAACAAAAGCCATTTTCTGGTAGCAATGAGATGTTAGTAAAAAGCCCAAAAGGTTATTCTTACCTAATATCACAAGTTGTTTTGTACAGAAAGAGGAATTAAATGTTTTGCAGAAAGAAGTAGTGAGTTTCTTCAAAAAGCAGGGGAAGCACATGGAGGTAACTGTGGGAAACCTGGATTTCAGTTGGATTGTCACTCACGCAGTGCTGCCAGAATTTCATCGTTAATCTTGCAACATTCAGATTTCATAGCTTCAGCTCTTAGTGCCAGATGACTACATTCAAACATCAGTCTCATTGTGTTGTTTTGTTTTGAAAGCAGAATTTTAAAACAAGGCCTTCCCAGTTGCACAGGATAACCAAACAGAACGGTCTGAAAGTTCAAAAACATCTTTTTTTTTTTTTTTTTTTTTTTTTTATCCTCCACAGTACTTTATCAGCAGTATGGATAATAAATGACTTTAAAGTATTGCCTCCTCACATTTTAGAGCCTCACCTGAGGTTTTGATAGACTAGTTAACAGCATAACTGCTACTTACCCTGAAAGATGATAACAGCTACTGTCTGTGAGCAGCATCTCTTTATAACATGTTTTCCTAAGTAAGGAAGGTTTATATAATTATATCACCTCTCTGTCCTTACATCTATTTATTAATAGCCTCCTTTCTACCTTTTGAAACCGTTGCTATCTTCACTCAGATGTGGCTCAACAACTTACAGAAACCAAGTTGATGTAAGCTTTGTAAATCAGTGGTGGCAGCAATAGATAAGAAAGAGAGAGAGAGAGAGAGGGAGGGAGAGTGAGACCAAGTAATTAATACTCTCCTGAAAGTAGAAGACATAGTGTGAGCTCAGGTGCTATCCTGTTTTGTCTGTTGGCTGTCTGGTCAGCACTCATCTTAAGCCAACTGGCTGTTTTGAAGCTGCCAGGGTGCTGGTTAGGAGAAAGAGGGAAGCAAGGGGGTGGAAATACAGAAAGGGATTAGGCAATGTGGATGGGCTCTGCACCAGGACATGTCAGGATGCTGTTGGGAGAGTTAAAACGTGTTTTGGATGAACACTGGTAAAGAAATAAGGTGGCAGCTTGTTTTCAAGCAAAATTGCCTCTTGGTCTACATGGCTAGTACTTGAAGCCTTACAGAATTGTTTCTGTTAAGAGGTGAAAATGATGATATGAATCAGATCTTTTTTTCAGTTCATTCCTTCCTATTTACAGGTGTCAAAAGTTCTGCTTGTGTAAACATGGTAAAGGTCAGCAATAGCTAGAAGTTTCCATGCTACAGTTTCCAAGTGTGCTTTTCTAGCCAGTTCTGTGCCCTGAAGAGCTGCCTCTGTTCTCTCTTCGCATCAGATATCCAATGAATTCTCAGGCTTTACAGTCACTTTCTGCTTCTAACACAAATCCAGACAGAGCTGCAATACCCCACAAATGTTGGCAGCCAATTTCCTATGAAAACATCTTTTTGCCACACTAATTCTTGCTCAGGACATACAAACCAACATTTCGTCTTGAGCAACAGCTTCTATTCTTTATGCTGTTGTTACAGAAAGGTGAGTAACAATGTCTTCCATCAAGCCAGGATAAGGGGTAGACAGCTTTTTTTATTAGCTTTATCAAGAATTTAGGCTACCAGCATTCCAAGCATGTTTGTTAGCCATCATTAATATATTCTGATATAACAACTCTCTTTCCAAATGTAAGCAGACTTAAACTGTGATTCCCACCATTTTTAAAAAGGCTTATGGAGGAGGATTTATTATTCGGTGGAAGACACCTATCAGTCTATTACGTGACTGGAGAAACAGTAAAGTGAAATAATCATTTAGTTCCAGAAATGGATCTTTATCCTGCTCTGTAGCTAAATTATATGTGGAAAATGCACACAAGTCATAGACAACAGATACCCTGACTTTAGATCATAGTTTACAACAAAATAAAACTGAAATGTAAAACCAATATAAATTAAAACCAGAAGGGGAGAAGTGTAGTTAGTGACGGATAGAGCAGAAATTATCAGAAGGTCATGTTACAACTAATGAGGAAAGAGAAGAACCAGGTCTGAAGACCTGAAAGCAAGAGGACCTGCTGACTGATTTGCTTTTTTAGTTTCTAAGCAAACTCCAACACATGACAAGTCAATCAAGGAAACAGAATACATTTTTTTTTTTAACAGCTGAAGCCTTCATATTGATCTCATATACCAAAACCTCGAATGATTAAACTGTTATCCTACACTGCCAAGCTGGCCTTGCCTTTCAGTGGCTCTGCAGAACATAAATACACTATGGATTTTTGCCTAGGGCTTGACTGCTTCCCTAGAGCACTAGCAGCAGGGCTGGAAAAAGCATAAGCTTTATGGAGCTTGTGTGGAGTGGGAGTGAATGTTGCTTGCTCTTCTGCAGTGACCCCTCTGACTGATCTGGAAGTGATTCAGGTCAGTGGGAGACAGAGAGAGCTCTGGAAGAAAAAAAAGTGAGAAGCTGTATGCCACTTCTCCTTAATTCAGTTATTCTGTGCTGGATTCTAAAAGTCATCAATGAAATCTGGTTAAAGATAGGAGTTTTTGGAGAATTGGAAGATTGATGCTGAGACTCACTGTTGATATGCTTTGGTTGGCCTAACTGAAACCCTGTTTTGTTTCTTCAGTGCCATGGCAGAACACTTATAGGCATGCTAGACAAAAGAGGCAGAAAACTACAATTCATCAAGAAGGCAGTTCTGTATATCTGTAATACTTAAAATGCTAAGGCGTTACTGTCTGACTATGGCACATGTGACACATTTGTGGGTTGAACAGGAAACCCTTTGGGAGGAAGCCAGAGAAAGCAAACTAAAACAGAACCAGAAGATGGTGTGAATTCACAATCAATACTGAAAGAAAATTCAAAAGTAGGCGCAAGCCAGGGAGCTGTATGCTAACAATGTAAGCCAGATGTCTGCATCATGAAAAAGGCATCTTAACCTCTTAGGATGGCATCTTTTTGTTCTAGAAATAAGAAAGACATCTGTGCAGGGAGGAACTGATGGGAGAGTGTGAGACTGCCTGAGGAGCTTGGAAGAACGAGAGTGTGCTGACTGAATGGAGAATGTGGTGTGCTAATTGAACACAGAATAAGGAATGGTTCCAGTACGACAACGGGTTGGAAGGGAAAAAATCAGTGATAAAAATACTGTGTAGGTATAAAGAATGTCCGACAGTATGCAGTCTCTCTCACAGGAGAATAAATACCTTCATTTCATTAAATAGCATCATCTTTGACTGTTCTCAAGCTTTCACAGAGTTAGATTTAAAGTAGGGAAATATGTAGTATGAGGGGAATATGACAATGAAAACACAGCAGTTTTACCAAGAAGTGGGATTGGTTGTGTGACTTCATGAGATTTTTTTTCCAAAAATAGAAGAAAAAAAAATCAGGGGAATTCTGCCACTTCCTAGCTTGTTGCAGAAATTGTAAATATGGGGGGGGAGAGACAAAAAATAAAGGTCAAGGAGAAATAAAGAGAATTTAAGCACTTTTGCAAGTATACTGAGATAAGAAGGAAAGAAAATGCAAAAGAGTAAGTTTTCAAATCAATGAAGAATGGTTTTAGGTATGGTTCTGATGCTAGGATAGGGAAAAATGTACCTCTAGTAAACCCATCATTACCAGCACACGATCTGTGCTAACTCAACCGTTCAGGGCAGTAGATTGGCATTGTCAGTAATCTGCAACTCTGTCTCTTTGGATCATACTTAGGCAATTTCTGAATGGTCTTGGCCCTGGTTTCTGTGGCCCTCGCACCACAGTCAGGCAGTGGGTTAGTTCCACAGCACTTGCACATCACATCCCAGGACCCCTGCCCTCACAAAACGTGCTGTGTGGAGGAAGATGCCTGGAGCTGCAAAGGCTCCCGGGGTGCTATGGCTGGCACAGCTTCTGCACAGCCCCTGGCTGCGCTGGTGCTGCCTGCTCGCCCCGCACACACCCTTGGAGCAGGAGGCTGCCATGGTGCTGTGTGAGGCGGCAGGGCAAGGCCGTGCCGCTCCCTGCCCTTCTCCGTCGGCTGGGCCTGCAGCCTGCAGACACTCCCGCTGCCGGCACCCAGCAGCACCCTTCTGGGGTGCCTCTTTACTTCATGCAACAAGGACACTGTGCAGCAGTCAGTGTTTAACAGCTGCGCAGGACCTCTCCCGGCAGGGCCCCAAGCCCTCCCCACCCAGCACCCCAAGACCTGGAGGTCGCAGCCTGCCTCGGTGCTGCCGCAGACCTGGCTCTGCAGGAGCCATGCTGCAGGAGCTGTGGATCGCAGGGCCTGAATGTCAAACCCCTTGGTGGTGTGGTGTCTGACAGGCAGACACCTGAGGCAGTTTTCACAGAAGAAAGGCTCTGGTATGAAGCCATATCACAGCAGCAAGGATGCGGGGAGGACAGCGGAGAAGGAATGAAAAGCCTGGCAGGAGAACTGTTTCTGATCATGGGCAACACAATGGACACAATCACACAGCAGCTCTCCCACCCTGCCGTTATTCAAGGGAAGGCGGCAGTGGCAGTGGGAGCAGGTGGTCTCCTGAGAGACAAAAACGGCACAATTGCTACGTGGACTTGGGGGCCTAATTTTAAACCGGAAGTGAGCTCTGCAGGCAAGTATTTTCTTTCTGACTACATAGTGTTGCTTTTCATTAGGCAGGTGCATTCAGTAAGGCATCACATATCTATTTTCTTCAGCCACCTTCAATAGGAGATGACAGTCAACAGCACTTCCCATGATATTTTCTTCATGAAAGTAAAATTGTTTTAAGATGTTATTGAATCTACCTCTCGGTGCTGCAAGAACTCAGAGAAGACAATGGACATGTTTTTGGACAGTATTTAGCAGCATGTTTTTGCTTGCTCTGGTTGAGATAAAGAACAGTGATATTTTGCTTTAAATGGCTGTGAAATGCCTTTGCAATGCACTTTTTATTAGATAGGCTCTTGCTGCTTTGTTCTGGGCTATGTTCACCAGTTCAGATGGGCTATGGTGCAGCTTGCAGTTCACAGGATGTGTAGTAGACAGCTTCTAGCAAAAACACCCTCACCTTAAACAACCTAACCAGTACAATTGCCTTGTATAACTCCCTGGCCTACCCTTTGCTTGTGGAATGAGTTCCAAATCCTCACATAATTCTGCAGCAGCAATGTGTTGTTACTGCACGTTTTGCCCTCCACACTGTTTCCTCACCGATGACCAGCAGTGCAGCCGCAGTCACAGTGACAGAACCTCTGGCAGCGTTTCGGGGTGTGAGAAGAGCATTCCCACTGGCAACACAAGTTCTTGCTGTCTGACCAAACGCTCACTGCCCTTTGAAAGGTATGACGGATATATTCCTTCACGGCTGCGGCCAACATGGCCCACCTAAGGCGTTTGGGGAGCTCTTCTGGATCAGCCAAGGAGGCCTCCCTGCTGCTAAACTGCTTCCAAGACCAGATGTTTACCCCGTCCTCCATCTCCTTGTGCTGAGGTGCTCCTCCTCACTGAGCTCTGAGTAGCAGCAGCAGTAGCCGGCAGGTTCAGGCATACCCGTGCTCATTTGAAAGCAGCCTTGCTGTGTCACTAGTGCGGAGCATTGGCTATAGGGACATGGAGAACTGTGTGTAAATGTGTGAGACCAAGACAAGCAACAGAGACTGCAGTTGAATGAAGACAGTCACCAAAGGCTTTGTATTAATCATGTGTGATCTACATGAAATGTCCATAGAAGCAAGAGGAAATAGTGAACAGAAGTGATGCAGAACTGCTCATTTGGCAGATGTTCACCTGTTCTAACATCTTTCATTACAGTTTGAAATTATGCCTATGCCCTTCTCTGAGGTTTCTCTTTTTGCTAATAGTGGAACAAACAGTCCTATTTTTTTTGTTTAATTCTTTTGTATAATTTTCTCTCGTCTTTCCAAATATTGACATAATGCTGTTACTCTTGAGCAGTCCCAGAGTCTGCACTTAGAATTTGTGGTGAAAGACAGTGCATCAATATGCAAGAATATTTGTGATTTAGTGCTATTAAAACCAATACAAGAGACTTAATGGCCCTTTAATCTCCACTTCTTTTTTGAACTCTCCACAACCATAATATGTTTTCCTCTTGATGGAGCGGTATTTGTTCTCCATATTTCATGCATTCAGTTGTCAGTTCAGAACAAAAGTAAGAAGGCAACATTACCTACACAAATGCTTTGGCTAAATGCTTTGCTCATTGTTCCCAAAAGGACAAAGGAGAGACAGAATGTAGCTGTAATGACCATCTACAAAATTTCTGATCTTTAGTTTTAGTCATACTTATTAGATACATATACACTGCTTATATTACTCTGCTAGATGTGGATTTTCTTCTTATTGCAACAATTCATGCATATTCATGCAAATTAAGTGCAGCATTTCCAGAAAGATGGTCCAGCATACAGCCAAGGTGGGGAAATTGCAAAAAATGTTTTCCAAGTGACTGACCAAAATAACTTTACTGTTGAACTATAGAACTTTAAAAGTTTAATAGGAAAATGGTATAAAATTAAGATTATTGAAGGCTTGATAAAAGCTCTTGTTAACAGTAGATATCCCTTTCCCCCCCAACCCCCCAATTTATTTTTCCTGGCTTGTGCTGTCTCTTTCATCTTTCCAGAAGATATTTGAAGGTGTCTGCTGTAGTTTAGCAGGTGAAAGTACGTGGATCTACATGATCTTTCCTTTCCTTTCCTTTCCTTTCCTTTCCTTTCCTTTCCTTTCCTTTCCTTTCCTTTCCTTTCCTTTCCTTTCCTTTCCTTTCCTTTCCTTTCCTTTCCTTTCCTTTCCTTTCCTTTCCTTTCCTTTCCTTTCCTTTCCTTTCCTTTCCTTTTCCTTTCCTTTCCTTTCCTTTCCTTTCCTTTCCTTTCCTTTCCTTTCCTTTCCTTTCCTTTCCTTTCCTTTCCTTTCCTTTCCTTTCCTTTCCTTTCCTTTCCTTTCCTTTCCTTTCCTTTCCTTTCCTTTCCTTTCCTTTCCTTTCCTTTCCTTTCCTTTCCTTTCCTTTCCTTTCCTTTTCCTTTCCTTTCCTTTCCTTTCCTTTCCTTTCCTTTCCTTTCCTTTCCTTTCCTTTCCTTTCCTTTCCTTTCCTTTCCTTTCCTTTCCTTTCCTTTCCTTTCCTTTCCTTTCCTTTCCTTTCCTTTCCTTTCCTTTCCTTTCCTTTCCTTTCCTTTTCCTTTCCTTTCCTTTCCTTTCCTTTCCTTTCCTCTTTCCTTTCCTTTCCTTTCCTCTTTCCTTTCCTTTTTCCTCTTTCCTTTCCTTTCCTCTTTCCTTTCCTCTTTCCTTTCCTCTTTCCTTTCCTTAAATAATATGTAAAATATTACAAAATTTTCCTTTTAGCTTCTGCCCACAGAGGTTAATTTTTGTTAGTCTGTTAGGCAAGACAGGGCACATTTTTCTGTATAACACTGTTCCCAAGACAGGATCAGCTGTAGTTAGATGATTCCCAAAGATATTTTAACCTGATTTTAAAGACTATTGTGACAAATATATGTTTGTTCTTCCATGTATGCATATAATTGTACATGTTTGTTTATATTTTAAGCAGAACAGCGTCTTATTAATACCTCTGTGCCTACACCTTTAAAATCCAATTATTCTTTGCCGTTACATTTGGCTGGTTAGATCAGTTTGAGACGGCAACTTAAATAGATTCGACTGCTTTGCAATTTGATTCTATGTAATGAACTGCTGTTGTTTCAATATCATGATAGCTGCGTACCATTCATTTCATCTGCTCTCAGAATTTATATGGCATGCATTACTATAATATTTGCCTAGGATCCTCTTTATGAAATGTAAACTGAGGTTCAAAACACCAAGGGTGAAACCCCTGAAAGCTCTTGAACATTGCAACATTCAGCACTGAGCACTTGAAAGTGGGGCAGCTGCCAGAACACAGCCTACAGAGCTTCAGGCATTGTATGTGAACGCTTCCGTAAGTGTGGAGATATTTAAGTGAAAGCTTATGGCCCTTAAGGACATTCAAATGTGAAGCGGGAGGCAAATCCTGAAGGCACCTTCACTTCTTCACAGGCCTTTGCCTGTGCAACTTTCTATGTCCCTGTAGAAGGTCTATGGCTCCGGACAGAGTCCTTAGATCTTCTGAGTGAATAGAACAGGCACGCGTTCATCTTTTCCTGATGTGTAAAAAAATATAAGTTGGGTTTTAGAGAGAGGACTTTAAACCAGTTTGTCTCTGAATATTAAATACACTGCACCTCTCAGTGATCCAGGTTGATTTGGAACCCTATAGCTTAGGATTTATTAGAACTTTTCAAAAGCTTTTTGGTGGAGACAGATGACAACTGGCAAACTGTGTCTTACAGAGAAGTCAAACTTTTAAAGGAAAAATGTATTTGTGGTAAGAAAAGGAAAAATTATCAAGAGACTTAGAACTTTTTTTAAAATAATGTGACTTTAATTTAAAGCAAATCTTTGAACTTGCAACTGTTTGGCAAATTATGTATGCAAATCTTTTTTTGTATATTTTCTCTTCATATTAGTATGGTGATTGATATAAAACTTTATGTGGGAATAGTCCAAGGAAAGCTTAAATTTTTCCTTAAAAGAGACTTCTGTTTAGTTAGAAAAATATCTATTCTTGGGCAGAAATTTTGTTTTAAAGAAAAAAACCCAAGGCAGCCCAGGGCTTGCCAGAGCCAAAGAGAATCCAAATGCCAACAGTTTTGAATTCAGCTGTAGATTCAAACATTAACTGTTGAGAGACTCCCAGCTTGGCAATTAGACTATCCCACTCTTCAGCAGTGGATACTATGAAATAAATATTTTTTCTTTCTAACGAGAAGTCAGTAATCATTAAATACCTCCACAAAATTTATTCCTTCAGCTTCATTCTGACGTATCTGACTGTGCACTGGCACAGTAATTTACTTTTTATACACAAATCTGTTTTTAATAATGATGACTGAGTTGCTGCTTGTTGTTTAAGCAAAAGGTAATGGACTAAATTCCTCTTCGTTGTAAACACAGCATCGCTTTAACTACATTAAAGAGCATTTCCCCTATTTTGTAACAGTAACAATAAAACTGCCTTTTTTTTTTTTTTTAGAAAATAACTGATCATATGTCAGATTCTAGTCAAGCTTTGGAAATTATTTAGTTTACAATGATGTTGGCTTTTTAATCAACATTTTGCTCTATTTCCCTTGTCTTGCTCTTGAATGATAAAGATATTTATACAAAAGAAGGGCGAGGGAGGGGCAATACTGCAATTTAGATGGCAGACAAAACTCTATTAACTTTTATCCCACCAGAGCAGTAAGAGACTCCTCTCATCTCTCCCCCCCCAAAAAAAAAAAAAAAAAAAAAAAACAACTTACAAAGTCACCAAAGGAAGAAAGGAATAACCCAGGATTTGTTCAGCAAATTCCCTTACAGCTGGTCTAAGAATTAATACTTTAAGATTTGTTCGGTGCCTAGATATTGATGCTGTAAGAACTGTACAAACGAGGGAAAGGTTCAGTTAAAACCAAGGTGTGCCAGTGGGCAGCACAGAACTTATGCCATCTTCGTGTTGTCTTTAGTAGAAAGATAATGGATGTAAATACTTTGCTTTCCTCTGCCCTTGATATTTTGTTTTCTAGGCTTTAAATCACATTAATCTTTTCATCAGTGATGGGATCAGGGTTTAGAAGAAGGTGTCCCATGCTCTACTCAGTTAATATGTAAACAAATAGTAGAGTACAGAGTGCAACCACCTTTCCAAGCAATAAAGAGTTACCCATATAGGTAAGTGATTAGTGTTTTTCTGTCCAAGCCTAATCAAGAGATTAAGACAGTCCTTTAATTAGAATGTTAGAGGTCTGTCAGAATGTTAGAGGTCATCCCAGTGATGCCACTCAAATCTGTTTTTTTTTTCCACAAAGTTCTTCTAGTATTCTAAAAAATCAACAGGACATCTGGCAAACCAGCTATTTTCATTAATAGTGTTACTGTGGATACTGCTGTATATAGAGTTCCTCTGTGTCCAGGTGTTGATTCTGGCACTCGTATTTAATTCTGTCAAGAAGCAAGCAAGTTAAGGAGAAGTCACTTCATCTTACAGGGTGTTGTTTCCTTGTCAGTAAAATTGGTATAACAACACTTCTTCTGTACAGCAGAGCTATGGAACATTTTGATTGATGTTGATAAGGTCCTTAAAGTGTGTAATTATAAAGATCATGAAGAAACAGGTACAAGTGTACATCAATATGCAGACATGAAGTTGCATAACTGAAAATAGCTGAAATGCATAAAATATTTGTTCATAAATATTTCAGGTTTGCACAGTTATTTACATGCATAAAGAGGCTGTAAAAAGAGCACTATCCTGACTTCAGTAGTGTCATTTCCCTGCTGAATCTGCTCAGTGCATGTGCCTTTGTTCTCAAAACACCAGCCCTTCTATGCAAAAGAATGAAACAGCATTTCTACTTTGCCTTCTCTGACTATATTCACACTTCGTCTTTTCTCTGAACAGGTACTAATGCAACAACTGTTGATTTTTAAAATTAAAAGCTACCACATGAACTGTGGTGTGAAACAGTTTTTGGCAATGGAGAAATGCAGGCCTGGCAGGGTATATAAATACTGACAACTGTGACTGGAATGCACTGGCAGATGCATCTGGAGACGTTTGAGTAATCCCTAACTCTTCAACTCCTTGTTAACAGAATTGCCTTCAATGCTTTTTTTGAACCGTAGGCTGTCTTATCCATTACTATTTTTAATCAAACTGATGTTAGAATGGATGGTGTGTATTAAGGGATGGCAGAATGGTAATGTAAGATGGTATATGACATGAGAGATGGAAGAAAGTGACCAAATATTTACAGGTTACAGCACTAATTGCATTCCTAAAGAGGCTGTAAAAATAGCACTGTCTTGTATTCAGTTGTATCACTTCCATGTTAAATCTGCTGAAGTTGTTTCCTTCTGCTCACCATCAACCTGACTGCACTTTGCATCATCAGTCAAAGGTAAAATTTGTATCAATTTTTTCCATCTCTGACTTAGTCACCTGGTTACATACTGAGTGATTTACACATTTGGTGATGCCTCAGATAACTCTTTAATCCCTATGGATCTGCACGCGCATGCCTTACTGAAATGAAAACAGCCGTTCTGTGGAAGTTGTGTCTAAGTGGACAGACTCCTCCTGAGTTGCTTGCAAAGCTGACTAGGATAGAAGATAGCAGTTTTATTTTCTTTTGGGGAGCAAACGGGACTCTGAACCCACAGTGGGAGTAGATCTGTAGTGTAAGAATGGGCATAAGTAACAGAGCACTGCTTTAAAGGTGAAAGTAGGACTAGGAAAAATGAGAAGAGGAAAAGAAACTCACTCTGTTCTTACATTATGCCACAGAGGTAATCATAGTCCTATTGTACTAGTTTGAATAAATGCCTGTGTCAGACCTGTCTCCAAATACAGCCACACTACTCAGTCAGGTTGTCTTACAGTGTCTCTGGTTATCTGCATCACTTGTATTCCTATGAATTTGAAGTTAAATAATTTAGCAATTAAAAAAGAAACCAAACACAGAATAGACAGTGATCCTGGGCAGAGAAACAGGCACTAAGACAACAAGCATGCAAAAGGCATCTACCAAACTTCCCAGGCAGAGGTCCACTCCACTCCACTCCACTCCACTCCACTCCATTCCATTCCATTCCATTCCATTCCATTCCATTCCATTCCAAAAGCTGACGTAAAAAATAACGTAGCAAAAATCTAAGTGATAGTAATGATTAAAAAAGAAATAAGGCAGATACTTTTAGCACCATTGCAGTTGAACACAGTGTACTGTTGTAAACATTGCTGCACTGGACAGTGGCCAAAATGTTTTATTGAATGACCTTTGGTTGCAAAACCATGTCTGCTATGTAGAAAGTAAATAAATAAATAAATAAACTTTGCAGTGGTTAGCTGATCAAAGCCATTGTTCGTCACTGTGTCCTCAGCAGAAAGCAATGTTATAATCTATGGACCGGATAGATTTGTTTGTGTGAGGTCTGATGGGAACTGATAATTCTGCAGCCCAAGAAGTTGAGGAGGAAGAAATAGATGTGTATCAGGGTTTTGCTTTGGGGTATTTTGCTCCCCACTGTTTCTTTGCTGTATTTTTAGGTATGTCTTTTCATATGTCCTATAAGAGAATTTCTCAGTCAGTGTTGAGCAACAACAACTTTTATAAGAAGTCAGATTAGAAATAGAATTAAATGGTGTCACAACTCTCTCTTTTGCCATTTTCCAATCACACTGGAGTGGGCGCAAAGAAAGAATATTAGGATGACAGGGAAATGAAGAGCCTAATATACAAAGAGATACCAGAGTTACATTCAAAATGCAAACTGCCATATGTGCTAGACGTTTTTGATTTATCTTTAAACTCAGTAGCTTGAGGACTAAAAGAAAACTCTTTGTGCTTAAATGCGACTTGTTCCTCTTCCAGTAAAAGCAGAAAGGAGGAGGAAACAGCAACCTAATTACTTTTTACAATGTTGATTGATGAATTTCTGAATGGTGTCGTATGATACTGTGACTAAAAAAAATGATAAGCTATAGTTAACAACTTGAAATATCTTTAGTGTCCTCTGTTCCTGTCAATTTGTGTGACCGGTCAGTGCTTCTGTTCTAGACTGAAAAGTCTTGAAGCATGGCCTGTCCACTTTTAAAAGGCATAAAATAGTTGAGCCTCATCTGTTTCACAAGACAACCTAGAGTTTTATTACAACCTAATGACAACCTAATGTTTTATTAAATATTCTGGTAGGCTATTTGTAGAAAGAGGAACATGACTGTTTGTCTCTGATGCTAGTGAACTGGGAGTTGTCACTTATATTTTTGCTTTTTTGTTGTGATCCTACTGTAATATCAACATGGAAGACATTGGAAAAATCTGTAGTCTCTCATTATCATCGACTTCCACCCTTTTACCATTGAAAAAAACTTCTATGCTTTAGCAGTTGCAAAAACTGACAAGAGCTGTGGATTCAAAGGATATGTTTCGGGGAGTGTGGAGGGGAAAATCATAGTTCTTGCTTTTGGATAGTCATATGACTTTCTGAACATGTTGGGAAACTGGGTACTCTGACTTTCTGGCTTTCACTTTGACTATATCCACAGCCAGAAATTAGGTGACATATTTTTGTTTTTCGATATGATGAAAAGAAGAATGAATATGTGGATAATGTGCAGGTAGAGTTATGTGCTTACATATGTTGTGGGGAGAGACATCGTCCGTTCTGAGGGAAGCAGAGACTCTTGGAAGCTGACAACTAGCAATGCTGTCACCAGCACAAGTAATTTAGGGATCATCAGCTGGCTGATGAGATCAGGTCTAAGCACAAATAATCTAGTCCAAAAGAAGAAAACAACAGAACTGCAAAGTTAGCAATACAATACCTGTCAGATTTGCACACACAAATTCAATGTTTTAGACCTTGTTACAAAGATCAGAAGGCAGAGACCTGCAAATGCAATGCAAGTCGTTTAAGAGGAGAATGCAAAAAGAAACTAATTTCTTCTTTCCTCCCACACACTTCAGCTTCTTTCTTTTTGTCAAGTTCTTGGTTCATTTTTTGGCAATGCCTTACTACTTCCTGCACAAGAATGAACAGCAGCTGGTGGATACACTGCATGGATAGCCAAAGCTAGAAGTGGAACTCATATTAGCACTGGGAGAAAAGCACACCTGTTAAAGCGTGACTTAATGCAACAATGCCAGAAGTGCAACACTTGTGTACAACAGCACTGGGCATTTGGAGATCAGATAGCTTCTCTGTGTGTGTAAGAGACAAGTGTTAAAGAATGATTTGTTACTAGGCTCAAGCTCACAGCTTTGTACCAAGTGCAGAATGGGGCACAAATTATTGTACAGGGATAATCTGAGCTGAAAAAGTATAAACTTTCCCTGTGGTTTTCATCCAAAACAAATGAAACTCCTATCATAGAGATATATCACTAGAGAATCCTGGAAAGAACATGCTGTACAATTATTTATGCCTAGACGAGGCATAACAAAATTCAGGGGCTGAAAACTCAAGTTAGGAAAATGCACTTCAGGAACATGACATGAATTTTTAGTGGTGGCGTGGGCAACTGTTGGATCAGGCTATCAAGAGAAAAGCAGTTAACTTTCCACCTCCACAGATGAAGAGAATCAGGAATGGACACCTGTAAAAGATGTTGTTTAATTCCAGGAGCAGTTATCCACTTTGATGACAATATATTCACACACCAAGGCATATCCTTTATTGCTGGTGTTACTGGGCAAAATCATGACAGTTTGTGTTTCAGAGGTCAAGTTAGATAACAGTAGCCTTCTTTAGCCTTGAAGAATACAGGAAGTTGTGGTAGAGTCAAAAATACAAAAATCTATTTTTTTGTGCAGAGACCATTCTCGTACCAAAGGTAGATTTTTACTGCCATTACAGGACGTTATTAAGACTTGCAGTAGCTAGTATAGCACTGTGAACAAGAAAGGCCTGTTAACACATTGCCATGAAGCATTCACAATAGATTTTGGTTCCTGTAAAAGAGCATTAATAAATATACTAATTATGTAGTAGTATAGGAGCAGCATGCAGTAACATGCACATAGAAAAATGATGATGATTTGATATTGAAATATTCTTTCACTTTTTTTTTTTTTTTTTGGTGTAGAAGTTCCATCAATTTGATGAAATTTACCTTGTGTTTTACTGTTTACTAAAGACTATGGGGACTATCCAAGGAGCCTCAGAAGGCCGTGATGACCCAGGTGACTCAGATTTCTTTCTTGCTGTGTTAGAAGAAAAAGCTGCACAACAAAATCTCTCCTTGCTGAGGCCAGCATGGTTGGTCAGTCAACCACATACATAGGCCATTAATACATAGAAATTGGGGATTACAAAGATCACAGTCTTGAGCTAATAGCATGGGGAAAAACAGAATTTGCCCTTATCTTACGTATTAATTTGTACCTGCATATATTGGAGCCAATAGATAAGGCGTATTAGTCATTCTCAAAAACAAATTTATAGAAGTAACCCAAAATTCTTTCCCAGTATTTCACCGTCTAGATCATTGTAACCACGTTTATCCATTTTTAGAATCCATTTGTCAGTTATCTTTCAAGAACTGCCTTGATGCATCCCCTGCTTTATCCATGTCTGGAGTGTGGGCTGGCTAATGCTGCACTTACATGCAGCAAGAAGCAGAATTACGGAGTCTGGAAATGCAAAAAACCCCTGAAGTTATCCATTCATCCATCTGTCTATACATAGATAATGTTGTGAAGTTCATTTCTGAAAGGCTGATTTGTATTTCAGTCACTTCCATTAAGAGATGATTCCACTGTCTTAAAAATACATTGCTATAAAGGGTTTCCAGGTATTCAGTCTTGATGGTCTTCTTTAAAACAAAAGAAGGACATCTTCTAGACACTGTGCAAGTTCTGTGCACATAATCTGTTCATGACTACCAGACTTACTTCAGTCAAAACAAAGTCTGATCTGCCTGAATTCTTAGCCTGAGAGAGTCCCAGAAGAGGCCATCTGGGAACCCTCAGAAGAATTGTGAAGATATATCAGTGAATAATGAATATGCTCAATTTTCTATGTTATTTAGTGGGCTAAAGATTCAAGATTACATCCCAGTTTGCAGTACTTGAGAGAATTTAGAAATGGTAGAGAACTGCTGGTTTTTCATACTGTGGCTTTTCTTTAACAATGTCAGCACATTTCCTTTAAGCTTTATGTCTAGTCCATATGGATGGACAGCAGAGGAAGTTTAGTTTATGTTTAGACTTGTTCCAGCCATTAAATTTGTAGAACAAATAAAGATAGATGTAGAAAGATAAGAGAGATTTTAATTTGGTACAGACATCATTGATGTTTTATTTGCTTTTTAATCTTGGAACTTGCCCCATCTCTTAATAAATAAAAATACTCCACAGCAGCTACAAAGAACAATTGTGAGATGAAGGCAGAGCTGAAAGCAGTATAAACTGAGTAACCTGGGGCAGGTATTAAAATTAAGAGCAAGGGGCCACATCGCCAAGATTTTTTTTAACTGTTGATGTAGACAGAAAATTGCAGATCATACAGAAAGGAAGGTTGACAAGCTTCAGGAAGCTTTCTGTCATTGCTTTGTGTATTATTACCGTACTAAAACTGACTTAAACGATGCCATATACTTGGTAACAACATTGTCTTCCTGAAAATGGGTAAAACAGCGCTTCTTCATCCGTGACAGAAGTTAAGATAGGGTGAATTAAGCATGTGCTCTGAATATGAGCATAATTTCACTGAGACTGAGACATGCTCTCATTTTCAGAAGTCCCAGGGAGTTAAACCTGAGGCTACTCCTCGGCACTCCTTTCTGAACTCATGCTTCCAGGCATTACCATTTTCAGGGGGAAGAACTGGCATCATTTTCACTGAAGGTATAGTGCTGCAGTCTCTTCATGTTACCTTGTGTTCATTTTGGCATATCTGAAATCAGGACAGAACTTTTCAGGTTTCATCAGGGACAAAGACTGAACTAAACAGAAGGTGATATCTTTCACAAAACTTGTAACACAGAAAAAAAAATAAATAAAATTGTCAGGAATCCAGTTATTACCTGTAAAGCTTGGAGGATTTTCTGAGTACAAACAGAGATTTTGGGGGTTCTTTGTCTTGCTCTTCTTGATCACCATAGGTGTCATTATTCTCCAGTCAGATTAAGTCTTTTGCACATATTTTTGGCGTAAATAAGGGCAAATGAGTATCTACAGTTTCCATTGGTAAGACAGAGAATGCAATTCCTAAGGCCTTCGCTGCCCACAGAATATACAAATATTCCTCTTTCTGTCACCTTTTCTTCTCTGTTTCCCAGAACTCATATAGAGTCTAAGGACAGCAGTAATGCATCATTGTTTTTCAAAACATTCTGGGTTCACTGGGTTCATTCTGGGTTTTAGTATTCTAAAATATATCAGCGAATCCTCTGAAATTTTTTCATGCAAGTTCTCACATCAGTGTTTACATACCCTTCTTGTTATCCTGAATAAGACATTTTACTAAGGAAAAAGTAAAAACGGTTTATCAGGATAGTCAATATTTGATAATTCCTGCAGCAGAAATTTTGATTCACAGCTATTTTATTTCAGTTTTATGCCAACTTAATTTTATCATGAATAGGGAAGAAAGGGATTTTTTTCCATCTTTGTCACTCTATCATTCTTTCACCTCTGTTGATATGCCAAGGATTTCCATGTCTCATTTATCTTCCATTCAAAGGGATACATTTCCTCAAATTATTTGAATGTTGTTTAGCCAGTAGAAGTTTGTGAAGTACTTTGTCATTCTTGCTGGAAAAGCTCTGTGCAATTGTTGATGCCATTCCTAATTGTCTTCAGCTTCGTGCTATCTAAACTCATATGACTTTTGATTTTTTTTTTTGTTGTTTTGTTTCTGAATGTATTGAACATGTTCATCAATCATTATTTAGAAAGTTTGATGTTATTACAGCCATGATTGTGAAATGTGATATTTTCCTGGTGTTTCATTTTATTATCCTTTGCATATAATGGGAAGACATGCCAACTCAGTTTTGGCATTAGAACAAGTTTTCCTTCTGTTTTCAGTCAAAATAACATTCTCCTCCTTTTAACACTATCTTTTCTAAATCTTAAGAAAAAACCAGCAAAAGTTAGTTGTCCATTCTTCTTTATATCCTTTCAGGTATTTCAGTAAGCTCACCTACAATAGCTTGGGGGTGGTGGTGGTAGTTTTCTTTCAAAAATCATAATCTTTTCTAACTTGACCATATAAAGGATTCTCCAAGTGCATCTTTCAGAGCTTATGAAAACTTGCTATCAGATAGGAATGGATGATTAGAAATCAGCTCAAGTACTTTGAGAACAATAATCACGTAGAATAATTATAATGCTTTTGTTCATGTGTTTAAGAGTCATTGAGTAAGTGTTATCCCTGATTTACAGTTAGACCAAGCAACTTGACTGTGAAAGACTGTGGAGGAACTGGATTAGAAGTTTTAACTTTGGTGAGTGGTTGGAAAATAATTAGGGGGTGTGGTGGTACTTTGAAGTTCCTTGGCATTTTGATAGTGATTTGCAGTTCATGTGAAGACTTGAAGACTTGCCCAGTATCTATTGAGCAGCATCAAAAGAAGTCACACCCTGATCTTTGAGATCTGCAAGAAAAATCAAAATGAAGGAATTCTCTTTTCTTCAGTGCTTGACAGCTATCTGCCAAACAGATGATGTTCTTTTGATTCTTCACAGATACCCTAGAACTGTCCCAGGCTGAGGATTTGCCAATATGTAAAGTCTCACGTTCATTTAGGCAGTTGGAGTTCTCTGCACGCTTCAGTGAATATCTAGATCTTCTTCAAGGGGGCAGTTTTCCATCAGTACTTCCTCAGTCAAATCAGTGCTATTTTTTTTTGATTGATTAATGCTTGCAATCCAGAAGAAGGATAGATTACAATTGCATAACAGAATTCATTAACTCTAAAGTACAAGTTGGATGAAGCAATGCTGTACAGAATAACTCTTTCCCAATAATTTAAATAACTTAAAAGCTCAAATTCATTTTCATCATAGAACTTAGGTACCGACATTTTCTCATGAAATGGTTAAACTCCAGTCCATGGAAAGCAGTACAGCTAACACAATCAGTCCAGGGTAATTCATCACAGCAATGAACTCATCATGGAACCATCATTCCAGAGGTTCATGAAGGAGGTTATTGATTAAATCTCTTGGTTCTGTGCTTCTCCTGAGGTCATCTTGGGTGACTTTAAAAGCATTTTCCACCTTAAGTTTCCCAAATCAACAACATTCTTGGAATCTCTGGTTGCTGAATGGCTTTCTTTATCCCTTGTTTCTAGTAAGACATTAGCTCCTATTTCATTCAGACACTCAGATATTTTTGATGCCATTATCAAAAACATTATTATATCATTATTTTCTTGCTGTGCAGCAGGGACAATATACTGTTGTGATGATTCCTCTATAATTCTATTATTCAATGAATATTCCAGGCTCCCAGGTAAACATTTTTGTCATTTGATCTCAAAGATATTTGAGATTAATTATTAATAATGGGTATGTTCTGCTATTCAGAGTTATATCTCACTTAGGGGCTTGCAAAGATATATCTGATTATTTTCATGCAAATGCTCTCATTCGCCACATAAATTAGTTGCTGTAAAGACAAGAAATAAATGTTGTTGGGATGCAAGCTCCTCTCAAGAGATGGAACTGATCACCAGGGAACATGTGCAGAAAAAAGAAAAAAAGTTTTCTGTAACATGCTACCTACTTGGTAAGAAATTTTTTAACATAGAAGCATTTGTATAAGGTACCAGCCATTTTGCCAGATGAAGAGGAACATCACTCATGCCTTTGCAGTGCTGTGTAACTTCCTTCATGCTTCATGTTCATTAAACTCTTGAACAGGAGCCTTCAGTTCACAACATTTTAACATTTGGGAGTAATTACTGAGTTATGTCAGCTTTTCATCAGATAATGGACCTAACTTCAGAGCAGCCCAAAGGTTGTGTTTTGTTAAAGAGGGTTCAGAGCAACTGACTTTTCATCTGCGCTTCTTCAGAATTCAAGTCAAATGAATACCTGGCGCTTGGTAAGGACAGAGATCTGAAAATTGCATTATGTTCAGAGGTAACCAGGACTCTGTTTTCCATTTGAGCCTCTCTCAAACTGCTTGCCTGCAACTAATGTCATACATGATCTCAGCATAATTTATTGTATGTGATCAGGCTTAAGAGACTATTTCCTTGTTTGAATTTCTGGATTTTCCCCATTCAAGCTTTTATCCACATTTCAGACTATGGCTGTATGTTTTCCTTCCTCTCAGCATTTTTCTCTGATATTTCCTACTAAATTTACAGCCTGTTTATGTTGGTCAGCAGCTTCAGAACCTATACATGCCTCCCTTCCTCTAAGTATTTGGACAAATCACTCTTCTTTGCAAGATATTTGTTGCCAGTGTTCCAAAATACCAACCAAACTATAATGATTTATTTATCCTGTTGAAGTTATTAGTCATTTTGCAGGGACTACAACCCAGAAAATGATGGTATTTGCTTTTCTCTTTATTTTTATTCATTCCTGAGTTTGGACTGTCTGTTTTTTTGCTGTTCCTTTCAGAATTTTAAGTGGGAATCCAATACAAAATTAGAAACTGTATTTCTTTTACATCATTTCCCTGAACACAATAGTATTTCTCATCTAAGAATGGCCGCCACAAAACCCCTCTGACCAAAGGATGAGAATGCTTCTGTTTCCATCTGTAATTGCAGATATCTCCCAGTGCCCCCTGGGACTGTATTCTGCGTTTTGATAAGGCAGCATGAAGTACATGATCTTGCTTTTTTTGGTCACAATTTTAACACTAATTCCTGGTCAGGCATGGATGTGGGAATCTAAAACCATTGAGGGTTCTGTGTTCTTAGCATCTATGTAATACAAAACAAAACAAACAAACAAATAAAAAAAACAACGATACACTAGGGAGAGAGCAGAAAGGCTTTTTGATCTACACTGTATTGTCAAGTATGTTATTCCTATTTTTAGTTTGTCACATGTGGCCTCTACAAGAAATCATGGGTATGTCACGAACTCTAAGATTAACAAAACTGATGTATAACAGGTAGCTTCAGAAATGCTGCAAAGCTAACAGAATTCTGTAGTACGTTACACCCTCAGGGAACATGCTCTGAAAGTTGGGTTCAGTTGATTTCTTAATGAACAGAAATCCTATCACCCCACTTACACGTTTCTTCCCTTTATGCAGGTAGCATAAATCATGTTTCTGGAGAAGAAAGAACATCCAAGTACCAGTGTGATAAACTTTCTGTCTACTCCTGTCACTGTCCTAACCAACCTCTGGTGAAATGCAAAAGCAGCTGGTCAGTCTTTAACTCTTTTATTACCAGCTTCTGCTGAGGGTCTTTCAGAAGAAAGCCTCCCTGGCAATCCCATTTTCAGAAGGAACTATAAAAAGTTCCACAGACAGAACTTATGGCTGACTTGAACTAGAATTATGTTTGATCTAAGGATTATATTGACCTGGTGACTGTATTAAACAGCACTGAAACTGTTGCACAGGGTTCTGCTTTCCAAAGTACTGACCCAGAGAAGTAAATGAGTTTAAACTCTGTGTGCAACCACATGGCTGGATCAGAAAGAAGGCTTGTGTGTCAAACCAAAAGCGTAAGTTTATTATCCTTTGCAGTACGCTTATCATGATGCAGATAGCCTCTGATAGCAAACCGCACCTGTGGCAAAGGTCTGACTGAAACAGAGTGCTCACCCTCTGTGCCATCTCGCTCCCTGTGCCATCTCTGAGGTTCATGAAGCTGAAATCCAACATTTTCTGAAGCTGTGAAGGTACAAAAAATTTTAAAGGGCAATTACGTCCTGTAAGAGAGCTTACATACACAGGCTGCTCTATGTAGTAATATTATGTAGTAGACACTTGTGCTTGCTTTCCTTCTTCTGCTTACATCAGCTGTTCAGAATTAGACCAGAGATTCAGAAAGGTTGAAAGGCCATAGGTTGAAAACCTCCACTCTAGGAAGGACCGTTTCTGGAAATAAACGTTCCTTCATATGATTCCTTCCAGTAAGAAGACATTCCCTGTGGTAGTTACTTCTGTTTCCCACCGCTGGGTTGCATTTTCTCTCCTGTTTATTGTCCTGGTTTCAGCCGAAATAGAGTTAATTTCCTTCGCAGTGGCTGGTATGATGCCCTGTTTTGGATTTAGGAGAAAAACAATGTTGATAACACTGATGTTTTAGTTGTTGCAGAGCAGTGCTTACACTAAGCCAAGGACTTTTCAGCTTCTGCTGCCCTGCCAGAGAGGAGGCTGGGGGTGCACCAGGAGCTGGGAGGGGGCAGAAGCAGGGCAGATGACCCAAGCTGCCAAAGGGGTGTCCCACACCACACAGCATCGCGCACAACATTTGGACTGGGGAGTCAGCCAGGGTCAGCCACTGCCTGGGGACTGGCTGGGCATCCATCAGCAGGTCGTGAGCAATTGCATTGTGCAGCACTTGTTCTGTATACATAAAATAACAACAATAATGATGATGATAACAATATAATTGTAATTATTATTATTTCCCCTTCCTTTTCTGCCCTATTAAAATGTCTTTATCTCAACCCAAGAGTTTTACTTTTTTCCAATTCTCTCCTTCATCCTGCTGGGGGTGGGGTGGGTTGCGGGCACAGAGGGGCACAGTGCATGTCTGTATGGTGCTGAGCTGCCTGGTCAAGCCACATTTATTTCAACAACAACAACAACAAAAGTCTTCTTTGCTTCTTAGCTCTCTGTTCCTGCTGTATGGCCTTGCAGTGACCACAGGCTGCCTTGACAGAAATCACTAGCTGGAACGATGTGCTTTGCCAAGGTTGTCTTTATTTAGACAAGGCTTCTGGTTTATGAATTCTCTCTCAAGATTGGAGGGATCATAAAGTAACCATGCTGCACCTCATGTGTTGGAGGGCCATACAGTGCCTTCAGAGGAACTTACCTTTGATATGCCTACTATTTCTTTTCTCAGATTTTACAGGAAAAACAGGAAAATCTGAATAATTTAGCAGTGTAACAGACAATAAGAATTTTTGCTTTGGATATAACCTTGAGTTCTTGACAATCCTCCTTGCTACCAAGACACATAGTCAGGGCAGTAGCCTGAGCTCACACTTGACAGTTAACACCCTTTCTTTTCTAGAACGGCAAATGACAAATGGATGGCTTGATTTTTCCTGCCTTCACTATATAGTGAAGAGCATGGCAGGTTGCAATACAGGTACTGTAACTGTGTTGAGCATGTATACTATAATTGTTAGTATTCCAAGAGAGTCTGAAGAGTTTAACACAGATCACCCTCTTTACACTGCCACTCTTCAAGGCACTGTACCTGTGGATAGTATTTATACTGTTTGCATTCAGATGCACGAAAGCTTACAAGCTGGTGATTAAAGAGCAACAGAAAGCAGTTTTTCCCAGACCAGTGGTAAAGCCAGGGTTGGAGTTTAGGTTCCACCTTGTTAAAATTACAATCTTTCCTAAATTTATATCAAATGGGGGTAATAGATTGACTTGGGTTGTCATAGAACTTATAGACTAAAATTCTATAAATTTGGATAACAATTTCTGTTTAGGTGTCAAGACCAAACCCAAGAGTTGGAATAGGAAACTATTCCAAACTGTGTGTACAACGGAACACATATTTTTTTAAAACTGGAAAAGAGAATTCAGAGTTGTGAGCCTGATCCTCAGCTACTATAGGCTGTAAATTCTGATGAGTCTGTGCAGAACGACAGGATCTGAGTGTAGGTGTTGGTTTCATATCCCAACACAGAAGATTTGGGATGAATATTTCATCAGTTCAGAAAGGTCCCAAGAAATATGCATGATAAAAAAAGTACTGGTTAGATTGAAAGAAGTTAACAGCTATTTAAAATAAATTAGATTTAATGGGACTTTCAGCTATATAAATTCAGGAACCTTTCCTAATTTCTCTGCTCTGAAACAGACCTCTATTGCTTGCTTATTTTTTTCCTCTTGTGGAAGTGGGAAATGGAGGTCTCAGATGATGTTTTGTTAGGTGAAGATTTAAAACTGGCAGCTAATGCTGCTAATAGTGCTGCCCACTAAAGATATTTATGTGCTGAAGAGAGAGATTTTGCAGTAGACAAGTAATTCTTAACTCTGGAGCAGAAGCTGCATAACAGGTCAGAATTGCTCTATTTACAGTTTCAGCCTCTCCAGTGAGATCTGTCTGCAAGCATTGCACCTAACCTGCTGGCGGAATTTGTAAACGCCCCTTGCAGAACCAGCCTTCCTACTGTACTTATGTGATTTATGTGACATTCATAAAAAAATTCACAGTGGACAATCCATAAACATTAGTGAACAGCTGTGAACAGAGTGACAATGTTACAGTCATACAGTCACAATAAATCGTAAAGATTTGACTCCCATTAAATGCATAATTTTCTTATCTGCATGCTAAAGTCAAAGTACAAATGCTGTTTTTGCCATTAGCTTTACTTATACAAACTGATTGGATAGATTATATGCATGATTTTCCTTTTAAATACTACTAAATGAAGGTCTGTGACACGCTAGGTGAATTATTTATTAAGGATTAACTAGACTTACGGACATGACTCTATGCTGCCTTAATTCTTATTCTGCTCTAGAACTAGTCCCACTTAGTATGACTGCCTTTGGACATGTGTGAGAACTTAAAATATTAGAATTTATTAAAAAAAAGTCTCTAACATTTAAAATAGACTTCACTGGAATATCTATTGAAAAGATTAAGTTTGCATTTGGTATCTTGATTCCACATCCTATGAAATCAGCAGAGTAATTCTCCCAGAATCAGAACTAGAGGCCTGATATCCACCCTCTTGCCCTCCACAGCTTTTCACCTCCAATGAGTCATTAGTAGGTTCTCTAAGCCCTACAAATGAACTTTTTTTCACAAGGCTGTTCAGGATTTAACTTCATGGACCCTCTAGGAACAATCTTTCTCTATCAAAAAAATGAGAGTCACTGAAAAGATCTCCATACCTGTATGGATGTACATACGAACAGCATGACTGCTGAATTTAATTTCCTTAGGAAAACAGGCTCTTTTTGAGGAAGAGAAAGTACCACCTGACCTTTCCAAGTCAACGTTTGTGAAATAAGCAAACATGGAATTAATTTGTTTTGTATTTCAGCATGAAAATCAAATGAAATCTATGTAGGAGTTTAGACTGAAGCACAGATAGACTTAAAAAAATATAAAACTGAAAAGGCCAAAAAAATACCCAGAAGGAACCTTGGTTATTTAGCAACTTTCCCCAGGAGAGAAGCTTCCCCCTCCAGCTTACTTTCTGTGCTGTGATCAAGCTCTGATGTTAAGGGCTCGCATAAACAAGAGGGTTTCCAAACTACCAGCCCTTTCTCTCTGTTAGTTTTGGATCTAGTTGCCAGGATTCTCTGCTGACCAAATGAGCACCTGAAGCAGAACACAGGCAAGAAGCTGGTCAGCTAGGAAACCAGTTAATGAGGTGCTGTTGATAAATTTCTTAAAATATGAAGTACACATCACGGCTGTTTTCACATCCTATTTGTTCTCCTCAATAGCCCTTTCACTGACAAGAAAAATGCGTTTCCTGACATAGGTATATTTTGCTTTATTTCTTTGTCTTTTAGCCCGTAAAGAACTGTGAGCTGAAGATGGTCAGACACTTAACATTTGTACAACTCTCTGCCCAGCATACAGGAAGGCTGGCAGGAAGATTGTAACCCTTCCTTTCTTCTCCTCATCTCCAACAATACCACAACACAACGTCACGAAGGAAATGTTGTTGCTTCCATCCATAAACCCATGTGTATCAGCTCTGCCAAACATGAATCATGCATTGGATATTTCAAGATTTGGAAAATGTACTCTAAATCTCCTCTTGACCTGAGCCCTTAGAGAAGAATCATATGATGAATCCCTGCAAAATCCAATAAATATCTGATGGTCATTTAGCCCACTCCAGAGCGGATAGTGTTCAGCAGTGTCAGAGCAGATTGTCCCAGTAAAGAACTTGCAGTTGGTAAGCTGGGATGAAATGTTTGGAAGTGGTCAGTTGTCTTATTGCTGATGGTCACTTCAGATGTGGGGTTGGCACATTTGCAGGGCAACCATAAAGAAGGTATTTCTGCTGCTCTAGTTCCCTCACCAGCATTTTGCCCAGCCATCCAGGTAGCTCACTACCAGCACCAGAAATACCCTTTGTTTACCATTACTGTTAAAAAGAAATTAGCCATTTGCGAATGCCTGAGCCCGTTCTTCCCTGAATGCTTCATCACATCTAAAGTCTATAGTGTTACTGGTGCTTGCCAGGACGCATGCCTTTCTGAAACATCTGTGTGTTGTTAGGCTGAGACAAATCAGTGTGGCCCTGTCCCATCCAGCTGCCAGCCCCAACATCAGGGTTGCAGAAGGCTGTGACAAAATATTTATATACACTTCTTTTGGAGCTTATATAATTCTTCTTGCTTTCCAATGTGACTGAACATCAGAACTTCTCTGGACAGAAAAATGCACATGATATCTAGGATTACCATTTTTTTTCCCACTAGGAGTTCCGTATGTTATCTGGAGCTTTGCACAACAGATTTTTTACTTTCTGTGATGTTTTCAGAGGAATCTAAGTTTCAAACAAAACTTATGCTTGTGCCATGCAAGCAGTAACTATTCTCATTAAAAAGTCCTGAAAAGTCTTTTGTATGATCAAGTAAATTAAAAAAAATAAATATGCATTCAGAAAATAGATATTGCTGTAGCTGAACAGGCCGTGTACAGGGGAAGTCACTGTAAGAACTGCAGCTGCAGATCTGTCTCTTGCAGAAGTACTCACTGACTGCAGCATGTTAGTTATCAGCTCTCTGTTGTAACAACAAAGACCTCAGCATATATCTCCTGTTTCCAAATGCACCATGATTGCTGAACATCAAAACTGCTACTGTTCTAAATCTAGAACTGCAACTGTGAAAAAAAAAAAAAAAAAAAAGATTCACAACAACATTGTTGGCAGATAAAAGTCCAGCAAGTTCCATGCACGTAGAAGCAGTCCCAAAAGCCTGCTCAACTATAAGCCCATATATAAGCACGGAAGGAAAGAAAGAAGCTGTACTATTCGGGAAGGATGGTTTGGAGAACATTCCTTGCTAACGAGAAGCACTGTATCCCAGAAGCTGTTCTTATGTCTGGCTCATTTTGGGCATATACCTATGTCACGTAAGGACTGCTGTTCATAGGGAGAATCTGGGTAACAGTGCTGCAGGAACTTGTGAACTGATCACAGTAACAGATCACACCTCAGTGCGGGTTTTGCAAACTCAGTCTGCTTAAGCTGACTAAAAGGAAGGAATAGTGAACAAGGGGACACGGGAGCACTCCCAGGGGTACCTTTTGTGTTTGATGAAGGGCTGCTTCTGCAAAAGGCCATGGCAGAAGCAACGGTGATTGGAGCTGGAAAGGTGCTGAGCACGTTCATCTTTAAATGAGACCTGACAGGGCAAACCCCTGCCAGAACTGCAGCCAACCCAGCACATGCCAACAAAGACTAGGCACTGAAGGGAGGGTTGGGATGAGGTCAAGCTTGTTTTAAAAGAGCCCAGAACTGATGCACCATTTAGTAGGAAATGCTTTGCCTTGGTACTAGAAATACCTCAGGAAAACTTCACATCCAATGATGAGAGACAGAGAAGATCTGATCTCAGTAAGGTTAGGGCCAGGGACAGCATGCAGCACCAGTAATACTGATTTGCTGGCAAAGAAAAGTCACTCCAGAAAGTCCAAGCCTCACAGAAAAACTTCCAGAGTGGATAAAGCCTCAACATACAGAAAAATCACAGCAGTAATTGCTAAGCACTCCCAGTTATTCATTGTCATCCCTTTGTACAAACACAATATTCGCTATTTCCTCTATTTAATTGTATTCTTGAGCACAATTTCATTTTAATCTATTCATTTTTGAGGCACAAAGAAATAGTTTTAAACCTTCTATAAATATCAGAATGGATTGTTATCTTTTACATGCATATACATAGACCAGTTCCTGTACTCGCACCAAAAAGGAACTCTAAGCCAGACAAAGAAATGAGCTGGAATAATAAGAGAGAATCTCTGTGCTGTCTGATGGATGACAACTGAAAAACTCAAAGCAACTTGTCACACATCTTAAGTATGAAGTGTACCTTATATAACAGCATTTGGGAAACTTGGCCTGCCTGTGTTCTCCCCTAGCTCTGCCTCTGCCTCCATCTGTGGGCGTGGGTCATTTACGTCAATCCCAATCAAAAAAAACTGGCATGGATTAGATATCTAACAGAGATACTACGGTCTAGTAAAAAGAAAAGATCCACCTCTCTCAGCATCCTTCTGACTACAAAGATGCTTTGCTTGACCTGAAAATTCCTTTGGAGATGTGTGAGTCTGGTCCTGGGCAAACCAGACTGACCCAGCCCAAGAAACTAAGCAGTGAAGAACTACAAATCAAATATCTTTGTTTTCTCTTTAATCAAAATGCATACGTAAAAAGCATGCAGGCAGTCACTGACTCTTTCAAGGACCTGCTGTCAGTATGTCAGCTTGAAGTCACTTGGAAAAAAAGTTGTGTATTAGGAAACTTCCATGGGCAGGAACCAGATAAGATGTATCTAAATCTGAACCTGAGAGCCAGTGACCGTGTGTGAGTTACTGCCGCAGTATGTTAAAACTTGCAGCACACTCTCTTCACTGTAATACAAACGCTACTCATGAAAAAGTGTAGCTTTCAGTGGGCTCTGTTATCTGCCTAAATAAAAGTGTTTCTTCACCTGAAAGCCAAATCTCTTTAGTCTGATGGAGCTAATTACCCAGAAACGACAGCAGCCCAGGACTGGTATTAGCCTATGGTGTGAAATTCACAACACCTACCCAACCAGATATCTGAAACATACCCTTTTACATCAAGATAACTGCACAGCCTGGGACAAGCTTTTATCACTGCAAATCTGTTCAACCTTCTCTTTTGCTCATCTGCATTTTGATAAAATTTACTGTTGGTTCTTTACAATGGGAAAGCACAGAAATAGAGCCATCGTTGTGTTCTAGCAATGTAATTTACAGACCATGGGGAATCATCTTGCATGTCTCCCTGTCCACAAAGTTCCATAAGAAAGACAGACAATTTCTTAAATTCACACTGTCCTGACGATATTATGAAGGTTATGTGTCACTGATTCAGGATATATTTTTAATGGATTCTAGCAGGCTACGTGTGTCTTGCCCAGGTGACAGTCGGATGCACAGTAGTGGCTCTATCTTCCAGAGACATGCCAGATTAATAATTTCTTTTGTTTGCACATTTGTTTGTTTGTTTTTTCCCCTGATATCCAAGAAACATTACAGGGAAAGAAGCAGCTACTTGTGTGAAATATCCATCTTATCAGGAGTAGGACATTTAATATATAGCATGGTGTTAGGCTAATAGGGATAAGGAAAAAATACCTGGCATTGAGCAACTTGAATAATCTCTGCTTAAAACAAAGCAGAACAAACAAAAGAATGACAACAAAAACAAAGAAACAAAAATAAATAAATAAATAAAAAACACACCAGCCTGCAAATATACTCATGAAAATATGGACCAAGTTTATGGTTCTCAGGCAAAAGTCAGAATGCTTTGTTGGTGAAAACATACGTGTGCGTGTGTTAGAAGTGTGATACTGTTGGGGATACGTATTTCAGCTCAGTACACATTAAACTGAGGTGATAAGCATTGGGTAAGCTGATGAAAGGTTATGCAAATACTTGTGTAATAAAGCTGCCTTAGGGGCTCATTATGAAAAATAATGGTTTCAAAGACAAGTGCTTGTTTTAATTTGTCTGTGGGAAGTTTCTTCTGAGACTTGCAAAGAAGAAGCCAACTAAACTCATGTTCTTCTGTGGCCAGGAATGAGCAGATGAGACCAACAGCAAGAATGATGAGCAGGAAAGTAAATGGAAACACTGTTGCATGCATGATTTCTATCCAGTTTATCAGGTTTTGGCAGGGGTCCTTACAGAATCAGCTCAGTGACCTCCTCGCTCTGCAGACACGGCAGTCTGGCCTTGTGCTCTGTTGCTGACCACAGTACAGGGAGGGTCACTTTCTGCCCGAAGAGAATGAGAAAAAATTGCAAATTTATATCATACTCCTGGAATGCTAATGTTCCCCTTGCCTGGGAGAGTATTCAGATCCCTAGCCTATATATAAGATGGCCAGGTTTCTTATTACAGAGGAATTCTCCTGTGTGTTTCAAGCAGACCTTTCCACAGTCAGGTTGAATTCAGTGCATAGTTCCCATTGATCCCTTCAGAAGTGTCCAAGAACATTCCCAGATCTAACCTGAATTAATTTCAGGCTTTTTGAGGAAGCTCTAATCTTACAGACTTTGCTGCCCTGGAGTCTGTGGCTGTATCAACTGCTGCCACCAGGCAGTTGCTCCGTCTGGGAGGCATTAGGACTAGTCACAGGAAGGGCTTGGGCTTCCTGATGTCTCAGCTGCACAGTAGCTGGAGCTCCAGATTGTTGTCAGCATTCCCGTCTCAGCCTGCTGTCAGCTGCTTTTGTTCAAGGATGTTGTAGTGATCCATGATACAAAACCCTGAGGACACCTTCCACAATTAAGGGACATGATCACTCCCAATCCCAAGCCTCAGATTTTGGTAACAATTTAAATGACTTATCTGGTCTGAGATCATTCCTGCTGTTCACTTTCTCAACCCGCACCCCCCCCCCCAAAACAAACAAACAAACAAACAAACAAACAAACAAAAAACTCTCAAATTCTATCTGCGTTTCAAGAATGAAAGTTCATCCCAAAGCTGATCTGTTTTGCAGATAGGTTGTGCTCTTAGTCCACAATGCTCTAGAAGATCAGACACTTTCTTAAATTCACACTATCCTGATGATCCTTTCTAGGTTACGTGTAACTGATTTAGGATATATTTTTTAATATAAATTTTTGTCTTGTGGGTCTCTTTTGTCTTGGGGAGACCATTTATAGCTGGAGGCCAGTAAGGCTCTACCACAACAACCAGCCTTGTTTCATCAGCTCATCTTTTGTACTTGCTGGATTCTGCAAGTCCACCCTTGTAGCCCTTTTTCAGAGTCTACCTCAGGTTCCAGCTTTCCTCAGCTTTTCAAACTCTTAAACTTTCAGAAGTCAAACTCCCTTCACCTTCAAGGCATTCAGATCTCGCGGCCATCGGTCCTTGCCATTCCTCTTTCAGCCTTCTTTGTCCATGTTCTTCTCTTGGCCTCCAAGCTGATTCCATCAGTGACCCAGGAAACTACCAGCCTCAGAACAGTGCAGAGCATTGACCTGACAAGCGGCCTTTGCAATGCTGTTAGGGTGATTGGCATAGAGCAAGATGTCTCTTCTGTACTGCTCCAAAGTAAAATTGCCCAAACAGGGCCAAAGGATAAGCCCTGATAACTTCCTATGTGCATAATTTAGTAGAGACCTATTGCAGCCTGGTTGTTACATGGAGCATGCTCTAGCCTAGATGCTCAGTCAGATTCTCTCTATGATATTGCTTCCAGCTGTTGTGGCGACCTGTGATGCCAGAAATGGGACTAATTATACTGTGTGTTATCGCCCAGAAATAGTGAGAAACAAATCAAATGACACAAGTGGAGTCAGACCAGGAAGTCTGGGTTAGGGAACATGTTGCAGTGTGTAAACTGAAAGATTCTGGGGCAGAGTGGTGTCTGTCATTGTGATAAGAACTTCATGTTTGGTGGTATGTTGGAGAGTCTCTTGGTATGTAATTCACCCCTGGAGTGATAGGGGCTCCTGGAAGCCACAACAGAGTTAGAAAAAATTAATATGTATGAAGACTTTCCCTTCAGTTTCACTAAAGATCAATTGAAAATGTCTTGTGACAACCAGGTGTTTATTTATTCTAAGATGTCATTCCAGAAGGAAAACATCATGGATTGTCATTGGTATGGCAATGCACCAAGGCCAAGTCTCAAGACTGAAGTTTTCAAAAGTAGTTGTACAGAAAATTCTCATGGCATTTAGAGTCTTCATCAAGTGAGTGTTTAATGAGCTGGCTATGCAAATTGCCTGTGATAAGATCAGCATTCCACATATAAGCAGTCATGAAATCATGAGCCATAGCACAGCTGCCACTGAGGGAAATTGCCTACCAGGTTGCATCTGGTTCATCGTAGTCCAGTGGCAGACTGTAACCCACAGACTTCCTCTGGGCAACTGTCTATCAATCCTATCATCAATTTGTCCTAAGGCTCAGGCTGAATTAGAGTACAACTGATTGCTCGAATGTTTAACAACAATGGATTGTGCTGATTTTGGAAAAGGCACAAATCAAATAGTGAAATGTGTTCATACTGGTCAAAGAGCTTGAAGTCTGAACTTCCTCCTGACTTCAGTTCCAAAAAAAAAATGGTGCTGTATGCAGAGGAAAGCTGCCATGACTACACATTATGGACATTTAGGAGGTGGGAAAAGAAGATAGCTGTTTAAAATTCGTATTTGATTTTTTAAGGGTATAATCTCTCTAACAGTATGAATTAGAGAACATCTGATTCATAGGGTATACACACATCAGACTCTTCCAGTTTCTAAATGGGCATTTTAAGACCATATTAATGGGGTCCAGTTCTAAGAAAAAGTGTTAATGGATTTAATCACTACTGGTAAATTTAAGTATCTCTAGTGTACACGTGTAGATAGATACAAGTGTACACATCTGATCTGAGGAACAACTTGAAGTAGAGGGAGCCTGCCTCACTAGAATGGAGAAGAGATTTGAGGTATGAACAAGCAAGAGAAAAGCTACAGGAAGGAGGTGAACTTGTTGGCAAAGTACATAAAGCTGAGGGCATACATGTTGAAAGAATGGAGGAATAAGACATGAAATTTGGACAGCAGTGGAGCCAGACAGCACTTAGAGGGTGGACTGGAGGAGTTTGAGCCTTTACAGAAGGGACTTGGAAGACAGCAGAGACACTCCAGCAGAAGGGGAGGAGGGGGAACCCACTTCCATATGGCAGATAGGATCTGATGAGTGATGAGCTCATGAGGAGAGAATTACAGTGGGAACTGCCAGAGACATGCTGGTGCTCAGCTATTGGACTGGGCTTGCTGCAGTGATTGGGAATGGCAGAGCACAGAGGGCAAGAACAGACAAAAATGATTGCCTAGAACATGGGCTGGTGGCACAATCTGAAAATCCTGTCTTCTGGGATTGGGTGTTCTGGCAAAGCTTCACAGACACCCAAGACCCTGGTGGAAATGGAGAGGGAGGGAATAGTGAGAAGGGTAGCAGGGAGGGAAGGGGTAAATTAGCAGCAGAAAAAAATAAAATAACTGTGGCATGAAAGTTTGGACTGAAAGACCTAACAAAAGCTGGAGGGAGAAGGTAAAGGAGTGGGTCTGCACATGTGCTGGCAGCGTTGGGTAAGAAAGTCTGTGAAGTTTCTGCTTGTGAGGCCAGCTGTCAGCAGGTGTGAGGGGCTGATCACTCTTCGCAAGGGCCCTGCAACACATCCAGGGTTCAGTTTGGAAACTGCGGGCTCAGGTCCAGATACAGATGCCAAAAGGCAAACAATCAGCCACTCCTTACCAGCAACTCCTGCTCGGACGTGAAGGAAGCCCTGTGACAATATCAGAGCCACGGGGTCACTCCAACATAATTCCCCGTGACCTCATCTGCACTGCTCTGTCAGGAGATGGTGCCACCAACACATACACCCTCACCTCTGCCCATGTGGAGAGCTGACACTGGAAGCACTCCCGGGTTCAAGTTTTTCTGTTTCATCATTACACACCTATAATCCTTTATTAAGCAAAGCTTTTCACTCCTCTCTCAGGTGTTTTCACATGCAGCAAGCAGCTAAGCATGCGGCTCCAGATTACTTTTCTCTTCACAGGAACAACCAGGCAGATACTGTTATGAAGCTGAGTGACTGAAGAAAGTGACTAAGAAAGTTCAGGACAAGAACAAACTGCAAAATCCTGGCATAGAAAAGAAATACGCAAAAGTTTCCTTCCCCTCTGCCCCAAGGGGAGTTAATATTGATGACCTACTTTAACCTTTGTATCTCTGCTAATATTGCCAACAGGAATAGTAAGTAACTGTGTGGGTGGGTCCTGACACATGGGATCCAGTTCATCAGCAAATACGCTCCAAGAGCCAATACTCGGGCTCTCTGATAATTAAGCCTTCTCGTAAGGAGTGTTTTGCTCAGACAATAGCCCATTCACAATCTTTACTTTTCTGTGCCTGCTTCATAGGGCAGAACATGCTCTGTATATATTCCCCAAGGCACTGATATT
Source organism: Anser cygnoides (assembly GCF_040182565.1). Lineage (NCBI taxonomy): Eukaryota > Metazoa > Chordata > Aves > Anseriformes > Anatidae > Anser > Anser cygnoides. Next base: position 21,395,779 of record NC_089885.1, on the reverse strand, counting down.
GATCTCCATCAAAACAGTCTCAGAAGAATGAAAGTACAATCACAGCAATGGATAGAATTACAGTACCGTGCCTCAAAGCTAAGCAGTGACAGCTTAATAGACCTGCAGTGAATGAACTGCAAGACAAAAACAATGTGCTGTGGGAACCATAAATATGTGATTATGAAATAACAAACCAGGATTCCCCAAGTGCCAACAACCTTCTAGCATTCCATTTAAAAACTATAAATCTGCCATAGCCCAAGTTAAGTAAATTCCCCTCAGTGTATTAAATTCTTTGTTTATAGGGAGGGTAATTATACCGTCCCTTAGTGCAAATAAGAGATGCCCACTCCAGAGCATGTAAAATTAAACAAGGACATTTCATACTAAGCTGAAAAGCTCCCTCTGACATTCAAAGGAAACTCCCAGCTTCTCAGGCAGGAATAGTCTGTACCCAGCATTGCTATACTGCAAACTTCTTGGTGCAGTGAAAACAGGAAAGGGTTAAAGTCCTCTCTTTGTGTCTGATGTGTGCAGGATTGGATCATGCAATCTGTCAGTTGTGAACTGAATTCGGAGGTTTCCTGCAAGAGGAGCAAGGTCAGATCCCAGGAACAGGAGCTAAGGATTTCTGGGTTTTAACCTTGACCCTGACACTGACCTTTTCATGAGCCTGGAGAAAATAGAGAACTTCACCATGGATAGGTGAAGGATCATAACACTTGCCAACCTTACAAGGAAGTTTTGCAGGCCAATTAGGGTTTATTTTCATGGTGCTCTGCATGTGAAAGGTCCTAACAGATACAGATGATAAGAAAATTTACAGAAGGCTGCAGATTAAACCACAGCTGAGAAAGATAAAATATATGTTTCAAATTAAAGGGGAGAAACATGAATGGTTAGGAAACAAGAAAGGTATGGGAATGATACAGAAACTCATGTTTTTCAGTTTCTGAATATCATTCCTCTGTAGGTCAGAGAGGCTTCCGAAGAGTGATGGTATCAGAGTGCTTGTCTCCATGATGGACAGCATTAGTTCTTAGGGTTCATGGGTAGTTACCAAATGGACTCCCAAGGACAATGTGCCACCAGTGCCTTGAAACTCTAAATTTAAACTGAACAGTTTTGAATGAGCTTAATTATGCCTTAAGAAAAAAATGAAAGATGAAAATAAGATGTCAACATAGGGGTCTTCACAGTCACTGAAGAGAAGTTTAGGTGAACAAGACAGTGAAAACTGTCTTTGGATACACTGACACAGGACAAATATTGGAGTCATGCTGGGTCACTGAAGAGCCATAAGAAGCTTAAGGCTGAGGAGGAATCACAGCCACAGAATTTGGCAAGGATGTGGAACGCAATTGTGTCAATTTATTCAGGGTGAATCTAAGATCTGACCTGCATGTGGATGTTTTCTTTCCATGTTCCCAACTGATGAAACCCGCCACAGCTTTGCAGATTCAAGTGTTAGCTCAGGCAAGAATCATCTGGAAATTTGGCAGCAGTTCATCGTCAAGTGTAAATGTTCAGAAAGTAGCCACTCACAAAACTGAATTTAGCCTCAGCAAACTTGTAACTTGCAAACCGGCTTTCAACCAGTGGGCTGCATGAGTCCTGAAGCTACCTTGTATTTTTGAGCTGTCACGATTTCTTCTTTTACAGGAATGGAAGTTCTGCATGGTCCCTTTTGCCTTGTAAAAAAGATTAAGCGTAGTCTAGCTTTAAGGAAAGGACTAAATCTAGGGAGAGATACACTGTGCAACCCAGAGGGAGTATTAATTATGGGGAAGGTTTTGCTTTGTACTCTCCAACAGCCAAATCCAGCACCTTTAAAATCGGTAAGGGGAAAAGGGTAGCAGAAGTTATGGAAACCTGTCTTCCCAAGAGCCAACAATTGTCTATAGAAATTGTCAAGATAAATGTAAAAATAAATGAAAATTTCTTTGGGAAGAAGCATAAAAACATGCTTCAAGGCTTTTTTCCTTCCTTCCTTCCTTCCTTCCTTCCTTCCTTCCTTCCTTCCTTCCTTCCTTCCTTCCTTCCTTCCTTCCTTCCTTCCTTCCTTCCTTCCTTCCTTCCTTTCCTTCTTTCCTTCTTTCCTTCTTTCCTTCTTTCCTTCCTTCTTTCCTTCCTTCTTTCTTTTTCTTTCCTTTTCTTTCCCCCCAGTAAAACCATTTCACGTAACAGAAATATAAATTGAAGTTATGGAGTCAGAATTAAGATATCATAGGATACTGCAAGCACATTACTAGCTGGCTGGCTGCAGAGAGACATAAAATTCTTCTCTTCAAAGAGTCTATGTATTCTCAGGCAAGTTCTCAACCCGCTATCCATGGACTGGAAGCTGCAAAGCAGCATCAGTGCAGTGCAATGTGCTGGCTAATTTACCCACCTTCAGTATTTATTGTTGGGATTCCTTCTATTACACTGTGCCATGTACCGGCTACCAGGAAATATAGTGGAGGTTGCAGGGCATGTTATTTTCAGAGATCTTCCCAAAAGAAAACATTTAATGTCAGAAAAAAGTGGGAGAGGGATAAAGAACTGTGATGTTTTACTTGCTAGCCCATTGGGGATTTGAAATGTATAGAAAGAGCTCTCCATGTCCTGCTGGTTTCATTAAATTACATGATTATAGTGCCTAGAAGGGGGAGGATCTCTAATAGGCTTTACACCCCTATGTAGGTTATGAATGAGGTATAATTTATGCAACAAATAATTAAATGAAAAGTTGAGCTAACTCTAAAATAATTATATCGATTGCAACCATTGCTGAAGCAACTGCAATGATTGATTTCCTTGAAATTGAAATCTTTTCTGCAAAGAAAAATGTTGGTTTCTTTTCTTTTCTCTGCTTTTTTTTTTTTTTTTAATTGTTTTAAGAAATGGAGAGAAAACCCTCAAATTTTGAAAAATACCTTTTTTATTGCCATTTTAGTCATTATTGACTAAATGCCCAGAAATTATTAGTGAAATCAGTATTCTTAATAAGCTAAAAATTCCCATAACTCTTGTTAATTTTGATTAAAATGATGGTTGTTTCAATCTTTCTATTTCAAACCCTAGAAACAATTTCAATTATTTTTTTCTGAATGTCTTTTAAAAATACATGCCTGTCTGTAAGTGATTTTAATTATTATTTGTTAAGTATCAAAGCTACATTATGCTATTAACAGCCCTTGAACCTTTATTCCTAGATCCTTGAAGTATACTAATCTCTGAAAAGCCTCCGCCTTGTAATTTTAGGCTAAACTGATTTTTTAAGACATTAGAAATCTCATTTTGTTGTATTATATAAGATGGTTTCTTCTGAATTACCATTAACAACCTGATAATCCTCTTTCACTGTTTGAACTCTCTCCAGAAATTGTCTGTCCAATAGAGCAAGGAAATTCTCAGCTAGTTTATGCAAACCCTTCCTGGAATTTTTATGAAACAAGAAGTCGCTCAGATCCTGTTTAGCCTAAACCATGTACTTTATTCTCTATTGAGATCAGATGTTGGAGGAAATAAAAACGTCCTTTTCCATTTCTTACCTACATCATGCTCAAAATTTCATTTCCCCAGCAATACAAGTTGATTATATTGGCTTAAAGAGTATTGGCCTGAGCATGCACACTTACCAACATACAGGAGATTGATGTCCAAGTGTTGTTCAGCCAAAGCATTTTGCTGGATCATGCAATGACAGTGCTGCTGAGAGGAAAGTCTACCAGGCTTCAGACTTCTCACAGATGATTTGTAATTATGTAATCATGTCAAAACACTATATGTACCACAAAGTCCAGGAGAGAATCAGAGACCATTTTGGTTTACTTTGGAAATTCTCTCTAACCTGGGTAGCTTAAGAGGCAACCTTGCCTTATACATAACTCCTTAGTTATGACTACATTTAGTTAGCACCTTTGCCTTTTGCATAGAGGTGTGGCAATAGCAGACCTTTCCTCCAGAATACTTTATGAGATTGATTCAAACATGATTTTTCAGCGCTTCACTCTCAAGGAACCCAAGTGTATTGGTTTGGCAGTGTTTTTATTGAACACAATCTGTTAAAAATAGATTTGTCCCTTATTTCTGCACCATGGCTGCACACTGACTCTTGAACTGCACCCACGTACCAAGAGGATGACAGTGAGACTGAACAGGGAGCACCATGTAACATTCTCCAGACTTATCAGTAGCAGAAACAAAAGTGATAGGATGTTGAAAAGACAGTATAAACGAAAATATATAGTGGTAGTGAACTGCACTGTCACTTTAAACTACATGTAAATTCTAGGTATAAGATCTCACTAAAAGGTTAAATTAAAATGAAGGTTAAGGCATGAGATGTTAGGTATTAACATACCATTTTCGGAATGCCTACCTGCACTGAGACAGCAGGGTGGAGTCCTGTGCTGGGCACGGCCAGCTCCGTGGAACAACCGGAGCTAGATGTGACAAGCTGCAAAGGAGACACAGCCAGGTCCTGCACATGAAGTTCTAGCAGCCACCGCACACACAGCTCAGTGTTGCCCACTCGTTTCCTGTTGTCAACAACCTACGCACGAGAGCAATTTATGAGGGACTTAAAAAAACCCTTTCCTACATGGTTATCCTATAATGATAATTGTTTTCTACACTAGAGTCGTATTCCAGGTAATTATAAAATATATTTAAACAACATTCATGCAAAATCATCTTTATAGACTTTGAATACTCTCAGTCAGAAAAAAGAAAAAGAAAAAGAAAAAGAAAAACAAATAAAAAACACCACTTGGTTAAATTAATGGATTTAACTATCTGGGGGGAAAACAACAACAACAACAAGCCTGATTCTAACCTGCTTTTATTTCCCTTTAAAAATTACTCTAGACCACTTGTATTTAAAAAATCAAAGTAAAATAAATTATTTTTTTCAGGTATATCCCAATAACTTCATTAGACCGAAAGTGAACTGAGACTTATATCAGGATCCATTTTGTTTAAATTCTGCAAAAGTTAAAGGAAGTCTTTTTTGTTTCACAAGAAGCTTTATCTTTAGGACAGCATAGTTCTGAAAGTCTAAGGGAAAACAGGCCACTATTTCCAATATGTTACGTGCCTAGCATCAGATGCCTAAATATGCTTTACATTATCTCAATCAGAGTCTAGAAACTTGGAGAAACTGATAAACCTCAGCTTCAGCATGTCTAGCTGAGGCTTCATGACACAAATCCAGGACCCATCTGCTGAAATACGTATAGTCTCTACACTAATATTTTTCCATCTGTGTCTCAGAGTGCTTTACAGGAAAGGGCAGGAAGAAACCAGCTGCTAAAATCTTATCTGTCAATATATCTGTCTGTTTATCTGCCTGTCAGTTTTTTATCTGCTTATCTATTTACCTGTCTACATCTACAAGCAATCTGTCCACCTGGAGAAGAGCCTGGAGAAGAGCAGGCTGAGGGGAGGCCTCCTGGCGGCCTGCAGCTCCCTCACAAGCTCTGCTCTCTGGGGACAGCGACAGGACCCGAGGGACAGCACGGAGCTGGGAAAGGGGAGGGTCAGGCTGGGAGTTAGGAAAAGATCCTTCACTGGGTGATCAGGCTCCCCAGGAACCTGGTCACAGCACCGAGCTCCTGGAGTTCAAGAGGTGCTTGGACAATGCTCTCAGACACAGGGTCTGATTTTTGGGTGGTGCTGTGTGGAGCCAGGCGTTGGACTCAATGGTCCTTGTGGGTCCCTTCCAACTCGGGATATTCTATGAGTCTACGATTCTGTGATTCTACGTTTCCATCTGTTGGCTGGTAGCCTGACTAAAGGATTTAATAGTAAAAAAATTTGAGTTCATAATTAGTATTTTTCCTCACTCTTCTAATGAGGGTAAAAGTTTAATGATCCTCATAAGCCACCACAACATTTGAAGTAGATCTGGTGACAGAAATCACAGCCAGTGAGCCGTTAGCGATCTGTTGGCCAAATGAGCAACATATGCAGGAACAAAACACAGAGAGCAAATTTTTGACCTTATTCATCCTTCACATGTTCAGCTATAAGAAGCAAATATCAGTAGCCCCACCAGGATCTTTTGCAACTGTGAAGAAAGTAATGGGGCTGTTTTCATCACGGGACAATGAAGTCAGGCAGCTCAGGACTGCATGAGCAGTCTGCACCATGTTGGAATGTCCAGTCAGTGTGACACCGAAGTACATAAAACATCTGAAGTTCAAAACAGAAAGGTATTAAATTAGATACACAAGCAGATGGACATAAATGCAACAGTGACTCTAGTTTTGGTGAGAACTCATGCCCATCCTTGGGCCCTCTGGTTCTGTGGAGCAAGTGGGTGTAGGCCAGGCTGTGGTGCTTTGATGTGGAACGTGCTTGTGTCTTCCACCTAGACTGTTACCTGAGTTTTGTTCCAGGGGAAAAGTTGCTGATGGAGGCAGAGGGGCTGGCTCTCTCAGAGGGACTGGGGAACTTTATGTAGGGAATTTTGTCCTTTATGACAAAGGCCTTACACAGGCCTACTTGAAAAGACAGGTCTTTCGAGATAGCAATATCCTAACCAGTCTAAGGAAGGGCAGAGGTGACATGGAAGGTCTCTTTTCTCTGTTGAGTGTTTGTGATTCTCTCATCAACATTATTATTATTATTATTATTATTATTATTATTATTATTATTATTATTTACTATTATACTGAGGACTCTGCAACTGCTGATCCCCCATTTTCCTCTCAAAATTTATAATTTCCTCCAAAATCAATATGGTTCCCCATAACCATAACCATAAAAATGGCTAGAAGCATTCCCTAAAATTGGGTGTATGCAAAAAGTTATTATGTGTCAGAGAAGAAGATAGCACTGGGTAAGGGACTGCATTTCACTTTGCCAAATTACTTGACATGCTAAAGACAAAAAGCAGTCAATGATCATCAGGTTGCATCCGGCACCTTCTTGCACTTAGCTGGATAAGGCAGTATGGAGACAACTTGTCCCATAGGCAGTAGGCAGCTAATACGGATTTACAGAGTCATTCCTAAGGTCTGGAACAATAGCAGACATCTATTGCTTGCTCAAATAGCAATAGTTTGTTGAAAAGAGACTTTCTCTGCAGAAAAAAAAAAAAAAGATGAATTGCAAGTACTACATTGGCCCACTTAATTAATACCTTTGAGACACACTGGGAGTTTTCAATGGGACTGTAAATATTTGCTCTTGGGCTGATGAAAACAAATAACTGATTCCTTTCAGACCCTTATTTTTCTGAACTCTTAAAGTTTTTCCATGAGTAAATCACAGATAAGACTTCAAGATAGACCTGATTTTGTCATAGGTAAGATAAATCTTATCTATATCATTACTGTACACTCTGATTCCTGCTTCTTTGAATCAGGTCTTTGATTCCTGAAGACTGGCTACATTCCACCAGAAAGTACATATGGTTTGGTCTTTACACAAATCTCAGAGACCAAAAGATTGTGGAGGCTGAAAGACACTCAGAAATATCATTCTTAGACTTCCGTTCCTGTTCTTTTTGCTGTCTCTTTGCATACTAGTGACACTGGAGATCGAAAACAGCCAATTCAAATTTCCTTGTTGTTTGTCTTGCTCATTGATATCTGACATGTGTTTGTTCCCATGTCTAACAGGGTTATTTATACATAAGCCAACTTTGTTCTTCTCTGTTCAGATCAGTTTTCTCATTATGCTAGAGTCCAGTTTTATGACAGCTAAGTTTTTGGTCTGCAGAATCTTATGAGCTCCACTGGATACACAGCAGGAAGATTACGCTTCTGTGCCTGTGAGACAAAAGCATCTGACAAATGTGAGCATAGTGCAGAGTACAAGGACAGCAGCTGGACTGCTTGCACCAGGATAGCTATGCAGAGCTGTCTTGTCTTAAAAAAGCGCAATGCCCTGAAGGCTTTGAGGCCATTGAGGGATTACAGTCCTATTACAGTACTGTAGGAAGATCAAAAAAGGGAAAGCAAGGACTAACCACTAAAATAAAAGAGGTAGAGCAGCCTGCTAGTTTATCTCTTTGTTTTTCATCTGCCAAAAATTGCAGAGCCTTTTACTTTTGCCTTTTCCTGTAGTAAAGTCATGGAAATCAAGGCGGAAAAGCAGCTGTTTTGCTTTACTGCAGTCTTTAGGACATCCACTTTTCTAAACTTGTTTCTCCCAGACTGAAAAGGCTGAATGTTTTTTTTCTTTTCTGTCAGGTAAAGAGCAACTCAGTTCACAAAATGTTCAGCAGGCAGTACAGATTTTAGGTACTCAAGGTGAGTTGTGAGGCAGGACTTGAATAGCAGTAATCAATTTAAAATAGACTACTCAATTTGTTTCCACTTTATTTTATTTTGTTAACAGCATATAGGAATTTTTTCTAACGTAGCAGAAAAACAAATGCCCTGATGAATTGGTGTGAGCAGCACTAGTAAAGAGAAAGCAAACACTAAATAATTGGTTGAATCTCTTGACAGCCCAGAAAATAGTATAAACAAGCTTGTCAGACAACTGACAGAGATTCGGACACAAGGGAAATCCAGTTTCCTTTTAAACTTCTTTTCTACCGCATGGTAGTTTTGCCTAGCTTTCTGCAGATTTACAAAAAGCATTCATCCTCCAGCAAGGCACCTCTTCTAAATCCATGTAGCTGGCTTCACATCTGTAACACAGCCAAAAGCCTCTGCTTTCAGCAAAACTGATGGACACTGAGGAGTATGTGCTTCAAGGGATCACAGAATGTACCAGCTTGAAAGAAACGTCGAGTGTGTGTTGATATGCTGGACCAGCGTTGTTATATGTCTGGGCTGACACGCTGCAAGGAAAATCATTTAACAACAGTTTTATATTCTCTGTGGCTCGGTGACAGTTGCCTGTTTGGCGCAAAGAGAAGGAGAAAGCTAATATCTCAGGCTGACTGCGCAGGTTAGAACATGACACTGTATCACTTTGTTTTTGAAAGTTTGCAACTGTATCTAGATGGAAACAAAATACAAAATGTAGAAGTCATCAAAATAAAAGAAGTGTAGCCTTGCAGGAACTGACAGAGCTGCAAGGACATGGCTTACCAAAACCAATCACTTCAGCCAACTATGGCCAAAATGATCCTAGGTTCAGGCTCTGGAGCAAGAAGGAGACGAGAACAGACACCAGAAATGACATCTGGTGTTTGGCTTCCAGATGCAAGGGAACAGGAAAAAATACCATCTGGCCTCCCTTTGGGAAGTGAGAAGGAAGAAACGTGCTGCATCTACAGGGCAGGGGAATTGCAAAACAGAGGCTGGCTGGTCACAAATATGGCTGGTCACAAATATGGCAATTATGGAATAAATCTGGTAACGAGCGAGGCTTTCTGGAGAGAGATGGACACTAGGCTGGTGGAGTCTGGACAAAGAAAGAAAGCCCACTCCACGGTGGGGGTAAGTCAGGGTTTCAAACCTTGACTGTACAAAGATGGCATTTGTAGTCTATGCTTTCAAAATAGGGCTTGTATATCAAAAAAGCCAAGTTCCTCAGAAGGGGTGGGGTGGAGGGGGTTGAAAAACAACAGATTACAAATACCGGCAAGCACTGAGGACTTTTCTTGTTTAATAGGGAGCTACAGTAACAACAACAACAATGTTCTTTCTTTCTTTTATTAGCAAAGCTGCCAGTTTCTTGATGTTTCAGAAAAATGAGACATCTGCCGATAATTTACAAGCACAAAAAGGCTCCTCAAATGAACTTTCACCAACAGTTTATGGAAGTACCAAGAACATAACACTATGAACAATAATCAGCTCTAAAAAGGAAGCTTTTGACAATGTAGTTCCAGTACAATTATGTAATACTTAGAAGTCAATAAGTATTAGTTATTGGTTGAGCCAGCCAAAGACCAACACTCAGCTTTGCAGCATTTCTGTTCTCTGTTCAGCCTAGCAAAGCACAAGAGGAAGGTTATAACCATTAACAGCTTTCCTTATCTCAGTTCTCGATATGGGACAAGACACTGGCCATTCAAATACAAACCTAGCTGTGGAGACTTGAATTTGAAAAGGTTGGTTTTCACTGTTAAACCATGGCCTGAGATTTCACATCATTTTAAAGCTTAGCAAGATATTTCCTAACCATATATCAGAGCAAATATTGATTGCACAGTCCTGCTAATCTTATAGTTCCTGCTATATCTGTGGTTCTGTGCCCTGCAGTGCCTGGCATTCCAGTTTTCTTGCTTTCCAGAGCAGGAACCTGTCTGGGATGTGACAGGGCTTCGTGCTGGCTCTTGCACCCAAGCTGCCTTTCCAGGGCAAACGGATGCTGGCAGTAGAGCATTGCATAGGGGTCAAGACGTTGCTAAACAGGGCACCCAAAACCAAAAGATGGAAATCGCTATTGAGTCCCAAAATTTAGACGTATTCTGTATGGGCACTATGAGTCTTCCTAGTACACAGAAACCTGGAAACAAAGTGCTTTGTCTGATCCAGTTTTCTCCTGTAACTAGTACACATGCATACACCTCCTTCATTTTCTAGGTTCTTGGCATTCACAGAGGCTGAAAGAGTCTCTGAGTGTGTCCGTGCGAGTGTGTGCGTGCACCTTCGTGTGCGAGCTGGTAAGGCTGGAGTCAGAGCAGGAAAGACAAAGCCTAAGAAATACACACAATATCTCTCCCCATGGGAGCAGTATTTTAGCAATACTGCTCAGGATGTAAGTAGGCTAGAAATCTGTTGCCTCCTTATGCCAATATTTATTGCCTTGTAATGATTTCACTAACAATTTTTTGTACTATAAGCCAAAACTTTCCAATACTAATTGAAGGGCGGTGGGAGGTAAATCACTGAAAACCTTTTTCACTAGCAGACTGTTTAAGTACTGCAGAAGAACACTTGGTGAACATAAACCCATTCAGCCTTTCTGCATTTTTCTTAAATTGTTCTCACCTCTTTAAGGGTAATATATTGTACTACATTTGTCCTAGTTGCCTCAGATTCCTGCACCATAGTATTTATTTTTATTCAGTAGAGACACTTTGGAGACACTGCACTACCCACATGGTGATTTAAAATCAATTGCATATTACTATTAGCGGGACAAACTCTATTACATCTTTTTATGGCAATCAGTCTATAACTGCACTTGGACTCACTGATCTTTGCCATACTGAAATTTCTTGATTCTTTCTATGCAGTGTCATTTCAGGATACCTGTGTAGTAGATTGCACAATTTGCTGTGCAGTATTGGAAAAATTTGATGGCAATCTTCCAGATGTGGACCCCCAATCCATCAGAAGCACATTATCCTGCTGCATTTTGATATTTCTCATGTTATGGAAAATTTTAAAAAAATTAACACTTGAGACCAATAAGAACTTGAAGGAGGCTGTTACCTACAGCAAGTGGTTGCTAAGGCATCAGTGCACAGAATGATCCAGAGACAGTTCCCTTTTGTACATCAGGACATTGTTCGTGCCATCACCCTTAGTGGGATGTCCCTTCAAAATAGGTGGTGTGGTGTGAGAAACACTTGACACAGCTGTTACCCAGATGTGCCCATGCTGTGTGTAAACAGCTCTCTTGCAGACTAGCTGGCATTTTCCCCACCATTGTGCCTAGTAGCTTAAAAAAAAAAAGAAAAGGGAGGGAGGGAGGGAGTGTCAACCCTCCACACCTGTGTGCTATAACAATTTTGATGTGTACAGCTTGCTTTAATGGGACATGTAAGTGAGGTTTCCCTGCCAAATACTTTTCATCTCTACTCTCTCCCCTGGGGATACCCTATTCTAGGTTTTTTTTTTTTTTTTTTTTAATTTATTGCACAAACATGCTGCTTCCTTACTCCATAGAGCCAGGGCAGTGCCTCAGAAAGTGCACGTAAGCAGTGCCCAGCAGCTAGGCCTGGACAAGCCCAAGGACACATCTGACCATCCCTGCCCGTTGTGCCAGGGCGCGGCATGGTCTGCATCAGAAAAAAAATCAGAAAAATCAGTTCTCCTCACTTGCAGCTTAAAGACATTTTGATAGCATCTGGGAGATCTTGGAGGTCTCTTCCAACCTAGATGATTCTGTGACTCTGTGCACAGTCTCACAACACCTTGTTACCGTCTGAGAGGACTGACTGGGGGAGCTCTGCGGGGCTTTCTGCTGCGTCAGCTCGCTGGGGGCTGGTAACCCATCAGTTCCCAGCGTGGTTCCCTCAGCAACAGCATGCAGAAGTACATAGGAGATCTCTCACCTACTGGCATGTTTCTTTGCCTCAGATTACAAGGTCTTCAATACTGCTGAATTATTTTCTTCCCAGTCATAATTGGCTAAGAACAGTAACAAGTTCAAGTACAAAGCATACAAGCACTCACACCGTGGTTCAAAACACCTTTGGCAAATAAAGCTGCAACTGCACCAAGCAGCAAGAGATGCACTTTGTGCTCTAGACTCTCTTTGAATATTTGGCATTATTTTAAATGCATCATAAGAATGATTCATAATTTTCCTATATAGACTACTGTGGTTGACAAGAACTTCATTATTTCAACATTTACAGGACATTAATAAGGCAAGTTTTCTGAAGCTAAATCATGAATAGGTTAATCACTGGGCATAGCACAAAAGAAGCTGTACAATGAAGATAATACTGCAAGCAACTGGCTAGTGATTTATGCTTACAAATTCCCTCAGCTGAGAAGCAGCAAAACTGTTGAATCGTGTGCCATCAGCCTTAGATTGAGAGAGATTAATGGCAAAAAAAAAACAATAATAAAAAAAAATTGACTCTGCTCCTGGCAGGGTCCATTGGACTATGGTAACATTTGAACTCTCAATGGCTGTAGATTGGCGCTCTTACAGATCACCTGGTATTGATTTTTTTTTTTTTTAAACAAAAAACACCAAAGAACCAGCTGTTAATCTTGAGTCTCTAGAGAGAAAATGTTAAATGGAATGTCCCCTTTCTTTCTGAAAAATATTATTTGCTGCTTTTCGGAGTAGTCACATAAGATTTTCTGAGCCAAAGGATGTTATCAGAAAAAAGTATTTTCTTGGTGCCTGATGTATTTGACAGCACTTCATAAATAATCATTTTGGTACTGATCCAGCAAAGCACTTAAGTGAAAACATTAAGCGCATGAGTATTTCCTAGATTTCAGTGGGATTATTCATATATTTAAAGATGAAAACATGTTGAAGTGTTTTGCTGGATCAGGTCTCTCCAGTATCCTGTCGTCACCCCCCCCCACCCCTTCACTTGCTGGTGGATCATCCTTTCTTGAAGAAGTCAGGCAAAATGCCTGTTGGTTTCAGTAATACAGGATCAAGTCTATCATCTTTTTCCTTCTTTTTTTTTTTTCCTCGTGCATTTAATTTGACTTTCTGTAAACTGAAAGGCAAAACTTTCAGTAACAGCCACAGATCAAAGCTAAGACTATGGTGAAGGTGCCTTATAAATATCTTACAATTCACCCTTTAAAAGAGATATTCAGGAACAGATACAAATGACCTCAAAACCTGCTGTTGAGAGAATAAGAAAATAAAATTCAAAAATATATCAAATTCAGGTTGAGAATAGTGCATCTCTGGAATATTGCATGATGCCCAAAGTAGGAGGAGTGCCAGGGAACAAGCTCTTTTCAATGCTTTTCTCTCAGGGTGTTTTGTTTGCCTCCTCCACTGGGAAGCCCAGGTTTCTCTTCTGCCTTCTGGAAAGCAGAGAGGTCAACACAGCTAGAGAAAGGCAGGCTTTTGAATTCTGCTTTCCTTCATTATTGGTGAAGGTTGGGGAATATGGGAGAAACGAGAGCTGGAGTTTTTTATACTTATCTGACCTGGCAGTGCTGTTGGTTGGAAGGATCCTACTGTGTTTATTGAACAAGCTGTCTCTGTGACTTACTGAGGGAGAAGAAATCTCAAATATCCAGATAGATAATAACTTTTCTAGCCATGACTGATTCACAATAAGCAATACATGGAAAAAGCTTGGAGTCAGAGTACAAGAAAGAGGGAAAAGTTGTGCGTGCTATTCCCAGCCCCGCCACTGACTCACCATCTGATCTCTACCAGGTCCCACTGCCGCACACACCCCTCACACTTCCCTTTGCAGAAAGCTGGAATAGTTGGTGGCAGCACTGCTGCCCTCTTTTCAGATCTGCAGTGAGGCTTAATTGAAAAAGGCTGTAAAGCATTCTGTTGCTCAAAAACGGGGAAACCGTAGGAATGGGAAAAGCAGAGAGGTCTGACAGTTTTCTGCCTATTTGATCAAAGCGATGAAATTTCTGCAGGCTGCGGATGTGAATCTTCTTGCATATGGATTAACTCCTCTATTCCCGCTGATTTTTCCTTCATATCTTAGGAATACACTCCAAATATTTTGCTTTTTAGCTGTTGGTAGTGTATGTCTCCCCAAAGTAAGTCAGAGGTTACCTGAAATCTGAAAACTCTCTGCACCCTGCTGAGCAGCTGAACTCTTAATGGAGGGCTTCTGAAGTGAGACGTGACAGCACCAATCCTGCACACACAATTCAATACAGATCTCTTCGCTGACTTGGTTGAAAGCTGGCACTCTGGGAGAAACTGGGCATGCTGGAGATCCCAGACATGGGGCAGGCTATCCTGTGATCTGCAGCTACAACCTACTCCCATCCTTCCACACTCCCCAGGCTTTCAGGGACCCTACCATGTGCCAGGCATGAAATACAAACTCTGGGCACATTGGCTGCTCCCGACAGCTGTCTCCACGGCAGGGGCAGTTCCCATCTTCCACTGTGTGCCTGCCTGCTGTCCATCAGAGAAGGCAAAGAGCCTGCCAAAAAAAGTGATGGCAAAAGACAGATATCTGACATCACTGGTGTCCAGGGGCATACAGAGGACAGCAAAGGTGATTCTGTGAAAGAAGGTGGGAATTTCCATCCAGTTCCTCCCCACGATGGTATCTCAGCAAATACCACTAACGGGCTGACTATAATTTGAAATTCTTTCTGGAAGTACAGTGTTTTCGAGTATTAATAAATTGTAAATATTAATTTAAAAAAACATTGTGTTCAGACAAAAACAAAACAAAACAAAACAAAACAAAACAAAAACACATTAGTATTGCTCTTTTTTTTTAAAACTTTTTCCAATAGCTCTAGCTGGCAATGTCAGTGAGAGGCAAAGCACCAAATGGGACAATAGGGATGAACTAGCTTGTTGTCAGGGAGGACTAGCCCCTGAGGAGTATGTGGGAAGGCATATGGGAAGCCTGCACCACAGTACGGTAACTGTTTTCTCCATTGCTTTTAGCTGGACACTTTACTCTCCTGTCAAATCTGCACCTGGTCCACCAGCTAAAACTGGATTGTTATCAATTACATAAAGCAAAAGTTACAGAGAGTTGAATCTCAGTTGTTAAACTGCTAGGATGAAGGGAGAGAGGTGGGTGCAGGGTAAGATGAGTTGTTTGCAAGCACTTCTTCAGATCTCCTAAAGCTGCATAGGTTTGAACATATCCATTCTTTTGCCTAAAGATAAGAGCATATAAATACTACTTGCTATACCAGGGCCTAAGTGATTTGAAATGAGATGGCTACTGCAATTTTTGGTTTCTGAAATCTTGATGACAAAATCTAAAATATTCAAAAAAGAATGATGATTTCAGTGCTTAAACAGAATTTCTACAGGTAAGTTTTGAACAATTTTTTTTGGAACAAATTTGTGTGCAGCTAGTTTAAAAGCAAAAGGATTAAAAGCATTTTGTATGCTGTAGACAGGCACAATCAGCTCTCTGAAGACAGTTTAGTAGAAATGTGTAACTTGATAGTAGAAAGAAATTGAAAATTGCACAGAAGAAATCTCACTGTCTGCGATCATTGTCAGAAGAAACTGGCTAATTTCCTGTGGTATTTACTTTCAAAAATATACAACCATCCTCAATTTACTGTTTGCTGTCCTTTAGCACAGACTGAAGAGAATTTATAGCTCTCTCTCTATTTTATGTACAGAACATGAAATACTTACAGAGCATGAAACACTTTGAACCAGATTCTAATATTCCTGTTTACACTGAATAGCCCTGCAATCATGCAAAGTTACTTCTTGGAGTAAGTTCCTGCAGTTTGAGATACTCAGAATCTAAACCCTCACACACCCAGGTATTAAGAATTTGTTGCCAAGTCATACTCCAATATGTTGAAGTCATTCAAAAAGGACAGGCTGATAAGATAAGGATTCACATTTAATAGAATTAGAAAGGGCATCCCAAATAACCTTATTAATGAAATATTTGCAGTGTGCAGTTAGCTCTGTATGTGACTCTATCAATACTGGGAACCCCCTTCAATCAATGAAGGCCAATCCCAGCTCTCTAGTACATACCATCTTTTATAGGCTGGTATTACTGGCATTTCCTTGTCACAGGGTTTAATTTTAACTGTAAGGCAGTTAACTCAGCCGGCTAATACTGCTAATTACTCCTCTGTCAAGAGAAAGTGTACTCTCCAGATGAATAAAATTAAGTCTCTGCACAGACATTTTCACTGTCATAACAAACAGAAGTAGGGAGTAATTGGGTCCAACTGGCTTTTGTCACTGTGGGGCAAGACTCTGTCTCTGCCCACCTCGCTACCGGTGATTGTCTCCTACACTCTCCTGCCTACTCCCTCAGATGACGAACGTGGTCTTGCAGAGGTTTCTCTTGAGGGATGCGATGAATTACAGAACTATTAAAGCATTTTAGATAGAGTGGGAAAAAAAAAGGATTTCAGGAACTGCCTTATTTTTTTTTGGGGGGGGGGTAAAAATTCAAAATGGTAAATGCTAATAAGGGCTGGAAGAGTCAAGCTTTTAACTGTGAGCTTGTAGGTATTCTTACTGAAAACAAAGCCAAAAGCTCTTCTGGAATCAATAACACAGAAACAAGCTACAGAAAATATAACAAAAAAATAATAATAATGTAACTGTTGGAGTGGATAAAACAGAATTTTGCAATGATGAAGCAGTTAATGAAAAAGAAAGGTTAATGGGGGTTATTTTGTTAAAGGACATGCCAGTATACAGCTTTCTTCAGAGTGGCTTTGTCTCCAGACCTCACAGCTGTATTAAATACAAACTAAACTGCCGTGTCTGATATTGACCTATAGTTGCATTATCAATACTATGAAGGACTGCATCTCACTGTCAGTAACACATTTTTCTGTACAATATCCTACATTTTCTTTTTAAAGCACCTTCCATGGGATGGGAAGCAGAGTTCAGTCGTTAAGATGTAAACATGACTGGGATTCTAAAGAGCTGTGTTGCACAACATTGGTTTAAATATTGCCACACTTTGGGTTTTAACATGTCTTTTAATTGTAACTGTCTTCTCGAGGCCTGTAGCACTAAATAAAATCATGAGAACGGAAAGAGAGAAATTGCTTGCTTACTTCCTTCTTTTTCATGGGATGCACAGTGCTGGGAGAAAGAGGAAGAGGAGGAGGAGGAGGAGGAGGAGGAGGAGGAGGAGGAGGAGGAGGAGGAGGAGGAGGAGGAGGAGGAGGAGGAGGAGGAGGAGGAGGAGGAGGAGGAGGAGGAGGAGGAGGAGGAGGAGGAGGAGGAGGAGGAGGAGGAGGAGGAGGAGGAGGAGGAGGAGGAGGAGGAGGAGGAGGAGGAGGAGGGAAGGAGGCCCTTTTTTGGAGAGAATGGTGAGGCAGGAAGGTGGAGGATGGGGGGCCTGGACCCTAATGTGTTCTCAGGAGGAGGGGAGGGATCAGCAAGATGAGTATTAGAGTAATTCAGACTTGTGAATGCACCTTGGGGTTCCGTAGTGTCTGAGGCCATGGTGCTATGAACCGCAGGCACACTGGGAAATAAATGGGTCTTTTGGAGAAAACATACGTAAAAGCGAGGAATTAAAAAACATATTTAATCCCTTCCACCTGTGTTATGCACAACCAGCACCAGAAGTGAAGGAACCTGTACATATATTTGCTTTGAAGCCACTGGGAAGGAAACACTGCCTTTTTCCAGAAAAGTGAATGAATAATGTATTCCTGCAAGTCATGTCTGTCGCTTTGGCAGTGCCAGAGTCTAGACAGTGCCTTTTCCCTTTAATTGGGAAGGACAAGATGGGAAGCGATGGTAACCATCCCCACCCCCATGCCCCCCCCCCCCCCCCCCCCCCCAAAAAAAAAAAAATAACCAAACACTATAGATTTATACTTTGTTCTTCCAGGGTGTGATCTCACTCCTTTCACCAGCCATTTCCTAGTAAGAAGGGTCATTCACAGATGAAGGAAAACAAAGAGGTACCACTGTATGGACAGAACTTGTAACCTGACGACTGACAAGAGGTAGCATCCTAAGGAAAGATAAACAATCACTAAAAATTGCTAAAAAGCTAGAGGGGCTTGGGAAGGAAAAATGGAAGCTTATTAGGTCAAATGTTAATTGAAATCCCTCATTGCTTTTCTCCATATCTGAGTGGTAAATACATATTTTAACATTCTTTATGATAAACTAAAATGTAAATGATTTGGTCTTGTATGAAGGTCATTAGAAAGCGAGTATTAGATATTTTTATTCGTAAACAAGCTTGTATAATTACCAGAACAGCCATAGACACACAATCCAGCTAACAGAACTGGTTTTAAAGTCCCGAAGTTTTTTATGTAAAAGTTTTACGTATCCTGTTTGGGCAATCTTTCTGTTAATCTAACATCAGTGATGCATAATTTGTTAGGGGAAATCCTTTTTAATTTCTGCACTGGAGAAGGAATACCGTCTTGCAGTTGGAGAGATTCTAATTATATGTTTAGTCTCTACTGGGCAAGTTTAACAAATCCAGAGGTACAGTAACGATGAAAGTTGCTAACATGAAGTAAATGAAATGACAGTTTCCTTCCATTTTCTATTATAAGTTTAAGATGCGCTTAACTTCAAAGCAAGAAGAGTACTTTAAAAATATTTTAAATCGAGAAACTGCTTCTAAGGTGTGTAACTGAAATAATAAAACACATGCAAACTGATTTTTTAAATGGTATAGAGGAAAATATCTTTAAGATTTTATAAATGGATTCCTTTATTAAGATGCTTATTTTGTATTGAAGTCATGCAAGTGTACATAGCGCAAAGCACCAATATTCCTCCCATCCCAGACATCCAAACAAACACGTGAACCTGCATCTTGTTTTACAGCAAAGCATTTGTTTATCCAATTTGGTTGTTGTGTATTTTCTCTTCAATACATGTGCAACTCACTGGCTGTCTAAATAACCTGTATTCTGCTGTACAGGTCAAACTAATGGAAAGTTAATAACTATCAAGAGTTTTAATTCGCTATTTAGATAAAGAAAACAATACTGCAAATACTTGAGTATTCTTGTTCAACATTTTTTCAGATTTTTCAACATTAATTACATCAGAAAAACAGTGAATGAAATATCTCTTAATTATAATATGGTTATTCCTTTTATTTGTATACTGTATCAAGATGCGTTTAAAATCAGTTAAAATATACGTGCAGAATTTTAAGGTTATTTTAATATTTAAAGAAAATGCCAATAAGTGCTGAGTATGCAACAAGATACTTACATTAAAATTATTTTATTAAATAATAAAAGCACTACCCACATGTAATGCATGGCATCGACTGCATGTAAGTCCCTGTCTCCTTCCTGATTTTCATAGTGGTAGATCCCATCCATTGAAATGTCAGTTTGCATCACAGGGTAGAAGCAGGAGGGTTTTCCTGCTTTTCTCAGCTTTGAGTACTTGAGTTATTGAACAGGACTAGTTGAATGACATAAAATGAAAAATTCCCTCTGACCCTTAATAAGATACTCAGAAATGATCATATAACTTTGCAATAAATTTTAGTTTCAGGTACTTGAGTAGTGACTTTCTCCAAGCAAATGACCAAAATTTCTTTATGATTCTGGAAGCAAGTACGGAGAATAATATTATGCTTTCATGTTTAATTTAACTTATTTTTACAGAGTATATTAAGTTTAGACATAAATCTAGGTTCTCAAGTTTAAAATATTTTTAATCAACATGAATTTTGTTTACATCAAGAAAATGCTAATAGAAGAAAGGAAAAGGTGATGTTTCTCTTAGCGTTATTTTATGCACTTTACATAATTTATTTTTGAAATGTTTCATTTATTTCTATGTCTTCACTCCCCTCCCTCACTACAAAACTTCACGTCTCTCCATGACATGTATTGTCATGTGAATAAGTTACTCAGATTTTGAATAACAAAACAGGCTAATAGTTGTGCCTCCTTATAACCAAACAGAAAAGAAAACGGAGACAGTGAATTTGTAAAGTGCCCCCGATTTGAGAGGAAAGCCTTGCCAAGGTAGCTGGTGCACCTCTGAGATCTTCCGCAGTGCTGACAGGCAGCAGGGTGTTGTTGGACCACACAGACAAGCATCTCGGCGATGTCTGCTTACACAGCACACGGAAAAGATGCTGCTAGCTCCCCGAGCCACTGGGGGTAACGCTTTGGTAATGTCTCCCTTCCTTCCCACACCTTCGCTTAGCACAAAGCTGTGATAACCTAAATGAACATATGCTACCATATGTTCAGATAAACCCATCGTGGTGGATTTCTCAAGTCATTATTTTGTAATAGAAATTATGCTTCAGTTAGAATGAAACTGATTTGTGAAAAAATGTATATATATTTTTTTCACTCTGCTGTGTTTCTATCTAAACCACGTATTGGCTGGTTAGAAAAACAAGTAACTAAGGAAAGATTGCAGATCTTGTCTCAGCTCTGCTCTATAAAAACCATTGAGTGCCTGTATGTCTCACAAAGGATATTTATCCAATTTAAACTGCAGTACTTTTAGATGCAAATGTCCACCCTAATTACTTACTTTAGTGTTATTTTACATCACAGAATTAATGATTAATTATAATTCTTAAACTCAGATTTAATTCATAGAACAAAATACCACTGGTATATTAAAAAAAACACTTTGGTATTTGTTGGACAGTAAAGTCAAATAAAATGCTTCCAGCCCACCGTAATGGTTTAGCAATATAATGCAGTAAAATGAATAAATACCTTAGCCTCAAGCACTATGACAGCCATACAAAGGGTCCAAGTGAACAATCCATAACGTGTTCTTTAAATTTCATTCTACATAAAAATAGACTCGCTTAAGAGAAAGGCACTTTTCTGAAAAATACATAGGATCATACTGCTGCTCATTTTTTTAACTAATTTGATAATCAAAAATAAAGCTTAGCTTACATACAGAAAAAAATATACATTTGTATAGATTTTCCATAAACCGTGTCCATTTTACTATGTTAAAATACGGCTCTCAGAATTTAAGATGTAAACGGATATTGTAGCTGACTCCTAAACTATGGAAAGTAATTTTATGGAAAACTTTAATGAAAATTGGAAAAGAACTTTGAAATGCTGAAGGCTTAAGTTTTAAGAAGATTGTAACTGCAAATAAAACACTGTCTATGCATTGTAAATGCAATAGCAGTTCAAATTTTTCTCTTTCAGACAAGAATAATGATTAAAATACACGAAGCCTTTAAAAATAAGGCTCACAGTCATACACATACACACCCAGAAAGCCCCTTATACGTTAATAATTTTAAAAAGAAACGTGAATATCAAGAAAATAAGGTGCTCGCAAGATACCTTTTCAGGAAATAAGAAAGGAAGAAAGGAAGAAAGGAAGGGGGGGGGGGGAGGAGAGAGAGAGAAAGAAAGGGAGGAAGAAAGTGAAAGAAAGAGGAAAGAGAAAAGAGAGAAAGAAAGAGCAGCTTCTTCAAATTTATGTGAAGGTCTAATCACAAAACTGTCTCTAAAATAATTAATCTTAACCAAATAGACAGTAAGTCAAAACTAAGTTGTTGGCTCTGTAAACTGAGAAGGACATAAAGCATTTTGCAGTCTTCCTTTATGCACGTCTGTTATGATTAGCATCTTGCAAACCCAGGCAGCAAACTTCAGACTGGGTGAAAATACATGCATCTGCAGATTTTGCAAAGATACAAGAAGCCGGAAGAACACCACGAGCAACAGGACAAACACTAACCCAAAAAACAGAAAGCCAGGAATACACATGCAAAGGCACAAATATATCCAAGCCTGTACAGAAAAGATTATTTCAGTATAAAAAGTCTCACTTCTACCTAGGTCTTCATAGCCCTTGGTGTTCTCGATGCATACAGACTGAGGCTATTCCCTTCTGGGTGGGCACAGTGGAACCAAACGCAGTTCTTACACGGCTTATCGAAATCACACACGCGAATAGTCTGCTCTTGGTCCAAAACACAAAACCATCTGTTTCTTCAGCAATGTTATACCACATCTCTGAGCCTCAGCTTGCTTCAATACATTTCTTGACACTAATCATGAGAATCCTCTCCTCGTTGTCTTCCAGGTTCTGTATATTTTACTCCAGAGGCTTGAAAACTATTTGACGTTGAAAGAGCAAAGACACTGGAATCCACATCCACTTGGCAGGTATCTGCATGGATTTGTGGCAACAGCAAATCTTTCAGAACAGTGGCTTTTTTTTTTCTTTTTTTTTTTTTTCCTACCCTTTACAGGGGATACCATCATAAGAATCAGTGGTTTTTCCTGCTTATTTGCCATCATTTCTGAAGTGCAGAGCAGCTTTCCAGTAACTCTAGGCCTTTATTACTGTGTAGCTGTTACAAAGGGTAAGTTCATGCGTTCACCTGTGTAAAAGAGGGAAAAAAAAATAAAGTTCTTTGAACTATTGGTACTAATCTTTCAGAAAATCCAACTAAAGCTTTATACCAGCTTTTTGAAAGAATGCATACAGGCTTATTTGTGCAGGAAAACACTTCTCTCACAAGCCTTCCCATGAAAACATATCTTAACATTTGGGCATTTTCCCACATGGGTACCCGAAAAAAAGCTTGTACCACAGCTGACACAGCCGCATGAAATTCCCCTTGGGTCTACCGGTTCCTTTGCATCCACCTGGAAGACCTCTGATCCCATCCCAGGGCATTACCTTTCCTCATACCCTGAGCTGCAGATTTTTGTGCGTTGCAGGGCCGGGCAATGCGTGAGTCACCGGGCTGGAGGTTCTGGGCCACGATCAAGCCCAGCAGGCTGAGGGGGAGCCCATGTGGAGCTCGAGCTGGGCCCGCCTCCAGTGATCCAGGTGGGACCGCTGAGGTCTACGTGTTTAAATACACGCTGTGCACATATTTTACAGTATCTCCCTCTATCTTTATATTTTGAGGTTTCGGCTGTGCTTCTTTGTTATTTGAAGGGCTATATTGGCTGTTATTAAAACAGTTTGGTGGTTCATCCATACTGCACGCCTGTGAAGAGGCTTCAGCAGGGGCAGCCGGGCAGAGCTGGGCCCAGCCGTGCTGCTGCAGGCACCGGGAGCGGTGGGGGCCTGAACCGATGCCATCCTCGCCTCAGGAAAACACCGAGTGGTCGCCTCCTCCATCTACTTTGCTGACAGGAGGCAGGGTTTGCTTACCCCTCAGGCAGTATGGAGGACATTGCCAAATTTTGCTTGGCTATAATTCTTTTTTTTTTTTCCTACTATCTTTCACGGCTTGTAAAAATGCTTTTAAAAGACTGAACATGATTCTTCGTTTTCCCAACTGGCTCCACTTCTCCATTTTCTCCATTTGCAACAAATCATTACTTTTTCCCTCTGTCTCCAAAGGAGTTGAAATTAATGGGCTTATTTCAATGTATGTCAAATGAGTATAGTTCCATTACAAGGTTGCCTGGGAATGGTGCCTACCAGAAAAAAAAAAAAAAAAAAAAGCTGCTTTAGGATTGTTATTACAGTGCCAATAAGGGGAGCTCAAGTCTTGTTTACAGTATGTCCTACACTAACTATGTCTGCTAGCTCTTTGGTCTTTTTTAACCTCGTGTGAGAGTGGAGCAGCGGCGCGCACAAGACATACACGCACCTGCTGTCTCTTGCTGGTGCATATGGAGATTATTCCAAAACGCGGAGCAGAGGAAGGTGGGGGCAAACTCTGCTACTTGCTGACAACAGCTTGTGCTGTTGTCAGGCCGTTTGGTTTCCGGGTGAAACCAAGGACCTGGGTTTTGGGGCTTTAATTTTATTATTATTATCATTTATATATTTTTTGATGAAAAGTGTGCAGGTACTAAAGTTGAAGAGACCACCTTTACTAAGCTGGAATAAGTTTTGATCCCCACGTCAGTGCCCAAAGGGAGCGCATGCCTTTTCTCCCGAATTCCCCCCAGCTGTGGGGATTCCTCTAGGTGAACCACAGCCGCAGGAAAGCCCAGGTCGGAAGGGACCTCGGAGATCGTCCTGTAAAACCGGAGCCCGGACAAGGCGCTCTAACCAACACCCTGCCCAGCCGAAGCCCGGCATCCTCCAGCGTCGGAGCGCGGGCGGACGGGGCTGAGGGCAGTCGGGGCGAGAGCGGCGGCGGGGCGGCCGCTGCCCCCCCTGCCCGCTCCGCCCCGGCCGTCCCGCGCCGCGGGGCGCTCGCCCGGGGGCTGCGGCGGCGGCGGCGGCCCCGATCCGCCCGCGGGGGCCAGCGCCGGGGGCGGCGAGGCGCCGAGCCCGGACTCCGCGGCGAAGGCGGGCGGCGGCGCTGCGGCTCCGCGGGGCTCGGGCTCTCCGCCCCCGCCGCCCGCCGGGGAGCGGGGGGACGGGCAGGGCAGGCCACGGCGGGCGCCGCGTCCCTCCGCGGCGAGAGTTACCGGATTAATCATTGCAGAGACCCTGGGCCGAATTCGCGGCGTGGGGCGGTCTCCCTCGCTGCACCTCCTCTCCTCCGCAAGCCAGCCTCTCGCTCCCGCTCTCCCCGAGCCGCGGATCAAAAAGAGCAAAAGCAGCCAGCCGCGGCAGTCGGCGGCGGGGCTCGGGGCCGCGCACCTGCCCGCTCCGCCCGGCCCCAACTTTCGCCGCCTGTTGCGGGCGCCGAGCATCCCGCCCGCCGCGCTCCCCGCCCCGCGCCCGCCGCTCCGCCGGGGATGGCAGCGGCGGGGCAGAGCCGCCGCTAGCCGGGGCCGCGGCTGGCCGCCCGGGGGCCGCCGCTCGGGCTCGGGCTCGGGCTCGGGCTCGGAGTCGCCGTCGTCGCCCCCCGCCTCGCCGCCGCCCGGCGCGCCGCGGGCATGGAGGTGCAGCTGGGGATCGGGCGCGTGTACCCGCGGCCGGCGGGCCGGACCTTCCGCGGGGCTTTCCAGAGCTTCTTCCAGAGCGTCTGCGAGGCGTTCCAGGCGCCGGGCGCCGCCGCGCCGCGGGAAGAGCCGGGCACCAGCCACCAGGCGCCGGCGTGCGCCGCCGGCCCGCCGAGCCCCCGGGCGCCGCCGGCCGTCTCGCCCGCCTTCCTGCCGCCGCCGGAGCCCCGCGGGGCCGCCAAGGCGCTGCCGGCCGCCCGCCCGGCCATGGGCTCGCCCTTCCCGTGCGCCGGCGACCTGAAGGAGCTGCTGGGCGAGGCGGGCGCGCTGCCGCCGCTGCTGCCGCCCGAGGCCGAGCCGGCGGCCGGCCGCGCCGAGCCGGCGCCCAAGGAGGACTTTCTGGGCGACAGCGCCAAGGAGCTCTGCAAAGCCGTGTCCGCCTCCATGGGCCTGGCCGTGGAGGCGCTGGAGGCGCCCGGCGAGCTGCTGCCCCGCGAGGACTGCATGTTCGCCCTGCCCGGGGGGCCGCCCCGCGCCCCGCGCCCCGCCGCCAAGGACCCTCCGGAGCCGCCGCCCGCCCCGGCCGCCTTCAAGGGCGGCGGCGGCGAGCCCGGCCTGGCCGTCGACGTGCCCGCCGGGCTGGCCCTGTACCGCGGCTCCCCGGAGCCCGAGGAGCCGCCGGCGCTGCCGGGCCGCGACTGCTTCGCGCTGCCGCCGCCGCCCGCCCGCATCAAGCTGGAGAGCCCCCCGGAGCCCGCGCCGGGCGGCGCCTGGGGCGCTCCGTGCCGCTTCGGCGCCGAGCTGGCCCCGCCGGGCCCCGCGCCGCCCTGGCCCTCCTTCTTCGCCGACGAGGGGCAGCTGTACGGGCCGTGCGCCGAGCCGCCCGCCGGGCCCTTCGCCTGCGGCCGCGGGCCGCCCGCCGAGCCCGCCGACTTCCCCGCCGACGCCTGGTACCCGCTGGGGCGGCCGCCCTACGCCGCCCCCGCCGCCTGCATCAAGAGCGAGCTGGGGCCCTGGGCCGAGGGCTACGGCGGCTACGGCGACGCGCGGTGAGTACCGGCGGGCAGCCCCGCACCGCCCCGCCGCGCCCCGCCGCGTCCCGTCCCCGCCGTGCCCGCGGCCGCCGCCGAGGAGCGGGGAGCGCGGCGCCGCCGTGCGCTGGGCGAGCCCCGGGGCGGCTCCGGCTTCTCCCCGAGCGGAGCGGGCGGCGAGCGGGCTGCAGAAACGCTGCGCGCGCCTCGCAGCTCTGCGCTGGGCACGGGCAGAAGATGCGTTTTAGGTAGAGCAGCACGGAAAAGGAGGAGCTGGTTAGGCGTTTGGGAAGAAGGGCTCGTGCAGAAGTAGTTTTTCTTGGTGGATTAGCCTCAGAAATCAGATCAACGGTCTCTGTGAAATCGGTATGCGCAACCCGAAACAGCGGGCATATGTTGCCACCCTTCATTGCAGCAAAGCGTATTACTGTTTGAGAGAATCACTGCAGCTGGCAGAAACCGGGAGTGAGAAAAGGACTGCGAAAGGATTTCTTCTTGAATTTTAAAAAAGAAAACAAAACAAAAACCAGAAATAATGAGCTACCGGCTCAGATGTACCCCAGCCACAGGTGGTTGGTATGGCCTCAGTTTGGGTTTGCATCGCTGGAGTTTCGTACTCGCCTGCTCACTGTGTAGTGGGATCAAGGATTAAAATGCACAATTAGATTTTCCCTTTAAATTATCACAGGACAAACGCATCACACTTGTGCTTCTGGGCTTGTTTTGCTGCTCCAAAATGCTCGTGTTTTTATTCGGACAGTGCAGTATTTATCAGCTACACAATAATGGGTATTTTGTGTAGAAGTGGCTCGGGAAAAAAAATGGGGTAAAAGAAAGGAAAGGTCAAAATGAGTCCATCTGCGAGTGTCGTATCAGCGACAGGAGCTGTGTGTGCCCTGTGCATGTTGCTATTGGGTCTGGATAAATCTCTGCTCAAACCAGTGCAAAGTTAGCAGGGATGAGTAGAGTTGAAAAAGTTTTGCTATCCAAACACTATCGATTGATGATGCAGGTTTTAGAGAGCAGCAGGCTGGGTTGGGAAGTTTTATTTGCCTGTGAAGCCCATACAGCAGAACTATGCATGGATAAGGAGTACTGTGTTAAGCAAAACAGGACTGGGCTTATGTGGTGCTCCACAGGCAATCGTGTGGGTTGGATCTGGACAGCAGGTACATTTTGCCGGGGTCTTGCTGTACAGATAAGTGCTGTCTCCCTTATTCCTGTGGGAAATACCGTACCCGCCTCTTCCCGGCAGCGCAGCTCAGTTTGCCGCGTCCGTGTCCCTGTTTCCCCTGGAGCAGTCCCATGAGGCCGGCAGGACTGCCTGAACTCAGCAGGCTTCAGCAAAAATCAATGGAGTACGAGCTCATATAAGAGTTTCTAAAACACCATTACCTTGTCCTTTGGACTCCATTGCTCATACAGCATTGCATGGCTGCTGCAAGTGAGAGAGTGACAGTGTTTATATGCCTCTTTGTGTTTGGCTGCAATTTTAAAATGTTATAAGGAAAGTGGAACACTTGTTCTTGGTCTGGCTAAAGCCATACAGGTTACTCTCTGTCAGGTTTGCGTAGCATCCTAGCAAGATCTTCACTAACTTCAGTGTGCTGCCTGTCGATCGCTGTTCACTGTGCCTTTCAATTTTCTCTTGGGTTTACAACAATAGCAGTGCAATGAGCAGTCTCTGCTGCAGCTGAAGCTCAAATGGCAGCAGTTTATTTACCAGCATCTCAGAGAGCAACAATTGTAAGGAAAGAGGGTTGTGGGGGCTAAAACGTTTCATAGCAAAACTCCCTCATGAAGGACAATCAACTGTATCTTGTATAGCCCTGCTAGCTTCCAAAGCTGCGTTTGGTTACAATCCTTCCCTACTTGGCATTGCACAAAGGAGTTTTACCTCTTAGCTATATGAAATGGAGTCTCAGCATTTCTTTGGGAGTAGGTGGAGGGCACTTCTGTTGGACTCGCGACAGCTTTGCCAGCCTAAGGAGTTTTACACTTTAGATTTCCACATCTTCCTAATGCTGGCAGTGGCAGCTGCAGCCCGGTCTCCTCGGAAGACTTGCGAAGTCTGGATCAGGTATAGATAGTTCTGAAGTTAGACACCTTCCCCCATATATGACACTAAAGCATGAGCACGTTCTTTGTTTCTTAGCATATTTGGGGGCGGATGTTTATATTTGCCCTTTATATAAAGTACTAGGGATTTGGTTTGGGGAGCTTTAGCCGACAAGTTCGCCTCCAAAGCCTTGAGAGAGGAGGGTTGGATTGCCTGAGCGACTGTTAGTGGAAAACGGCGTGCTTGCTGTCGTGTTGGTCTGGGCTACAGCACACGCAGGCTGTAAAACAGGCACTGTCAGGGGCTGGTGGCTGCCCCAGCATTTCTCTGAAGCAGGCAGGTCCAGCGTGACCAAACTAAGATGCTCTCTCTCTGGGAGTCCTCATCACTATTTTATGGCATGGTCAATTGCCTGTGACCACAGGGCATGGTGGGGATACGGGACTGGGCTTGAGCAGCTGCTTCTGGGACTGGTCCTCAGCATGGTGCGGGCTTAGACGCATAATTGCTGCCTGCCCCCTTGGCTTGTGCAAGGGGAGGGATTTGCCTGTTTTTAGAGGCACTGAAACATTGCATAGGAAGCAAAGTAGGAATTAACACATCTTGATTTAATGTAAAGCTTTTTACACAATGTACTTGGTGGTGCCAGTAATGCTTATGTATCATTAACAAATTAATCCAAGCTTTTGTTCCACTGCGCCTCGTAGCTGTTTGTCTTTGTGCTCTATTGCATAATTATTACCAGCGGTCTATAAGGTGACTAAATAACCTGCTTCGAGACTGAGACATAGAATTGATATAATAAATTCAAGCTTACAGGGTCAAAGTGATTTTAAGATTGAAACACAGAAGCAAGGAAGTGTTTTAGGCCTGTTTGGTTTAATCTAAAAAGAATACAAAGAGGGAAATATTACTGTGATAATGGAAACAAAGGTGATAAATTAATTTAAGGGGTGATTGGCTCAGAAAATCTAGCTGTCCATGTGGTTTCCAATGCTTTCTAAACAGCATTTCCTGTAGCTACTATCTGTTTTGTATCCATGTGTTTGTTAGTTGCACCAGCTTGTAGATTCCGTTCTCTGGTTCAGTAGTGATCAGCTTGGGCAGGTGCCCTGCGTTTATGCATCATCTGGCGTAATGGCTAGGCGTTCTTTTTTGTGGCCAGCCATGTAATCGTGATACCTCTTACAGATAATACCTGTAAAAATGTCTCCCTGTTGAAGAAGGAGATAAGATTCTGATAACAAGATCAAGGGCAGCTTCTTAACGCCAGGAGACGAGCCCGGGCCGAGAGCCGTGCCCCTGCGCCGTGCCGCGCTGCTCGGCCGGCCGCCAGTAGCCTGCCCTGTGCCTGCCCGCGTGCCAGCCTTTGGCTGCAGACCCTCAGCTCTTTGCTGGCAGAATGCAAAAGCTTTCGCAGAAGTGGGATTCACCCCCCCTTCTCCTGTTGCTAATATGACCTTTTTGCTCAGGGGAATGGCAGTATTACGTAAATATTTCTTTTGAAGACAAACCGTGCGTGGAAGAATGCTGTTTCTGAAGCCTCTCCCTCCGGCCAGCTTTGTAATGTACAGACAGTCCACAGCTGCTGGTACAGATCCCATGGACAGTGAACCTCAGGCAGCTGGGAAAATCACTGATGTGCTAAAGCTTTTTGATGGTTCCTGATAAAAGGAGAAGAAAAAGCGTAAGAAAAATTCACCTTCCAATTCTTGCCTTTTCTTCTTTCAATGTACACATTGGGCACTCCTGTTAACAATTCTCTTGACTGGGTTCAGGTTCTTCTCCTGTGGTGCCGCTGAGGTCTTTGCCTCTTTCCATAAGAATCTGGGCATCATGTTCTGACACCTTTGCTTAGGTATGAGGCACCGTCTCCAAACAGAGCACACTAGTGTTGTCTTCAGAGCACTCCATCTTCAACGTGAAATTCCCCTTTCTCAACTCTTTTGATTAGTAGGTAATAAGGTTGATATCTTGTCAGATTTTCTTTTAAAAAACAGATTTCATAATTTTCCTGATCACTTCCAAATTTTGAGCAAGCTGTGGGTTACAACTGGTGCACACTTAATTCTCAGCACATTCGTCCATGTTCTCGTGTCATGTACCAGGACAGTTTGCATCACTGTTAGCTTACTCATCAGGATTGACTGTGCATTAAATTAGTGCTAAGTGCCCTAGGTTGCAGCAGAGATCACAACAAATTCACAGGAGGAGAAAACATTCCTAGGACACAACTGAGAAGTATCTTAAATTCTTGTAAGTTCTTGCCAAGCTGTCTTCAGTAGTTGCTAAGGCAGAAGGGTGGAAAGGATCACAAGGAGTTTCCTTGTCCGGTCTCAAGAACTATCATAACTGAGAAAGTCTGTAATGTGCTTTGAGACTGATAATTCTTGAGAGATTTTGATGCACTTGTTGCTTTCTACCCTTAAGAAGCTTGATCCTGCTGCAGAAGGACAGTTTGGGAGATGGAGGCGTTTTCTGAGTGGGATCACATTCGCCCCTGGTGACCTCCTGGGGTGAATTCCACCCAAACCCAGGCCTTCTTTGGCGCTGAGTGCACGGCCAGGGTGGTGACACTGCCTGCCCAGGCCTGCAGCTCTCAGACGGGACTCCCTGCCTTCAGCAGCCACGGGATCAGGCCGCTGTTTTGGAGCCTGCGTATCCGCAGGTTTTATAACTGCGCTGAGCTCTGGTGCAGCCAAGTTTTGTCTGGAGTTGCCAAACCAGCGTTCCACTTTGCCGTGCGAAATAGAGCCACATGAAGCGTGGCTGAGTCACTGGTAGTTTCTGGAGCAGGGGCAGGGCTGCTGCCTCCGATGTGCCATCGGCACTGGATTTCAAAGCTTCGTAAACAGAAAGCGGGACAAACATGGGTAGGCCCGATCTGAAGCTCAGTAGGGGCTGGAGCTGAGCTTCCCACAGGTTACAGCATGAAGAGGCTGCTTTCATAAGTTCCCTGCTGACAGACCTGCGACGGCTATTTTAAGCACAGAATAAAATGCCAATAGTTCACAAACAGCCGAGTGCTGTTTCTTGTTTAGAGAACTAGGGACTCATTTGAATGTGAATTGGCGTTTTACCAGGTTATGACAAGACACTCATCTGTCATGGCCTGAGTTAGGGTTGTGAAGTAAGTGATATATTGAGGCAGGGTAACTGGAGTAGCTGCAATGTGAAGCACTCTGCCCAAGCTGTATTCTCGCAGGACAACAGTAGGTGCAATGAACTCATCAGGGGGAGAGCAGAGGAGCTGAGCAGCATCTGTTGGGTCTCTCCGTACTGGTAGCAAATCTATTGCAGCTCCGTTTTCTTACTCCCAAGAGCTACTATTTGAAGAATTATAATGTGTAGCCAAAGCTCATTTGTTTTGTTCCATGCTTAGCTGGTTTATTTGTTTTCATTTCATTTTGATGGTGCTGATTTATTTAGTCTTTTCCATGAATTAGTTTTCATTTCACTTGATAAATGAGATTATTCTTTTTCACGTCTAGTTACCTAGACTCGACCTGCAGTGAGAGACTTTCTGTTTCCTTTTGAAGATGCCCAGAACCTCCCAGAAAACACTCAGACTGGACAGATCACAGTCCTTGTGTTAATGCACAGACTGAGCCCATGGAAAGAAAAAGGCATTGGTACTTTCCATCCTCATCAAGGTTTGCACTTGACGCTGCAGAGGCCTGGGTGCAGTGCTGGAGCTGATGACGGTTCTGTCCTAGGAGCTGACACTGCCCTTTTCTTTGCTATTAAATTGGCACTTATGTCTGTGGCAGAGCATGAAGGAAAATAAACTGTTTCCAGTGTTCTTTGTTATCCAGTTTGCTTCTCCATCTCAGTTTGTTTTGCTTCTGTTTTTTTCTTAGTATTTCCATTCTTTATACCAAGTTTCGTAATGTAGTCTCCCTCTTTCTCACCCCCCACCTCCATCCGTCCCTACCCTCCCTCTCTCCCTCTTGTTCATGCACCCACTCGCGAGCTCTCCCCCTGTCCCTTTGCCATGGGATCACCTGGGGAACAAGGCACGGTGTTCAGGCACATGTGGTGTGTTTGTGCGGGACCTGCTGGTCTGTTCCTGGAATATGAAGCATCTATTTGCTTTTTCATCCACTCACTGCAAAAATGTTCAAGGGCAGACTTCCCTCCATTCTCTCTGTGCTTTCCCTCCTCTGTGCTTTCCCATCCTCTTCTCCCCGTCTCTCGCATTTCTGAGCTCTTACATCCTCTGGAAATTGGTTCCAAAGTCTCATTCTCGATATGTACTGTGATTATTTTTTTCCAGTTTCTCTTAAGTGCATGATGCAATGAAAGGACGAGCTCTACATAGCAGTTGGCATAGAGTACAGTGGCAGAAGAATTTAGAAAAAATGACCAAAGACATAATACATAAAAAGGTGTAAGAGCATTAATGGGTTTTAGTTACAGAGGCATTTTGTGTACTCCGTCCTGTATTTACCAAGAATTTTAGCACAGGAAGCAGTAAATGATTTGCCAATGACAGCTTTTCTCCTACTTGTACAGCTTTTAAGTTTTTCTTCTGTTTACAGTATTCACTGGTATTTCTTTGTTGCGCAGATGCTGTGTAACAGATGCTAGCTGTGCTTTGCATTACTGTGTATAGTTAGTCTACAGTATAAACCATTAGTTTTCCTGTTACAAGAACTTCATTACAGCCAAGGAGAGCTAGTTAAACATCGGTAGAGCCTTTGTGCTTTCTGCTGAGACTAGAAGGGCAATATATTTCAAAATACTGATTATGAATGAGAGATGTTTGGTAGCACTCATAGGAGCCTGTGGCTTTGCATGCTGCCATAGCTGAAAGCCAAACCCCTGGAGGGTGGCTGCGTGGGGATCAGCCCCAGTGGAGCTGGTTCGAGGGCTGTGCTGCACAGAGCAGGGTTTTCTTGCCAATGACAGGGTGTCGGCAGCGTGGTCGTGTTCGGCATCGCCTGAGATGGAGAGTGGCGATGTGTCACCACGCTGCTGGAAGGGCAGCCGGCGCTGCAGAATGGGAGGTGGCAGCGTGGCCCCGGAGCAGCTGCCGCACCCGGGCTGCCCAGGCCGCCAGCGGCACGGCTGCCGGGACGTCCCCGGGATGTGGCACGGAGCTGGCAATTCCTGGAAGTCTCTGCCTCCAGCCCTGGCTTTGGACTGAAGGGGTATGGGACAGTCCTTGCAAGAAGTAAAACAAAAACACTGTATCAAAGCGCTGAATGCCATCTGCCGCCCCAGATATCCCCTCCAGAAGATGCACTACTCCCGTCTCCTCCCTTCCCGATGACCCTCCAAGGCCGTGCCTAGTTTCAGGCAGGAAAAAACACTTTGCCCTATGTCCGTGTCAGGGTGGCACCTTTGAATCACGAGCTGTTAGGTGAATGAAAAATAAAGACATGCAGTATTTTGAGAGCAAATATCAGATAGTTAAAGAAAAAAAAAACATAGTGGAAATGGGAAATGATGAGAATTTGGAGTCGATGTTTGGTGGGAATGGATGAGCCTCATGTGTGCTCTTGAACTGGAAGGAGAATGGGAAATGTTGCCGTTTCTTGCAGCAGTAAATCAAAAAATATCCTAAAATATGGAAATTTTTTGTGGCCATATGGGAACAGTTTGTTTTGGTATGACAGCAGCTTTATTTCACAGAGTTAAAAATAATTTGTAATACAGAGTGGTAATTCTGTGGCTTGTATTTTTCTATCATTCATCTTGTCATTACTGAATATCATTCTAATTTTATTAACTGGTGATTTTCAAATGTTTGTGCTAATTTGCCATTTCTGTACTGGCAATTGTTACTCTGATTTGCTTTCAGTTTGTACTTGGTGTGCTTGCTGGTGGCTGTCGGCTGCGCTGCCATAGGAGGCTGTTCAGTTTCAAATGGATACTTTCCTCTTGGGTTTGTAGCTGCAAAGTTGAATATAAAAGCAGTAACCTTATTATTTTATCATCCTGGGGATGATAACATTTAAAATTTAATCAAATGGGCATTTATCAAAAGAAAACTGTTCTGTGGGAAACTTTCTACTACTTCTGGTAAAAGCCACTCGTTTCTCTGAGCTGTTGGGGGACATCCCCGAGGTCCATGCAGTGCTCGTATGGCTGACGGCTGAATGCAGGAAATAGGCAGAAATATGGAGTTCCCCCTTGCCCAGGTGTTCAGCTTCGTACCCACGAGGGGACTGCTCGCACTCGAGCGGGGCTCTGAGCCCGACAATGCGGCCGGGCTGCCCGGGCCTGCAGCCGGGGGTGCCCCGCACCGGGGGCGGTTTGGGAACGCAGATCTGCGCGGTTGTGCCAGGCTGGCAGGCGTGCCACGTGGCAGCCAGCAGCCTCTGCCCCTCCTTCACACAGCTCCTCCAAACCCTCCTTTGTCCGCACAGGCATCTTGCCACGCGAGCTGGTAGCCTAATAAGCCTTGTAGCCTCCCCAGGCACGTCGGTGTTTTAAAGGAGGATTTTAGTGTTTGGGGTGCTGAGTGACGATCTACGTTCCTTGAGAACTATGCCCATTTTTCTGTGGCCCCCCTGCATTTCCCTGTTTTGTTTTCAGGGTGTTCGCAGTCCTGAACACATTTTGTGAATGGAAAAAAAACACAGCACAGCATCATAAGCCAGAAGGCCATGCCAAGCAAGAAACATCAGATAAACCTAGCTGCATGAAAGACTTATGAGACATAGTCTTTTCCTCCTTTCGTGCAGTTAATATTTTTTTTTCAATTCAAAGTGAACTTTCTTTTTCTGGGAAAACCCATGTAGGCAGCTGTAGAATTCCAGCTCTCTGCCACAGCACAGGTGTAGCAGAAGCAGCATCTTCACCACTTGGGCATCAGCTCCATTTTGGGGGGCACCACTGCTCTGAGACAATGGGACAGAGAAGGAACTTCAGGCGGCATCGCCCATTGCTCCTCGGCTTTTCTGAAGTTTTCCCTTGGCATTGCTGCTGGCCTGAAGAATGGTTTCTGCAGAGAGGACTTTTGCACCAGAAACCCGCACAAAGCAAACACGGCAGAGTCATCCCAGACAGACCAACCAGCTGGTGTCAGCTGGGAGGAGGCCCCTTTTTTCTAGTGGCTGGGTGCCACGTCCAGTTGGTGACGTGGCGTGACGCAGAAGGCACGGGCACCTTCCCTTGTTGTCATTAGGTGAAATGCGAACACTAGTGAGAAGTGATCTCGTCTCACCTTGGATGAACCCGTTTGTACACACCATTTCCATAGGCATTCAGCAAAGGCAAAGTTTTCTGCATGAGTATCAGGTCTATTCCAGCACTTTCTTTTCCCCAGGAGAGCTGGGAAGCAGTGTGCATGAGAGGCAGATGCCCTCTCTCCCATTTCAGTTGGAGCAGCTGTGCCTGGGAAGCAACTGAGAAGCAGGGACGGGCAAGTTGTCTCTTAATACCTGGCCGGTGCAGGCATTCCATCCTGTCTCTGCCTCTGTTTTTCCGTGCTTTGACGCTTACTGGATTGCAAACCCAGCCGCGGTGTTTTGACTTCTTGTTGCTACCAGGGGTCAAGAGGTACCTCCAGCGCGCAGCCGGCTGCAGTGTGCTCAGCCTAGCAATGCGGCGGCACGGCCGCTGGTAGCAGATGGCTGGCACCGTCTGTCCTGAGCCTGCTTCAGCCGGGTCCTATCCTGCTCCCTGCAGAGCTGGCACAGATGCCAGGAGGGGGTACCTGGAGGATCCTACCTGGCCACTTCGCAGCATCACAGGCTTAGAGGAACCAGTAACCTGTGCAGAGTCCTTCCTTGCAGTGCAGATCGTACGGTGCAGCAGGCGACCAGCGGGGGTGCACAGGACCACTGTGTCATTAGTGCTCTCTGGAGAAGTTTTGGGGAAGGGGAAGACTCCAGCTGCGGGGGTGTCGCGTGCCAGTGACGGGTGGCATGCAGTGGGCACCACGCCGAGGCCCCGCTGGCTGCTGCCTCTGCTGTCCTTCATCTGCCCGCGGAGCCACAGCGTGCCACAGGCGGGGACACTGCGAAACCTCTGCCCTGTTCCCTTTTCCTCTTGCCCTCAGCTTCTGCGAGTGGACCGGCCAGGCCGGGGGGCTGATTCCTCGGTCACTACTGGCATGGCACTCGGTGGGGTCTGGTTGCTGAATGCAGGGTGCCACGGCTGTGCCCTGCTGCGGGGAGCCCCGCGGTGCACGTGCGCTGTCACCGCTGCTCTTGTGCAGCCCCACAGGTGCCCGATGGCTGTGGTGCCCCCGGCTCACGCCCGGGGTGTGCGTGGGGCTGGAGGTGCCACAGCTCATCCCTCATCATCCGCCAGTACACGTGTATGGGTCCTCACTGAAGCTTGTTTCCCCTGGCTAACAGCTTAAATTAATTGGTACAAAGTGTAATTGAGGACTTGACTTTGAATGTGAACAGTAGGAGGATATTAGGAAGTTTTATCTGATGTACAAAAGCACATTCATGTCCTTGTAGGTCCCTGGTTGTTCGGATCTTTTGCAGAGAGAGTAATGCTGGATTAGATGATGTTCAGCTGAATGAAATATGATGATCAGCTGATTTATTTTTGAGAGTGAGAAACAAATCATAAACTTAACACCCTCAGGGGTGACAACAGTGCTCTTTCAGTGGCCCCATTGCTCAGAGTTTTGAGGTATCATCTAAGTGAGAAGTGGGGCAGAATCCTCAGCTTGGAAATCCAGAGACCCGTTTCACAGCCTGCAATTTCAGAGTAGTGGGGCTTCCTTTATGAAGGGCTTTGGGATCTAGGGGCAGCGAATTCTGTCCAACTGTTGATATATTTGCTTAAAAAAGCTGAAGCGTATGAAAGAAGTTGTCTTGTGAGCTTCAGGTTTGTGCTGTGCAGCAGAAAATGCACATTTTTCTTGGAGAAAAAAGAGCTCCTGGAAGAAGTTGACACATCCCTGCATGGCCGATAGCACTGCTGCCAGCAGCGGGGTCCTGCTGATGAGCGAGGCAGGAGCCTCGTCTGTTACTGCTCCTGTGTGGTGACACCAAGGGATCGCTGTGATTTCCTGCGGCCCACTGCAAATCAAACAGAGAGCACAGGCTGGGAAAGGAGGGGCTGTTTCCAGGCATGCGACTTACAGAGAACAGGTACGGGGCCGTACTGATGCAGTAAGGGAAGGAGGTGAAGAGATGACAATCATTTCTTGTCACTCAGGTGAGGCTCGGCATTTTAGGATGCTGGTTATGGCAAAAGGGCCATGAGAAATCTGCACCGGAGAAGGAGGTGAGATGAACCTCAGCTCGTCTGTCCCCTGTGGGGGTGGCAGTGTGGGCAGGGGGCTGGGGGGGCTGAGGGGGCCGTGCTCAGCGCTGTGTTGAGCTGGGGCTCCAGGGCAGCAGCCTTCGGTCAGCCCTTGGGTCCCCAGGAACCTCCGGACTGGTGCTGGGGACTTGCAAAGGGCCACTGCCACCGATCTGTAGGTTTCAATATGCTGTACGTGGGGACCCAAAGGGAAATAAAGGATTGTAAACTGCGATTTTATCCTTTTATCCACCTCTGGCGGGAGCGGGAGTTGTACTGCCTGTCAGTCTGTGTCATCGCGTTGTGCTGCATGCCAGCACTGCCAGAGGCTTTCTCAAGTGTCTCTGTAAGACAGCTAGACACAGCAGTCTGTTCTGCTGCTGAGACACAGAGTCAATTACTCTCAGCCTAGGAGAGCAGAGTTCATTAGGACCGGGAAGTCTGCCGCAGCACTAAGAAGATGGAGCTAGTTTGGTTGGTGGGTGCAGCCCGGGGACCCCTGTGGTGGGCGCCCCTGGGCCAGCCTGCGAAGGGTGCATGGAGCCTGCTGCCCCCCAGGAATAATGAAACACCTTCATTAGTGAGCGGCAGGTGAGAAGCGCCTCCCATGTATGGAGCCAAGCAGCTATGCCTGTGGGGTGGTGCAATTCGGTGGATGCATCCGCAGGAATGGACAGTCCTGCTGTTCAGTTTGAGGGGCCCTGTCCAGCCCAGCCCTGCTGCCTGAAAGCTGAGTAACGCCGAGAAGCCTCGCTTTGTTTGCCTGCAGTGGAAGAAAACAGTTTGGGCACTTGGGGGTTTTAACTCAGCAGGGCTGTTGGCCTTGGTATCGGTAGTCACAGCACACCGTCTGGGCCAGAATGGCCTTTACTTTTCAACAATAACAGTGCTATGAATAAGCTCATTAAAATAAAAGAAACTGACCCAGTTGTCATGGCAAAGACTTCTGACGGAGGTTCCTCATACATATCCCTCTCGCTGCACCCGCTGCTGGCTCGTCCATCGCTGCTGATACGGCTGCGCCCGCTCCGCTCCTCACCCGCTGCAGCCTCGCCCCTCCCGGACTCAGGGTGTGGGGCAAAGAGGAGGAGAAAATCCCATGTGGAGAGCCCCCGAGCTCCGCGAGCCTCCTCCTCGGAGCTGCCTTCCGGGCCTGCATGAGGCGCGTGCGGCAGGCAGCGCTGGCAGCTTTTGCAACGTCTCTTTGTGTTTCATCCTGCTTTAAAAATAATGAACGCCACCCTGGTTCCTCTTCACAAGTATTTATAAGTGAAGTTCAATATACATTCTAACAGTAATAAAGATACTACCAGTATTTTTGTGCTACTTTGTGCTCCTCAGGCACTTTTCTTCCAAAGCACTTGTGAGCAGCAATTCGTTTAGCTTCCAGGCAACCGTGCAAAATAGGCGTTATTCCTCCTCAATCAACAGGGTGGGAGAGGAGATTTTTAGTGAGCAGGTGGCTTTGGCAAAAATCCCCCAAGGTGTATGAATGCCTGCCTGCCCTGGCACTGCCAGATCTGGGTTCCTGGGGCCGGGGGGATCGGGGTTTGTTTTTCCAGGTCTGTTGTTGAGGAAACTGCTCTGCAGAGATGCACTTGTGGACTGGACTTTAGGCCCTGTAAATAGTGCCATTTACTTTAGCAGACCGAGTGCTGTCCTCGGGAGGATCTGACCCCATCCAGCTCCTGGCGCTGGGACAGCGTGTGCCAGGCGAGGGGTTGCGGGCGGCAGCGTCTTGCCTGGGGACAGCCCCGTGGCCACGCTCCAGGCCAGGGCGTGCTCGGCTCCCGCCTCTGCTTTTTTTCTGTTTCATGCAATTTGAGCAGAAGCCAGAAAGAGCAAGGTCACCCGTGCTCCTCTGTGGCTTGGAACTGCTGAGCTCTCCATCTGGGAGGGCTTTTTAAATGCTGAGAACAAAGTCAGATGCTGATACATCCGAAGAAGCAGTGTAGACAGGACACAGACCACATATTATGTGGTTTTACAGTAGTAGAAATCAGCTTAAAAATAAAGCCCAGCTCTACAGGTATTTATAGCTAATGCCCTTTCCACGGGCAGCAGGCACTCGTCCCACTGGGACGGCAGTTGGATGCTGCCTCGCTCCGGGCGGCTCGGGTGGCCACGCGGGTGAGCTGCGCTGCTCTCTGCAGGTCTCGGAGGCTTTTCTGTGCCGTAGAAAGCAGAAAGCAGCACACAGATACAAGATACAAACAGATACAAGTCCCTAGTCCGTGCTGCCAGACCGCAGTCCCCCTGCTTTTCCTGGAATAAGTGCCATCAGGAACAATCCCTCGAAATGCTGGTGGGGAGACTACGCTGCAGTTTTCCCAAAATGCATTTTACAGATGCACTGGGGCACGTTCAGCTCATGGGACAAGGACGGAGAACACGGTGCTTCACTTTCTCTTCTCCCTGGTGTTCTCTGATGCCGGGGAAGGCCTCAGAGGGTGGCTTCTCCTTGTCGTCTTTCCAAAGGTGATACTTCGCTTGTTTTCTGGTGTTTTCTCACTGACTCCTCAGCAGTTTGACTGGAGCTACATATTTTAGCTGCATTAGCTTCTTTGCTAGTTAGAAATGGCAGAAAAAATGCTTTGACCTTGGCTCATGTGCTGAGAACAGAGCACAGGAACAAGTTTTTGTATCAGTAATTTCCCAGCGAAGGTTCTTTCCTCCTCCCCCTCCCCGGGTATCTGGGACGTGCAGCATCAGAGTTTTTGCACATTTCTGACATGCTGCTGGAGAGTATTTGGACAGACTTTCTGTAGCTCCTCTTTCCTTTCTAGAAAGAGAGAAAAGGAGAAAAGTAATTTGGCTGCCAATCAGGTTAATTGCTTTCAGCTGGGCAGCAGCTAGGTGCACTAACTGGAAAAATTCCACATGCAAGTATTTTTTCAGGTGATCCACATTTTTTCTTGGGTTGACCATGTATGTGTGTGTGTGCATTTGTGGGCATGGGTCTTATTATACCTGTGGACACAAATTATGCTTTTTGTATGTGCACTCTCTTCTTGTATTAGCAGCATTACATCCACGGCCCCAGTGCCTGCAGCAGTCCATCCGTGGGATTGTGGAGTTGGGAGTTTTGCATTTGAAGTCCATCCGTGGGATTTGGGTTGTGGAGGTGCGAGACCTGCGCTTGTCCCTGCCCAGACACAAAGGCAAGAAGTGAGCCGCCAGATCCCCCGCACCCGCTTCCCCTTGTGCCTGGATGTGCTGCTCTCAGGGCCGCTCCGGGCAGCACTTGACCTGCTCCGGTCAGGAGCCCGAGGATGCGGGTACCGCGGGTGCTGCATCCCCGAGCTGGGCTGGGTGTGTGCTTTGTCCATCTGCGCTCCTGCCCTTCAGAAAATGTGAGGCAATCCCAGGGAGCTCAGCCCTTTCAGCTTGGTTTGCTGTTTTCAAGTTACTTGCTTTGCTGCTGCTTTTGTGTGTCCCCTGTAGCCGGGAAGCCTTTCTCTGAGGATGCCATCTTCCACTTGCAAAGAGAACTGCTGCTTCCTGGGCTGCTCCGGAGTCCGCAGCAGGATCTTGCAGTGACCTGAAAAAGCACGGCCAGGCACAGCTTTTCCTCTCCTTTTGGAGCAGCCCACGGCAGCCCCCAGCCTCAGCCCGGCAGCCTCGGTGCCCCTCGTGGCCAGGAGCGGCCCCGGGCGCTGCGGGCAGGTGGGCACGGGGACGGG
This sequence comes from Anser cygnoides, assembly GCF_040182565.1. Classification (NCBI taxonomy): domain Eukaryota; kingdom Metazoa; phylum Chordata; class Aves; order Anseriformes; family Anatidae; genus Anser; species Anser cygnoides. Next base: position 21,354,771 of record NC_089885.1, on the reverse strand, counting down.
GGGAGGAGGGTGCTGCCGGCCTGACAGAGAATCGAGAGAACACTCTCAAGGCTGGGCAGCCTAAAATTAGACCTGGCATCTGTGTTTTGGTTCGCAGGCAGGCTTAAAAGAAAATGACTCCTGGCTGCTTTTGTTGTCCGCCTGCTTGGGAGAGTGCCGCAGAGGCGAAGCAGGTAGCGTGCTTCGCTCGTGCCTGGTGGCACAGGAGCCTCGCTGCCCTACAGCGCTGCCGCTCAGCGTGCGCGCGTCGCAGCGGCCCTGTGGGGTGGCTTCACCTCCCGCTCAGCCTGGTGTCGCTTGGAGCAGCTCCCATGGGATCCGTGGGTTTCTCCTGGGGCAGCGTTGCAGAGCCGCTGCCCTTTTCATTTTCCAAGGAATGCCTTCAGCCCCCGGACGCAGCGGGTCCAGCTTTCTGTGGCTCACATCACTAACGGAAACGTGCTGGCGTCTCATCGAGGCTTCCCGGGTCCTGCCGGTGCTGGCGCAGCCGGCCGGTGAGCGAGCAGTTGGGGTGAGCTTGAGCTCTGTGCACGTTCAGCCCCCGGGCTCGACCCCTCTGAGGTGTGAAATCCTCGCAGGGAGCCCGCCGGTGCTTGCAGCTGTGCGCTGCAGACAGGCACGGCCCGTCGGGCAGCCCGGAGCACAGGCAAGGCCACGGAGCACAAAGATGTGGCTAGAAGTGAGCCACTGGCTGCAGGCTGCTGAGGGATCTGCCTCTACGTAGCTGTGCTGGCGGCTGAGATCAGGGCTGAGAGTGCCAAGAAGACCATAGACATGTGGAACCTTCGTTATAATTTGCATGTTTACTCTCTGAGATGACTCAGAGCATGGTCTGCTTTGAGGACATGGGGAGATCGTATTGTTGCATAAGTTGTGAAGTCTTCTCTAGAAAACAAGTGCCTTGCCAGTAGAGTGAAAGAGAAATTCTGCAGATACAGTTCATACCGCATTCCAGACAAAATAAGCTAAACCCTTTCTATGCCCCTGCAGCTGTATCTGTGCAAAGGTTTGGTCTTGGCATAAACATGCCTAAAAATAAGACGATTGTGCCAGTGAGCTGCACCACGGCTGATGTTCCCACCGTAGAGCAGGCGGCTGCAGGCAGGGCAGCCCCCTCCTGCGTGTGGCTGCCGGCAGCGGGGCGAGTGCCACCCCCAGGGACCCCCGTGGGGCTCCCGCTGCCCGCATCTCACCTCCTCGAGGGGCGACGCTGCGGGGCCAGGGCCAGGCAGTGCCCTGAGCTGGGTTGTGCTGTTTCTTCTCCCCCTTCTGTACCCAGGGCTGGTGTGCTTTCCCGGGGCAGGAGGAGGGTGCTGTCACCTCAGGGAGCACGGGTGCGAGCGGCAGCCCTCGGGGGGGCAGTCATGCTGCCCTGCTGCTTCGCTGCCCGTGCTAGCAGGTCCTGCTCGCCTGGTGTGCCTGCCGGGTCAGCTGCCTCGGCTTTAAATGCTATTTGTGATCTGTTTTTTCCATGCTGGTTTCCTCCATCATCTGCCATCTGCCCATTTTCAACTCATGCTTCACCCAATAGAGAAACAAAAATGCAGAATTTGTGGCACTGGTTTCCTTAGCAATAATTTCACTGCCGAATGAAGTGGGGAAAATACTGTGTGTTTTCAATACCCAAGCCTGGAAGTGAATCCTGACATCCCTCAGCAGCCAGGCTCGGAGCCTTCCTGCGGTGGGAGTTGTACTTGTTGTCCGAGGTCTGAACTCGCTGTAGAGGGCTCGGTTCTGCAGCCCCTGCATGCATGGAACCGTTCTGCAGGGTGATAACCAGGGAGTGGGATTATCGATACAAATTTCCACCAATTCCCACAGGAGGAGCGGCAGATACCGTCTCCACCTGCAGAGCTGATAGAACGGTTTATCTTCCTTAAACTGCAGGGTAAGAGGAATGCTGTTAAGCCCATGCTGCACGTGGGGCAAGGTGTGGAGCCTTATTCCTACTTTCTCATTACAAAAGAATGTGGAAGGAAACCTATGTTTACTAGAATCTATTCAACTCACAGAAGGTCAATAAAATATAATGGTAGGTGGTGCACTGCTGTTGCTGAAGTCTCGGACGAGGCCAGATTCCCAGGAGAAGTCAGCATCAGGTGTTCATTGCGTTGCTAAACCAGCTCCTGACAGTAGTCGAGTGGTCACAGAAAATCCAATTTATTCAGCCAAGTCAGTTCAAAGGCTGGTCATTCAAAGCTGAGACCTACTCGGAGTTGAAAAAGACGGAAAACCCGGGAGGCTTTCTTCCAACCTGTGTAAAGAATGAAGCATGAAACAGTGCTATGTTTTGGCTATTAAATCTTGGAGAACCTTAGAAAAAGACGAGTCAGTGCAGTTCACAGTTTACAAATAAGTCTTACTTGGCTTCAGCAGTCAGTTAATTTGAAATACAGTGTGTTCTGACAAAATTAGTTCTGACTTACTGGAGGAACAATTTAAAATCTTCACATTTCTTTTAATTTTATAGACACATTTGAATGCAACTTGACACATATCACAATTAAAACATTTATCCAGCTTTAATAAATAAGAAATGTGCCATACACCATTTTCCAAGTTACAGAATGGGAAATCAAAAGTCGTGTCATTACTTCAAATTATATATACATATTTGCTAAACAGGAGGTGGATCTTTTTAACGAAAACAGCTGCCACATCCTCTGTGGAGACATCAGTACGGCTCTGTTTAAAGAGAACACATTCAACGCATTGCAAAATGAAAATATGAACGTAGGGAACATTGCTGAATGCATTCCTAGGGAAAATCATTCCAAAAAATTAAAATCAGGTATTTAAGTAGAGGGCTCCTTGTTGCATTTGAAGTTCTGTATAGCCCTGATTTAAGCCAGTCCACCTCGGTTTTCTTTCCACGGTACCTTACTGGCTTTTCCCGTTGGCCCGAGGCCTTGGCAGGAGCACGGAGCGAGCCCTGCTCCCGTACCTGCCCTCCTCCAGAGCGCAGACACGCTCCCACGACCCCACCGCCCACGTAAGCCCGGGGGGGGCTCTCTTGGACCGTGCTTGGTGGTTTGGCGGCCACCTCTCGGGCACTGGGCGGCCTGGGCTGTGCCGTGCGTGGGCTGGATGCGGCCGTGGGCACGCTGCGCTCCCCTGGGTGCAGCCAGGAGGCGAGGGGAGAGCTCCCGCCCTGCCCGGGGGGGCTCAGGCTGCCGCTGACGTGCTTCTGTCTAAAGCCAGCCTGGGCGGCGGGGCCCACAGTGCTCCTGCACTGCAGGGAGAGGTGTCAGCAGGCTGGAGGGGGCACTCTCCTTGCCCGAGCACAAAGGTGAGCAGGGTGTCTGACTGCGGCACTCACAGCGGTCTTCCAGCCTTGCCAGCGCCGCTGAGTGTCGTATCATGTCTCTGTCAAGCAGGTGTTGTTTTCAGTTTGAGACATGATAGGCCTTTGTGGGTTGGCCGTGGGATTTGTGGAGATACCTTGGGGACCAAGTGGCCGGTTCACGTCAGGCAGCCTCGCTGCACCCAGGACGCCAACTGCGTCTGCTCGCGCTCCCTTGCCGGCTGGCCTCTTCGCCGGCCTGGAGGCCCTGCCAGGCCCGCCCGGTGCTGACACCTCGAGCTGGGTGCTCGGCAGGCTGCTGCGAGCTCCTCTCCAGAGCAGCTCATGCTGCGGGAACTCATCCGGGAGATATTTTTGGTGCGGCAGCAAGGCTTGTGCTCAGTTACAGCAAAGAGGGGAGATCCTTGCCGGTCACAGCACAGCGGGGTTCTGCTGGGCAGGACACCGCAGGGAAAGCAGAAGTGCACAGAAGTGTGAGCGGCCGGGGCTTGGCGCTTCTTGCCCTGCGGCTGGCAAATGTGCACGCCTCGTGCTGCCGCCTGCCCTCCTCCTGCTCAGCGGCCGGGGCGGGTGCGCTCCTTGGCTCTGCTGGGGCTGGGGGTGCTCTGCCAAACACATCCCTTCTGCTGCGGGGAGCAGCGCGCTGCTGGCCCCTCTGCCACCGCGCACAGCGTCACCAAAACACGCAGCGTGCTTCTCGCTGCGCATTGCGTGTGCGCAGCTCACCCCCAGGAGGTGTGTGCCCCCCCTCCCATTTTTCCTGCACTTGTATTAATCTGTGAGATTAATACATTAATTCTGCCAAGGAATGCACGTCACCTGCTGCTGTGTTTGATAAGTTCACTGAACCTCGGTGTTGAAGAGGGAAGGCTTAATGTCCTCCTAGAAAAGCTGAGTGTTAGTCCGTGGTACTACGAGCCCACAGTGCCTTGCCAAGCAAAATAACAGTCAGGATGCTTCCTAGGGGATTTTCAAGCCGGTACTCCCTGTGGCAAGAGGGCAGTGTCTCTCTGAGGATGAAACGTATGGATCGGTACTATCTCGTTATTTGTGATTTTCTGTATTGCTGCATTTTCTTTTTGTTGGCAGAGGAGATGGATTTGATAACTGAAGATTACGGTGTGGGTTCAACTAACTTAAAAATATTATGCAGGACAGACAGTTTCCTTGGGAAATAAGTAGGGCTCTGTGTGCACCAAAGAAACCAAGGTCTTGTCCTTGGAGATTCCAGGTGACTCTGCAGTCACCGGGATGATATGGTGTACGGCTCTGACGACCTCAGGGCTGCTAGTCAGGGCTGAAGCATGCTCGCACTGCTCCTTTTTCACTTTTTGTCCCGTTCGTGTTAGTAGTCGGGTGAGTTCTCATCTTTAACTTTGCAATAGGTTTATGCCTGTCTGTTTTAGTAGATCCCTCCTCTGCCTGGTGAAATCAAGTGTTTCATCTTCTCCTTCTATGAGCTGATTTATTTAACTTGCTCCCTGAGCTCACTGGATAGAGATGGGGCTATGAAGCAGAAGTGTTGCTCTCAGTGCTATGCCCAAGACGCAGATGTCTGCCACCCGTGCGATATGAAAGCTGCAGAGGGGTTTTGCCCAGGCTTTGTAGTTCAGGTAGAGGGTACCTGCCTCTTTTCACCTTTTTAATGTCATTTTCCATTTTCTGCTTCTTTCTGAGGGATGCCCAAAAGGTGAGAGCCAGTGGTTGTAGCTAAGGTCAGGAGCTTCCCCAGTCGTCTGGGTTATAGAGTGAACCCCGTCCGTATCCATCAGTAGGTGTGGGATAGTTCAGCTGGTCTAGGTGGCTTTTTGGTGTGCCAATGCAAAGGCAGTCCCACACAGCAAATGGCAGGTGTTTTCTGTGCAAATGAAAACACAATGAAAAAGAGCCGTGGGCTTGCCTGGGCCTTATTCCAGTAGGGGTAGGGTTTCAGAGGCGGATAGGACCCAATGTGTGAACAATAAACAGTCCAAATCAGTAAATAAGGCATGTGAAGTTAAAAAAATAATAGTGGTTTAGGAGATTTGTGAATGGATTTGTGCAGCTGGCCTCTTTAAAGTTATTTTTCTCAGCAGAGCCGGGAGGCAGCCTCGACCAAGCTACCTGTGTACTGCCATCTCCGCCAGCCCCACGCGGTGCTGCGAGGAGCGATTGCTTGCAGGACCTTCTCTTGGAGGTGTGCTGGTTCTGCCTGCCCTCTCACTGCCAGGGGTGTTTGGAAAACCCATTGTCATCTGCTAATGCTTATTTAAATCAAAATGAAGATCAAGTTCCCATATGTGTTTACCCGGACGTGTCCTGTTGTTCATGCTGTGCACAATGCTCTGCTGTCTCAGAGATGCTATCTTGCCTCTCCGCCTCCAGTAGTTATACATGAAAACAAGGCACGGTCAGTTTAGAAACATATTCAAGGCTATTTAGAAAGAGGGAAATAAATTCAGTGTACAAGGCTGCATGTTTTTAGATTAAACGGCTCACAGCATTTTAAAAGTGGGATGCTTTCTAGGCAGACCTTGTTATCAGAATCAGCACAGCTTGGTGGCGATGCATTAAAGATTCAGTGCAGCTCTGGCTGGAGCCAGCAGCAGTGAGAGGGGAATGTGCAAAATGACGTAAGGCTCATGCCTGAAATGTACGATTGTGCTCTTAGCTAAACGCTGTTCTTGCACACAGATGTGATTCATAGATCTTTGTCCAGGCATGAGCTGCCTAACTCCATTGACAGGAAGCCAGTTATTTTAAATATTTTGTTTGAAAATATCATGTACGGAAGATGCCATTTTAAAAGCAGCATTTACTACTGATAACATCACCATATGTCTGTCAGACATGACATTAGTTGAAATGGCTGGGAAAAATTCTGAGTCATACAAGTCTGTGTGCAAATGCACCTTCAGTTCACAGCTTGGTGTCCTCATGAGCATTTTTGCCAGACTGATTTTTAGGTACAGCACTGTAAAGGTGCAGAGCCACCAGCTGCTCTCCCCAGAGGGCAAGGTGCATGGCCTGAAGAGCGTTCTGCTTGAGGGATTCGCTGCAGAAGGATGGTCGTGGTGCTTGGCTGGGGTGCACGGCAGCAGCTGGGACTGGGCAGGCCAGACCTGTTTAGGGGTTTTCCACTGGCCACCCCAGCTGGGTCCCAGTGCTTGCAAATCCAGCACCTCATGCTTTAGTAGACTTATTTCTGCACAGTGCAGTTAAATCCCGGAACAAGTCCCAAGCCTACTGTTGCAAACAGTTAAAACTGTGCTGTTCAAGGAACGAGCTGATGCAATGATGAGATTTTGCCAACCGTCAAAGCACAGCCGTGTGAAAAACAATGCTGTAACTCATCATTTCAGTCTGGTGGGTAGTTCAGCTGCAACTGTGAGAGCAATTTTAGCATGGGAAATTTAGTCAAATGTAAGAGTGAAGTGGGTGGAAATTGTGTTTATTCAGTTATGTCAGACTGAAGGAAAACGGAGTATAACCAATATGCATGGTGTTACATTAGCATGGTGAATTACTTAACTAATTAATCTTTTCAGAGCAGGTAGGAATAGACTGCAGAAGCCATGCCAATAAAGGAGCAATCATACTTCTTCTGGGCTGTCCCAAGAGTCTGAAGCTCTGGGCACTGGGAGGAAAGGGCAGCTCTCCCTCGGTTCCTGCTGGGTTGAACGTGCCTTGTATGGCTGAGATGGAGACTTTTTTGGGGAGTTATGAGAAGTGGTTGACTTCTGTCTTATCCACAACTGCCCTTGGTTTCCTGGGTGTGTTGTGAAATTGAGGCTGTTAGGTGAAATTAACTATTGACAAGCAAATGCTTGCTTTGCAGAGTTATAATTGCTATTCTACAGAAATATTTGCATGTGGCTTGAGCTCAACAGACCCTGTTCATTTCCTTAAAGAACCCTCCTGAAATGACAGTAAAATTCTCCCTGTAACAGTAAGAGAGATAGCGAGGTTGTTTTGATTCTCCTCTGAAAAATGCTGGGTTCCTTTGTGAGCAGCTCTGACCTTGGCCTTCAAGTGGTGAACGGGGCTGGAATCTCAGCCCGACGTCACTGCTGCAAGTTGTGTCTGCGTGCGTGCTGCTATCTCCCTTCTTTGGGTTTCTGAGGCAGCGTGACACTTGCCATATATCGTGCAAACTACATTTCTGTGTTTTGGAGCCCTCCACCACGCTCTCAGTACTTACTTTCATCAGACCTCAGTATTTCTGTCGCTCTGTGGGGTGGGTGAACTCCAGCAGGTGCTGGCAGGAAGCGCTCCGAGGTTCACCCGGTGAGCGCCCTGCCTCGCAGCTCTTCCTCTGCCTTGCTCCGAGCTGCAGGCTCTGCTGGCAGCTCAGCACCCTGCGCGAGGCAAGGTGCAGGGACTCTGCCCATAAATCCTCCGCTGCGGCCATCGTGCTGGCTCAGAACGGTGTCACTACGGACGTATTTTGAGAACTCCCTTAAAAGGTCTCTTGGAAACTGATTGGAAAATAGATCGTTAAAGGTGCCGTTGTCACGGCTCCGGCTCTCTTACCCACCTTTTATCTTACATTTTTCTTACTATTTTCTCTCTAAAGATGGAAAAGAAAAGGCAAATTGGCATCTTTTTAAAACCCAGAACATTCCCAGGCAAATCCTTTCAAGCTGGCGGGCAGTGACCGCTCACCACACAGGCGCAGGAGCGTGTTAGAGGTTGCGTTGCTCCTGCAGGCTCCAGGCTCGCAGTTCAGCTCTGTTGTCTTCTCCAAAGAGCAGCTGTTGCAACATCAATCTTCAGACATGATGGGCACTGGAGGCTAGATGCTTCTCTGGTGTAAATCCCCTTAAGGCAGCAGCGTTATGCTGGGGATGAGCTTGTCTCACAGCCAGGATTAACCTTTAATGTATGCCAGTCCCTTCTAATTTCCATCTCTAAGAGGGCAAGTAAGAATGTGACTGGCCGAGCACTTCAGGACACAAGTGCTTGCACAGAAAGCTGAGCGCCTGTTGGACGCTCTGCTCAACGGCTTTCGTGGGTAGGTGGACGTGTATAGATGCAGTAGATACATGCGTGCATGAAGGTGTATCGGTACTTGCACAACTTTTAGCAGGGAGAACTAGCTATTTAAAAATGTGTTGTGTCAGTCCCATGGTACTCAAGCCTTAATTGCTAACCTACTTTGCAGCTTGAAATAATTAAGCCTCAAAAATACTCCAAGGTCTTTTTAGGTTCCTCCTTCTTTCATCACAACAGCTGCTCCTGTGAGAGTCCCTTTTGCTTATTTCCCATCTGAAGCACACAGTACAAATAACAGAGAAGGCCTTATGGAAAACAGATCATTAAATGAGATTAAAACTGCTGGAACCTAAAAAGATGTGGGATGAGTAGGACGTTCTTAGCAAAGCTTTCGTTTCATCCTGTTGGTTATTTCTTAGTAGCGTTTGCGGTAGCACCTAAAACTGCACACCAAGGCTCTGTTGGGTAGGATCCCTGCGTAGCTGCGGGGCGGAACGAAGCGGGTTTGGGGACCTTGCCATGCACAGGGCGGTGGGATCGTGCTGGGAGGGCAGGCAGACAGACAAGACAGGAGATGGTTGTTGCATCGGGACTTGCCTAAACCATGGCTGGTATGTTGTAGCCAACTGTATGTAGAGGGGAGGAGGCCTGATGGCGGCCTGCAGCTCCCTCCCGAGGGGAGCGGAGGGGCAGGCGCTGAGCTCTGCTCTCTGGGGACAGCGACAGCACCCGAGGGAACGGCATGGAGCTGGGACAGGGGAGGGTCCGGCTGGGTGTTAGGGAAAGGTTCTGCACCCAGAGGTGGTCGGGCACTGGGACAGGCTCCCCAGGGCAGTGGGCACGGCACCGAGCTGCCGGAGTTCCAGGAGCATTTGGACAACGCTCTCAGACACAGGGTCTAGTTTTGGGGTGGTGCTGTGTGGAGCCAGGAGTTGGACTCGATGGGGCTTGTAGGTCCCTTCCAGCTTGGGATATTCTGTGATCCTGTGATTCTGTGATTCTGTGATCTCCTCTATTTAATCAGTAATTCAAGAAAAGCCTTGGAAATTGAGATTGTCAGGGAAGGATAGTTTAGTAGCATCTACAGATGAGTCACCGATTCTGATTGTTGCTGCTAAAAAGATGAAAAATCACTCAAAATGTTTCTTGCCTTAAGAACAGAGGATAAAATTGCTGTTCAGTTATTAACCTACAATCTAGGTAGGATCTGCATAGCTCTCATATGAGGAATATAAGATAGCAGCATTTTTGAAGGACACAAATGACAACAAGATCAGAGGACAGAGAAGAGCTTTGGTTTTGATCTCACCAAGTAATTGTACCATTTCATACTTTACTTTTTAGATGAGGGGTTTGTTAAAGACAGACATACTTCAACAAACATGGCCCTTATGTATGTGAAAGGCAAACCGCACTGGTACTACACTAATAGAGCTAGGTTTTTGCTTGAAATTAAAGATCCCAATTATTTGTTTGTGTAATAATAGCACCAGTCCCTTGAGATCTGTCTGCATTCTCAAGTATTTTTCAGCTTGTGGTATAATTTAAACCAATCAAAATCTTCACCTGCTCCTGAGGACATGCTTTTTTTCTCATTTGCAGCCTCTCTCTCCTCAGTCTCATTTGTGTCTCTTTGGAGGCTGAACAAAAGAGAATGGATATTCTGAACCAGTGAAGCTGCTCTTATTGCCAGGATTAAAATATCTAAACAAAAGATTATAACCAGGCAGCTGCTCTTAGCGAGTGTGTCGTTGTCCCTGTCACAGTTCTCCTCAAGGGTTATTGATCCTTCAGCTCTACCGCTCCAAGTAGCTTCACTAACGCGTCTGGGACTGCTGCGTGTGAGCGCAGGTTGCAAAATCTCCCCGTGTTTGGGAACACCGTGACCTGTGAGGCTGGCCCAGGGGAAGGTGTGCAACGGCTTTGCCTCCCGGTGCCTGCCTCGGAGGCAAGGTGAGCAGCGGGTAGTAGTGCAGCCAACTGCGAATGACTGAGGAGATGCAAATTCAAGTGGAAAAACTGGTGATTAGGGCAGACAAATAACACGGACCTTTCTTTTGTCTGGCCAGCCGCTTTTTCTGTATGTCGGATGTCCCCTGGCCTGAGTCACATACAGAAAGGGAGAGCTGCCTGCAGAGCTCGGGGACGGGGGGCTGCCGGCCGGGACAGCATTCCCCTGCCCCGGGATCTCTGCTGGTGCTGAGCCCCTCGTTCCAAGAGTTGCAAGAATTTTCAGAAGATTCATGATACGAGTTCAGGCTGACATCTCTCAGAGGCCTGTCTTCTCTTTCACTGGATTTTGGTTTCATCTGTTGTTCGTTCATCCGAATGGGACATTTCCGAGTATAAAGGTCTTTCACAAGAAGTCCCGGCACTGTCACATCCACTCTTAATACAGTTTCTGGGATCTTGTCTTGCAGGCATTCAAACTACACCAGAAACCAAAAGCAGAGATATTTTTGACTGGAAAATTGCCGTGACCTACTGATGATTAGAAGTTAATTGCCTAGCCCGGTGTTTTTACACAAAGTCAGTTTTAGTAAATAACTTAAAACATTATTGCTTCCAACACTGCCTAGACGCGCCGTGACTTGTAATTCCTATAAGCACCTCTCCTGTCACCGTGCCTTTCGAAAAGCAGCTCCCCGTTATATCTGATGGAGCAGCTGTGTGGCAATGCACCCCGAGTGCCAGAAGGGAGGTGGCAGGCTCGGGACCAGCTGTCTGCAAGAGGCTTTGGGCGTGCAGGTGCATAAGGGAGACGTGACGGCTAGGTGGCCAGGTAGGAAGGGGTCACTCGGGGTGTCCCCGAGTTGCTGTGAGCGCAGCCGGTTGTCCCCTTTCTCAGGCCTCTCAGTCCTGGCCTTCTGTTGGGATCTGCTTGGGAAGGACAAGGGCTGCAGGAGGCTCTGTGGGCTTCCCCCGCAGAACCTGGAAGAGCTTATGTCAAACCTGGGGGTAAGGGAAAGCAGCAACAGGCAAAGAGGACCCCAGGCCTCTCTGTGCACTGCGAAAAGCTGGTTTCCATCCCCATCCTTGTTTCCCACAATGCAGAATTACAACCCCAAATGGATCTTTCAGACTACGGAGCTGGTCAGTGGAAAATGTGACGCTAAATAATCCACACTGACCCACTTCCAGCATGTAATCATAATGATTACATGTCAAACCCTGTACATTTTATTTTTTTGGATCTGAGTGTATTTTTTTTTTTTTGGCATCTATTGGCCAGCTGGGCAGTGCTGTGCTCTGGCCACAGGGCCATTGCAGGGCCAGGACCCCAGTGACGATATTCCCAATGCGCTGCATGTAACTGGGGGAAGCAGAGGCACAGTACCTTTAGTCATGGCATGGGTATAAAGAGGAGTTTGCTGGGACACTTTCAGAGCAAATGCCTAATGTTTTCACCAGAGGCTTCTGACTGTGTTTAGTAGCCACAAGGATGAGGAAGGCATCCTGGAAAAAAAGTTCAGTCCAGCCATTGCTGGGGATTCAAAGAGGGAATGGGTAGGAATTTTGCAAGAAGAGAAGAGTAGCATTTAAGTCTGATAGGTCTGTAAAAAATAATTTGTTTAAACTAAAAATCAAAAGGATAAATTCATCTGTGGTGATGTGACAACAATGACCCTAATGGTGTTGGATCAAGTAGCCTAATGAACGTGCAAAGCCCTTCTTTGATGTATAAGCCTTATTATAGAAGTCAAACTTACATGAACACTGCAACAGCCACTTCTAGTCATCTTCCCTTTCTGGGCTGTGCTGTCACCGTGCCTGTACTTTGCCACGTGTTGTCACATGTGGTACTTGGGGATGATGGCAGGAGAGGCACTCCCGAGTGGTCTTCCTGTGTGTTCAGAGGTAGACCCGCCTTAGCACTTTTCTGCCTTCTTTCTGATCAGTCCTTGCTTGTCATGGCATGGAAATTTGGGGGTTTGCCATCAACATTCTGCAAAGTGTCATCCACTGTGCTCACCAATAGCTTGTCCTGACTTCATTTGCTGACCCCTTCCCTTGTCCTGTTTCTCTTTACTCTGCAGGTTGGAGACTGGCCGCGAACATGTCTTGCCCATTGACTATTACTTTCCACCTCAGAAGACTTGCCTGATCTGCGGCGATGAAGCGTCGGGGTGCCACTATGGAGCCCTCACGTGTGGGAGCTGCAAGGTGTTCTTCAAACGGGCGGCTGAAGGTAACGCACAGAGAGAGGAGGGACAGTCACTCCCACCTCCAGGTTCTGGGTTTCTCCACCAAAGTGGCTGAAGAGCCAAAGACTCCGGAGTTCTCTTATCAGCAGTGAAGTCATTAACACAGGGGTGCTGGAAGCATTTGCAGCAGCCTTGCTTGATTTGGGGAATCTGCTAAGCAAAGGGGACAGAGAGAAGAGCACTGGTGACAAAGTGTGGTGGATTTCTAAGATCTCTTAAATTTAGGAGGAACTTAAACAGAAGGGAGAACGTTCAAAGATAAATTGATTTCTTTGTAAATCCACTTTACATTTTGCCAAAACACAATCCTTTTCAATTCTTGGTTATCACAGTGACCTGGTTAGACCTCGGAGAAGTCAGTTCCTGCTTCTCTTTTCTTCTTGACCCTCAGGGTTGCTGTAAGGTCCCATCAGCCCTCCTGCAGTCTCAGCCCCACAGGTCCATGTTTAGGGGATGCTTTTCCTCTCTCGCATCCCTTTCAGAGGGTCACTTACCTCAGTACCTGCAGAACAGCAGTACTTCTTGTACAGCAGAGCCGTCTGTCCATCAAGACCCGTGCTCTGACCTTGGTGTCTGTGATCCTTCTCCCCAGGGCTTGTAGAAGGAACTTTTCCTTCATGGCCAGCTCTGTAGGGCCAGGTTCTTCAGAGATAAGTGTGAACCCAGATGTCCGCTCTCAACATCAGGGTCTTTGCACTCTTTCCTTGGTAATTAGCACATAGAAGGACCTCATCCATCTGCTTCCCGGGGCAGGTGAGTCTGCAATGTCTGGTTTCTAACTGCAGTTAAGAGTCACGATTCCTCGGCAGCACAGTGAGGCTGTTCATTGTGGAACTGTCCGGCTCAGAATGCCCCTGACTTGTTTTCTGGAGCGATGAGCCCAAGTCACAATTCCCCCTCACATTAACGTCTGTCACCCAGTGGCCACACACGGCCGGGCTCTGCCTTGCAGGCTGCGGTCTCCGTGGCAGAGGGCAGCAGCGTGGCTCCAGCTCCTGGCCAGCGCTGTGCATCGGTGCTTGGCTTGGCCTTGTCCTGGCGTGAGCCTTCCCTCCTGCATCCTGTGTCACGGTCTGAGGAGAGGAGGGCCCAAACTGGTGGATGCTCACTGGTCTATCTGAGCTTCTAAATTAACTCCAGCATTATCCTGTATGTTTTTGGAGTCTCATTTTCCTTCTTCCGTCACTCATGCCAGGAGTGACTCCTTTCAACTTGCCAGCACTAGTTCAGAGAAGAATCAGGGCTGTGCTACAGAGGACAACAACATCCTGTTGCTGTAATAGGACACTCAAATAATATTAATAAATAATGTTTGGCATGTTTTCCCAAGTAAATCATTTATAAGCCTGCTTCTGCTATACACCGATTCTGTGTAAGGCCAAATGAATTGGCTGTGCAGCCAGAGTAAATAACAGATGCCTGTTTAAGTCAGCAAGTTATTGTTGATTTATAGTAAGTGGAGTCTTGGCTGTCTGACAGATAAATTGTTGGTGAAATAGTACATGTCATCTAACGAGTGCCAGAGCATTCCTCTTAACATCGGGGTGGACTCCATCGTGTGCAGTGGGAGTCCTGCAGATGAGGGATGTGAGTTGCCTGGTGTGGGGAGGAGGATGGAGAAAGAGGGAGAAAAAGAGGTAGCAGCCTGCGCTATTCGCACTGTTCTTAAGGCATACGTTGTGTTGTCATTCCCTCTCTTGGTTGTGTCGCATTATGAATTTTAACAGTATTTACACCTCTTCTTACTTTCTAAGCTTCGAGGTGTTGCAGAGGGTTAGAAGTGTTTGGTTGCCTGGGGTCTGGTAGCAGTTCTGCCGAGGCGTGATCCTGCCCACAGCAGCCCTTCGCCTGTCCCTGGATGAGACCGTGCGGCAAATGTGCCCGCAGTGAGGAGTGGGGAGGGAGCTGCCTCCTGCTGGAAATGCTCTCGGCAGCTCTGTCTGGTTTTCCTTTGAGCAGATAAAAATGTAAATTAAATCCTTTTGCAGTTCCAAATACGACTTTGTTGTATTTCGTGGGGCAGGCTTTGTTTGACAGACTGATAGCGCGTGCATAGTTGGGAGCTGTTTGCTGGCTTTCCGTCAGAAAGCTTCCTGCGCTGAGCGTCCAGGTGCTGAAACACATTTCCTCCCGGTCCAGTGCTGCGTCAGGCAGCGGTGCCTCTGCATGTCCGTGAGCAGAGGTTTGCTGGTTTCAAAGAGACTTCCTTCCGTTCCTTCTGAAAGGATTTTTGTTTGTTCGTTTTTCTTTTGCATGCCTGGGAGGTATTTCTGCATGGAATAAAATCCCTGTTATGGGCTTTTTTTTTCTTTTGGTGATGGCAAGTAAGAGGTGCCCCCTTCGCAAACAGGAGGGCAGGCGGCTGGCACTGGTGGGACTTGGGCAGCGCGGGGGAAGCGAAGCTGCGGCCGCGGGTGCTGGCACCACGCCGCCAGGCTTGGTCTGCAGGCGGCGGAGGGAAGCGCGGCTGCAACCTCGGTAAATGGCAAGAGACAAATTAAAAAACCGGGTGGCTGGGAAAGAGGGAGGAGCTGGCGGCTTGAAAAGCCAGGAGGCTGTGGCTTCCAGCTCTTGTAGACAACAGGATTCAGTCCTGGGGGGCTGCAGCTTTCCACCAAATCTGCAGGTTTGCTTCTGTTTGCCTGTCTTCCCTGCTTCCTTCACTGTGTCCTTCATGAAATTTCCAAGTTCAGAAATGACTTAGGGGGGTGTTATGCAGAAATTAATGGGAGGCAGTTTCTCTGGATTTAACCTAGTGATGGGGTGGAAGCAGAAGCAGAACTTTTCACAGTTTTGTGCACAGCAGTCTTCAGCAAGAAAATGTAATGTAAATGCATGTCGTGTATTGAATAATTAGATCTAGTGGGTGTGGGATTTCATCTTATGTTACCCTGAGGTACATGGATAGCATCTTTATTTTGCGGAATAAACAATAAATCAGACTTGTTTATAAATATTGAATGTAGCTGGTGATTTTCCAGCGAGACATTTCCTTCTTAAAGTTGAGGAGTAATTTTGAAAGCTGATATTTCAGTATGTTCTTGTGTTTTAAAGTCCATAAAACATATCTTTGAAAACCTTAGGGCACTTTGGAGACATTTTGCAACAGCAGATTGCAAAGCTTACCCAGTGAGAAAAGACATCCTTCTTCTGCCTTTGTTTCCTCCCTGTTGCTGGTATCAGCGGCTTTGGAAAGGTCGGAGAAGCATGTACTGTGAGCTGAAGAGCAGCACAAACAGATCACCTCAAAGGGAATGGAGAATAACTAGACACGTAGTTTTTTGTTTTATCATATTCTTTGCTTGATACACTATTGTACTTATTTGGTAATAATTCTGGGATATTTAAAAAGGTTTTATAGACATACACTTACTTGAAAAGAATCAGAAAGTGATAAAAAATTAAAATGAAAAGTTTTAACATTGACTCCTCTTCCATTTTGAAACATACTGAGGGATTCATGTAGTCTTCAGTAGGGCAGATGACTCCTGCTTTGACAAAATGTTTGATAGATTTTTTAATTTTATTTTTATTTTTTCCTGCTCAAGCCTAACAAGTTCTTCCAGAATGATTCTGGAAGAGTTCATAGAAAAGACGTGAATATTTTCCTGATCTGCTAATGTCAGCTGTTTCATTGCCCAAGCTGTCCAGGTTAAGTATAGGCAAGCTCTAAAACCCATCGTGCAGATTCTCCAGCTCTGATGTGGACTTGTTCACTTGCAAGGCTGACAGCCTCATTTTTGTAATCAGAACTGGCATTTGCCTGTCCCTCCCTGTCACCCCACCTTAGTGTCCAGGTGCTGAGGAACCCACAAGGGCTGGACTCAGTGTGCCAGCAAGCTCTGCTGCACCTCTGCTGCTAGGGGCATTTACAGCCTACGAAAGAGGACTTCTCTTCTTTCCTCCTTCTCCTACAAAACAAAGATTTGGTGAACAAAAAGTACATCCACCCCTTATAGATGTTAATTTTCCCGACACAAGTATGAAGGACTGCAAGTTAAAGTGAGCTGCTTTCAAAGGCCATTACTATGTTTTAAAATTCTTTCTTCTCCTCCTCCTGGCTGATCTGACAGCATACAAAAGTCCTGGATCTGCAAAAGACTGCAGCACCATCATGTTCCTGCCTCGGTGCTTGGTTTCTCCCTACCCTTTGAGTATTCTTGGCCTCAAAAGTCAGTGGAAAGAGAAAAAGGTGGAATAAGCAGACCTTTGAAATCACAGGTGCTCCTGGCACAGCCTGCCTCCTGCTCTGCCTGCCAGGCGTATTGCTTTTCGCTCCCCTTGCCTTCCGCAGACAAGTTCCCTTTGGCCCCGTGCCGTGGTGCTTCTTTGGGTGCCCAGGGCCACCAGCACCAGCGCTGCTGTGTGTCACGGTTTGGTTTTGTTGCCAGAGAGTCAAACAATTAAACATCATTTAATCCAACAAGAATCCAACATTTCTTGCTGGACTTAAGCGTCTTTAAATATAACTTCTTAACCTTGCACAGTCCTACAGTTGTTTGATTTTAAAGATAGTCACTTAGCCTTGGCTGGCTCCAGCCTTCTTGCTAGATCGTCTCCTCAGCTGCTGCCTGCACATATTAGTTTGCCAACACCTGAAGCTTCCATGGTTGTCTCTGGCTGGCTAATGTTTTCACTTGCAGACCACTGTTTTTGGTTCCCTGGAGAGCCTCCCTCTTGCTCTTCCAGCAGCCAGCCTCCCACGCAGAGCCAGCATGCCTTTCTGGCTACCCCAGTCTGCTGGAACTGCTGCCCTGAGAGGCGAGCTGGAGAGTCCATGCTGAAGAATGCACTGTCACAATGGAGACAGACTGGTTTTGTTTTCCTCATTCTTTTGGTAAATATGGGTGATTATTAAGAACACTACTTTGCAAATATCTTTTATTAATAGTGACTTATTATTAGTTCCTGAGAACTTAACAGCTGTGCCGTGTTTGATTATTTTTAACGGGAGCATCAACTAGGAACTCCAGAGTGGTCCCAGTACCAAATCTGCCGGCTCAGCTTGTGCCGTGTTCCAGTTTGTGACAGCAGCTGGTAGCAGAGCTTTCACAGGAAAGCACCAGAAGCCCTGTAATTACACGAGCCCCTGCAGGATTTGTATTCTCAGAAAGCTTGGCCTTTTCCCCAACTATTAGAATTTGATTTATGCAGTGAAATATGAGGACCTCTCATCCAAAAGGTATTTAATGGATTGTCACATTCACAATTGTAAATCTTAGTCCATCTGTTTGTACAGATTACTTTGCTTTCTGGAAGAAAAAGCTACGCTAGGCACAACAATTTCTGTGGCAACAGGCTTTTAGCTAACTCTGGACTGAGCAACACATCTTTATCCATAAATCTTGATTTTTAGTTGAGACCGGAGAATTGCTGTCCTTGTACTTCCTCTGCTCCTGACTTAATTGCAGTCTTAAGGGATGAGCGCAGAAGAACTCGGTGATGGCAGGAGCATCTTTCTGCCTGGCATGAACTTGGAAAAGGAGTGAGCCAGATCCGTGAGGAAGGGTATTACCAGCAAGGGAGGCAGTGGTGCAGCAGTGCATCGTGGTGCAAGGCAGGGAACTACAGCGGTTGGAGAGGGCTGATCTCGTGGGACCAGCTGGCTGGTGGTCTCGTGGACCAGTGGTATCTGGGCTGATCTTCTGGGATTCTTGTGGCTGTTTGATGTAGCAGGAGAGTACTGAGCACCTTTATAACTAATTTCTCACCTACATGTATGCAAACATATCTGGATCATCAGGGAAGGGGAACACTCTTCTTTAGGCATACACCTGAGGTACCATCAGATCAGTAAGTATATCTGAGCCTGACAAGCTGCCAACATCCCCCTTTTACGGAAAATCTGCCTGATTTACTTTGCAAAGAACAGGGCTACTGGGTGTAATATGAGAGTATGGCTGAAGTTTAGAACTGTATATACAGGTTTGCAAGGTGAGAGAGCCTGTGCTTTGCAGTAATACAACGGAGTGTCTCTGTTGTTTGCTGGAAGGAGAAGGAGAAAAAAATCATTCCAGTGTTAAACTTGATAAAACAAAAAGATAGTGCATTTATCTTAAATAAAGAACAGTGGATTGCAAATATTTCAGCTTGTTCTTAAATGAAGAACGTAAAAGATCCTGAAATTAAAAAAAAAAAAAGTCTTTGTATATTCAAAGCTACTTAAGGTAGCTGAAATCAGTGTGTTCAAACCACGCTGTTGTTCATGGGGCTTTTATGGCACCTTCTCCTTCATACATCTGTGCTGTGCTCAGGTTATGCAGCGGCTCATATCCGTGTCAAATATTGCACAGTCTCAGCTGGAAGGGAAGGGAGAGCGAGGTGTACGCCGGTGCACACGGCAGAGGAGCCCTTGGTGTGGCCGTGTCTCAGTGCAGGCTGAGGGCCAGGAGCCTGCGCGCTGGGGCTGCGCTCCGGGGAGGGCAGGCAGAGCCCGCGCAGGGCTGGCTCAGGACACTTGGCTTCGCTGGGGGAGCGATACAGCGTGGAGTCTCCCGGGTCATGGATTCATTTCACAAACTGTATCCACACTTGGTGTAAAAGCTATCAGGCCTCCAGGATTTTGCAGTAATGTAAAGGAAATCTTTATGTCCGTAGGAATTTGGACAAGATGAGCAAGCAGCTTATTCTCATACTGAGTGGAAGCACATCCATGAATAGTCTTTGTATTGCCATGTGCTTCCCTTTTTGTTAATGACTAACATCTTAAAATAAACAGTGCCAGAGTATGTATGTACAATTAACAGAAAATTGGTCCCTGTCCCAAAGAGTTTATCTTGTGAACCAGGAAGTAAGCCCTCGCTATTTCAGCAAAATCGCTGTACCGTGACCATTGGGCAAGTTACTGACTGGAACTTAAAAGCTTGCATGCATCAGAGCCTGTCGGCAGGTAGTAAAACTGTAGTAGAGATTCTTTTAATGGGCGCGTTTTGGTGTCCTGTGATCTGGGAGCAGCGGCAGGCCCCAAGGACGACGGATCTGGCTGTGTGAGGAGCGGTGGCCGCTGCTGCGGGGCGCCTGGGAAGCAGCCACCCCATCTGGGAGGGCTGGAGCCCGCTCCCGGGTCCTGCTCCGGTGCCCGGGGCCGGCAGGCAGGGCCCTGGCCACGACGCCCTGGCCACGACGCCCTGCGGGTGGGTGCAGGAGGGCCGGGGCACGGCGGCTGCGATAGAGCAGTGCCTGACCCTGGGGCGTCCTTGTGGGGCACGGGCTGTTTCTGTGCTGCGCTTCCTCGCCTCAGCCCTTTGCAGGAGAGGCTTGACCTTTATAAAGATTTTGAGCTATTATC